>NC_089518.1:21417217-22050551 GCF_963924715.1 Thunnus thynnus
ATGTTTTACCAAACTGCTGAATGTTGATCTAGTCAATGAAAAGTAGATGTTTTGTAGAAATATATCTTTATGTATGAGTTGTTTTGATTGTTTCAATGCCATGACGCCAGCGCAGATATTACTTTAATCTTGTGCATGATAATAACCTGCTTTATGGGTTAATGTGTACCAATGGATGTTAAGTGTGTTAGTCTAGTCAGTAGTGCTGCAACAATTAGTCAATTCATTGATTAGATGATTGACAGAAAATTTTTAAAAAGCACAATTTCAAATGGACATTGTGCAAGACAGTTATCAAGCAAAAATGCTAAAAATTAGCGGTTTTTCTCTGCTTTGTATTATTGTAAATTGATTATCTTTTGGTTTGGGACTGTTGGTAAAACAAAACATCCAACTTAAGAACATCACCTTGGGATGGGAAATTGTGATGTAATTTTTCACTTTTTTATGACTTTTTATAGACTAAAATAGAAATAAATTATTGAAAAAAATCATTGATGATGAAAGTAACTGTCAGTTGCAGCCCTACTAGCCAGACACACTTCCTTTACAACAGGATCAAGCAAAGCATTTCATAAATCCCTTGAGCATCTTTACTAGTTAGTTGATAAATAATTTGAATATAAAACTGGGCAACTGGTGTCCAGTTAAAATAAGAACCCACTCATGATACCTCCAGTACACAGCCACATCACAGTAGACTTGGATTAGGACTACAGAGTGCACACACACTGCAGAGTGCACACAGACAGGGAAGCCCCGTTACAACTGCTGTCTTTCTTCAACAGAGCCTGATCTAGGGTCTGGGGATGGACCGTTTGGCACAGCCTCCCCTAGTTTCTACAGAGATAAGCGAGCAGGTGTGCTTCCATATCGACTTGCTTCTCCTCTGTCCTCCGACACCAAGGTTCGAGGGAAGTAGCCCCCCCGCTCACCCTGAGGATCACAGGCTGGGTTGACTCCCCCTCCTGTAGGTCTCATCGGCACTCAACAGATTTAGACCTTATCTGATACCCCTCTGTGGGCTTTACTGTCAGATTTAGGTTGGGGGACACCTCAGGGAAACTCCACTGATACTCCACAATGCTTTCCTCCTTCGGGAACCTGGGAACTAGTTTGACCCCCACCCACCCACCCATCGCCATAACCAAACACTTATCTCTACCTAATACACCCAGCAGCTCCCTCTGTGTCTCATTTCTTTGGCTACAGAACTAAGGCCTCAGAATAAAGATGTTCATGTTTGATAAAAGGAAAATCTGAATCTTCTGTGGTGCTCCTCAAGCTACAAACAGTTCTGGACAATAAGGGTCATTTAGAGTAATCAATTAAAGGAGGAATCAGATGTGAGAGAAAAGAGACTGGATTTAAGTTTGTATTGCTTTCACAGTGTAACTGCAACCTGAAGAGATTTCATTATTTAAGCATATTGAGCATGTACAGTTTGCAGGACACAATTACACAAACAAACCTCTTCTTCTAGTATTAATTTTGTTATACTTCTATCATATTGTTTAACTCAATGTTATGTAGTGCACTAAAAAGATGAAGTCATCTCTACTCTAACTGAGATATGTGTTGCTAACAGTGAATTGTTTCTGGTGTCAGTGTTTTTCCTGTTAAAATACACACTGATAAAGTGATTTAATATACAAACACAGATTTGCATTTGGGTTTGGTTGCGCATCAGCTGAAACAGTCAAATAATGTTGAATTTTCAAAACACTTCAAATGATTTAAAGCATGTTGAAATGAAAACAACTCTGCAAACTCTGTCTGTCCATTTTAAGATCTTTAACACACACACACACACACACACATAAACACGGTGGAAATAACAAAACTGTTAATGGAACTTGAACATATTTTACCACTCTTGTGTCGGTAAAGTTAGACTGCTTATAAACTGTCCTGATGAAAAGACTTGACACTTGTTTTTTCATCTTATATAAAACTTATTGTGAAACTATTTAAAATGATCAATTGTAGTTTATTTTGTATGCTGTTGTGTAACCATTTCATATTTTGAACTTTTTTTCATGCAAATGTGTTATTGTGTTAAGATAATCCTGTCTAGATGATTGATGTAATAAAATGATGTTCATTGTTTTTTTAAAACATGACCCGGCCTTATTTGTGTCCCAACTGTATTCATCACATGTCTCCCAAGCAATCAAGTTTGCATCTTCATTTGAGTAAACTCACAGTTGAGGAAGAAGAACTCAAGTCTTTCGCTGCCATTCCTCTGATCATTAACAATACTTCTACAAGTAGCCCACAGGGAAAATCTAATGTTTAAGCTCAGCAAAATCCAAGCATAAGTTCAGTTCACTGCACAAGGGCAAACAGTATTTCAGGCTTAGTCCAGGAGTGCGAGGTTTCCTATGTGCTCTCTGGTGGCATGGGGTTCTTCCCCTTCGATGTCACCACAGCCTGTTCTCCAACGCTGTCATCAATGAGCAGGGAGATGGCGCCATCTAGCTGTTTTGAGGCTGCTAATGCCACTACAGCTTTCTCTGTGGCAAAGCCCATCTTCTCGAGCTGCTGGAGTCTGAAAGGAAGTTATTATTTGAAATCACATAAAGGCAACTGTATATAGGAAATAATGTGAGGAGCTTTGTCTTAAAAAAGTATCCATTCACAGAATATGCTTTACAATAGAAAAAGTCATCAGAATAAATACTAACCGTAGAGAGGAAACTGATGATTTGGGCACTTCTACTTTTGCATCAATGTCCTCAGGTGCATCCTGTAAGGAGGCGAGTATCCCAGCCCGTAGCATCTGTTCCTCCAACACCTCTGCTTCAGACAACACAGCAGACTGTTGCATTACCCAGGCAGGCACTGGCTCCACCCATGGGTGGTGGTTCAAAACTGAGGGACCCCTCATGAGAGGTGGAGCTGCCTGATCTACAGGCACCATCTGAGAAGATCTGTGGTAACAGATAAAGTTAAAATGATCAAATCTGCTTTAATCATGAATGCAGGTGGTGAATAATCAAAGAGACAACTGATGTGAATGAGATGAATCATACCTCTGTGAGGTAGTGTAGGTGGGCAATCTGAACCTGGCTGAAGTGGGAACATATGCTGAATCAGGGATGAAATTCAAGACACTGGCTTCCTCCAGCTCCTGTAACATCCCAATGAAGGACTGATGATCTGAGAGGTATATTAAGTATCATAAAAAAAGACTAGAGAGAGCATGCACCATTGTGAAAACCCTCTGCAACAAACCACACACCTATTATGGGTCATCTAGAGAATTCAATTTTAAATGCACTAATTTTTCCTTAATTAATCAGGCCTGAAACAAAAGATACATATATTAGTGTATCATTAATACATTTAGGAATAAATGGCAATAAGGAAAGTCTTTGGCCAATTCCAATACAGAAAAAAACCCACTGAGGGGCAAACTTGAAGCAAATACGAATTATAAATTTGTTATCAATTGTCATTTAAAGGCCCTGCACACTCATGCAAATGCTTTCAAGTACTGTGACTAATTTGACCTCTCCTTAAATTGAAGTCAGGCATTTATGCTGGGAATTACATGATGTCACCAATCTTTATGCACTAGCAGGAATGATGAAGGTGTCCCAAGCCTCCAAGTTTAACAGAACTAACAGGAAAGTGAGACAGATGTCAATCAAGCACAGTCTGTAAAGAGTCCTGAGAGGAGGTCTAATCAATCCAAATAAGTGAAAACACCACTGTGGGTATACCAGGGGTGTGTAGGGTCTTTAGGGCATCCATTCAAACTAAGGGAGAGAATAAACAATCACATGTTCCAAAGTAAAACTTAACTGTGCCTCTAAAAAACCCAATATATACGATGTTTATTGGAGCATATATAGGCACAAGCATCAAAATGACTATGAAAAGGAAAGGATACAGTTATGACCGATGCATATTGCACAGAAGTGAAGCAGGGCAGGTGTCCCAGGGAGCAGCACCAGACCGAGCAGCAGAAGAAGCCAGGGAAGAAACCAGACTGGCAAACACCTCAGCAGCCTCCTCTGAGTCACCTGACGACACTGGGCTGTAAACAGAGCCAGCTGGATGGCTGAGTAACCACAGATCCGACTTGCCTCACCTCCAAAGACAAAGAGGACCAGGGTGTAAATAAGAGGTAATATGGTCATTGTCAGGATGGAGAGGGCGAGGAAGGCAACTGTTCCCCAGCGGCGTTCCTGACATGGTCCAATCAACAGCAGGAGAGCAACACTGACCAGCAGAGCGGGCAGCTCATCATGACTGAAAGCATACAGGAACACATCTGAGGAATAAAAAGAGGAAAAAAAAGTGTTATTTGCTTTGCTTTTACCTACACTAAGATTTCAGAAATGCTTGTAACTAACCCTAAAACATGCTAGTATGAGAGCAGTTACCTCTGAACCTTGGGAAGTCTCCACCTGGACCTAAGCTGAGACTTGCTGGAATCCCCCCAGCATACATCAGCAGCATCAGTGTTACCAATAAAGATGTTCCCAGAAAGAATCCAGGGCGATCTGATCCAAACCAAAACCATACTGACAATATACGATCAAGCATCATTTAAAATCAGCTGTAGTTTCCTCACTTACTGGTCTTTTTGTTGCATAGTTCTGGTAAACAAGCATCTGCTGGTGCTCATAACAAGCACAAGGGCTTGCAAGAGTAAACAGAGGTATAGAAATTTAGCCAATAACCCAATTTATTTCACATAGTGGGAGCTGGAGGCTTTAATAATTTTGTAAATCCACACTTGCTGCAGAATCCTCCCCTATCTATAACTTGTGAAATGCTGTCTGCCACAGACATGGGATAGTTTGCACTCGTTTGTGCTAAATATTTGGCTAAATTGACACTCACTTCCGCATTACGGCACGTCGTCTTCTTCTTTTATTGTTATTTGGCAACTCAGCGTAAAAAGTGCATTACCGCCACCTACAGGACGTACTGACGGCAGGTTTCTTCTGTGCCTTCATGGATAGTTCAACATTCACAGAAGACAAGAATAAGCCAAAAATAGCAAACTTTTTATGTAGACGTTAAAAATGTCTTTAATTCCTTAAAGATCCCTTCAGAGATATTTTAAGATGTATATAAAGTACTCTACTGTGAATAATAATTTGTGTCTGATATGGTTTTTCCACAAAAAAACAAACAAAAAACACCATCAATTATCTTGTTAAAATCCTTCAAATGGTATTTACTCCTTCTCCCTCATTAAAAAATCCAGAATCTATAAACATGCAAATATTTTTCTTTTTAGAAGTTAAACTGCTGGACACAAGATGTCTCCTACTTCACTAATAAGTAAATTTTCAGTGTATGGGAGCTGGAGGCTACAAGTTCACATCACACTTATGTAAATTGCATACTGGACCACAATTAGCTCCAAACTATTTGTGATGTCACAAATCCTGCTGAAGCTGAAGCTGAAGAAAAGCACCCAAAATGTGTAATTTTGAATAAAAGTGAATGCACTATGAAATGATACTGTTTAAATTGCATTTCCCTGTTTTAAATTCAATTATAAAACTCAGTAAAGTATTATTTACTGATTTATATTTATTTGTCTGAGAGGAAAATGTTCTGCTACACACGTGTATTCAATTCTTGGACTCTTGCTTTTTAGTGAAATATTTGAGCATTAGACAGTTATTTAAATGAAACCATCTGGGAAGTTTAGAGGGGAAATCACTCTTTGGTGAAACTGCTAATACCTCACAGACATCTGAAATGTGTTGTTTAATCTTTTACAAATGTATTGTATTTTATACTCTGCCATAGGGATTTTTATGTCAGCATGAAAAGTAATCTGTAGCTAGCTGTCAAATTAATGTGGGTACATTTCCCTCTGAAATGTAGTGGAGTAGAAGCATTATAGGTGCAGTGTGTAGTGTTTAATGACATCTATATCAGAGCAGACTTGGCAGAAATGGAATATAATTTGTTGCATTGCCATGTTTCTACAGTAGCCCAGAACAGACAAACCAAACACTGGCTCTAGAGAAGGCCTTTTGTGTTTTTTGCAAATTTCGAGGCTACCATAGGTTCTCCTACAAGCTTTAAAGGGAGGTTGAGGCGAGGAGTTGCATTCTGCAACCTCATCGCTAGATACCACTTAATCCTACACACTGGTCCTTTAAGTAGCATAGAATAGAAATACTCAAGTAATGTGTTACTGGCAACATTGTTGCATTGAGTTACAGCAATTACCCATTTACAGTAGGTTTACTGTAATTGTGTCTTACAATATTACTGTTTTATTTTAATTTTTTATGGTAACAATATTAATTCTGCAGTGTAAATGTTATAGAGTACAAGTAGCATAGGAAGTAAAGTATTCAGCTATAATGCAAGTTACTGAAATGTGTATTCAGTAGAAATCTTGGGGAAAATGTAATTACTTTCCATTTCTGCTGTATGCAAACCTTCTGGGGGATTTTGTGTTATATTTTACTTTCTTCAGTGACAATAATTACCGTCTTCTCTCCTTCTGTACAGTTATTTCATCCTCATATTGAGCTCAGCAGCTTATCATGGTCTTCTCTTTCTGGGCACATCAGAACATGCTTTTATAGTTTCTATTTCATTTAATCTTACTGAAGTTATTAGAGCTTGTAAGTTGGTTGTGCGCTTTTGAAATGACATGTAGCCTATGTTTATATGTGTAAGCCTATATTAATCCTGAAACACGGTCACTATTCAAATCTTCTTTGGTTTTACTGGCGGACTACAAACAAACGTTAAATGCTGCCATCAGGACTTCATAAAGAAGTTATACTCTGGATATTAAAGCTTTTCCCTTAAGTATTTATATAAAGCCCTTTGAACCTGTGATTTTTTGTCCCCTGTCTCGAACAGACCTTTTTATGCTCCACTCCCCTCCCATAACCATCACCCGCCCTTCAGTCTTTCTCTCTCTACACTGAACTTCCCACAATCTATCAGCACATGCTCAACAGTTTCCTTGCAGTTACAAGTCTCACATTTATCTGACACTGTCTTTATCATGATGTAGCATTGAGTCCTGTATGTCCTGATCTGAGCCTAGAAAAATGACATCTTCTTTCCTACATTTACCTTTATTACTTCTCACTCTGACAGACTTTTGAATTTTCAAGATTCAAGATTTCTTTATTGTCATTTTTCAGTTCTCACATAAACTGAAATGAAATTCCATTTCTCCCAGACCAAAAACAGTACTCTTGCAGAATAAACGATTTACACAAACTGAACCACTAAAAATAAATATAAGATTATCAAAAATAAACTTAGCAAATATATTAAGAAAGAAGCTTCAGAAGCTTAAAATAATGGAATTATATAAATACACACAAGTACTCAAACATAAAAGCCTTAAAATAGCAGCAAAGGTAAAACATTTTGTAGGCCTATTGTTACCTTAGTGTCCTTATTGTGATGAATTAGTGATTTTTCTACTGATCTCCCAAAACAAATTTCTAAAATATCATTATCATTTTTGTTTAGTGCACTTTTAGCAAATTTATCTGCAACCTCATTTTCTTTCTATTCCAACATGTGCCGGTTTCCATCAGAAATGAACATCTATTCCCAGTTGCTGTAGGTTAAATAAGATCATATATACCTCAACTTTTTCTTAAAAAAACAACAACAACAAAACTTTAGTGAAACAAATATACAACAAGTTTACAGCAGTGTGTGTGTACAAGTTGAATCTACAATCACAAACAGGCCAGGGGGACTAAAGGTAGTAAATAAATAAATAAATAAATAAATATCTTATAAAGCTTACAGTGGTTTTACGTTTTAACAGCTTTTTTGGTTGTACATTCACATATTGAAGAGATGTATTGTTAGATATGGAAAGTCAACTCTGAAAAGTTTGGCTTTCGCTACAAATTTGGATTTGTGAATATAAAATTTTTGTCAAAATAGTAAACAAATGAATGAAATATAACTAACAGCGATTCCTGTCTTATTCAGTGAATCCAAACAATACATTTTTCCAAAGCTATGTAAGGTGAGAGTAGACATGATCAGCATTAATCAAAGACCAAAATAAATGTAGCAGCGTTTCTCTGACCTCCCAACAAAAGGTACAACTTACATCAATGTCTTCCTTGAGTTTCTGCAAATGATGATTTGTTGGATAAAACGTGTGAAGCATTGTAATACAACAAATATAAGTTTAACCTCTTTTAACGATTATACTGATAAAGGAGTTGTAAATCTCGCGATATTTCATGGCTCCTGCGTAGTTAAGTCCGTCTCTTCGCCAGCCAGTTCTGTCCAGTCGTCCTGCACAGGCACACTAAAATGGCGTCGGCTCCGGGTGAGTACAAATTTGTGTTTACTATTCTTCTACTGATTTTGAAAGAAAGGCTTTATTTAATTGTTAAAAATGAAATGAGCAGATTAACTTTAACGCGATTACGACCGCAAAATCATTGTTTTCAGTCTGTATTCAGTCGAATATCGTTGAGTAGTTAGCGTAAGGCTCAGGGCCTAAAGCTAGGCTTGTTAGCTGCGGTGTTTTTTATCGAATGGGGTTTTTTCCATAATTGCATGCTGAGGTCGATAATACATATCATTTAGAAGTTCAGTAGTAGTTGTTGTTTTTGCGAACGCATGTGTCGATGATTATTTGCTGGTTTTGAAGCATCGCCATGAATGGAGAGTGTACATTGGCTGAATGTGGATGAATGACGACCCGACGACGAGTCTGTGTAACGTGTTGCTAACGGCTGCTAACATTAGCAAAGCGGCTCGCGCGCAAACACTTGTTTTGCTCGACTGTTTAACTAACGTTTTATTTTTTGCTTTAACAGATTACAGCTCCTACAACCAATCCAGTGCCCAGCAGGGGTAAGAGTTCAACTCATTCAAGTGACTGAATGCGACTTATTGTTTGTTAGTGTGCTCCGCTCACTAAGGATATATTTGACCTACTTTTTTATTGTACATTTCTCTCTGTCTTTGACTATTATGCACCACAACACCAAGGCAAATCCGTTGCATGTGCAAACCCACGTGGCAATAAACCTGATTGAAAGGCTTTAAAGCATTGAATCCCATAATGACCTATTTTTTATATTGCTACTGATAACAGAAAATCAAGTAGCCTACTGATTGAGTGGGTTGGCGAAACGGGACTGTCTAAATTTAGAAGTGATTCTTCAAAACAAATCTAGTCGATTTCAATTTGTGTCATATGTGCCATATATTGAAGTGGACTTGCAAGAGTCTTATTAGCTTTAAAATTATTAATCACTGTAAACCTGATCCGGATATACACCATTAGTAAACCAAGAGTGCATAATATGCCCAGGTCCTAGGGGGACCTAATATTTTCTGAAGTTAAAACTTTGTTTTTGTTTTGTTTTTTTCAGGTATGCTTCATATGCTGCCCAGCCCTCACAAAGTTATGGACAGTCTACCCAGGTGAGGTTTAATAGTGATTTAGTTGTTTGACTATTGTAGATTGCTTTGTGTGTGACTGATGATTTATTAAGATTCTGATAGTTGCCATTTCATCTGCAGATTATTTTTAAAAACTAATTTTATTTTAATTTACACATGTACTTTTTAACTCTTTGAATCGTTATCACTAATGTGCACATAAATCAAAGCACACTTTACTGGCAACAATTAAGGTCAGTAAACTAGGAGTAGGAGCACATATATGGTAGCACACTATAGGAAATCTTGCAATGCTGCATCTTATTAAAGGTGCAATTATTAAAAATTCAGTCTTAATGTGAAGTTGATTCTCTGCCCAGCGGTTAAAATGTATGATCTTTTATTTCAGCAGGGTTATAGCCAACAGAGTTATGGATCATATGCCCAACCTGCTGCTGCTGACAGCAGTTACACTCAGACAACACCTGCAGCTGGAGGCTACACTCAGCAGCAGCAGCAACAGTATGGGTCCTCGTATGGTCAACCAGCACAAGGTCAGTGATTTGAATGGGACATTTGACTCACGATGTGATTCTGCTAGGAACTACATACGATGGGCTGGATTGGACACAACAAAATTTGGCTGCAAGTTGGGGACAAAGTGGTATTAGTTTTAAACAAACTGGGGCTGCAACTAACGAATATTTTCATTATCGATTAATCAGTCAGTTATTTTCTCAATTAGTCATTCGGTCTTTAAAATGTCAATTACCGTTCCTAAAGCCAAAGATGCAACCTAAGATATCTTGTTTTGTCCCAACCAATAGTCCACAGCCCAAAGATATTATGTTTAGTATAATAAAAGACTAAAGAAGCCAGTTGACAAACAATTAATCGATTAACATAATTTCTGGTTGACACACTGCCCTCATTCTAAATTTTAAACAGAATAGTGTTTGTTTTTGTCAAATTTGATGTGGCAGAATTTGTATTATGGGCAGCATCCACACATCATGTTTTCTAGTTAATTCAGAAATGTCCTCAAGTTTTAGTTTTATGATTGTTGGTCACATAGTTCAATAATTTTTTGCCATTTATGTGTTTTCTACAGCTGGCTATCCTGCTGCCCAGTCCACCACTCATGGCTACACCCAGTCAGCCCAGGGTTATGGAGCCAGTGGTTATGACAGTACTCCTGCTGCTGCTGCTCCAGCTGCCTCCCAGTCTTACGGCTCTCAGCCAGGTTACACTGCCCAGTCTGCCTACCCTGGCTATGGCCAGCAGCCTGCTCCCACTGCACCACAGAGGTATGTGCCCGTCTGCTCGGAATTGAATGTGTGAATTCCACAAAAGCATAATTGTCTTATCTTTTTGCTTGATGCTCTGTCTCAAGGGCTTTAAGTTCTCAGGCACCATGCCTGATTTCAGGCAGAGAACAGTTTTAAAATCATATAATACTTAATTCAATACATCGTACACATTTCCTCCTGGACAACTTTTCAGGCTCACAAATCTTTTCTTGCTTTAATCCCTGTGTCCTACTTTGTCTTCACCAGTTACAATACTAACAGCCAACCGACTAGTTACAACCAAAATAGCTACTCCCAGCCAGCAGCATATGGCCAACAACAACCTGGCTACCAGGCCCAGCAGGCAAGCTATGGCCAGCAGCAAAGTGGGTACCAACAGCAGACCCAGCAGCAGCCACAGGCTCCTCCTGCTTACCCTCCTCAAACTGCTGGTTCCTATGGGCAGCCCCCAGCCAACCAGTATGGCCAGCAAGGCGGACCACCCAGTTACCAGTCCAACCATTACAGTAAGCTTTGCTTTCCAATTTTGATACACCCCTGTTTTCAAATCTTAATTGATACAGTTCAGTTTAATATCACTGTACATATATATATTTTTTGATGCAATTGTACTCTTTTGTAGATAATTACAGACAGGATGGCCAGGGTGGAGGTTCTGGTTACTCTGGCTCTGAGTCCTCAAGGTACCCAGGGGGAGGGGAAAACAGGGGCCCTGGCAGGGACGGTTTTGACAGAGGTGGAATGATGCACCGTGGGCGTGGAGGCATGGGCCGTGGCATGGGGTAAGTGTCTTTCCCTTCCACTTAACCTCACTTGTATTTTGATTCTACAGGTGCTGTGGCCACTCAGGGCAGGGCTGAGGCAAGTCTCAATGGAAAAAAATAGTTGAAATAATCCATGGTGATGTATCAGTAATTTAATCAGTTTTATTTATATCTTTTTAATGTTTCAAGGCCAGGATTTGTCAGCAATAACTGCTGATAAATTAAGGGCTTTCTCCTATACTGTGGGCACATGTTGAAAGGTTTAAGTGCCAACTTGAGCAGTAATTGTAGCTGTTCTCATCCAGTTTCTCTCAGCCCTGCCACTGAATTGGCCAAAGGTAAGCAAAATGGTTGGTTTTTTAAAAAAAAAATGTATAAGTGGATTTTGAGACCTGTGCATAATTATTTAGTTTGAGCAGCTTATCTCATAGTGTATAATTTGATTGGGTCAATATCAAAAACATTCGTGGACAATTAAGGGTAGTGTGGGAATGTGATAGAATCATACTGCAAAAATATCTTACATCAATATTAAAGGGGTTTCCTTGAGGAAGGTTAAACACTGTCTCACCATCTCAACAACAGCTTTTTAAATCAGTGTCTCACTGTGGTGCACTATTCACTGTAGGGTAAGACATTTATCGTTTCCATGAGAAGAGGGCAGTCTGAAGTTGCTTAAATCCTGCAGATTTCTCAGTTATTGTGATGCTGGATTCCTTAACTAAAATAAAGTGTGTCCTACAAGACCATACAACACCAAGTTGGTATTTAAGGGATTTTTTAAGTACACACAAGCAATGCAATCTGATGTATTACAAATACACCTTCATGCTTACTCAGGTGCAATTGAAGAATACTTGGGTCAATATATTTCCACTTGATGAGGTTTTCCCCTTTTTACTTACAAATACATGAACTTGTGTGTTCAGTTTTTGGTTGGTTCTTGCAACACTGTTAATGGCAATATATGGCATGAGGAAGAGTCAAATATACTGATGGTACAGCAAAACCTCAGTAATAGCAAAATGTTGTATCAGCTACAAGGACAATGAGGAACTATTTTCCCTCAAATTTCTCATTTTTCTACTTGTGTTCCCAAAAATGTTAATCACTCATTAAATTCTAATCAGCTTTAGGATAAAATTTCATCACCTGATGCCACCAGTTGTTCTAATAGAAGTTGTTTAATCTCTTAATGGGTTTTTTCGATAAATTGTGGTCAATGTTTCAGTTTCCACCTCAGCATAAATTCACTAGTGAAAACTAGAAATTAAGGTGGCATTAAAACACATTAAGAGCAAATTTGATGTACATCAGGCTGAACTTCTAAACACCTCCACTCTTTTCACCCGTCTACTGGGAGCATTTTGTGGTGTGTTCCCCTTGATGAAGTTTTTTTCCTATAAAAGGGACTTAACTAAAAAAAAATAGTTGGTGGTGTTACAAGACATGCAAAAATACCATGCTTTTTAGGACTTTGTACACAAACTATTTGTTCATATAAAATATATAAGGAATGCTCAAGGGATTTTTCTTAGTGTAGATACATTTTTGTGTAGTGTGATCCAGTCTAAACTCAGCCTGCCTCTGAAAGCCGGCATTATTATGCATTTTGTATTGTTTCCGATATGATACTGAAATTAGAACGACCTTGAACAGGTTCTTGACACTTCTCATGTATGTCCATTGAAATGTCACTCAAATTTGCTCTTGGTGCACATTGGGCAGTTGAACAGTTTGGTCCTCATTGGTGAACATTGTCTGTTTTTCGGAAGCAGGAAATGGTTTGACCCAACCTCAAATCAGACCCACTCACATTCAGCTCCCCTGAACAAGACTAGAATGGCTTGAAGGGTTAACCCTGAGGAAGACCAGGGCTATTATGGGGACCAGTGACTGAATTTTTAATTTTTTGGTTTGGATTGGTTATCACTGTTGTTAAACAGAAGCTGATAAGATGCTTTTAAGTCAACAAATTCAGTTTTCCAAATACTGCAAACAGAGGAGCTCCTCAAAATAAATCATGATGACATGTTAGGTTAGTTTTCATTGTTAGGATTTTGTTTTGGGAAAGAGCTTTTCTTTCAAAACTTCAACGAGCAGTTTGTGGGTCAGATAAATTACAAATCTGAATCAACAGCTTTTATTTTAAGTGCTCCCTTTCAAGAGGTATGATTCTTGAAACCATTTTTTCTGGTTCATCAATGTAAACCTAAAATAGGGTTCTGCATGACTTATTCAGGTTTTTGGTGAAGGAAATACACATACACACAAACACACTTTTCTTTAAATTGCAGTGAGTTTTACAAACTACAGGACACTAAATAAGCAACTCTGAAGTGCTACCAAACTAGTGGTAAACATGAATACATAAAAACAAATTACTTGAATAGGATTACAGCCTTAAACATTTACAAATTCAGATATAGCATGTGTGTTTTATAGTTTAATTTTTATTTTAGCATTGCACAGGTATATTTGTGTTTTTGGGGAGGAGGTGGGGGGAGGGGGGTCACATAATGTCATTTTGAAATGTTTAAGATTGTTTTGTGGTTTGGAATACAAATGTTTGATCACGTTCTTTTGAGCACTTTTTTAACATGCTTTGTCACATTTATACCGTACAGGTAACAGTGAGAGCCATTTAAAACCATCTTTTCTCTAAAAAGTTTCTGTACTCAGTACAGAGCCGCCAGCTTAAGCAGCAGGAGGGAGCTTAAACAAAGATTCGGGGGTCTGCCTTTTTTCAAGAACTGAGGATGGTGGTGCTTATAAGCATGATGGGCATAATTATTGAGCAAGAACTTGTTTTTTAATTTTAACTTGACCATGGTAAACGCTGTAAACATTTATTTTTGGAGTTTTTTTTGTCTTGAATGTATAATTGTTTTGTTTTTTTAAACATTTATTTATTACCTGGTGAATGTGAACACTTGATCATCTTGTGAAATTTCAGATGCATTGTGTCCATTTTCACACTTAACTATCTGATTCAGCTGTAACTTTTATTAGAACTTAATGTTAAGTACATTAGTTTGTTTCTGGGAACAACTGCATGCCATCAATGCATCTGAAATCTTTCTACTTGTGTACAAATGTTTGGGTTTTGTCACATTTTTCAAAGGAAGTGAAAATCTGTTAGTCATTAATACCTCTTCACAACTGTATCCACTACTGAAAACTGTCTAAAACTGTCACTGACGTTGTAATTAGCTAGCAAAGAAACTACTTGTAGTTAATATATTTATCCCCTCAAATTGGATTGTATATTTATAATTTTGGGGAGTTTTTAGTTGCTGTTAGGCTAGTTAGAATGTTTTGATTACTCCCTCAATCAAGCCACTTTGCTCGAGCCATGGAAGTGGCGGTAAAAGGGAAATCGCCTTCATATCTCCATTTATTCTCCCATAGCAGCGCTGGAGACAGAGGTGGCTTCAGTAAGCCTGGTGGTAAGTTAACGAGTATTACACTGGTTAGTCCTTTCAAAGCCTTAAACTTTAGAGCAAATACGCTTCGAATATTCATGTTTTTTACATTGTGGTATGAAAAATTATTTACATGAACACATTTGAAAATATTGGGGAAATTTTTTTCAATGCCTGAGACCATTTTCTCTGGGGTACTTGGTATAATTCAGTCACTGTTTATGGTTTGACAATGAGTTTTTGACAGGTTAATGACAAATTTCCACTCAAATGTGTCCGTTACGGCTTTTAACAAATCTCATGAGCTGAATTCCTGGTTTTTTATTTTTTTTATTTTTTTTGGAGGATTTCTTACTGGTCTTAGAGGCTTTTCAAATGACACACAATTATTTGCCATGGGGTCTGAGGTATTTTATTTTCCATTCAATATATCACTTGTGGGAATTGTGGTGTACCATAAGGTGCATAATGCTGACAGCGTACAAGGGAGTGTTTGGATTATCTTTTGTAGTACTTACTCCTCAGGTGTTTTACACTGGACTTAAGTTGCACAAACTGACTTTTCTCAACCTGTTTCTCCTCCCCTCATCGGATGGACTATAGGACCCATGAACAGCGACGGCGAGCGTGAAATGGGTGAGTAGAGTCATACAAACTCTTTACCAGACATTTATGGTTCATATGCTTTTCTTCAAGTGTTAGTTTGGAATTGGTAAAGATTGCATTTTTTACTGGACATTTTTTTATTTTCTTGTGTATTTTAGGACGCCCTGAGGAGCAGGACGACTCTGAGAACAGCACAATCTACATCACAGGGTTGACTGAGAAGGCCAACCTGGAGGAGATGGCTGAATTCTTTAAACACGTTGGCCCAATCAGGGTAAGAATATCACCGTTACTCTACATGTTGTTGCGAGAGAAAAATTGTTGAAACTGTCTAACAAAAATCCATTTTTCTTGTATTAAGATGAACCGCAGACTTGGCCAGCCCGCCATCAATATATACACTGACAAGGACACGGGGAAGCCTAAAGGAGATGCCACCCTGTCCTATGAGGAGCCTGTCTTTGCTAAAGCAGCTGTGGAGCATTTTGATGGTATGTTTCATTGACTGAGGGCATCAGGCATGAACAGAATCTAAAAACAGCTCTGTAAATTAATTCAACTAAGACGTGCAATCTGTTAGTGGGAGGTTTTATTATATTGCCTTTTTTTTAATTACAGGTAAAGAGTTCCAGGGCCGAAGGCTGAAGGTGTCCATGGCACGTCGTAAGCCCATGATGGGTGGAATGAGAGGTGGCATGCCCATGCGAGATGGCATGATGGGTCGTGGAGGTAAATGCCAGCAGTATTTTACACCTTTTTAAGGGCATGTTCAAACTATTGTCTTGTGTGTGTTTTTTTTTTTTCGTTTGTTTGTTTTTGTTTTAAATTTGAAAGAAATGCTGCCTATCTCCCAAATTTGGCCTTTACAGTGAAAGCAGAGTTGCTATGTTAAGTATGGAGCCTGTACTGACTCGTACTGATTCGTTTGACATTGTCATTCTTCTTGTTTATCCTACACTCTGTCAACCCTTTGAACCCTTATACTTTGCCTTTTAGATGTTGGTTCACATTTCGGATGCTCATTAAAAGTTGTATCTGGAATATTAACAAATATGTTTTTCAGTGTCCCACTTCAAAAGACAAACTGAGAGAGCAAATGAAATGTGATACATGGGCAGTTGACTGTAGCTTGGTTGCTGGAGGCAAACAAATAAGAGTATGAAACAGTGATTTATGGATTCATTTGTAATCGGGGAAATGCTTCCTTTTTCTTATCAGGTATGATGGGCCGTGGAGGTGAGCGCGGCGGGTTTGGCCCACGTGGCGGCCCCCGTGGTATGGGCAGAGGTGGACCTACAGGAGGCAACATGCAGCAGAGAGCTGGGGACTGGGAGTGTCCGAACCCGTATGTATTACTTTGTAGTACAGTGTCTCTTGTATGCATTTTTTGTTTTGAAGATTAGTTTGTGATATTTATTCAATGGTCTGTGCTTTCAGGGGTTGCGGCAACCAGAACTTTGCTTGGAGGATGGAGTGTAACCAGTGCAAGGCTCCCAAACCAGAAGGGTTGGGCGGTGGCCCTCCATTCCCTCCTGGAGGTGACCGAGGCAGAGGAGGAATGGGAATGCGTGGAGGCAGAGGTATGGACCGTGGTGGGCCGGCCGGAGCTGGTGGCCCTGGTGGCCCTGGAGGGTTCCGTGGAGGCTGGGGCGGCGATCGCGGTGGATTCAGAGGGCGCGGTGGAATGGATAGGGGTGGCTTCCGAGGGGCTGGGCGTGGAGGGCCACCCATGGACCGGATGGGTGGCAGAGGAGGAAGAGGAATGGGCCCACCAGGTGGCAAGATGGATATGAGGTAGGATTTAAAAACTTCTTCAGTCAACCAAATGTTTTATTAGTAGTGAATGTGTGTTGATTAGTTCCAGGACTGCTGTCGGTAATTTT
Organism: Thunnus thynnus; assembly: GCF_963924715.1. Lineage (NCBI taxonomy): Eukaryota > Metazoa > Chordata > Actinopteri > Scombriformes > Scombridae > Thunnus > Thunnus thynnus. The sequence goes on from NC_089518.1 coordinate 21,434,584, forward strand.
AAACTGTTAGTGAAAGAAACCCATTTAAGAGTCCTGTGACCAGAACTGCTGATGTTTATTGGTGTGGACACCGGCATTCATGTTGTTGACAGCATGTGCGGATGTAGTGACGCGGCTCTTGTTGCATTTTAGAGAGTTGTTTGTCTACACCTACAATGACGATAAAAAGATCTTGTCATATGTCATTTACTACTTTTTCTGTTTGCTCTGTTTTGTAGGGACCATCGCCAGGAGCGTAGAGACAGACCCTACTGAAGGAGTACTTCTTGACTGTTCCTCTTGTGGAATTTGTTTTTTAAGATGACAATTTTTAATTTATGATTCCATATTTCGATGGTTATAGAACTGCTTTCATACTGTGCAGTTTCATTCAGCTCGTGTTTCCATTTTTTCTTTAGTTTACCTATGTTTATGCTACAACTTGTATTGTGCATGTTTTTTTTATTGCTTTTTTAAATATGCAGATTAGTTTTGTCATTGTATTGTATAATGCAATATTTTCATTTGTTGACAATAATTGCCTACCCTTTCCCATAACAATTGTATAATTTGGGAAATAAAATTTTACTGATTTGATGTTTTTGAGTTGTGAGCTTTACTCAACTTTACAAAATAAAGTCATACATTAAAAGCATGGCGAATTAAATTAATGCAAACTGTGTCCACAAGAATGACTTGGGAGTCCACAATAATGATTGTGATTGTTTGTGTCCAGTGGAGGCTTATATAGTCATGTTGCTGCTGAATGCATGTTTGGTAGATTACTCTTGTATGAAATGTGTTTATTACAGTTGTAATGATTAAAATCAAAGTAAAAACTTTAAATAAAGGAACTCAAGGGTGGCATAAAAGAAAATAAGATAAAGCAGTGTGAAGCTCCTAACATGCAAAACAACAGAGCTTAAAGTTCTCAGGCACCATGCCTGCTTTCAGGTTTAGAGCAGTTTTATGTTCATATAATACTTAATTCAACACATTGTACACATTTCCTCCTGGATAATTTTTCAGGCTCAAATCTTTTCTTGCTTTAATCCCTGAAAACAAAACCAGAAGTAAATAGTGATATTGTAGATTGTGTAAAGGAGATGTAGTTTCATAATAGTCTCGTGCTTTAAAGTTCATACTATATCTAGTGATGAATGTTCACATGACTTTGTTATTGGGGAACTTCCACCACAGATGGTGATTTAGCTCTTTAGCTAAAGTCATATTCCTTCAATCTGATTTATAATTTTCCTCCACAAAGATATGAACTTTGAGTAACCTAAAAAATAAAGTGTATTTTTGTTAACATATCCTGAAGACCTCTTAAGAGTATTAATATTTTAGACAACGCCATTTTCAGACCCAGAGTAGTGCTTCTGTTTTTTGAATGTTTCATGTCTGTAGATGGAGCACATCTGCAAGTCTGAACCGTTGCTGTTGCTTTTTTCTCGCCAGTAGGTGGCGCAGGTTGGACTGGAACTTGTGCTGCTGCTGCTGCTGGTACTAGCTGGGCTGGTGCTTCCTATGAATGAGGCTGTGTCCTTGTTCACCTTTAAAAACAAAGACAAAGGATTGACCTGACAAAGCAGCAGCAGCATGCAGGACTTCAAGCCTTTTCTTTTTAAAGGTTTAATGTAATTTTACTCTTTAGTGTTGTAGAAACAGTCATTAAAAAGTGTCAATAACTTATTTGCTCACAGCTAAATGAGGATGTTTTTGATCTATCTATGGCTTACTGCTGCCAAGCACAGCTATAAAACTGTAAATTATCTTAACCAAACAAACAATGAGCTGATCTTGACACTGACATCATCACAAATACCTCAAACATTTACTTGTTTTTTTTTTTTTGCAAAGGTTTCCCATTTTAATGGCATTATAGGTGTGTGTCTCAATACTTCTGTTTGTTACATTTAGCAGTTTTCCCCTATAAGGCAATCAAGTTGATTTAAGCAGAGTTATTAGTCGCAGATGTCGATCCTCGGCACATTTTATTAACATCTGTCAAACATATGGCTGTTGAGACCAATCCTACAGCTCTTTGATGTTTTTCTTCTTAAGAGTTACTTTTCTTACAACTGTTGTGTTACCACTTTATAATCCTGCTTGTAGGATTCATCTCTAAATTTAGGACAGAAATACAGACGGTATCCACAGCTATGTTTCTATACTAGTCTGAAACAAAAAACAACAAATGTGAACACAACAGCTGCAACCCAAGTTTAAGCCAACGTGTTTTTTTCCACAACTTTTTTCTTTTTGTGAAGCGCTCTTGTAACAGCTCACGGTTTTGTGCATTAGAACTGGTCTCAGCTTGCAATCTTGTTATTGATGAGACACAGTGATCGTGTCTATGTTAGGGTCTTTTTTTTCTTTTTTTCTCTAAGTTCAGGCCGTCTAAATGATCCCTTGGAGAAACGTGGTCACAGCTGACATCTTGAGTGCTTCTCATTTGCTGTGTCCAGTTGCTCATGTGGATTAATAGAGTGCTGAATTCTCTCTCTCTCTCTCTCTTTACTGACAGAGAAGCTGATTCATCCAGGCCCAGAAAATGATCTCATCAACCCCCACCTTCCTCCTCTCGCTCTCTCTCTCTCTCTCTCTCTCTCTCTCTCTCTCCTTTTTTTCCCCTCTCTATCTCTCTTCCGCCCCCTCCCTTCCTTTCTTTCTCTTTCTCTCTTTCTTTAACAGGCACATCCCTCTTTTTTTTTTTAAATGAAAACAAGCCCTCCTTCTTGGCGGTGGGCGCTGCTGAAATTCAAACAATCACACATTAAGGAAAGTACATGAGCCGCTCCAGTAGAGGAGAGCCCACGATTTAGAAGGTTGTTAAAGGGGAAATGAGATGCTGGAAAAAATTTCTTTTAAAGGCCCCTGTTAGACGGTTTTGACCTTTAAAGTATTTTTGTGCTACCCAATGAGTATATAAATATAGACCTACATGAATAAAAGGTCAAAGTTATAAGCAAACTTCCCACAGCTTTAAAAATCAATAACTTTCTGAAGTTTCTGATCATGTGCTTCAGTTTTTTGGAGCTAAAGGCTACCATTTTGTTTACAATTTGATCACAGACTGTGTCTTCAAAGCCCTCAAGTGTGTTTCCTCATGTTTTTAAATGTTTACATTCTGATAAAACCTGAAAATCAGGTCTCTTGCGCCAAAATTTGACCCAAGTTTCAACCATTATGCTGAGCTTTAGTCCGTGACCTTACTGAGAATAGTGTATTATTTTTGTCACTTGAAAAGAAAAGCACATTTTAGGTAGTTTCCGCTGACATCACACAGGGTTTTTTTTTAGAAACTTCTCTGTCTTTAGGCTCTCTTAAAGGTATTTCCCTTATTGCACTGCACTAGCAGAAGCCCTGGTTATCTTGTGCAGTATGTAGCAAACATCCATTTTCTATCATGCACACAGTAGATCATGTGCTCCTGAATTGGCTACTTTGTATTTGCTCTGTTTCCAGCTTGTTTGATTAGACTGGATAACACTCTACATCCCCTGTATATCTCTCACTATCCCCTTATTTAATCCCTGATCTCCTGCTGTTTCAGGGTTTTTAAAGGTCCTGTCCTCCCAGGTGTGAGATCTTTGATTTGTGCACTGCCTCCCACAAACCGCTAATCACGCATTCATTACAAAACACACTTTAGCTGATAAAACTTTGCTGACATAGCAGAGTTTCTTCTTCCTCTCATTATTTAATCATTAGTTTGAGATTATACAGTTCGAAGGGAATTTCTTGCACTAAGCAGAAGTTCAGCCCCATGAGCTTTAAAGGTCTTTTATCACTTTAGGCTGTTTAGGAGAAACCATAAAGACTCCATTATTGAGACTATGAAACCAGCTTATATGTTAACTGAAACGGAAATTCTGTCAAATATATTTGTTATATTCTCACAGGGTGGACTAAACAGCTTTAACACCAGATACATTCAAATCCAACAGTGCCACAAATAAACTCAGTATTTCTGTTATTTTGTCCACTTCCTGCTCTTTGTCAGGGGGTTTTATGGAATCCTTCATGTGATTATCAGCAGTGGTGGAAACTAACAAAGTACATTTACTCAAGTATTGTATTTAAGTACAATTTTGTGGTACATTTGATGCTACTTTATACTTATATTCCACTATGTTTTAAATAAGGATTGTATTGTATTGTATGTATTATTTTGCAGTTTCAGATTCTTCATAAAATAACACTATAAATAATATAAAACATGAAGCATTGTAACAGATCAAAGTATATATAGAAAAAAATAGCTCTACCTGGGCCATCTATAGCATTGAATAAGAAAGGCAAGCGCAGCACACCTAGTTTACTTTTTCTAATTGACAATGGGGTGTGGCAATTAAAAAAGTAAACTAGGTGTGCTGCCCTGGCCTTTTTATTCATTTTCACTACTTTAAGGATTCAGCACCCTGCTTTATTATTGTGAGTCGAGCACGTTGTATCATATTTTCCATCTATAGCATTAAAATCCTGCTTACACATGATTGCATAAATAATTATGCAATAATGTGAAATAACTACATATGATATAGTAGGAAAACACCCTGACAGGGCTCATTCTGCACCAGAAGTACTTTTACTTCTGCTAACACTTTATTACTTATGTAAAATCTTGAAAGCAAGTATTTTTGAGTACTGTTGTATTGCGAAACATCTTCCATCACTGATTACCAGTTATTACTGGTGATAAATAGGACCAGTTGAAATATCACAAGGCAATCAATCAGCAATCAATTCCTTTAAATAGATCTTGAATTCAAACTTAATTTTAAAACATCTGCAGACCTCAACACTTAAAGGTTAAAGCTTACTGTTTGTGTGCCCTCTAGTATCCTATTTTATGAACATGATATCTATATTTCTTTTCACTTTGTATGGTGAACATGGGGTTAAGTTTTCCTCCACTGCCGAGCGTTTATCCCTCATAATGGGATGTGCCACCGAGTCGCTCTGCCGGTCTAAGCTACAGCAGGTCAACATATTCAGTGCAAGAGGCGGCGCAACATGGGCTGAGCCTATTTGCAGTGAAGATGAGCTGTGGACTCGGTGCTGCCCAGTGGTCGCGATTTTCACAGGAGCCGCTTTGACTCAGACACACAGACATGGTGACACGTGGATTTTTGTAGGTAAGAGGATCCACCACCGGCCACCGGGTGGGTTAACCGGTCGTCGGATGGGTGTGTATCGGCGTCCCGGGCTGATCCGTTTTCATACTCTCTCCGGGACCCGGCGATGCGCTCATTAAAGGAAACGGGTTTCGCAGAGACATCCGGAAAACGCATCCATGCGCCACGGCCACGCCGCATCCCAATATGTCTCTGACAACACAAAGCCTGGCTTCAAGGAGCTCCGATAAGAAACCACACATGCAAATCGGCATGGGTGCCTCAACACGGTTATTTCTCTATATTTTGCGGATGAGGCTTTGGAGCGCAGTTGTGCAATGAGACAATCGGGAATTATCAAGTAGACTTTATTGATATATAATCCGACAATATGGCTGATCAGAGCAACATCCAGTCCGCCGCCTCCAAGAGTATCCGGCCTTTTAAATCCAGTGAAGAATACCTGTACGCCATGAAGGAGGACCTGGCTGAATGGCTGAACACCCTGTACGACCTAGATATCACTGCGGACACCTTTATGGATGGGCTGGAGACGGGCTGTGCCCTCTGTCGGCACGCCAACAACGTGAACCGCGCCGCCCAGGACTTCCAGCTGGAATACCCGGAGGCTGCACAGTCCATGAAGATGCCATCCAAAGATGTTGTCTTCCAGTCGCGCAATGTGGTCGCCGGCTCGTTCGTGGCGCGAGATAACGTGTCCAATTTCATCAGCTGGTGCAGGCAGGAGCTCTGGATCAAGGACGTCCTCATGTTTGAGACCAACGACCTGGTGGAGAAATGCAACGAGAAGAATTTCGTTCTGTGTCTCCTTGAGGTGGCGCGTCGTGGCTCCAAATTTGGCATGTTGGCCCCCATGCTGATCCAGCTGGAAGAGGAGATCGAAGAGGAGATACGGGACCAGGGGAGCCTGCAGATCGATGCAGGGGAGCCAGCTGAGCAGAGCCCGCCCAGCAGGTGTTTCAGCCGGAAGGAGAGCACTCGCAGTGTGGAGGATGAACCTGATCCAGAACCTTTCATCTGGCAGCCGAAGAGAGTTTTATGTGACATGCGAAATTTGGATGAGTTGGTGAGTTGGAAAGATAAAAACACAGGCCACTTAAGTTCAGTTTTGGGGTTTAATTATATTGTATAAGCCTGACCACTAGGACCCAAGATGCATCACGACTACATTACAGTGTATGAGTCATGCACTTTGTCATAGTTTTGTGTTATGATCTCATATCTCAATTTTCACAGAATTGCTCAACACACACATTGTAAATACTGCATATTACTGAAATTCCAATGCGTCAGGGCTAAATATAAATCCAGTTTCCCACAGTTTGTCACCCTCTGCCCTTGGTTAAGAGTCAAAACAATCAGAGTGTTTTGTCTGCTGCTAAACAGATTATGAAGCAAATGATAGAGGACCTGCAGTATCTCTCCCACAGTAAAACACAGGCGTGCTAAAAGTGAAGCACCTCTGAAAATATCATGTCAGTGCTATGATGAAGGTATACATCCCCTGAGGTGTGTGTGTGTGTGTGTGTGTCCCTGCATAACTTTGCTTTAGAGTACCCTGTTAAATTCCTGCTCACCTGTAGGGTCAGTGTGTGTTTGACAGCCAAATTATTGCTTTCTCCTCACACAGGAGTGGTATGGAAAGTCAAAGGTCACCTCGGTGACATTTCTGCTGCATTGCTGTTGAAATGTCAGCTCATCCTCTACAAGAGATTGAGATATTTCTCTCAGAGCTCAGGATCATTATCAGCTGTGAAAAGCTCCTCTTTCATTTATCTTGTCCATTAAGAGTAATCAATACTTTATACTGCAGGAAAACCAGGTTATTTGCTTACAAATGATGCGATTCATTTACTGAAGTCTACTAAAATGCTACACACTTAGCAGTACAAGTCACTTACCCTTTTCTCCAAGAATTTTAACTATCAACTCCTGTCAATCGTTGAACTGGTTGACCTTTGCCAGGGCCTGCTGGACTCAAGCTCATGAGAGAGATCTCGTTAGAGCAGCGCTAACGAGCAGACAGACACACCAACAGAACACGTGCTTGGGTGGCGAGTTGCGGGAGAAGTTAATATTGTCGTGATGATGAGGGGGAACAATGTTGGTCTTTGACAACAAAGATGTGAGGGCTAACTGAGAGGGAGGAGGGGAGACAGTTGGGAGTCACACTCACGCCTGTCAGGCAACAGAGCAGAGCGGTTCTGGTGTGACCTCTGCGGACAGAAATAGGAGAGCGTGCACTGGAGGATGTGCGCTGTATGTATCCAGACTGTCTGACTGGACACACTCAATCATATGACTGAGCACTTAGGATTAAACAAGCATTTTGGGACAAAAAAGCTCACAGGAAAGCTTACAGAGCATATGCCTGTCTTTCCTTCTCTGACACGTCACTCCACACACTCACACAAACAGCATGCACAGAGTCTTGTCTGTCAGACATTCAGGGTCAGACACTTTTGACTGGCTTTGACTGATTTAGGAAGTCCCAGTCACCATGTGTTTGGTGAATAAAATCTCCATCCTCCCTCTCTGAGTAAGAAAAATGATTCTATTGCTGCACAGAACAGCAGACATCAGAAACTTATCAGTTATTACTTCACAGTGTTTGAGGAGTTGTATAAACACATCCTGCTTAATGACTCCATCTCTTCATGGACTTTGTATGAGACACACTTCCACTGAATGCCCCTAATTATGATTAGATGACTAAGATATATACACCAGAAAACACTCAATGAAATCCACATTTTTCTTCAATTGTTTCATCATTATCTGTTCGACCAGTTCACTCAGTTCTTGCTGCAAGGCGTCCGGCTCTTCTGTCCTTCGTGACATCAGTCACAAGTTTATCCCGCAAAATACCCGTGAAATACTTTTCTTTGTATTTCTGTCTGATGTAGTGGCCTTACAAGAGATTAGTGTCTCGTAATTTCTGGAAACCTCATTGCTGGTGGTCATGAGTATCTATCTGTCAGTGAGGGAGAGGAGGATAGTTAAAGGGCTTAGTTTCATTGGTCCACAGCTGTGACACCAGACTGTGTGTCTGCTGCCATCAGTCCTGCAGGCAGAGCAACTTTACTGCATCATACTGGATGGATTCATTTCACTGGATGGTTTTACTCTTTTTTTTTAATTACTTCTTTTCATTTATTGATTAACCCCTGATAAAAATCATAAGCTAATACATGTGATAACTTTATTTTAAAGCTGCTTTTTAAAAAATTGTACATTATTTATCAACATATTCATGAGCTGTCTCCCTATTCATATCCAAAAACATTATTGATGAAGTATCATCAATTAATTACCAAGCCATTAGCTCCCACAGAGACGCGCACAGCGGCCTCAGATGCTTGTGCAAACAGAAAGGCTGCAAACATTCAATGATCATATTTTCTACCCACGATCAGTGTTTATACTTGGACACACAATAATGTCATGTATGCGCCATCAGAATGCCCACATCCAAACAAATTCGGGTGGAAAATGTGAGATAGTTGTTATACAGTGTGCATGACCACCAAGTATTTTATGTCCATATCTGTAGAGCAGCTCTGAATGAGACTGTTATATAGGATCTTATTAATGTATTTATTCTGTTACATTTAAAATCACATATTCAGTGCAACTTTAATTTTTTGTGTAGTACATCTTAAAATTTTGGCATTTAGTTTCATGTGCAGCTCCTCACAGTATCTCAATTAGATTGGCAGCTGTCTGTTCTTCAGTGTTTGGTAGTTGGATGATCAAACTAATCTTGTTGTTGAGCTCAAGACAATACAAGTGTAGTGATAATAGGATTACATGTCATTATTCTAATGAGTGTAGTAACATTGTGCGCACAGACAGCGGGATCATTTTAAGTACATGTGCCTCTAAAGACACGTGGCTATTGAATAATCTGCTGCCGTCTCTTGAAGCAGGTAGGTGATGTATCACATTAACTACCTGCTACATACGATAGGTGTTTCATCACATAAAAGCTGTTGTACGTCTAGTTTACTTTCCTGGTTACAACAACCTGTTGTGTAAATACTCACCACTATGTCTCCTACTGATCTGTCGCTTTGCTCTTACTCATCTCACAGAGGGATAGCTTTCCACTCTAAGATGAGGAAGTAACCGGCGTCTCATTTCCTTCATCACAGTTTGACTCAGTGACATATACGTCTAAATGTTGCCTTTTCCCACCCCTGGAGATGCATGTTCACAGGCGTTATACAGACAGCAGCTGGTATAACTGTATATGTACATGTTTATCCTTTGCATTAAAGGATTTTCTCAAACATTTCATATCGCCACTAGAGAGGGATTACAACGGCGACTTCGATTGAATCTGTATTTTCCTATATGCTCAATTGAGGCTGAGGCAATGAAACACGGTCGGCTACCTAAACAAATGACCTTTTTGTATATTTTCAAGGTCTTGCCATTATGCTCTGGGCCTAGTCATAAAAACACATAGAGAGCTATGTAAAGTGACATACATATAATAATTGAAATTGCACTCATGGACCCCTTAATGGACACTCTAATTGTTCACATGTCTATTACATCTATACACCACAGTAATTGAGCTCATACAACAGTAGACAAAAGACCACATGAGGTTTGCAACCTTTGTCGGTGTCATTCATTTTCCATCTTTCCTTCTTCCTGCTCACTCATATATAAACTGGTTCATGTCTCTTCTCACCTCGGGCTTTAACATTCAAGCCTTTGCTTAGTTCATATATGTGGAAGCCCTCATTCCCATCCCCCACCTCTCTCTGCTGGAGATGATAAAGCAAAGAGCAGAACAGTCTGTCTTATTGGTAGCATGGAACAGAGGAAATGAATAGACTGCCGCTGTTGACAGCGAGGTAATCAAAGGTGATCTCAATCAAATACTTTGCATGGAGACACCGGCAGAGCAGCGGGTCAGGGTGATAAAGAGAGAGGGGAATTGTACATAATGTGCCTGTGCGGACACTCCTCCATTAACCTTATGGTCCAACTCATGCACTAAGGGAATGAAAAAAGGGGGAGTAGACAAAAGATTTTGTGCCGCGAGTGACTTTACTGTACACTCTATTAAACCTGACTGGAGTGGATGTTACTCTGGGAGGGAGAGCTACAGTAGAGAGGGAGCCAGAGTGAAAAGGGGAAAGTAGGTCATGCTTAGCATTGGGTCACACTCACACGCTTTGCTTAGAGAGCGTGGCATCCTTCAGTGTTTCTCCTTCTTGTGTCACTTGCACCCATAATTTTAGGGGTTTAGTATTTTGTAAGTGTTTTTTTCCCCTCCGTAGATTTTTCACAGCAACAGTACAAAGCAGGAAGGTGCATGTGGAAACAGCTGACTCTGCACTTTGCATATTGCCCGCTTTATGTCTTTATTGCAGCGTTTGATGATATCAGCTGATCGTTTGCATGATTGCCATTTAATAGGGTGTTTATCTGAACAAGCTTCTGTCTGTGTGAGTCATCTGCTTATTTTCTGCAACTGCCTGCAGCCTCTTCAAGCTGGTCACAGGTGGGGAGTGTCAAAATGAGGAGTGAGACCTCAAAAGGACATCGATTCCTCTAATCTGGGCTGTCACAAGGGGAGTGTTGTTGACCCCCAATGAAAGAAATCAGCAAATGAGTGAGACACCAGCCTGATATCTGACTTCCCGCACAGTGATTACATTCCTGTTTGACTGAGGGAGATGAATAATAGCGTTGTCCACCATACAGCATTTGATGTCCATTAGATTCAAATATCTTCACAGTCCCCAGTGAGCTGTTTGTCAAGTGGCCAGAAGACAGGCATTGATTTTCAGAAAATGGTCTCCTTGAAGCAGTGGATGAGGTCTGCCCTGGTGCTAGTATGATTACATTTTTTATTCCTGTTCATACATGCAACACAGGTTAGAAAAGATAGGAAGGGAATATTATTATTTTTACTTTTACTACAACAGTTAACAGAATAGTTATAGTTAAATACGCTTAATGAGTATAATGATACCACTGCCAAGTCTGTACAGGAAATATTAAGCCAGAGCAGGCAGCTGTTTGGCTCAGCTTAGCATTAAGACTTGCACAAGGGGAAACAGCTCGTCTTGCTCTGTCCAAAGGTTGCAAATTCAGTCTACTAGCACCTTTAACACTCACTAACTAACATGTTATATCTTGTTTGTAAAAATGATAATTCACTGTTTTACGTTGCCAGGTACACAGCTCCAAAAAGTTACTGCTCTCGGCCAAGGAATATTTTGTAAACAAGGTCAAGCTAGCTGTTTCCCTCTGTTTCCAGTCTTTGTGCTAAGCTAAGCTAACCAGCTGCTGGCTGTATCCTTATTTTTAATGCAAAGACATGAGTGCATGAGTGTGTTGTCAATCTTCTGATTTAAGTCTCCTCCAGAAGGCAAATAAGCACATTTAATCTATTCCTTGTATGTATTCAGTGCTTAAGTATAATTTTATTCAATCTACCATATTATCTCCATGAAAGGTTTCTGTCATTGACTGACACATCTGACCCCAAGGTGTTTACCCCACTCTTTTTCCGTCAAGTCTCTGCTGGTCTGGCCTGTGGGACCAGCATGCTAACAGTGTCTAAATACTTGTACGTCCATGATCTCTCCAGTTCTTCCCCTCAGGCTACAGGCTCAACCCAATTAGAGACAATGATTATAATTCATTCAGTCATTCGTCACCTCCCTTGCACCCCCTAGGTTGTTTAAGGTGATAATTTGTGCAAAGAGGTTGTTCCGTGTTTATGAGATGAACCATAGTTATTCACAGAGGAGTTGTTTATGCAGGCTGTCAGTTCAGTGGTTTAATAGGAGGATAGACTCTTTTGTAGCTGTTTTCAGTGTGTGTTCACAGGCTTTAGGAATGTTTACTTGTGGGTGGTGAAGCAATAACCCCTCAAGTTCCAAAAAATCTCCCTCCTGCCAAACAGGCGCCCCCTGTGGCCTAGTTTCCATGTCTCTCTGTGCTTATCTGATGGCGTGGTTGTTATATCTTGGGAAGCTTCCAGTCATGACAGGAGACCCTCAAGGTATCAAGATAAGCTAAGAGAAGAGTCTTGTTCTGTCATTTTTATGTAATTCACCTATAAAGTACTGCGTATGCTGTGCCTTATGATATTTTAATCTTCCCAATTTTCTTTACCTTTGATAGCACTATGCATTATGTCGTTAACTCCACTCTACAATTGACTCTAGGGCACAGAAGTCAAATCCTGGCAACGCCTTGTGTAAATTCCTGTGGAGTGAGTTGTTGTAATCTTCAGTTTTTTATTGTTGAAGCTCTGCAATAATATCCTGCTCATAACAATCATAAAATGAGCCGGTTACAGCAAGCCAGCACACCTATGTTTGACAAAAGCACTAGGATAAACTGCGTGGTTGTACCAGGTTTGTTGACTCATGAGGAAATCAGACATATTTTCAAATGGATGTGCAGCCTCCCAGAGTTCATTTATGAAATTTGGATCCCAGTTCATAAAAACAAAGAACTAAAACCAAAACTACATTTTGTGTATTCACATAAGAACCACCAAATAACTTAAGACAGATTCATTCTTTAAACTGAACTCACAACCCAGTGAATATTCTCACTACAGTAGAACAATATTGGCAACCTTGTACATTCCTTTGTCATGATAACATTACATTAAGATGCAGTTTAACTTCAGCATGTTAGTCCATATTACAAATCAGTAAAGAAAATGGAGAATAGAATCTAAACATCTTTATCTTTCCCCCCTCCCATTTCCTCTGTTCAAACCCTGGGGGTTTGCTCAGCCCTCAGTCTTGGTCAATCTCTGCCATGAATGGCCCTTCAGATGTTTGCAGGTCAGGAAGGAATTAGAAAGGAAGGAGATTGTTGACTCACACTGAGCAGATATGAGCTGTGGGACAGTAAACAAAGATGTATATGTTCTTTAAGTTAAACTGAGACAAGCCTAGAAACTTAAATCAATGGGAACATCTGAGTCTCTTAATGAAAATGAAAATGTTTTGCAAAGACATATCTCATTGCATTCCTATCCTAAGATAGATGCAGCAGATTTCCAGTATAGGGGCGTTCTGTGGATTGTTCAGTTGCAGCTCGTTTTCCTTTCCTTTTCTTTCCTTCTCCCAACATCTGCAGCTCTTGCTGAAAGCGTCTCTCATGTGACCAGCATGCATCCATAATTCATCCCTCAGTTTTTCGCAGTGTCCCAGCTCCACTTCCGCATGTTTCCTGCTTGACGTTGTCTTTCTACTGCCCCTTTATCTCACTCTGGTGTGTGCGATAGTGGGTGTGTTTTGATTTCTGTACGTCTGAGTGTATCCATTGTTGACACAGCAAAGACATGGGAAATGCACACATTTCACATTAGAGGTTCCACCAGAGTAAATACCTCAAGTGTCACGGCTGCTATTGATCAGGTTATTATTAAAACACTTCATGGTTCAACTCTGCTTCCTGCTCAGTGTTGCATATAGGACACAGCGTGCGAATTCTTCACTTTCCCTCTGCAGGAAAACTTATGACCTCAGCTTAACAGCTCTGGGGGAGGTGATTTTGGGAAAAGAAAGAGAGGACTGAAAGGCTTTACTATAGCAAGGACGAAAAAGAAGGCAAACTGTACAGTTAAAAAGGGAAGGGAAAGGCTATGTGTGTGTCTGTTGCCATAGTAATCTTTCCATTAACTCACTGACTAGGGTTTTTCCAAACAGGGCTCGTCCACCTACTGACAGAATGAAAGACGGAGTGACACAGCGGAGACTTGCACAGAGAAAAAGAGAGAGAGAGAGAGAGAGAAGGAGCGAGCAAATGTAGAAATGTAAGCAAAACAGACGAATATAGGTCTGGTCAGCTAGAGCATGGGCTAAAAATAAAAGCTGATAGAAAACAAAGGAGATGAGAGAAAGAAAAAGGAAAGATGGCTAAATGGTGGCAGGTGAGGTCGAGAACAGAGAGGCAGGTGAGATGCCAAGGCTTAGCTCTGATTCCACCCTCTTTAATAAGCATGGGGTAGAAAGAAGGGTGCTATTTCAAGAAAATAACAAGGTGGCTCCTTAATCTTCTGAATACACCATAATATATGTGTTGTAGGCCATACTGCTAACATAAACCATAGGCGAGCATATCCCTTGAGCACTGTATCCAGCATGAAAGGCAGTGTAAACAGAAAAGGGTGGGAGCTTACGGCTTGAAATTTGCCTCCAACACACCATTTGATCACTTGATTGAGTCTAAATTCTTAACAAATAGGACTGTCTTCTTTACTTTGATTGCTGCTTATTTACTCATGAATATTTAACATTAGATGAATTATTGAGAGTACAAGCTAAGTTTTCAGGGGCTTTAACTGTCAATAAAAAACATCCCTGCCCTTGTAATAGCTGCTCTTGCAGTTAAGTACATATTCATGTTTTCCTCTGCACAGTTATGGAGCAGTTATTCTTCCCCCCCTTCCTCTGCTTTCCTCCATCCACTGTGTTGCCTTACTTTCCCTCGCTCCTGGTCTCCTGGTCGACAAGTGCGCACACGCCTTTGTCTGAGAGAGACGCCAAGAAAAACATCAAAAGTTGTCCAATCCTGCGAGAGCCTAGGCCTGTGTAGCACAGGCGGATCTCGCTCCACCCTGCAGTTGTGTCTGCCTAATAAGCAACCTCAACCACAGCAAGGGCACCGCCTTTGAATCTCTCGATTCAAAACCCAGCTGGCAGCACAGGCCTCGCTGACATCATCACCACCAGTGCTGGTTTCGGAGCTCTTTGTTCCCCTCGGTTCATGATGTCACGGCCAGAAACAATGTCATGTTAAGGTCTAGAGAAATAAGTAGGAGAGTCCACATATGTGTTTTTGTGCTTTTGTGGGACTTTGCAGTGCACTGAATGACCAAAATGTTCTTGAGAGATGAGATGTGGCAGGGCTTGTAAAGTGGTAAAAGAGAGGCGTGGGGCACATTATCACTCAGTAGGTACTCGGAGAGAAAAATTGGCAGGAAGATGACGCACACTCATTCCAACACTCATGCGCGCAGGAGGCCAAGACTGCTCATTTCTCACACCATAAAATAGAGTCATTGTGTTGCTAACACATAGCGCTCAGAATCAGCAGGGCTTTGGTCACAAACAGATATGTGACTAAGCATGATCTCATGTGAGGGTCACTGACCTGAAGAACAGGAAGGAATCACTGTGAATTTCCTTTCTGATGTGTGTGTCATGTTTTGTTCTCCTCAGGTGCGTGAGATTCTGGGCCGGTGTTCCTGTCCAGCTCAGTTTCCCATGATCAAGGTGTCAGAGGGGAAGTACAAAGTGGGGGACTCCAGTGCATTGATCTTCATAAGGGTAAGCCCTCACCACAAACAACCTTGACATCAAACAGAATTGCCTGTCTCTGTGAACCATGATATATGTCTTCTTTTTATTTTTTACAGACGAGGGTACAGTTCAGTAGATGGTAAAATAATAGTTCATTATATTGTCAGTGAAAATCTTCAATCCAAGATGTTTTGATCACCTGCACGGCTGCTTAGACTCTCGAGCACAACAGATATTGAAAATGAATCACTCTCATTAACTCAATTGAAGTCATAAATGTGTCAGAATTGATGCCTGTAATATCATAAAAGCAACTTGGCAAACTAAAGCTGCCTCTGATTAGGCTAATTCACATTACTCGTGGTATAAATCTGGTTACAAATATACCAAATGAAAGAATAAAGCTTCCTGCACACGCAAAGGATAATTCCAGTTTTATTACAACTTGGGTCTTATCTTAGTAGTTTTGGCTGTTCCTCCTTTCGGAAATAACAACATTGTAGACACCGAGTTAATTGATGAGATGTGAGAACATGGTGACGTTGCTAAAAATGAAGTCAGACGAGAAATACAAGCAGTAAGATGATTATACAGGTTTTACATGAACCTCCAGGTGAGACATATTTTGACATGAAAACAAACTGTATTGTGTAAACATTCATCACAGTTTACAGGTTGCCTTCCTGGTTTAACTTTACCTACACACCTCTATGTTCCTAATGCTTCTTTTATTCTACAGGGACAATTTAGGAGGAACATTTGTGGTTTAAACATTGTCATGTTCAAGTAGAATAAAAGAGGAATTGGGAATGACTTGGCAATTTCATCTTTTGCTACTCAGTGTTTGTACCTGCAAAAAATTTATGGGTGTGCTTGTGCCTCCTGATTACTGATTACTCATAATAGAAACAATGACCAAAAATACGAAAATAAGGAATTATCCTTTAAGACACTTTTATTAAACACATTCATCTGCATATACACAGCATACTTTGGCACATAGCACAGAAGACTGTGAGGATTGCAGTAATTGCATGGAGCCATACAGTGCTGGCATATGGCATCATATGTTGCCTCAAGAAGAACAGGGTTAGGTATCAACAGATAAACCACTCAGCTGATTGGCTACATCAGTACATGTAAAAGCATTGTGATTTCTGTCCTTTTGAGTGTTTACAAACTGCCTTCATGTGGCCCACTCCCAGGACTGTATTTTTCCAGTCAGACACAAATAGAGCTTTAGGTCATTTCCTGAGTTGGCCCTTATCTTGGCTGTAGCCTGTTTCTGCTGGACTGTTTGTCTCAGTTTCAGTCTAAGAGCTGTACCCACATCAGGCCTCAAAGGACTGGGTAGGAAGGCTGGAGAGGATCGATTTGGTCTCACTTACCTAAAATGTACCCCAGCCAGATTAATGGACTCTGTGGATAGCATTCCAAGTTTCCTGCTTTTACAGGATAGGTCTGCCTGACTGTCAGTAATGTCATTATTTCTTCACTTTCAGTGGCACCGCTTTGTCCAGACAGAGAGATGTGATAGATACTATATGTTAAAATGTTATCTAGGCTTTTTCTACACAGTGAGCTGTACACTGACTCAAGCTAAGTCTTCGGAGGTATTTACTGAATTAAGCAGAACAAATTGAAAGGGACTGTATGAAAGTTAATGGGCTGGAGAAGTGGGTTCAATCGTATAATTCACATTGTAAAAAGCAAGACCCTCCCCAGTGTTATTAATATTTTGTTTGGAGCCTCCCCTTGACTTGGAAAAGAAATGCATCACTCTCCACCTAATATTTCAAAGTAAAATACCAAGTTGGTATAACTCAATGCACTATTACAAACTAAACGAGGCAAAGCAAAAATAATTTATCATGGTGTAATCTAATTCAAAACTTATCAAATATATAAATGGGATAATATTTTTCACAGCATGCACGCATTAGTGGCTGGAAGTGAAATTTTTTAGGCTGGACTCGAATTACAATAAGGGCCAACTTTATATGACACATTTAACGTTCTGTCATGATGCAAGTGAAGAGGCAATGACTATTGTTAAGATAACATTCAGTCACTATTTTATATGTATTAGATCACCATAAAAATCTATGTGTCATCTGTGTTTTTTCGAAGCTGACATGTTGGTCGTATTAGGTGGTTGACTGTGATAGGAAAAATAAAGCCCTGAAACAGAGACAACACTGTTGCCCTCTCCATATGACAAAGCTTTATAACTGACTGTGCGCTCTAAAGACGTCATTTACGACTATTTTATTTATTTATTTTTTTAAATGAATCCCACAGGGGAATGCTGAAACATAAATTTGGTTTGAGAAAGAAAAAATACCGTTCTCTGCTCACTTTCTTTTCCCTCAGCAAAAACAAAAACATAACCCTCCTCCTTTTCTGACCTCTCTTCCCCCTTTATTATTTTTGTCCAGTCTTAAGATGGAATGAGAAGTGTTTGATCTTTATAAGCTCATGTTTGCCTGTTACAGCAGCCACTTTAAATGTGGTAGACATATTAAAATGTGCCTGTTTGGGGATGGACTTCGTGTGTGTGTGTCTGGGAGCCTTTGACTTGTCAGATTAGCTCTCTTCATACTGTCCCCGCCCTCTCCTGATTCCTCACTGAGGATGACAGTGATTATGCATATGCCAGAGCAGCTACAAGTGCGGCCAACACACTTCCCTTATTCTTCTGAGGGGAGGAAGCGGGCAGCCGCCATGAAAGCCAACAAACCCCTATTCAGCTGCCAAAGCTCTGACAAGGATCTTGGGCTGAACGAGGGGATGAAGTGGAGAAAGCAAAGGGGCGTACATACGAACAGAGGGGGGAGTAAATAAGGTGTCTTTGTCTCCAGGGAGATCGCTCCTTACAGGGAGGAGACGTCTTCAGTCGTGGGGCACAACAGCTGAAATGAACCATGAGCAAAAAATTTTTTTATTGACCAACAAAAATTCAAGAAGAAAATTGGTTCAGCACACCCACACTATGATCACAAGAACTCTTTCTGTTCTCGGTTACCATAGAAACTGGGATTGGGGCTCTCTACACTGGTGAAGACTTTGATAACCCCTTCAGTGGCTGGGAAATCAGGCAGCTGAACCACAGATCTAAAGTGGAATATGGTCCCCAAACATCTTTTCAGCCTCGTCAGACTTTTCAGTAGAGCTGCAGCGTTATCATGTATAAAATAGGCCATTATGAGATGAGCTTGTCGGATACGGAAATTTATGAATCATTCGGTTTCTGTTTGTTTGTATGTTCTGCAAGTTTAGATCCAAAAATAAATAAGTTGTGCTTGCTGAATGATGTAATGCCCATGTGCTTTTCTCTTAGCATAGTATACAGTTCCACATTGCTCCACAGTGTCTGTGATCACTTGTTTTGTGTTTCAATGTCATATAATCACCCAAAACAGTGATTATCATTGACATACTTGTCAGATCAATACAAGACTATGACAGAAGTGAACTGAATAAGCTAGGAATTAGGGATGGGCAATTAGTGCAATTAGTCATTTGTTCATTTATTTGGATGCCCATTACTCTACCTAGGGTCCAAAGGTAGAAACAAACAACACGTTTATTAAATAGGGATATAAAGCCATATATGTACATGTCACAACAACACCTGTGCACAGTAAACACTATGCAGAAACTAAAAATATGTGATCACACACAGTCAGAAGTGACAGATAAAAGTGAGAGCATTTCTATGATGTAAACTGATGTGTTGTTGGTACACATCTCTTCTTCTTTGACTTTCTGGCTTTAAATGAATATGGTATGAAGCTTGTGCAGCCCTGCTTTTCGAGCCCTGCTTGGCACATGTCAGCCTGTTAGCATCACACACACAGTAAACCTGTTACTGACATAAGGCCAGAGCAGTGGAGAGTAAGCAGTTTATACTCTCAGGTCTGATAGAGATAAGCAGATCAGCTGTTTTGACGGATTTGATGCAGTAGGGAAGCAGAGCAAGGCAGATGAAAAGACTTGTAGTGGATTGGCAGGGATAGTATTAGAGGGAAGGTGAGGTCAGACTTTGGTGTGCATGCCATGTCTGTGGCCTCTCTCTGACCACGGTCAGGGGCCCAGTGATGAGACGCCATGCCACATGTGACTTGGTGGAAATAAACTGTGCCAACCCACACAGATGTACCAAGGCTTTGCCTTGCCTGCCCTCAGACACACGGGTACAACCTTTAAAACATGTGGCTGACAGACCCTGTTACACAACGCAAGGCAGGGGGGATGCATCCACTGGGCTGTCACATCACGCAAAGTGTGCTGCCTCAGTGAAGGCAGCCTCTGCCTTGAGGGAGTGTGGCTCTTTGGTCTGATCTTGTGGATGTGTGTGCCTCAAAGAGCAGAGGAGAGTAGGAAGTGACATATCCACCAACCCCCCTCTGTTATGTCTATCCAGGCCCCCTCTCCTCCCTGCTCCTCTCCCCGATAACGGAAATCTCAGAGAGGACAGCAGGGGTGAGTTGTTACAATGCTAATTCACCCTGCTACCCTCTGAAAACATGGGGAAGCTAGCTGAGAGGCATGAGAGAGGCCAAAAAAGAGTGTCTTTCACAGCACTTTGGCTCTTTATTATGCTACCGTTCTCTGTTTAATTGTGAGTTGGCATGGCAATGAACAGCCCTCATAATGGCAGCAGCTGGGGGTGATGCGGGAGAAAGAGGAGGTGCGGGGGAAGGAGAGGCACAGGCAGGGGTGCATCTAGATGTTACGTAACACTGAGGGTCGGCCAGCCTTCACCAAGCTGTCCCATTTGTGGAATTTGCATATCTATTGACTTGTGCAGTGTGTGTGGTATTGCAGTATATCAAAAGGTTTAGCCATTTTATTTGTGCATTAAAGTGTATGTTACTTTCTGTTCAGCCACTGAAGCCTTGTTTTCTCTTTTCTCCCATCAGGTCCTTCGTACTCATGTGATGGTGCGTGTTGGAGGGGGCTGGGACACATTAGAGCACTATTTGGACAAGCATGACCCGTGTCGCTGTGCTGCTTTTGGTGAGGTCACTTCCTATTCCCCGTCTGTCACTTATGAAACACAACGTGTTTTTGTGTTGTGTAATTCATAATGAATTTATGATAATAAACAAATGATTCACATCTAATATACTATGTTCAGACTAGGAGCACTGACACTGTCAAGGTCAGCAGTGAGGGGAAATACTGTTTGTTGGTCAGACCTAGCAGACATATGACTGTAATATATTCAATTCTAAATTCTTTCATTTCACATATTCAGATTTGTGCAGTTGACTGATTTGGCATTGTTATATCACCCAGCAACAGTCTATGTCATTCTGACCCCTGGCCAATATTACATTTAGCCAAGAAATGTAGGTCTGGAAAATGATGCAAGTTTGTAATGGAAAATGTGCTGTCATTGTGACTCTGTGCTACCTCTGCCGTTACCTGATTGTACAACACATCTGTATAGCAACCATCTCAAAACAAAGACTAGTTTGTGCTTATAAACTGGACACCTGTCCTGACCATTCAGTGTTTACAATCACTTTGATTAGCATCACAGTGGTACAAGTCTATAAATATGTTGAGTGAGACCATCCTTTCTTATCATCAAACTGCTGCTGAAGTGTTGATGTCAGGGGCTGACTGGTCTGGACAGCTGACACTAGCTGAAATCATAATTGGTGTTGCATTTCTAACCACAAGAGGTCATGTTGAAGATCATACAGTATTAAGTGATAATGGAAACAGACCTTTTGTGCACTATAAATGTTCTCCCTAAATGGTGGGATCATCACAATTTCTCTGATTGGCTAGTTTCACAAATACCAGTAAGGGTCCATCTCCCTGGCCAAGGGAAACTTCAACTTATCATAACTACTGCTGCTATCTAAACACTTCATGGCATTGATGTGGTTAGTTATGATGTATTTCTGGACCTCTCTTGATGATTTTAATCCCAGGTGTTTATACAGCCTGTCAGTCAATGCTTGTTAGAAGTCCGACTTAACCACATGTTACCATTTGTCACCCCAGCCCACCGCTACCACCAGGCTAAAGCCAGCGGCCAAGGTCAGGGAGGCCAGAGCAAGTCCTCCAGTGCACACTCATCCCGCTCCACTAGCCCAGGTCCACACTGGCGAAATGAAGGCATCGCACCTTACAAACCCCCTGACAGGCGCTCCCTGGAGCCCCCCTCTGCTCCATGTGCCCCTTCCTCCTCCACGCGGCCGGGCCGCTCTCAGAACCCTTCTGTCCCCACCGAGGTTGACTCTAATGCAGCACGCACTCTGCTCCCTCGGCCACCACGAGACCGCTCAGAACCCCGCCACTTTAATCCTCTCAGGTGAGTGTGTGTGATAAGTGTGTGGATAAGTGTGTTACCATGATAAGAGATTAATCTCTCACAAGTAGCCTGGCAGGGCGGGCCCGCTTGGATTCTGCTACTTGCTCTTTTGTGACCAGGGGCAGACAAACAGAAAGCCACACACAAAAAGAGTTTGACATATACACAACAAATACACATGCCCGGAAGCTACAGATTAGACCAGAGCAGATTTATCTAATCTCAGGTGACATTGCCCTAAATCCATCTCACACAGCACCTCCTAGTGGCTACAAGGTAGATATTAAATATGTTTACTAAACTCTCCTTTCTCCCC
The DNA here is from genome assembly GCF_963924715.1 of Thunnus thynnus. Lineage (NCBI taxonomy): Eukaryota > Metazoa > Chordata > Actinopteri > Scombriformes > Scombridae > Thunnus > Thunnus thynnus. The sequence goes on from NC_089518.1 coordinate 21,456,655, forward strand.
ACTTGTCTCTTTTCTGCTTTCATTCAGTTAATTAGTCCATTGAGTCGACTGCCTAAACATGTTTGTGATTGTGTGAGATCTGTTGCTCAAGAGTTTCTTCTTTTGCTAATGGCAAACAGATGGTCTGCATCAGTATGAAGCCAGTGACAAATTAAATCGCACATCAGTTTTCTCTGATGTTCTTTTGAAGTGGCATAACAGTGATAGGGTAGTGGCATCAGAACCAGGGAAGCAGCATATATCTCATGTAAAGGGAATTATTTTTATGCTCTTCATGAAGCAGGAAAAGGGTTTAGTTTGTCGCATACCTTCCCTATATGTCAGAGTGTGAAGGCGCCATTGTTAAACACAATTAGGAGCTGAATGGTGGTTTACTTTGGCTTCTAGCCAATGTGTGGCTCATTTCTGTATCGAGCGATGGCTCAGACCAGACGTCAAGGCAACAGCTCATTCGAATTAACCCTGTGTGGGTGGGGCATCGCTTTTCAAGTGCCCCAGACAAGATGAAGTCTAATCTGACAACTATCCCTAGACAACTGTTCACAGCTAACTGGGGAAGTAGGTCAACAGGTGGGCTCCATGCACGCCAACTACCATATCAATATATAAATAGTTATGGATTACTTTAGAAATTTGGTGCAATCAAACACTAATTAAAGTCACAGTCCATGATCTAAATGAAAACAAAAGTGTAGCCTCACCACCAAAATTCAAAACAAAAGAGTGGGACCTGATGTCCTTCCTAAATTGGCTGAAAGGTCTTTTAAAACATGGATACTAGATAACAACTAAATACAATGATGCTGTAAAAGGTGTAGTTGCAACAGAAATATCTGTGAACCATGTGGTAAAACTGGTCAATGTACCTAAGTATGATCAGTTGAAAAATAGACTAAATGTTATTTCTTTAATCTAAATATAAAAGTATATATGTGAGCACCCCTATAATGTACATATGTAGTCAAAAATAACAGCCTTTATTGGATCTTTTAATATGTAATTTACTTGTATGCACTCTGTTGACCTTAACTCATCAAATCTATCTAGATCTGCTCTTCCTGTAAGTGAACTCTAGTAGCTGATTATACGGTTAAATCTGATGGTCCCACTGGTGCGTGACAGTGGAGTGGTGTCTAGCTGAGAAACTGCAGTGCTGTGTGTTGGGTTAGAAAATCTACAGGACTGCTAATCCTGCCCCCACTTGTTCTCAACTTGCCTGTAATCCCCCTGGCTGTCACTGCCCACTGTTCCAAGAAACACCAAGCCTTAGTTCAGTTAAACTGTCAGTGTGCAACAATGGCAAGTTGGAAGACTTTTACAAATCCTCAACATTGCACAGTACAGGTCACCTCATGTTTTGATGAAAGATAAAATTTACCACAAATCTGTTTCTCCCTTGAGAGCTGAGTCGGAGGCAATATGGTTCCTATGTCCCACCTGTGTGCAAATATGAGTAATGAATATAAATTGTGAGAGACATTTTTTAAGCGTATGATATTATTGTAAATATAAATGACTCTTTCTGTCCTCCCTATGTTGTAGGAATAAGGAGACAATGTTGCCAGTGACAAGACGTCTGTCTGGAGACAGTGACTCCTCTACAGCCTCCTCTAAGGGAGGAGGGGGAGGAGGGGGAGGAGGGGGACGGTACTCTCTTGGTGGTGCTTCACGTCACTCCGGTGAAGAGGTCATCCTACTTGTCAACCGCAAGGAGGGCAAGCATATAATAGAGAGGCCTGGAGCTGGAAGTCAGACCCCATCCCTGCGTCCCACGCTGCCCCGTGCACGCAGCCAGTCTCGGGAACGTCCCACGCTTGCTCCAATACTCAAACCTAACCCACCACAAGGATCCCCTGATGGAACACGGACGGCCCGCACAGAGAGGGGCCGCTCCCTTGGAAATGAAGGCCCAAGAAGGCTTCATGCTCCACGTTCCCACAGCCAGAGTAAGTTACAGAACCGTACTCGGTCCAGCGATGCCAGCCCGGGGCCCGCTTCTTGCTACAGAGACCCTCAGCCTCCACCCTCAGACAGACGAGAGGATCTTCGGGCCAAACAACTGCCCCCATCCTCCCCCAGAGTAGGTGGTGGGTTCACCAAGAGGCAGTCCTCTTCATGCTCCAATTCACCTGTTAAAGGAGTCCAAAGCAACAACAGCACCCCCAGTAAGAAGACCATAACTACTCCTAGACCCCCTGCCCCTCGCTCACCATCTGTAGGGAAAGGCAGGCTGCTGCCCCCAGTCACCTCCGGAGGTCGACGTTCTCCACACTCATCTCCTCGCAACTCTCACCATCACGCTGCCCGCTCTCCTAGAACATCAAATGGCCCTCGCTCTACTGGGGGGCGGGGCCATCATAGGAACTGGTCTGGCGTGGAGCGCCAGGAGATTGAGGAGGAAGGAGTGGGCTTTGGCTTCCAGATGCTGCCAACACTAGACCCCCAGAAGGAGCAGGACCTGTATCGCAGCTTTGAGGCTGAATTCCTAGCTAATACACAGCAGGCTAAAGGAGTGTCTGGTAGAGCCCCAGGAGGAGTGACCCTGCAGGGAGCTGGAACACATCCAGTGCCAGCACCCACTGATCCTAATGTCACTGACTCTGCTTATTCCTCCTCTAACTCCTCCTCCTCTTCCCTGAATATAGGGGCGAAGATAGGAACTCTGCCTGAGCTCAGGGAATCCAAGAGAACTAATCTCCGTCACTTCCCACTGGAGGACCCCTTGAATTTACTTTATGGACACAACTTTGGAGGACCACACAACTTTGGTCAAGGAGAACCTGAACACTGGGGGGATCGTGGAGGGGGTCTCAAGAAGCTCCCAGCCATCTCTAGCTCCATCGAGGAGAGGGAACATCTTTCTTCCCTGCCTGGTCTTGGAGACTCTGAGTCAAACAGACTGATGAATCAGGTCCCCTCTCAACCGGCTTTCCACTGTAGGAATATGAATGGAGACCATGGAGGTTGCCCTCCTACTGGGTTGCTGACCGACCAACAGGGTCATCTTGGCTGGGGCACAGGACCTGAAGGAGATGTTCCTCTGGAGAATCACCAGCCAAACTTACCATATGACTTTGAAAATGGTGATGGCAGTGATGACCTCCCGCCCCCAGAGGCTTGCCCATCACCTATCCCCCTTCCCCCCTCTGAAGACTGCTCCTTCCAGGATTCCTCTAGTGAAAACTCTTCAATGTGCTTCAGTTTGAGTGAATCCCGCTCTGAATCCCCCCCACCATCTTCACTCCTGGCCAACGGGGACGCAGACGAAGAAGTGCTGCAGACTAAGAAAGGGCAAAGGAAGTCAGACAGGGTAAACCCTATCTCTAAGCACAAACTGAGACCCAGAATCAGGCCTCGCACTGACAACAGGCCAGAAAATAGCCCCTCACGCATCCCCACCCCGGTCAGCTACAGAGATCTGCAGGCTAACGACACACTTTCACCCTGCCACACCCCACCGATGTCCCCTCAGAGCTCCCATTCTACTGGTCGCCCAGCCACATGCAAAAGCCTGCACCAGGCCTTTGCAGACATGATCCATCCTCAACCACGTTCTCCAGCCATGGGCAACAAAGATTGCTCCTACCCTGGACAATCTGGGAGCCTGGACACTGAAGCTTGGATGTAGCACAGAACTGATGGGTATGACACAGGGGGTTGTTGTCAAGAACTACTGTGTAAAAAAAAAAAGACGTAAGACTGGGCTATAGACTGTTCTCATTGCATGTCAAACACTCCTTTTTTTCACTTAGTCTCTCCCCTGAATAACTGCAGGGGGTTCACATTGCTTTTATTTTGCACTCAAGCCAAATTATTTATTACCAAAGGAATGGTCTTTGATATTACTTTTACTGTAATTTTAATGTGTGCATGGGGATGATTTTGCCAATCATAAGGTGTTTTTTGCAAGACACTTGTGAAATTCTTGTGGTTGATGCAACTGCAGAGCGATAGAGAGAGAGAGAGCGCATATGTGCTGCCATGTGCCCCACTGAGGGGCATGGTTAAGTGCCAGGGATTTAAAGCTGCAACTCTAAACAGTGTAAACACTAAACCTTTAGTCAGATGGATTGGCTCCCTCTTGTGGTTTGCCACAGCCTTGATAGTCAAAATACTGGTGTAATGACTGTGATATTTTCAGTCTCTCCACATTAGTGGTCTTCACATATGACTCATTATACACATATTTACAGTACACTAATAGGTAACATAGACAAAAATATCCCCGTTCTTGTTCTGACTTTATGAACACTACATGCACTACCAATCTCTGTACAGTTCTCTGCTGTTATATGTGTATGATGTCACCTTTTCACAACCAATTCATGTAGTGGAGATAGATGATATTTGTTTAAAAATGTGTTACAGGTTTTCAAGATTATGTTTAATGCAGTAAAACATGTTAACCTTATTTCTACTTTTAAGTGTTGAAATATTATGGATCAGTGAAGGTTATATTGCTTTGTGTCATTGTCACTGAAACAAAAATGTTGAGAGCTCTCCCTCTGACCAAACTGAACTCTGGAATACAATGCTAAATATACATGTGCAGAAGTCAAATGCTCAAGAGAATGAATGTGTAAATACATGTTTATGTGCCCACTGAGAGATGTGGGTGTGTTGTATGTAAAAAGACATTGAAAATACAATATAATGTACATATTTGCGGTATTAAGTTCTGTGCGGCCTTAGCTATGCAATATTGGTGTTGAAAATGCCTTCACAATTCCCTTTGCCTTAAAATTGATTCGCAGGTTAGTTTTTGAATGTTTTTGCTCAACATCACTAAGATTTATTCAGTAATACTACATTGCCATCATTAACGGTTTATGGAAATAGAAATTGGAAAGATTGAATGTGAATGTGGGAAAAAGTGAGGAACGTTGCCAATTTTAATTATAGATAATACTTGATGTAAATGTACAATTCATGATAAAGATATATAATTTATTGCCTATGAATCCTATTAGTTGTTTTGAAACTCAAGAAACAAGATAACCTACTTAGCAAATGGATTTCAAAGACACGGCACAAACTATGGTGACATCTAGTGGCTAAGGGGGAAAAAAATGTCTTCACAGTGAGCAGAAATACTGTTTTCTGGACACAGTACCCACTCTTCCATACTTTTGGAATTACATTTTCTGGTACTAATTGATGTAAAGTTAATTACAATGGTATAATAAGGTGAAGTTTGATGGATAGAGAATGACGTTGACTAGAGTGTGCATGTGTGCAACAGTGCATGAATAATAGATGCTGTAACTGGATATTAAGGTTGTCTTGTGAAACTCTTGTACAGTTGTCAATATCAGTATGAGAGGCCAGACTCCAGCTACAGTACTTCTGTTTTTGGTATTTAACAAGTGTGGATATTTGAAAGTGGAAAAGTGTGAATTGTAGTGTCAGTGCCCTGCAGAAGCCTCATACCTCAAAAAAACATTTTGTTATCAATTTGAAAAATTTACAATTTGCCTAAAGGCCTCTATTTGTTTTTTGATGTCACATTTTGATGTGATATTCCCACAGATTATGGAGACAATGTTGGTGAAAAAGCAAAATTTGCAAGATACAATCTTATTGCAGGGCACTGACACCGTGAATGGGCTAAAAAAAAGACTGTGTGTATCTTTGTGTACATACTGTATGAACGTATATATAGAACTGGAGTAAAGAAAGGTGTGATGTTGGTCCTATTTATTTATTTATAAAATTAAGTCTCAGTGGGCTCAAGTGGCATCTGTGTCCTAAGTACTGACAAGTGAACTGTAAGTGTTGAGGGAAAATCCTAATGAGGTGGGGTCCAACATGTACAAACATCATGCATTGTAAGATTATTCATTTTTCTCAACAGCATACACACTTTTTTTGTCTTTACATACTGTGAAGACACATAATCCATTAGAAATGTGTCCCATTTATAACTGGAGTGAGTCTACAAACGCAACATATTTGGGCTGTTTTACAAAACTCCATCAGCATCAGTAATGTTATAGCTACATTGACCCAATGTGTAGCTGATAATCAGTTTCACTTATATGAGCAGATATTACATATAAATGTGTTTTTACATATTCTAAATGTATAATTTTAAGTGTGAATCAGTTTTTGGCTCAATTTAAGACATTTTCATTTTGATCAATTGGTGTTTTTAAAAAAAAAAAAAAAAGTCTACCAGCTATGTGAACTTTGACTTCATACAACATGCGATTACATTGGGTTATCAGTCACACAACAATCATGACAATTTTAGAAAACTCTCTCTCCTTCTCTCTACCCCCAATCACCAAAATCTGAATGTTCATGATCAGACAATTTCTTGTTTGCTAATGTTATTTTCACTAAAACTTCAGTTAAATGTACAGATTGCTTGACATTGTGGCATTTGTATGTATGAAATAGCAATACTGCAACATTTCACTGTTTTTTTTTTTTAAGTTGAAAATGCTGTCAAGTTGTTCTTGTAATAAATATTTTCCTCTGAAGTTTATGAATGAGCTCTGATCCATTTTTCATGCAGTCACAGCAGTGTACAGAACGGATTGTACAAGTACATCTTGTTGTACTTGGACAAAATGTGTTTGGTTCTTATAAGATGTCTAATCATCCAGTTTGTTCGGTTGACCAATATGGATAATCTCTTCATGCAGATGTTGCAGTGTGATGTTAAAAAATAAGAAAACAATGCCAGAAACCCCAACCTGTCCTGGAGTATAATGTGTAGAGCAGAAATGCTGTCTCCCTCCTAAATAGTTATGTGTCCATATGTTGGGAAGATTTGACTGAGAGTATTACCACTGTATTAACACTAAAGAAACACTAGTTTTTAACCTGATTGGAGGACTATTTAATTTTTTTTTTGCATTATAATTGTTTTATAGCCGTTAAATTGAATTGCCATTTATTTTCAGTGGTCAGAGGGTACTACTGCATCCAGTGTATGCATCCACCAAAATCATTGCCAAACCAAAAGATGTTTACAGTTTCTGGGAAGTGCTCCAGTGCTGGGGTTGCACAAACACTTATTCTCACAAAAGAATGAACTACATTTTCTGAATGAAAGCTGACGTTGCTGTTGACTGTTTGCAAACGTTATTTTGCGAAAGACGGAAGTAAATCAAGTGGGAGGGGACGAAGGCCACCACAGCTCATACTACGCCTGTCACGGTAAGATGTTTGTCAAGATTTTCTCTCCAAATTCATTGTGTGGCGAGTCTAATTTTAACTCCAGAAGGTACGCTAATTCGTTGTGTATGGTTTAAACCAGGCCGGTAGATTAAGAGCTTAACTATCCCGGCAAAGGCTTCCTTAAGCCTCTGCTTAGAAGGTCATGTCTGAGCTGTGCTAGCTAGAGAAGTGCCCAGGCTGACACTGACAGGCTCACTGCAGCAGGCAGCTAGCCATTAGCATCACTTTCATTCATCTGAACGTAACTACTGCAAACATGCAGGAATGGGCGAATCAATTATGCGTGAGTAATTGACCAACTATCATCGTATCGGCAGTAATTTAGCTAACTTTACGCTATTTTTCGTCTGCTCCCTGCTGGATTGTACACACTGGAGCCTGCTATGCTAACGTCACGGTAGCCTGATGCTAGCCAGCTAGCGAACCGTTCGTTTATTTTGCGGCTAAATTAGTTTAAAGTCAACCTGTGTTAATTACTCTCATAGCTAGTTTGCAAACTATGTAAATCAGAATACACTGTCAGTTCAGTGTCAGTGTGGCACAATAGCAGCGGGAAATATCGTACAAACACACAGTAATGAGCTATTTTGTCTTGCTAGTGTTTCGTCAGTTATTCGTATAAACTTGTGACTAGCAGCTAGCAGCCTGTCTGATGTTTGACAGCTACCTGAAGCTCAACGAATAATGAAACTGACACGTTTAATTAATCTCAAGTTTGTTGACGCAGTTCATTGTGATTAATTGGCAAGTTAATAATGTAAACTGACAGGCCTCTGCCATAAACTGGTATCAAATAACCGTCAACATCACCAACAGCTAACTTATCTGCTGCCATTATCACCACCGCAAGTTACCTAATTGAATTAAGCGTTATTTAAAATACATGTTTTTACTGTAATTAAGTTATTTCGAGTCTGATAAAGAGAGTATTCATCAATAACATTATGCATAAAACACAGGTTGTTTTATATAGGGGTATGATAAATGAAAACTAGCTATTTACAGCAACGTATTGAGTAGAAAGTGAGTCAAACGAAAAGCTTATTAACTTGTTAGCCATAAAAACTTTGATTGAGGCGCTCACCAATATTTTGTCATGACAATGTATCATTATAACTATATATTGAAACATATGATAGTCCCTTTGTAAGATGGCAATTACAACTCTGAGCAGTATTAGTTGTGTTGCCAATAAGATTGCTTGAAGGCTGATTATCATTTATTGCAGAAACAGTAAAAATCCAAAGTTAACATAGTATGAAGTGTAGTGATCCTACGCACAAGACAAATATTTCTTTTTCCATAACACAAACAGTGTCATGGACCCAGCTTTTTCAGTTTTATGTCCATTATATCCAGAGAGAGTGTTTCACATGTGAAACACTGTCCTTTTGTGTAGGATTAGTTTATTTTAGCAATATTCCCATTAACTTTAAGCTCAAATTTCATAACAGAAAATATTACATAACTGAGAGAGATCTTTTGCAGACAAGTAATGGATCAAGAGGAAGTGTGTACTGATACATAATGCATGACTGCTGAAAAACATTTTAAATTGACTCGGTTTAAGAGATGATATTGGCCACAATCATTGCTGACCAAGAAGATTTGTGTTTATAGAGGAGATATTGGTGTCTCTGTTCGTTGCAAAATCCATTGTTTTCTCATTTAATAGATCGCTGCCACTTGTCCAACAGAAGACAGGAAGTCCTTTTATTTCCCTGTGCTTGCACTTCTAGTATTTCCTGTTGCTCTTGTGAAGCTCCAAGTTTCCACTCAGGAAAAGATTTAGCAGAAATAATCTTTTTGTCCTCTCTAACTTTTGTAGGAGAACCGACAATTTGGATCCAAGATGACGGACTCCAAGTACTTCACCACCACCAAGAAAGGTCTGATGGCTCATTATTTCTTCACTCATAAGATAAATGATTTAACATGTAAAACACCTCAGTGATAAATTACTTATTATATTCAATTCTCGATCATTGCTGGCATCCATGCCCTGTTTCTAAGCAAGTGCTTTGTAGATTTTGTGCCAAAGTAAGCTGGGTGTTGCTGAATTATTGTCTCTATAAGGTTGTTAACTTAGTCTAATTACATAAATAAAGATAATTATATAACATTTAAAAAAAACATTGTCTAATTACCTTAAAGCTGTTGAGTAATTTCAGAAAAAAATAATTCATATCTCAATTAATTTACATTTGATTTCTTATATTTGAATAAATAGCAGCATGATGTGCTACATGTTTATTATTGTTCACTCTGTGAAGCCAAAAATGCCTCCATTGAAGATTTAAGAGGTCCTCAAGAAATAAATGCTAAAGATGTTATCACTCTGCTTTGTTTTGACATTGTCTCCAAGAACTGAACAGCTCTGGTTATTGTAAATCAGATTAGACACATTGCGTGTTAGCTCACAGAGAATTAACTATCCTGCTGTGTCTCCTATTGTATTTGTGTGACTCCTCTCACATCCCAGAACTACATATCCTCACGTAGATGGCTTAGTGAATGCGAACAGAAGCATATGAGTTGTAGCATATAAGCTCTTTGTTTGTTAGATATTATTTCAGCCATAAGAGCATGTTTCTTTCTGTATCCTACTGCTTTTCTGTACATACGCCCAATATGTCTGTGTGCGGTCTTCTGCTGACATCATGAAGGAGATTATGAGTGATTACATGTTTACAATTCCTGCGAAACATTAAGTAGACTCAAATTTTAAGCCAAAGACAAGAACAGTGTTCTCACAGTGTTTGTTTTTATAGATAAATCAGGGACACAGAACTGAAATGTAAACTGATTAAAATGTGGTCTCTTTCACTTCTGTATAAAGCAACAAAAATGTGAAAACAAACACAGAAGGAACTCCTTTCTCATCCTCCATGAGATGTTCCCGTGATGACATGTTGTTTTACCCAAAACATACATCTGTTCTAATCTGTTTGTTGAACACAATGAGGAACAATAACATTTTTTAAATGTTAACAATTGGTGATCATTGGTGATAATTTAAGTTTTAGTAGTATTTTAAGATCATGTAGACTACATCGTTGCATCTCTCCTACCATAGACATGAGAGGTCTAATAATCTTGACCACCTGGCCAACAAAGGGCTTGACAATACAGTTAAAAACAACTCATGAGATTAACTAATATGTATGTGATGTTGATGTATATCACAATACAAACATATGCAAAATCACATAATAGGGCTGCAACAAACAATTATTTTCATTATCAAGTAATCCGTCAATTATTTTTTCGATTAATTGATTAGTCTTTTGGTCTATAAAATGTCCAAAAATTGTGAAAAGTATTGATCACTGTTTCCCAAGAACAAGATGATGCCCTCAAATGTCTTCTTTTGTCCCAACAAACAGTCCATAACGCAAAGACATTCAGTTTACTATCATAAACGACTAAATAAACCAGAAAATATTCACATTTGAGAAGCTGGGATCAGAGAATTTGGACATTTTTTCCATAAACAATGACTCAAACGGATAAAATGGTTAACAGTTGCCGATTAATTTTCGGTTGCTCAATTAATCAACATATTGTAGCAGCGCTATGAAATAATCAAATTGATAATCATTACAGTGAGCTGTGCTCCACTATTATGTGTTGTTAGACAAAGCACACATACCAAAAACAAAAACTCATTAAATGATAACATTTTGTTAGTTTTTTAAAATTGCAATTAACTTTGAATCAAATGGATATCAGAATTCAGAACAGAACAATAATGTGGTGTGATGCTTTTGATAAATTTCATTGAAAGTTGATAAAAGATCATATTAAATTATTCATCAATTAATCATCAACAGTCAGGCAGAATGACTTGCACGCTCTCATTTCCTGTGTTATTGGAGCTGGAATGAAGATTGCCGCTGTTCAACAAATATCAATGTCAACCAAAGCCAATCACATTATCTTTCAACAGGTGAACCACTGGGTTGCTTATATGCTGCAGCAGCTACAACAAATGCCTTATTCATCACACATTGCAAGGAAAGGATCGTTGTACCACAACAAAAAAGAAGCAGCTACAGTGAGCTGGTTAGCAGCAGGTGAAAACTATAGTGGTTGCTCATTAGACTGGCACCTTAATCCCCCACCGCCTATGACAACTATTACCACCTACCAGTTTCAGAAACCACTGAGGATCTCAGTGTGCCCATTCTGTTTTTTCAAAGGGGCTCTGACAGACTGTATGTCAATATGTCCACGTGATGTGTGAGCAGAGGCCATTGTGTTTTGCTGTACAGTTCTGCTTTCCTCTCCCTACATGAAAAAGTATTACATGATTCCCTTTTTTCTTCTCCTGTGCACACAGGTGAGATTTTTGAGCTCAAGGCAGAGCTGAACAGTGATAAGAAAGAGAAGAAGAAGGAGGCTGTGAAGAAAGTCATTGCCTCCATGACAGTTGGCAAGGATGTCAGGTGAGCCAGGGGAAATAGTGTCACAAACATCCACATTGGAACTGAGTAACACTTCACTTTCCATTTGGATTCAGTTGTCACATAGTGTCTCATCTTCCCTCCAGCGCTCTGTTCCCAGATGTTGTGAACTGCATGCAGACGGACAACCTGGAATTGAAGAAGCTGGTCTACCTCTACCTGATGAACTATGCCAAGAGTCAGCCAGACATGGCTATTATGGCTGTCAACACCTTTGTAAAGGTAGATTAGTCATAAATGTATTGTGACATGCCACTATTTTCTTCTTGAACTTCTCTGACTTCAATGGGATAATTACCAAACTTAAAAGTGTCCGTTTAAGGTAAATACAGCCATCAGCACAGCTTTTGGAGATAAAGGCAGTGACACCTCAGTGATAAGATAATTTTATTCTTTACATAACGCTAATGCAGACACATGTTAGATAAATTTCTCACACTAATTATAACATAGATAGAATCCCAAATAAACAATGAGGAATGATGCAATTTATGACCATTAAAAAGTAAAAAACAATCCAAGTGTAATGTCTCTACCAATTCTCTGTACCACCCATCCAGGATTGTGAAGACCCAAACCCTCTCATCCGGGCGCTTGCTGTTCGTACTATGGGCTGCATCCGCGTGGACAAGATCACTGAGTACCTCTGTGAACCACTGAGGAAATGTCTGAAGGATGAAGACCCATATGTGAGGAAGACTGCAGCTGTGTGTGTAGCAAAACTTCACGATATCAACGCCCAATTGGTGGAGGATCAGGGCTTCCTAGACACTCTAAAAGACCTCATATCTGACTCCAATCCCATGGTATGACTCAGCACAAATGTTGCCAACATTGTGTCAGTACAGTGACCTTTCTTTTGCATCTTAATATAGCTGTTGGCTACTGCTTCTTCTGTCAGCATGACTGTTCTTCGTTTTTAGGTGGTAGCAAACGCAGTGGCAGCGCTGTCTGAGATCGCAGAGTCTCACCCCAACAGTAATCTACTGGACCTAAATCCTCAGACCATAAACAAGTTGCTGACAGCTCTTAACGAGTGTACAGAGTGGGGGCAGATCTTCATTCTTGACTGCCTGGCCAATTACACACCACGTGATGATCGTGAGTCCCAAAGGTAAGGGAGCGCACTACCATCATCAACATTCTCTCTGCATGTCATGTTTGCATATCCTCCCAGTAAACCCTGAATAATTTTCCCCCCTTCTCCATCCCAATATCATCTACATCTGCTAGCATCTGTGAGCGTGTGACCCCGCGGCTCTCCCACGCCAACTCTGCAGTGGTGTTGTCAGCAGTAAAAGTTCTTATGAAGTTCATGGAGATGCTGCCTAAAGACTTGGACTACTATGGCACCCTACTGAAGAAGCTGGCCCCTCCACTGGTCACTCTCCTCTCTGCTGAGCCTGAGTTGCAATATGTGGCACTTAGAAACATCAACCTCATCGTACAGAGACGGTAAATCTAGGGGGGGGTGTCTCTTCACTACTCTTTATACTGTGGAAATAGTAATGAACGTTGCTTTATGAACCCCAAAGGGGAAATTACAATAGTCTCCACATGCCAACACATATGACAAGAGGAAAAAAGATAAAAACAAAGCCAGGATAAAACGGTTAAAACAGTCTGAAAGAAGGCACCGGACACATGGATAAGTAATGTGTTATTTTAAAAAAAAAACTCCTTAAAGTGCTAACACAGAGCAAATTAGAATACAAAAGAGCTAACAGTAATAAATAATCATAAAGGCCACTTAATACTCAAGCATGTCATTGAAAAGTTTCACTGTGTTATTGTCTGTGATATTAAAGTCTTTGTTAATTGCCGCAAATAACAAGAAATGTTGATGTGTCTTTCAGCCCAGAGATCCTGAAACATGAGATGAAAGTTTTTTTTGTGAAGTACAATGACCCAATCTATGTCAAACTGGAGAAGCTGGACATCATGATTCGTCTAGCATCTCAAGCTAATATTGCACAGGTAACAAACCCACAGCTGTAATGCATAAAACAATTATGTTAGGATCTTTCAAGGAAGCTTCAGATATTGTACGCAAAATATAATCCTGAGTGACATGGATGCCTGTCTATCCTGCTGCTGTCTGTAGGTGCTGGCTGAGCTGAAGGAGTACGCCACTGAAGTGGACGTGGACTTTGTCCGTAAAGCGGTTAGAGCCATTGGCCGCTGTGCCATCAAAGTAGAGGTGGGTGGAGATGATGAAATACTGTGGTCAGATGCTTTGTTAGGTCTTAGTATCAGCCTTGTGGTCGAGCACAAAGCGTTAGTTTACATATACTTCATCTTAACTGGTACTTGGACTCAACGAGATAATAACGCTGTAAGTGACCAAAGGCCGTCGTCAGTAAGGCTTAGATGTAGTGTTTTTATGATGAACACAAGCTGGCTCTGTCGTTTTGATAGTGCTAAAACATTTTACTGTGGTATGTTGTGGTTTCCATTTTGGATTGTTGAGAGTATACATCATCATATGTAACTTTGTTCCCTTAATTTCAACAAAACATATTTAGATTTAATACATATTCACATTTAACATATGTTTGCTGTTGAAGCCTGGAGTTAAATGTATAAAGCCACTATGTTACTGCTGTAGTACCATCACACGTTAAAAGGATATGTTGAAAAAGATTCCATAATTATTTTTCTTGTTGACTCATATTTGAAAAACAAAGTCAATTTCATATTGTATCATAGATTTTATAAACGATATACATATTTTATATACAGTCTATACTGATTGTAGTGCGCAGGCCTGTAATGATTATTTTCCTCTCCATCTTTAGCAATCAGCGGAGCGCTGTGTCAGCACACTGCTTGACCTCATCCAGACAAAGGTTAACTATGTGGTGCAGGAAGCCATTGTGGTCATCAAGGACATCTTCCGCAAATACCCCAACAAGTAGGTCTTCTGTTAGGCATCACATCACGTAATTACTCAGACTCAATCTTAACAGCTCTACAAAATGCTGCCAGTGCTTGACTATGTACATGGAATATGTAACAGAATCGGGCATTTATGGATGCTGATTTTGTGGTGGCTTTTTAGTGTTGTTTTTTTTATACAGAATATAAGGTGCAAACATTTATCATACACAACGCACTAAATTTATTGGCTGGCCATTCAAATAGAGACATTTTTAGATGTATGATGTTGTTTGACCTATTATATGCTTTGCATCTGATGTTGACATCTTAAGAGCCATACACAGACATTTCAACTGTTCCAATTCACTGACCATCAGATTATATTCTGTCATATTTTAAAAGGGACTGTACACTGACAAAAAGTGTTTTCAACCCGGCATTCATCTCAAAAGGCACGCACAAGAGAAAATTGCCCTCACAAACACAGAGAGAGTGTTTGTAGTAGACAGCACCTCTCACCCTGCCTTGATTGCACTTGGTCAAAGGTCAGGTAGATATGTTTGAAGTGTGGCTTCTGCTGTGTGTCCAGCAGAGTGGGTTCATGTGCCAGAGATAAACTTCACCCACACAGCAGTAGACCATAACCTTGGAGACATGAGTCTCCAAAGGAGCAGCTTTTCACAGTGTCCAGCTTGGCATGGCTCAAGTCTTTACCTTCACTACCCAGTCAAACTTCTGCCTTCACTCCGATTATACATACTAAATCTTTCTTATCAAACATTTTATGCAGATCAGAAATACATCAACCACTGTTGAAAAGATTGGCTGGTTGAGCAGGATAAAGACCCAAATATTTTTCTCTGCAGTTGAGCCGAAACAGTAACTAACAGGAGAGTGGATGTTAGATTTACAATTGTCAGGTGGCTAGAAAAATGAGAACAAATTAAAACTAATGTTCTGTGTCTCCAGGATGTTAAAGTTAGTCATTACAACTTTATAAGCCATGATAGTTGTTTTGGTTTTTTCTGCACGTTGGTGCCCAAACATAGATTAATGCAACTTTAAGTAAATTATAGTAATTTGCACTGTATGATTGTTTAATTTTTTTTGTCTAAACATTTAAGTGTATCTAATTTTTTGTGTGACTGTTGCCAGGTATGAGAGTGTGATTGCCACTCTGTGTGAAAACCTGGACTCCTTGGATGAGCCGGAGGCACGCGCAGCCATGATTTGGATTGTGGGAGAGTATGCCGAACGCATCGACAACGCTGATGAACTGCTGGAGAGCTTTTTGGAGGGTTTCCACGATGAAAGCACTCAGGTGTGTTTAGGAGAGTGCAGGGTTGTTGCTTTTTCAAAAATGTGAAGTCCATTTTTAATGTCACTGGCTCCAGTAATTTGCAGTCAGTTCTGTCAGTAACTATCATACAGTGGTTTCTTTAGCTGGAAATAATAAGAGACATTGGTTGGAAAATGAAGTGACATGCCATACACAGAAGTACCAAAGAGAAATGGTCTTACTTAACCAGCGCAATCTGTGGTAACTGTGAAAGTAAAACTGAGATTTAATGAGATTAACACACTAAATGGTAATTTACACCACATTAACGGGAACACTCCTGTAATACTTCAAGGCTACACTGAGTCTGTGTCTAGCTCAGAGGCACAATTTGTAGAGAAGCCAGCTTTTACTCCGTAGAGCATTCATAGTGGGATTACATTTTACTTGGTTAGACAGCTCTCCCTAAGTAACAGATCAATCTGTATTATTGCCTTGGAGGGACTTTTCTTATTATAGCAAGTGATTTTGTGGGTAGAAAGGAGTGTATTATGCATGTTCCCTTTTGTGCTGTTGTTAGCTTACTGCAGATTGCCTCAAACCAGTCAGTAGAATATTTACTGTTAAACAGGATGTGGCATCTATGAGAAACCCACTATTATGCTCTTAGAAGTGAAAGGAGTTTAAACCCTGTGTGTTTATTGTATGTTAAAAGATAAGGCAGAAAGATTCACCTTAATACCACTGAACTTACATCGGCTGCATTTAAAAGTAGTATCAGTGAGGAGTTGTAACGTACTGTATGTGTTCTGTGTGCTGTAGGTGCAGTTGCAGCTGCTAACTGCGATTGTCAAGTTGTTCCTGAAAAAGCCGACTGAGACCCAGGAGCTGGTGCAGCAGGTGTTAAGCCTGGCTACACAGGTGAGAATAAAAACACACACTGTTTGCAGACATTTCACAATCCCCACCCTGCTGTCTACTAGCTTGAACTCTTCTAGTGTGTGTGATTTGCTCTCATCAGATGTGGTTTTTTAACTTTGCTCCTCAGCTCTTAGTTTTGTATCTTTTCCAAAGAGTTCCTTGTTGCTTTATCATTCTTGGGACACTGAAGTATCGTAATGAGATTATAGATCTGAGCCCTGCACTTTCCTTAGTAATGACTACAGTGGTTTGAGCTTACGCTGCTGTTGCACTAATTATGTTTTGATGGTTTGAGGTATCCAGTTGATGTAAAATATTAAAACAGTCATGTCATTTTTAGAAAATTCTTTGTGGTATTATAAAAAAAATGTCAGTATCTGTTATTATGTTAATAATTACCTAAATAAAAATCCACCCATTAGTAATATTATCCTAATACAGATAAATACTAGCTATATCACATCTGCACATTGTACATGTTAAGAACGAAGAATGTATTTTTTATGTAGATGCAAAGTGGTGAAAATCATCTATACGGTGAATGTTAAATTTTGAGTGTAGTGCAGCACAGACAATCTTAAACATGATATGTTATGCACTGTGCCATTTAGTTGCAGCTATGTGCATGCTCACATCAGTTACACAAGAGAAAAATCTACTGCTGCGAGTGAACCTACTTTGGGAAACTCTCCTGTTGTTCAGATTAGGCCCCAATTAACCTCAAGTACAATTATTATCATCAAGGAAAGAATGAGGGCGTGCTTTTGTCTTTTTTCCTTCATTATTTACACCTTTTGATGAATGAATACACTTCAATATGATGTTGTCTAATACAAAATCACCGCTGAGTACGGTTTCAAAAATGACTATAGATTTAAATCAACACTTCTCTAACAGTGTCAACAAAAACTGAACATTGTAAGACTCACAAAGATGTAATTTATTACAGAGCTGGTGTACTGGATTACATTAGTTTGCATTGATGTATCAACAGTAGAAAGCTGGTAACTGTGTACATGTGAATGTAGGATACAGCAGAGGTACAGTCACAAACTTTTTTTTGCACAATGCGGACAGAAAGCAGAGATGCTGAGAGAATTTCCCTTATAACTTATAATTCATGTAATATTTATAATAATTATAATAATTTTTCCCTTATAACTTAAGGATTTGTCATCTGCGTTTTCAAAGTTTTACTGCGTCCATCAATCTAGGTTCAGGGTTTTGAGCTAATTAGATTTAATTAAAACCCTAGTAACCTTCTACTTTTTCCACAGTAATAAAAATGTACAGTGTCAATGTGCCTCATAAATTATCCAAGTTCTAGCACTTCCCTAAGGCTGACTCAGTTTTTGATATCTTAGAATAACCGCTCAGTCTTTGGTATCGGGGGCCAAGAAAGAAAAAAAGTCAAACATTAAAAATGTATTAAACATGCTCCATAAAGAATTATCTCTTATCCTCATACTTTTATCTCTCTCTCCAGGACTCAGACAACCCAGACCTCAGGGACCGCGGCTACATCTACTGGCGTCTGCTCTCCACAGACCCTGTAGCTGCCAAGGAGGTGGTTCTGGCTGAGAAGCCCCTGATCTCTGAGGAGACGGATCTGATCGAGCCCACCCTGCTGGAGGAGCTCATCTGCCACATTGGTACTCTGGCCTCTGTGTATCACAAGCCACCCAGTGCCTTTGTTGAAGGCAGCCGTGGCGTTCAGCACAAGAGACTCCCTGGCAGTGCTGGATCGTGAGTCACGCACTTTTACTTTTAAACACTGCAGGCGGAGGGATTTGTTTATATAAGTAGAGCTCACTTCTCAAATCTGCTGTCATGTTTCCCCTTAAATCTGCTGAGTAATACACTGTCCAGTAATGTCTGGCTCTGGCGCTGTTCTTCTTTATTCCTTCCTGCTTTCGAATAACATCTAGTTATCATTGCTCGTAGCGGACATCTGCAGATTAATGACAAATTAGGTTTACAGTGAATGTAAAAATAAAGAATATATAGCTTACAATATAGTAATCAAATAAGTCATCTCCATTACAATACATAATCTAAATCTGTGTCACTTTATATCTTTTCTACTAGCGGAGAGAGTGTTGAGAGCCCAGACGCAGCTTCTGCTGCTGGAGTCTCTGAGGCACCCCCTGCTGTCATCCCATCCCAGGGAGACCTCCTGGGAGATCTGCTCAATCTGGATCTGACACCTCCTACCGCAACCGGACCAACACCACCCCCCTCCTCTGGCATGCAGATGGGGGCTATGGACCTTCTTGGAGGAGGATTGGATAGTCTGGTAGGTCTTCTACACACCTGTGTTTCAGTGAAGCTATCATGTTCTGTGAAATATCTTGGAATCAGTGTGTGACAACCCATTGAGATGGTTTTAATAAAATCTTAAATGTCATTAGGACCCAGTGACGGTAATGTATGTTTTTTTTCTCTATCTTATGTGCTTTCTTTCTTTCTTTTGATCCCGGTTTGTTTTCCTTTCTTTGTTCAATGCTGCACCTGCAGATGGGGGATGAGTCTGAGCCGGTAACTACATGGAGGGGGAGGGAACAACATTTCTAAACCATGTCAGACCATTTCAGTGCTAAGATTAATTAGTTCACTGCTGTTGTACTCTCTAGTTCTCATGCATCAGTCTGACATTTCATTCATCATTTATCATCTTTTATTATCGTGATATCTACAGTAAGCATGCTGTTGAACCCTTGAGTCCCATCTCTTTTCTTATCTCTGGGCTCTGCGATGTGTTTCGTCTTTCAATCAGCCGCCCATTCCCCTGCGGACGGACACTCCTCAGTCACCTCAGCTCCCACATCAGTCCCCATCGCCCCCAGATTACAGCCCCACTGAGGTTGGTCCAGGGGACCACGCTGGACCAGTAAAGGCCAGCACCAGCTTAGAGTCCCCTCTTGTTCCCTGCTGTACCACTGTGTCCTCTAAATAATCCTCCCTGGTAGTTGATCTGTGCCTGTTTGCTATTCTTATTATGATTATGTGATGTTTCCACACTCTAAATCTTTTATTAAATTTTAGTAAATCTCACTAATGTTTACTGTCAAAGTATGTCTTCCATACACAGTAGTTTAGCATTGTCACCGTTTGGAATTGCTGTATGTTTTGCTCACTGCACCCCCAACCTTTTCATCACAGTAATAGACACACTTAGTGAGTAGCATTTGAGCAAAACCTATTGGATTTCAATTGCCACTCTGCTGGACTTGTGTGGACAGTAAAAGGTCAGGTCAGAAGTAAACTTGCCCTGTACTGGTGTCTCCCTCTGCTCGCTGTAAACCCCCGTACTTGTCGTTAATCACAGACATTCTTAGACCTTCTCACTCCTCCATCTGTCCTCCTCAAACCTCCCAGAATATTATGTAATGTTGCACAAATAGATGACCTGGATTTGTTGTGCTTCTTTCTCACTACCCAGCTTGGCGGTGACATCGGAGGAAGTCCTGCTGTAAGTCATTCAGTCTGATTTTTGTTTGGCTTCGAATGCTCAATACAGTGAAAAACACTGGATGTGTTCGGGTAACCTTTTGTTTTGTAACTCACAGATGGGAGCTGGTTTCGGTGCTCCTCCAGCTGCAGTGCCAGCCTCTTTCAGTGCCCCTGTAAGTGGCGGTCTGGATGACCTGTTTGACCTTGGAGGTGGAGTTGGTATGCCAATGGGAGCCTACATCCCTGCTAAAACAGTGAGTCTGGATAAGCCGAGATAAGGCAAACTATTGAATGATGTTGCAACAGTAAAAAAAAAAAAAAAACTGTTCTTGTCTTTTTCTCAGCTTTGGCTCCCGGCTATGAAGGCTAAGGGTCTGGAGATATCTGGCACTTTTGCCCGCCGCTCTGGGGTCATCCAAATGGAGATGACCCTCACTAATAAAGCTATGAGTGTCATGACTGATTTTGCCATCCAATTCAACAGGAACAGGTAAGACCTTTTACTAAGCAATGTTTGATCTCTGTAAATTTACACCTCTTTGTGACTGTCTCTCATTTCTCTCTCCTCTGTAGCTTTGGTCTAGCTCCAGCTGGTCCAATGCAGGTTCTCACTCCTGTCAGCCCAAACCAGAGTATTGAAGTGGCCCTTCCCCTCAATACTGTGGGACCAGTCATGAAGATGGAGCCTCTCAATAACCTGCAGGTAACACCCTCACAATGTTTATTTCCCTTACATTTTATGACTTTGCTGGTTTTGGTTTTGTTTCGCTGCCACCACCTGCTTTTTCCATAAATCCTGATTCCCAGCTGAATTTTAGGGCATTATGTTCATGACCGTGAAGCAGCTGTCAACAAGATGATTGTCAGATGTCAGGGGCAGACTAGGAGCACATTGTTATATAAGCTAACTGTGTTTTTACGCTTCTCAGCACTGGCCTTATCAGGGCAGTGATGCCTGTAGTTTATTTCCCCAAAATTGCTTCTAACTGAATCCATTGAACCCTGTCAGATTTGCAGTGTAATGTAGAAGAGCACGCAAACATAGCATAGATAAACTTCATAGCTTGCAGACTGCATGTTAATATTTGATTCATTAAATAAAACATTACTAAATTGAATTTGAGCTCCATTTGTCTGAATTCCAAATTATAGTTGGCAGTATTTCAACTTCTTAGTCGTTTTTCTTTGTATAGTCAAAGATTACAGAACTAAAACATCAAAATGTTTTGTGGATGAAATATTCATGGACCTGACTGTATCTTTTGGGGACATTCACTTTTGTCCTGACTGTATGACCATATGCATTTACTGATAAGTAATACATCCTTTCTTTCAGCTATACTGTTGAATTCCCATGCTGTGAATGAAACAGAATTAAAACATAAAACAACCTTCAGAACGGTGATGATAAGTTGCACATTTTAAAAAAAGAGCGGCAGAGGCATGCTTGTTTTTGATCAGGGCGGTTCTTTTAACTGGGCAGAATAGTGGTTGGGTGCTGTGTACAGCTGGAGAAAGAAGATAAGAGCGTATAGAGGGATGGTGGCGGTGGGAGCGGTCATTAGTGGTCACACAACACATGGCTCCTTTGTTTCTCCTGGCCTCAGCGGCCCTTCTAACCTTTCTACTCTGCTGCCTCTCGGCGCTGCTTTGATAGGTCCTACTGTCTATTTTGACATTCTCAGATATTTTATTTTGAGAGCTTCTGCGTTATTTTTGTCTTGATGGAAGATAATGTCCCAGAACGTTATTTGGAGTACTCTTTTAACTGCCAATGTGTCGTAGCAGTTTTTGAAGCTTACACACTGCCACAGTCACTAAAACCCTTTTATCACAAATCAGCACATTTGAGGGGAATGCTTTAGTATATTTGAGTGCAAGTTTCATGGCTGTTTATTGCCACTGCAGGCTACCGCTGTAATAATCTGTGGGAAGTCTTGACAGTATAATAGTTTAAAGTTCATCATGGATGTGAACTTGCCAATTTAATTCCATTAAAAATCAGGGCTCTTCAGTGCAATTTCACTCACATTTGCCCCAAAAAATAGATATGCGTGAACCAGAAAAATGATTTATGAGCACAGTGTGCAAGTAAAGATTACAACCTACCATATTCTTTTTTCCCCCTGCTGCTAATCGTTCAAAAACTAGTATTTAATAGTCAGATAATGTACAATGTTTGTAAACAGTACAGTAGTTTCACAGAAAAGAAATGTCGCCAAGTATAGATATCCTCAGTTTGTGCCTTTCACAGAGCTGCTGGTAGCGTTAGCAAGTCTGATAAGAGACGGTGGAGAGGCGACGTCATGCTAATAAACCAAAGATGTATTCCTTTTCTGTGGCAGTAAACACAAGACATGGGCTGATAACTATGCTGTGCTATAGTCAGAGCTTTACAAGATATCCAGGGCTGACAACGTGATAAACAACAGAGCTGCAGCTATGTACTGATACTCCCCCTCAGACACGCACACACCTGACAGCCTCTCGGTGCTGAGCTGCTAATGTTAGCTCAGCTACAGGTACCACACAGAAACTTTTACAAAGTGCCATCAATGTGCTTTCTCGTTACTGTCAAAGCTCCAGCGGACTCTCTGTGTTTCCAGCATGAACACAGAGAGTCTGACAGCAGCTGCTCATGGCTGGTTATTTTGCTTGCATTTCCTTCTTGTTACCACCTACAATTGCCGTCCATCTGACTATCACCAGTCTGTTCAGGATAATGGCGCTCTGGTAGTGGTGAGCTAAACTAGCTGAATCAATTCAGTTATTGTTGATGGTCTAATGAATTAATCGACTAATCTTTGCAGCTCTAGTTTAAAACACACAATGAGGACTGTTCCTGATTAATGAATTAACTTCTTGACTGTGGTCCAACACAAAAAGTTGAATGATAGTTCAGCTCCTGTTCTCTCATTGACACTCCTCTTGGAGAAAAGGTGTTCTCTCAGATTACAGATCTTGATCAGGCTGCCCTCAGTGTATTTAAATTTGAGTCTGTTTGACAAAGACCTGAGCACACCCACACACAGCGCAGCACAGCAGAAACAGCAGCAGGTGATAGCTGGCAATGGGCTAAAGACATTAAGACACAGTAATGACTTAGTGTGAAAGATAAACTGTGGAGAAGTCGTCCCATTTCTGAGTTAATAAACTCTGTGTTATTTGAACATTTTTCACTGTGCTCCTAAATTTCTTTGTGTACTCCTAAATTTTTTCATTTAGGAGCACAAGTAGTCCTTGGGAAAAATGTTAGCACAGAGCCCTGAAAATGCAGACAGTAATTCAGGAAAGGCCTACAGTCCCAGCTAGCAAGAAATCTTTGGCACATCTTGGGCAACATACCACTCGTTTAGGCATGACACCTGCTTTGCTCTGCTAATCTACAGTGGGGATCTTACAGCTCACCATTGGCTTTGTGTTGGCAGGCTTTTCAGTCTTTGACAGTTCTTTGTCAGTACAGTGCAAATTTTTATGTGTTTTTATATAATGTTACATCAAGATTTTTATTTTATAAGGACCCTTTTCCCTGTAATAGCCTGACTCAAGTCCCCTGTGACCCTGCAAAGCATAATTTGGCATAGATAATGGCTCTTTTGGTTTGGAAACAATCAGAATGAAGCTTTGTGTAGTTTGTTTATGACCAGCTGTGTTACTGGCAATCCTGCATTGCACACAGGAATAAGATCCCTTAATGAATTATTCAGGAGTCATTCATGTACCATCCTCTGGCCAAACTCACTGTCCTTCTCCTCAGCACTTCTTGAGCCTGATCAATATCACTGCCCTGCTGCTTGTTACTTCAGGTGCTTTGAGAATAGCACAGTTGTTATTGTGTTTCAGTGTCTTGTACTTTTGCCACCAGGGCCCATAGACCATAAAGACTCCTACCTGATGTGCTTAGGCTTAGTAATGATTTTTCCTTTTTCATTTTTTTTTTTTTTACTTTCATGTGCTATTTTTTTAAATTTTCTCTTTATAGATTTGTGTGTCACTAATCTTTTTATTTTTGGTATTTTGTTTTCAATCACTGTCTGCTATTTCTATCTTGTTATATTTTCATCTCTTTTTATATCTTCTTGTAAAGCAATTTCTAGACTTTGTAGACAGATGCTTCACAGTTATTTATGATATAAAAGATTTGAAAATTGCTAATATTCTTTGGCAAATACAAGCCTTGTACTAACTGTGAGGTACAACATGATGGGAGACCTGTAAAGAACATGGGTATCAGTGATGATATTGTAGGATAAAGGTAAGATTTTATTTGAGTGTCTTTGTGAGAGAAAAGACTGTAACCCTCTTGCTCAGCAAACACCACACATAAACCAGCCATGTCCATCCTTTAAGGGCACTTGAAAAGTAATTACCCATGTATTGCTTCTTGTTTCTCCTCCTGTCGTCCTCCTCTACCCCCTCCTTGGATGTAATCATTCTCACAGGTGGCTGTTAAGAACAACATTGACGTATTCTACTTCAGCTGCCAGTACCCCATCAGCATGTTGTTTGTAGAGGACGGGAAGATGGGTGAGTGTCTTTACTAAGTCTCTTCAATCAAAAGCCTCAAACCCTGTTGATGTCAACGACATACGTCATCCTCGGGAATGAGTCTTTCAGTGAGAGCGTCATTATTGTGACTGTTCTGAGGATGTGAAGAAGTGCGTGACGTAGATGTGTGACTGACTGTCCACCTGCCTTCACTCATGCACATCTCAGAGCTGCACAGTTGAACCTAGATATGTACACCAATGCCATTTTTGGGCCTTTTTGCCTTTGTCTTTTTGTTGCTGTTTGATTTATTCTGTGAAAACATGTTGGCATTTGTCCCTGTGGAGCCTCCTCATGGGGCTAGCAGCAGGACGGCTGCCAGAGACTGTGAGCTAAAGCTCCAGAGCCGCAGCCGCAGCAGGAAACCTTATGTCTCATGTAGAATCAAACTACTCGCACGCTATTTTGACATTTGTTTTTACCGCAGTGTGTACATTTACTTTTTACCACAAATGTTTATTGTTATTTTCGTACTCAGTATATTTCATTGTGTTCCGGGCCACACATCAAGTGATTCTGTCTTTTCATCTACAGAGCGACAGGTGTTCCTTGCCACATGGAAAGACATTCCTAATGACAATGAGTCCCAGTTTCAGATCAAAGACTGCCATCTCAACTCAGGTGAGAAGGATGATGAGAGAACAGAGTGCAACTACCTAACACTACACTGTGCAGCCATATCCTGCTGCCTTTTTATATGTGAAGATAACCTGACAGAGAGGTGGAGATCTCAAATTCAGTCCCTTGCTAATGAAGCAAATTGCATTTGATGAGATCTCATCAGCTTCAGTCCCTGTTTATGTGTGATAATTTAGTTTTACACAAGCGTGAGAGCAGCTGAACTGGAGAAGAATTCCTAATGACATCTTAATGGAGATTTCCCCCCACAGATTACATTTCTTCTTCATGAACAAAGAGAGGGTTTCACATCCTACTGGGGCACAGCAGCAAGACACAAGCTGAGGAGAACAATAAATTCTGAATTAGTGACTGTATCTTTGCTGCACAGACAGTGTGGAGTGAAATTTTAGGAGATAAGTGAAAAAGAAATCCTGCATGGTCGGTTACATTTAATGACGGTTTCAGCAGACAACTACAGAGCATGGAAGGAGCCAGCGAGCGACACTACATTTTGAATAATAACAATGTTTATTCACACAAACTGAATAATAAAAAAATGAGCAGTAGTTTGTATAGATACAGGAACAGGAACACAATACATCTACATCTACATCTACATTTGAGCTGTTAATTATGTTTCTGTGTTTCCTCAACAGATGCGGCCTCGAACAAACTGCAGGGCAGCAATATTTTCACCATAGCCAAGCGCACAGTGGAGGGTCAGGACATGCTGTATCAGTCGATGAAACTCTCCAATGGCATCTGGGTGCTGGCTGAGCTGAGGGTGCAGGCAGGAAATCCAAACTACACAGTGAGTGGAAGCATCGGCTGAATTCATGAGCACCATTTATGTCACTGATTTGATGATGCTGCCATATGAACTGTCTGTTAATAATTGGATGGACAAGGTGTTGCACTTTTGGATAATTCTGTGTGGCACTTGATTTTCATTTTGTTCTTTTTCTTTTCTTTGATCATCTGACAGTAGAAATATAGAAATAGAATGAAAGTGATATGAATGCAACAGAGGTCCCTGGTTACATGGTATGCATCTTAACCTCTAGGCCACTTGGCGCCACAACTAATGGACAGTGGCGCTGAGCAATATATAGATATGATATCAATATCGTGATATGAGACTAGATATCATGATAGTGTTGTCTTTTCCTGGTTTTAAAGGCTGCATTACAGTAAAGTGATGTAATTTTCTGAGCTTACCAGACTGTTCTAGCTCCTCTATTATTTGTCTTTACCCACTTAGTCATTATATCCATATTACTGATGATTATTTATCAAAAATCTCATTGTATAAATATTTAGTGAAAGCACCAATAGTCATCCCTACAATATTGTCGCAATAGTGATATTGAGGTATTTGGCAGTTAAACCTATCATGGAGTATCCCAGAATGTAGAGTAGAATAAAATTGTAATGTCCCAGGAAACTTGGTTTACAGACAGCTACAATGATCAATAATCCTTGAGGTTTGTGGAGTACTTCACCAACACTTTTATAAGCCCTACAGGTTTCACTGGAATAGGGAAGAAGGGTTATGAAAATTAGTGTTTCACATATATGTAAAAAGAGAAAAAGAGCTGAGGAGTCAACCTGGGTGTTTATGATGCAAATTTATTTTTATAATACAATGTCACCTGGATTGTTGTTGGGTTTTTTAAATCAGATTTCTTACCTTTTTTAAATGGGACATATCATGATTTTTGTGATTTTTATTTTATACTCTTTTGTTGGATGTCTACGGTAAACATCATCAAAGGTCACTTGAGGTGAACATATGTAAAAGTGCTCCCTGCTTGTCAAAAACCGGGGCTTCAGTCTGCTATGAACTCTTCATTTGCAATGTTACCTCTACTTCCTCCTCATGATGACATCAGATTGTTCGTGCATGCTCACAAAGGAACATCTCTTGGTAGCCTTTGTTGCTAAGGTTGTTCAAAGGGTTGTGTCGCGTTGTCTACTCACATATTTTGGATCTGATTTGGGCACGAACATGTACAGATATATTTGAGAAGTTCACAATTCAAGTAAAGAACGAGAAAAACATATGAAATCCTACCAATATTGTTTGATGTAGTGTCCCGAGCCACCCAAAGTCTTGCCTAGGTGCAGCTTCCGGCAGCTGGCCAATCAGAATAGAGGGGGGTCTTAAAGAGACAGGGGCTAAAACTGCCTGTTTCAGAAAGAGGCTGAACTGAGGGACTGCATAAATGGCCAGTGTAGGATATGTAAGGAGGTTTTTTTTAAAACTGTAAATCACTGTAAATCATGCAAAGATAAACCAGTAGAGCCCCAGAATATAAAAATAGACCTGAACACTCATGATATTGTACCGGTTGATATGTATGGTAGTCAGTGACAAGAGTTAATAAAATATTCACTCCACATCATGGATTGAGACAAATGACACAGCAGTCAGCGCAGTAGCAGATCTGAACAACAAGAGACATGATGGAGATTGATGAGCAGTAACGAGTGGTGAGCGTGCTGAAGGGGGGAGGCTGGTTGATTGTGCAGTGATTGTAGTGTTGTTCTAATATTGGTGACTCATCTGTGTGTGTTTGTGTGTGTGTGTGTGTGTGTGTTATTGTGCACATGTATTCGTTTGTGTTCTCCATTGTGATGTCGCATGTCTCTGCTTTGTCAGCGAGCCTCGGTCTCCCACTTCCTTGATGGATTGTGTTTGGCTTAGAAATTCTGCATGACTGGTCCAGAACGATGACCTTCGTGTGACTCTCCTCCCCGCTCATCACTCAGTCTGCTTTCAGATCATGTTTTTATTCATAAGGTGGCATTAACTGTCTTTTTGTTTTCTCCCGTCTAGACTAGTCAATTTGTCACTCACTCACCATGTCGCTCATTAAATCTTAGTTTCCTTGAGCTAAACTCTGAGGTTAATTGACTGAAGTGAAAGCAGATTGTTTTATGATAATTTGTTGTTCCTTCTTTTTGTGTATTTTTTTTTTCTTCTGTAGCAGGCTGTGTGCTTTTTTTCATTTCCTCGCTCTCGGTTTGTGGAGTTTTTTATTTCCTCTGTGTGCCCATTTGTGTTGTTACCTCATTAATTCAGGAAGTTGTTCTCGTCCACCCTCAGCTGTTTCTGTGCTCTCATTTTGAAGTCCAAATTGCTGCTCAGCTGCGATGGAAGGTCCCTCGCACTTTTTGCAGATGGATGCTATCATAAATTGTAGCGAAGAGCAGAGTTTCAAGTAAACCATTCTGCATGTGCAGTGCGTATTCTGATGCTTGTCTCTCTGAGCTGCTGGCTGCAGCATGGTCCCTGCGCTCTTGGCACAGCACATTAAAGCCTAGCTGCCAAAGCCTTTTGTCGGCAGCTATTTTTAGACCTGAAGGAGTAAAGCCCTGACACCGTGTGTTTTCAGGGTTCTATTACGCTCATGAAGACAAGATGTTAAGACAGTTATGATTACGTTGTCTTGAGCTGAGAAGCATGGTAGCGTGTTTGGTTTTTGCTGGTTCTTACCCATGGTGGCCTATTTTACTGATCTCACAAAACTTGTTTGGCGTCAGCTCTCCCATGATGCCTCACTACTTATAACAGAGTATTATAGTTGTGTCCCAGTTCCACACTCCATACTGCTTGGCTTGGTTTGACTATGATGTGCATTCACGTTGCAAAAGTGACTAAACTGAGTATATTGAAAGATGTTAGTGTGTATATTAAAATTGATTTTGGAGTGTTAGTGGTTGATTGTTACTATTATTAAGAGCTCTCAGTTGGAAAATTAAATTGTTGTCAACACTAGTGAGACAGTTCATGGAGGATTTTAACAACACAAACTATCACTCTTTAAGTTTTGAAACTGGCTCCCATATTGTATTTGACTGACATCCTTCGGATGGCATGTATACTTTATAGTATTTTTATTGGAGAATAAACACACCGCTTATCTTTTTGACATGAAGCATAGTGTTCTCATCTGCTATCTCCTGTCCCCATGGCAACTATGTGGCCAATGATGTTGGCTGATTTTCTCCTCCCACCTCTTGAGATGGTAATTTGGAGGGTTTTGGTAGAAAGGAGTTTCAACACAGAAACGGACACCCCAGTGCTACCCTCCACAAAGACAGAAGTCTGTTTGTTGTTTTTTGGGGTTAGAATAAAGGGTGGGTAATATGAACATGTATAGAGTAAGACCATATAAATTTGGCCTCCCTTAGAGATTATATTATATAGCAATATTTTTTATCCCAGATAGCTATACCTTTACTATGTCTGAATTAGAGCTTTTGAGGGTAGTGTTTCAAATCAACAAGGACGACTACTGAATGTTAATGTTGAATTTTTATTATTTTTACAGAAATGTGATAAAGTACCTTCATTGGTTAGTTATTAAATTAACTGGATTAACCAAAAACAGACATACCTGTCTTGTCATTTCATCCATAAAATGTTTCTGATTAGATTTTCCAGAAAATGTACTGATATATATCAATATAAAATTCCTTCTATTCCTTCTACTACAGCATGCATATCTGCTCTGTAAATCACTTGTCCTGTGTTCTCCCATGAGAAGAGAGAACTGTATATTTTAAATTCTTTGATTTCATGGTTGTGCCCCCAAGTTTTACATTATTTCAATTTAGTACCGTTCTGCTATCCGCCAATGTAACTGGAGACCTTACTTCGATACGGCAAATGAAATAAAGCAATAACGTGGTGTTCTATCATAGGCAGAGCAGACGGTCACACTGAGCCTGATAGCATCCTGCTGGACAACACAAGAGCCACAGACTCTGAACAACAACCCACATTAACTTCCTGCTAACGTCTTCCTATCTGACAAACATGAACACGTCCTGCTCCTCAGTTTGCTGAACGAGCCACCAAACAAACATTCACTGGGGAAAATGTGCACTGCTAACATAAGTTAGCAGGCTAGGAAGCTAATTAGCTGCAGCTCATTAAACAGCATGTAAACATACCTGAAAATGTCACTTCAGTCTGGTTTGATGCTGGTTTGATCATTGCTCTTCAAAATCCCTGTTTTTTTGACACACTGACATGATTTAAAGTTACAGCAGTTTGTTTAATTTGTCAGTGAAACGCTGGTAGCTATTTTTCTAAAGACCTTTTCTTCATTTTAGTAATGTAAAACTATTAATAATATATTTAATTTTTTAAATTTTGACATTATTTTTGACTGCAAATGGATGATTAAATGTGATTACAGCTCGACTTAAACACATAAAGAGTACGGTCTCTATGTGAAACATGCCTTGAGATGACCTCCGTTGTGATTTGGCACTATTTAAATAAAGTTGAATTGAACATATTGAACATGCTAAAGGATAAATGTAGGACAGTCTTGAACATCAAAGGAGACTATTCTGACTCGATAAACATTTTTTGCCCAGTCAACAAGGTCAAGCTCAATTAAAGGTTAATATCAAAGATTAGCATGAAGCTACGCATCAGTTTATCAAACTGCATTCATCATGAACATCCGTCTTCCTTTGCTTCGCCCTGTTGCATTGCTGCATTAATACTGCAGCAGCCCCCAGGCCTGATTTATGCAAGTTTTTAAAAGGCTCCTGCAGTGCTTTCAGGCATGCGTGTTTGGTGATGTGGATCGCTGTGTCTGTCTCTCATTGGATGGTTATTGTTTAAAGGAAATGCCTCTGTCGCATCTGATTCTGCCATTTTTGTAGCATTTGGAACACAGAGCTGGATAATAAAGATCTTTGCAGTAGCAGACACACACTCATCCTTCATCGTTGCTGTAGCCCCCCCCGTTGCTTTTTTTTGTCTGTTGTCCCTGCCTGTTTACGCCTAATATAATACTATTATTTTAGCAGTAAGCCTTAATGCCACACTACAGTGAAAAAACCATTTTTCTAGCCTTCTTAATAGCAGCTTCTAGACTGGCTAGGGCATCCGCATTTCCTCACATCTTACCCCATGCTGACAGGAGAGCGGCTGCCTAAATGTTGCCAGCAGCAGCATGCATTAGTAAAGAGCTCTGAGCGCACTGAGGCAACGCTTAAGGAGCTGTGCAGCATAACTGCGATTCCACTGTAGCTCAACACACACCATCGCCTTTTGTTTGATCCTAGTGTTCATTTAGTCTGGACATCAGTCACTAAATTTCTGGTGAACACTGTAATTATAATAATGCTGCCACTCTCAACGACACAACTTTTATAGTGTTGTTGGCATACACGCCACGGAGTTTCAAAAGCTAGACACAGCAGCTTGAAAAATATTTATATAAGATCCCATTTTCAGCACCACAGGGGAAAATAACAGACGTTTCAGGGCTTAAAAATGTGATGGTGAATATTGGCTACTTTTAATACTGGTTAATTTTCAACTGCAGTCATCCCACCCGTCCTGTCTTGGACACAGACTCTTTGAACTTATTCCCTCAGGAAAAAGACTGAGATCTATAAAAAGCTCTAGCAGCAGACATTTCTCTCCATAAGCTGTTGCTCTACTAAATAGCTGAACTGTACTGTTATCAAACTGGACTTTGCATCCCTCATTTAATCTTTGCACTTGTCACTTTCATATATCTCTCCAAACTGGACTTGACATGTGAACGTTGTATTCCACCTCCACTGTTATATAATGGAATTATTTATCACACGTCACATTTAATTTTTTGCACTTATCACTTCCACATATTTCATACACTTCATTTCTTCCTCCATAGCACAGTTCGTATTTCATTTCAAGTTTTATATCCCATTTCCCAACTATTATAATTCTATTCTGTAAAAGGATTTTAAATTTAAATGTAATGTTATTGTGTTTTATTTCATTATTTATTACCTTTTGCTCTATTTTTATTTTTTATTCTTCTTTGTTGCATTTGTGGGAGCAAACGCCAAGACACTTTCTTTGTATACTTTTATATTTGGCTAATAGAACTGATTCTGAGTCCTTCGGCAAGATGTGCTAAAACCAATTTATAGTTGAAACCAACAAATCACAAATTAAAGAGAGTGACATGAACCTTTAAAAGTCAAGGCAGTGGGGCTGTCCTGGTGACTGTGGGGTTTAAGGTGCTGACCAAGTAATGGCAACATACCTGGTTCATGTTCAACCAGGTTGTTGCATGTCATTCCCCTCTTTTCCTGTCCGCAATTTACTGTCTACTCTCTAAAAAAAAAAAAAAGGCATTTAATGCCCCAAAATGGTTGGAAAAAAATTAGAGAAATAAACGATAAATCCAAAATCAGAAAAGAAATGCTGATTTTTAAGACTCAGCAGGGAATTGTTAGACGTTCCCTGGACCGGCTATTCTTGGATTCTTTTTCTTATGTCGCTGCGTTGTTTGTATCTGTCAGTCAAGCCCAGTCACACAGAGTCTGTACTGATTATCTTTAGAAAACTGACACTGTGACCTCTAAACTATTTTCCAGTGGATCAAATGCGATTCTAAGAAATAACAGTGATGAGAGCTGAAAGAACAGCACTGTGAGTGAGAGGCGGAGCTCTACAGTTTAGTGCGTGTGTGTGTTTTGCTGTCAGGGGAAGAAAAGTGCAGGTTGTTTTCTTGACTTTTCCACTTCAGAGAGATGTGTGGGTTATTGAGAGTTCAATTTTTCAGAAGGAGAAAGCACAGCAGGTATTGATCGTGTAGAAATTAAATAGTGAAACATTTTTAAATATTCAGGATTACTTTCTGAGTTATTTATCGTGTTGTGGTTTGTTACTTAAGTGTTTAATGCTGTAAAATGCCTGTTTCTGAATCTGAGTAAATAACATCTGCAGTGTGATTGCTGATGGAAGGAAAACTCACTTTGTGAGTCTGTATCAGATTGTAAACCTACTCCCAGCTGAGATTAACATCAAAGAACAGAGATGCTGGGACTATTTTCTCTTGTGTGTTGATTTATTTGCGCTTCTGTCGGTGTGTCTGTTCAAACTGAATTAACAAGAGTATTCCAATGCAAAGATTTTCTCTTCTGAAGATTGATGATGATTATAGGCTCATTTTTCCTTTGAAGTCGTGCCATTTATGCTCAATTATATAGCACATTATAGATTTGGATCAAAAAATTACAGATTAAACCCTAAGTAGCTACTGTACATCATCTAAGCCCGTAATTACTCCAACATACTGACAGTAACTTCATTCTGCTTCACATCTTTCTTAAAGGACAAGACTGTCTTAAAACAATAGTCAGGTGGCCAAACGAACATTGAAACATGTATATTTTTGCATGGAAGGAGGGCCGTGGATTATCTGTGACTTGTCCCCTGTATTGTATATCCCACAGTGGACATTTTGTACCCTCTTATCTTAACAGACTCTCCTGATAGTGAAATCATATTCAACCCTGCTCGCCTCCTCTCTCCCTCAGGTCTCTCTGAAGTGCAGAGCCCCGGAGGTTTCCCAGTGTGTGTTCCAGAGCTACGAGGCAGTGCTGAAGAACTGAAGAACACCCGCCGACGACCCAGCCGCTACCCTCAAGGACTCCCGGCGCTTTCTCCTGCCTGCCCTCACCTGACTCACGGACCATATTACAACCTTATGCAGTGTGGGAGCCACTTCCCTGCTGTGTTGGACCTGCAGACTGCGCTCTGTATGTCAGCCAGCTGTTTAATTAGGATGGTTAATGACTTATTGCCTGATTTGGCTCATTGTCCATGCATTTTTTCCCCCAATTCTGCAGAGATTTCTGATTTATCCTCTTGGCTAACCTTATCCTGCCCCCTCTTATTGTTCTTTTTTTTTTTTTTTTTTTTTTTAAACAAGTGTGACATCAGCACTTGCTAAATGATCCGAATGAACACTTTCAGACTGAGCACGTCCTCCATTCTTCCTTCCTGAGCCATCCTGTGTAGACCTTTATTCTTTCGGGACAGACAGCTGTATGACTTGTGCTCCCGTGACTGTTGCCTCTGCACGAGGCTCTTTAATCATTATCTAGCCCCACTTCTCTGCAAATCGGAGTCTATTTTTAGCACCTGCAATCAGCAGGTGAATCAACACTGTCGGCATATTTATTTGGGGTACTTTCAATTTAAATGCGACAGAAAAAGGCTTTAACTCTCCTCTGCCTTAGTGAAGTGGAAAGTGGCTGTCTGGGCCTTTAGAAGAGATACATAAATACGTATAAACTACATTATTGTCTCGTCATTTTATAGTTTTCTTTAGTATCTGTGGTTAGCAGCGGGGTCGGATCCTCTGCTGTCCCTGAAAGCAGGATGTCTGACGTGTGCTGTGTGCATGGAAACTGTTTGCTAGTGTGTGTTTTTTTTTTTTTTCTTTTAATTTTTCCATCAATATCTGGACATTTTATAGACTATTCACGGTCTGCTCTCTTTCTTAGTCATTCCATTGTTTAATTTGTGTTTCTCGTCTTGTTAGTGTGCATCGGGCAGACTGGTAGAGAGCCTCAGGTGTTGAGGATTTTGTATTTGCTGCTTTCTCCCCGCGCCAGTGACCGCCTCTCAAGCTCTCTGCCACTTTGCTCTGTCTGTATCCTCATCGCGGCTTTTTGAGTACCACGGCCACCTGAGATGAAGGCTTAGGTGAAATAACTCTAAACTATGATGTAACACTTCTGAGTAATTTGTGTACGCGTATGTAGCAGACTCTGTCTCAGTGGAAAGAAAGCTAGAACACCATTGTCCCCGTTTTACCCTCAGACTCTACAAATTAATTGGATTCCTTTTACGAGTCACTGCACTGAAGCCCTTTTTATCGGCCCTACAGGATGTATGCACCTACGCTAACACCTTTTTAAAGATTATCAAAAGGGGTGGCTGTATATTCTGTGTGTGTGTGTGTGTGTCTTTGTGTGAGGTGACAGCTGATGCATTAGAAATGCTGTAAAGAGAAAAAAAAAATCAAATGTTTAATCAGATGTTTTTGACATGATTTTGTTCATTATATGTTCATCATTTGAAAAAGAACTATTAAAAGTCTTGATAAATTCAGATGTTCTGTCTCTTCACTTATTTAAACACCGTGACAACGATAAAGGCTTTAAAAAATGTAGCACAAAGATAATTTATGTTTGTGGAAGTCTCAATGTCAGCACATGCAAAACGTTATCTCAGTTTTATTTGGTCTGTAAAGTCCACATTCCCAAAGTCCCTGTAAGCCAGTGCGCATTGTTTTCACACCTTCATACTTGATAATCATTGATGACCTTTGAGGTGTTCACGCCTTTGCTCTCATGGGCAGCTCCTCTCTGTTCCAGCCTTCACAGCTTTGCATACAAAGTCAGCAGCCTCTCAGTGTTCAACCTTGAGCTTTGAGTGAAGGTTTATCCACAGCCGAGTGCATCTTCAAGGTAGAGTGGCTCCTCTGAAACGGTGTCAGGATTTTTTAAAGTCCGAGCTGCTTGGGAAAGCTTAACAAGGATTTCGGCTGCATCTATCTAATGGGCGACGCAAGCACCTCTAATCTCACACCTGCTCCTCTGTGAATGATAAAGGTCAGACTGCTGAAAGATGCACACTTACTGACCAGGCAGGAGTGTAGTGTTGTGATTAACCAAAGGTTGTGACAAATTTCAGACTCTTCTCTACAAATGAATGATCTATAATATCGATCCCATGTTATGACTGCACTCCAATAGGGGGTGCCACTGCACTGTGCTCTGGTAAAGGCTCAGTCTATCTAAAGGCACGTTAATTGACTTCCAAATCAGTTGATAGAAAGAAGGAAGGGGTTTTCTTTACACTCAAAAGTGTTTATTAGTTTAACCAGAGCTGTAGCCTAGATTTTAAAAAACTGAAGCAATGGGAAGGCTAGTGTTAACTTTAACCCGTCCTTTAACCCCCTATTATCTGCATTTTATCCAATTATATGTACTTTTTATTTCCCAACATGAAGTCCTTGTTTCTTTTTCAAAGATGTCTTCACACTGCCAAGAATGAAAATCTGATGAGGAGATATTGAATCCTTAATTGATTGATTTATTTGCTGGCCTAGCAGTAGTCAAATTTAAATAAATTAAGTCTAAAATATACTGGAATCAGCATTTAAAACATCCAACACAAGGTAGTTCTTGAGTGTAAACTCCCACCAGGTTGCTAAAACCCCAAAATCCTCAGAAGAGGATATGAGCTCGATGTCCTCAGCAGTAGTTGAGGTCCAAGGTGTACCACAGCACTTCATATTAGATCAATCATAAACTTCTGAAGGTTTCAAAGATCAACTGCTACAGTATACAGAATCTATATGCATTTATTCATATATGGCAAAACTAATGCATGAGGGAACATCAGAACGGAGCGTTTTTATGGCATCAAATCCATCACATGCACAGATCTGAGAGTAAGCCCATAAATTCAAGTCACACTTCAAGAAAATTACATTTTCCTGCTTTGATGCATAAAGATGTTCGTTTCATTGCAACTAGGCCAAGGCCGTATGAAACAGCTTTTTGTAGATTTCCCCATTTATGGCCTTTAAGTCACTTTCTAATAAGACACTCTTTACAAAGGGTTTAAGAAGTAACTAATGGCTTTATTAGTAGATAATGAGTCATTAACTAATGCAATTTAAATTACTTATAAGCCATAATTAAGAGGAGTGACTGGGTTACCAGGTTGTGAAAAGTCTCTTTGGTTGGTGTTTATCCTCTTAGATTCTGTAATGTATCTGCTCCAATGAACATGTTGCCTGAAAAATAATAGAGAATCTGGTTCAAAATCCATTCATCAACAACTTATTAAAGGACAGATTCACAATTTTTCAAGTCTGTCTTAAAACAGCAGTCAGGTGCCCAAATGAACATTGAAACAGGTTTTTCTTGCCATAATAATTCCTCCTGTTCATACTGATCATTAGAAGATCCCTTCATAATGCACTTACAATGTAAGTGATGGGCGCCAAAATCCACAGTCCTCCTTCCGTGCAAAAAATGTATTTAAAAGTTTATCTGAAGCTAATATGAAGCTTCAGCCGTCCAAATGAGTCAAATCAAGTAGATATCTTTCAACGTTACAGTCTTTTTAGTGCCGAAGTTTATTTTTTTGTTACTCTATTTCCACCGCAGCTCAACAGGGAAACACTGTCCAAGGAAACACG
The DNA here is from genome assembly GCF_963924715.1 of Thunnus thynnus. NCBI lineage: Eukaryota > Metazoa > Chordata > Actinopteri > Scombriformes > Scombridae > Thunnus > Thunnus thynnus. The sequence continues at coordinate 21,494,046 of NC_089518.1, forward strand.
AAGAGGGAATTTGATGCTAAAAAGACTGTAGATGTATAAGATGTTGCAGATATCCGCTTGATATGACTAACTCAGACGGATGAAGCCTCATATAAGCTTCAGATAAACTTTTTAAATGCATTTTTGCACAAAATGACTGTGTGTGGATTTTGGCCTTGATCACTTATATTGAAAGCGCATTTGAAGGGGATCTTTTATTGGCCAGTATGAACAGGAGGAATGATTAAAGCGAGGAAAACCTCTTTCAGTGTTCATATGAACACCTGACTGTGACCGAGACAGGCTTGAAAAATTGTGAACTTATCCTTTAAACATCTTCAGACTTAACGCATTGTAATAATAACCCTTTATTAATGTCTCACAAACACTTAAAACTGCGGCTCTGACGGCTTGTTAGAAAGTAAGAAACCAATCAGTGTTTATTAATGAGTGACTCCCATTTACATCTGCATTATTACCAAAAAACACATAAGTCTACCAAAAAGCTGTTCTTATTAGTAGCTAATAACTGATCTATAAAGTAGAGGTATACGATTTATTAACCAGTAACAAATCCATTAGTTATTAAAAAGTAGCCACCACATTGGAAAATCATTTCTAGTGACGATGAAGCCGAGGTTACAAGCTCATCTCGAGTTATTCTATGATGTGCGATGTTTATTCCTCAGACTTGTCACTAAGTGGATGTGTAGCCACTGTGTGCTGCTGCCACGCCGCAGTGATTGATGGGACACATGCCCCTGCCCTACCCCTCTCCAATAAGTCGCGCCCCCTCAGAGATGTGATGTTCAGTCTTGCGCCGAATCTCCATCACCCGCACACCGAGATGATGGATAGTGTGTGGCTTGCTCCTTTGCAGTTTATTGGCGGCGCATGGAAGCTCAAAGCTTTCACACGCCTTGCTCACGACATGATCCTATTGGATGAGCAGGGCAGAGGATAGTGAGAGAGAGAGAGAGACAGAGAGAGAGAGACAGAGAGAGAGAGGGAGGAAGAGAGAGGGAGGGAGAGAGCTCATGTCTTTCCAACGGCAGAGGCACATTGCTAGTTAAAAGGCTCCAGATGCCTTTACAGAAAACGCGCGTCTGCCGGCTGTGTGGATTGCCTCTTCCCTCTTAACCCACCTACACGTAAATTGATCTTTCTGTCACCAGGAAAAACAAGAAGATTATGGGTTTGCATGCAATTTCACAACACGTGGAAAGCTTATTTTCGAGGCTGGCGGCTGTGCGCAAGTCCTCCCTGTGATGGAGGAGCGCGGCGGTGGTGCATCGGTGGAAATGAGTGAGAGGTGCAGAGGAGATCATCAATGAAGAGACCGAGGGCTCCTGTGCGTTCGGGCAAGGTCAGAGTCTAGCCTGGATGTGATTATGCCCATGTGGAGACAACAAGGACGGACTTTTACGCTTCCTCTCGGGGGACGGGGTCGCCTGGGGATGTCCCCTGAAAAACCAAGAGTTTCTCTCTGTGCTTTGGATTGCAGAGGCAGCGAAGATCCCTCCATCTGCATGATCATGGTTGAGCTTTATTTCTGACAACCTCCAAGCTGCGTGGGTTTCTTTCCTTTCACACAGCTCCCCCCCCCCTCCCACAGCCTGGAGATAAAGTTTCCTCTCTCTTGCTCGACGGGTTGCAAGATTTATTCGCTCGTCGATTCGTTTTAATTGCACGCAGTTGAGCCCGCTGGAGGTGATTAAGGGGCTGCTTGGTTAAAGGGGCAGCGGTGGAATTGAATTCCACCGGAGCAGCAAGAAAACAGCGGCGGCCAGCTGTGTTTCTGGACGGGTCACATCTGTCGTTGTCGTCGTCGCTGTCCATGGTGCTGAACTCGTGCTCCAGGAATGGTGGAGACGCTGAGTATCGCAGTCATCGGTGCTCCCGGAGTGGGGAAAACTTCTATAATCCGCCAGTTCATCTATAACGATTTCTCGGAGGTGTACACGCCGACCAGGACCAGATATGTGTACAGACCCTCCGTCATACTGAACGGGAACATGTACGAGCTGAAGGTTTTGGATGTCCCGCCAATCTCCTCCTTTCCATCAAGCTCCAGCCAGGTATAATGTCTGAGGACTGTGCAGATTCTTCCTAAAGCTTTAACTTTATTAGATGATTTATAAAGCTGAGCCGCTTCCCTTATGGTGATCCAGATCTCATTAATTTAATCTCCACTTAATTTTACAAGTGCCCGTCTGTTCACCGCCACAGGCATTGCTCAAAGACAAAAACACCAATTTTATTTATTCTCCTATCACTATCAGATGTCCCCAGTCTACTAGTTGCTATGGAGACCTGACTTAAAGCCTTGGAGAGCTTCACTTTGACGTTGTAAACTCTCTCTCTTTCTCAACCCCCCTCATGAGGGAGGAATGCCAGCTTGCATATTGTTGTTTATTAATCATAGCATGTCTCCTACAGACTCTTAATGAGAGAAATGTTGAGTGTTACATATATTCAGCTGAACTGATAACAGTATGCTTGAATCCGGCTCGTATGCACAGAAAATAATAGCTGCAGGCGCTGCCACAGCACCTGGTCAAACTCTCAATTTAAAAATAGAACAGACTGCCCTTTCATTCACGGCCAAGGGTCATATGCCACACCTTATCACGTGGAGACACATCTGATTGCAGGTTCATCATCAGTGAGATGCACTGCAGCTCCAAACGTTTAAGACGTGTGGCCAGTTTTGTAGCTTTGTTTTCTTCCTGCCAAGAATATCATCTCTGGTTGTCTTTATGTGGCATTTCATCCCTGGAAGTTTTGTTTTTCTTTAATGGACAGGCTCACATTTTTTTTCAAGCCTCTCTTAAAACAACAATCACATACAGTAAGTAAGTTAAAGCAAGGTAAGTTTATTTGTATAACACCTTTCAACAGCAATGCAATTAAACGTGCTTTACACAAAACATTTAAGAAAATGAAAAAGAAACACAAGACATTATAAAAAGACACATTTAAATAGAATTTAAAAGAGTTACATGGAAAATAAGCTAAAATAGAAAACAGGAGAAAAAATACAGTGCAGCCACAGCGCAGTGCAAGATATGAATGAAAAGCCCCAAATATGATTAAAATGCAGGTAGGTAGGTTTTTAAAGTAGGCCTACATTAAAAGCACTAATGGATGCTGTAATTCATCCCTTTCTAGTCCAGTTTTGATGTAAGTGATGGGAGCCAGTCCTCATTTTGTGCAAAAATGTATTTTAAAGTTCAGCCACAGCTAATATGAAGCTCTAACAGAGTGAGTGAGCCTCATTAAGCAGGTATATTCTAAAGTTACGGTCTTTTTAGGACCAAATTCCATCTTTGTGTTACTGTCCCTCCACTGTAGTTCAGCAAGGAAACAGTGGAAACAGAAAGAGGAAATTAAGAATGCCACTCACGATTCTTTTCATCACTGATTCATCTATCTAATATTTTTTTTAGATTAATCAATTAGTTGTTTTGTCTATAAGATGTCAGAAAATAGTGAATAATATAATTTCCCACAGCCAAAGTTGATGTCTTTAGATGTTTTGTTTTGTCCGACAATAGTCCGAAACCCAAAAACATTCAGTTTCTCATCACAGAAGACAATGAAAACCATAAAATCCTCACATTTGAAAAGCTGGAACCAGCAAATGTTTGGTATTTTGGCTTAAAAAAGGACTGAAATTATTATTCAATTAATTTTCTGTTGATCAACTGATTAATTAACTGCGGCTCTAGAGGGACTTTGGTACAAAAAGACTGTAAGTTTGGAAGATAACCACTTGATTTGTCTAACTCAGACTGCAGAAGTTTCTTATTAGCTCCAACTGAACTTTAGAATACATCTTTGCATAGAGCGAGGACTGCAGATTCTGTCTCCCATCACTTATATTGAAATCACTTTAGGACGGGATCTCTTCACAGCTAATATGGAGAGGGGGAACAATTGCCTCGACCAATAACTCTTTCAATGTGAATGTGACTGTGAAGCTATTCTTTAAGACAAAAAGGCTCTTGGTACATTTCTCTTTTTCTCTTTACTGGCCAAAAAAGTCCAAAAAAGTATGTCTGTGTATATCACAAATCGTTGAGAATTGAAACAACGTGCTGCACTCCAACCCTCTGTCTATTTGAAGTGCGTTCGACTGCTGTCCACTGCAGCCTCAGCGGAGAGGCTGTGATGCTTTCAAGATAGAAATCTCCAAGGTCACCACACCAAGCTGCCACACAACACCTGACGGCTGCCGCTGATCATTTCTCTCCTTCTCTCCCCTTCGGTGTCACATGTATAGCCCTCCTAAGAACAGCTGTTGTTATCTACACAGAGGAGGTGCCACTGAGAAAATGAGATCAGGCCAAGGAGGAAACAAAAAGAGAGCAGCTTGAGTGTGAGGCCTCCCAGAGTGCTGGTTTACCGTGCGCTCCGAGCGCCCGGCATTAACATGGAAAACATCTGACAGGCAGGCGGCGAGGCCGGAGCGATCATCCTGTCAAGCTTCTGTTAGAATTACATGTAGCTGTTCAACCAGATTAAACATTTTGTTCGAAGGTGTTAAGGGGTCTGCTGTGTGCTTCACTGTTACCTCCCCACAGAGACCCCCAGTAAAGACATTCTGATTGAGTTTTCTCCGTCTTCAGTTAAATGGTGCTTAACCCCCATTAGGGAAAAGGCTGCTAGGTGTGAGCAGAAAACAGGAATAAGACAGGATGAGTCTCATGAGTTTACACGTGGGAGCGTGAGTGTGTGTTTCCTAAGCCTTGAGTCACACGAGAAAGCTTTTAAGCACACACAGCTTTCATCATTCACTTGTGCGGCATGTTGTATCACATTGTGTGAACATTTCATCCTCATTTCGGAGTGGTAGCATAGTGAGCAGTCACCTTTTGTCTGGCCCTTTTGTGGAAGGTTCAGCCTGAGAAAACCATTAGCTGAGTGCTGCCACAACATTTCTATCAGACAGATTTATGGTTACTCATTTGCTCAGGAACGACCCTGCGAAGTCTGCTCTACTTTTTCTCTTCTTCTCTTGTCATGTCCGGCTTGTTCTGAAGTCTGTTCTCTTGCTTTGTCTGGCAACGTCCTCTATTCATAGCAAGAGCAGTGATGAGACAAGGGGCATTTCTGACTCACCGCCCATCTCTGTATTTACCCCTGTGGGCAGATAAATGCAACCCAGGTTCGGGGCATTGGACACAATAAGCAGTGAGTAGTGCCAGCACAAAGAAATCTGATTGAAATTTACTCGCAGTACACAGTAAATTGAATTAAAGCACAGTTCCCTGCTAGAACACTGCTGGGAATAAAAGACCAACAGAGGAGACAGTAGGAATTTGCTGCAGTCAATTAAGAGAGGTTGCTCAGAGTTTAATGGACATTGTTGAAGTATGAGGTTTTATAATGTCCTCTGAAATTTGTGATGAATAAGCTGCAGAATAGAGTGAGTCAGTACGCCTCCATGCTTATGCAGCGTGGCAATTTCTTATCAGTTCATATTATATTTGAGAGAAGAGGAGTAACATTCTGGCAGGCTACTTGTGACCCCATTTCAACTACGTAGACAGCCATTTTTATCCCTTCTGATGCCGGAGACAAGGCAAGATTTCTATTATTTTACTGTGAGGCTGTCATGGTTTAATGATTTGTTTGCTTTGCTTTATGTGTGTCTGTTGCCGATAGTATTGCATTTACAGAGCATCTGTCACAGTTTGTCAATAGGGTGTGGTGACAGATGGATTTAAGCCTGACAGTGGATTCAGTAATGATTTTTTCTTGTTCTTACCATAATTTATCCCCATGACTTCCTCCCACACAAAATGCTCCCTCTCGTCCTCCTTTCCCTGCGCTCTCTGGACATTTCTCTCAGTTATCTCTGTCAATATACTCTGCAATAACAGGGTGGAAATGATTGCTTTTCATGTCACACATTGTGTAATTTTGACACTCATAAACATTGTAGAGATACGATGTGTGCAGTCAGGAGATGTACAAACCATTTAGGTGTTTGCGTGTCAAAGTTACATGAGTAACAGGTGCATGGTGACTTTTAAAATCATATTTAAAGAAAAGTCTGGTGATTTTTCTTATTGTCAACAAATCTCATGTGCAGAGCCAAACCAGCAATGAACTCATCCTACTTACAATTATTGTATGTGTATCCAAAGCCTGATACATCTGATTCCTCTGTGCTGTAGATCTCCATTGTTGTCCAAAAACCATTAAAAACATGTAAATGAGCCACACCGCTACACTGGGTGACATGTTCCTTCGCTCCCGAAGATTATGGTCACAGTAGTTTGTTTAGAAATGGCTCCAAAGTCTAATAAAGTGATCAATACGTTTCTGTTTACAGAGCTTAGCTTGTTGTGCTACATATCTCAACCTCTTGACTCTGTCGTGAAGTTCTTTGAGAATTTTACATTGTGGTACAAAGTCAAGAGGTTGTTGTCATTATTGTTATATAGTACACAAGCATAATTAAATAAATAGTTTGTCATTTTGGGAAATATTTGCTTTCTTGCCCAGAGTGAGAGATGATAAGATCGATGCCACTTTGGAGTTTGTCTGTTCGATATGAAGCTGGAGCCAGGGGATGGTTAGCTTAGCATAAAGACTGAAAACTCAATAAACCCCTTTGTAAAAGCACAAATTATTGCTTTTGAACAAACAAGATACAGCATGTTAATTAGTGAGCTTTGGAGGTTCTTGAAGGCTATTTTTGATACAGTTGTGCAGAGCTAGGCCAGCCGTTCCCCCTTTTTCAAGTCTGTATGCTAGGCTAAGCTAACTGGCGTCTGGCTGAGTAGTATTAATCTTCTCATCTAACTGAGCAAGAAAGCAAATAAGTGTTTACGATTCCTTTAAAACTGCTTAAAATCCTTGTTAGCTCTTGTGTTTAAGTCAACAATTCATGATCATATTTCCCAAAATTTGCCGTATTTAATCCCTCGTACAAGTAATGTTTTTGTCATTCTGGGTGTGAAACCAGCAATAGACCATTAAAAATGTCTTGCCATAGGTCGTCATTGAGTAATGGGAGTTTCATCCCGAGGGGAGGTAATAGATTTTAATTGCAAATCGGCCAGCGTGGCCTATGTGTGACATATCTCTAATTGCTCAGCACCCTTCCCCCACCAGGTTACACCGGTCTCCCTCCTGTGCTTGAGTATTGATCCATCACATCCACTCATTACCGTTAAGCTGCCTCCCCTAATATGAGGAGACTCAACAGCTTTGTCATAGCCTGCTAAAAACTGACCGCGGCCTGCAGTTGTCAGGGAAACGTGTTCTGTTTGGCTCCTGAGGAGTGAAGGATGAGATGCTCTTTTTCTGCATAGTGTTAAGAAGACCGACTGGAGAATACAGACAGTGGCATCACACTTCATATTCATGCTCTCACAAGCACACTTTCACATGCAGAGAGCACACACAAATAAACATGCCCACACATGCATTTTAAATTCATTTCGCTTCAATTCATCAGCTCTGTGTTGCTGCACTGTCTTGTCTTAATTTCTTAGTTTTACCTGTGTTCTTTGTTTGGGTATGGAGAAGAGTGGAACAGCTGTTTCTAGCCCCACCTCCATATTTAAAAACAGGACTTGGATGACAAAGAGATATGTATGGAAGCCAAGAACAGCCGATCCTTGCAATGATTTTTTTAATGCTATTTTTTAATGTTATCTTGAGATCACAAGTTAATTATTTTGTTATCTCGAGAAAACAAGATAATCAACCTGTTTTTACGAGAAAACAAAGAGCTTTGGATAACCAGGCTGAGAGGTCATATATTTCTTGGATGTCTAACACTATGTATTCTTTATTTTCAAACCATATCCATACACAGATATGCTATGTGTATTTGACAGCAGAAGTGAGAATTCCTGAATGAATCATCCATTTCATGTGAACAATAATTCAAAACCTCAGGATATTAAATAAATAAACATAACCTTAACCATTCACTGCATAGTGTACTCCATTGGCTATCATGATGGCTCATTTTACACCACTAACAATTTAGATGTTTTTATCATATCAACATTAATAAACCAAATCCAAATGAAAACAATGCATATTATTTTGTCATGGAAACACACATTAGTTAAGTATTTCGTTAGTATAAGAGATTCTACTATGTAGTCTAACTTCTTCCATGAATGCGCCTTTCTGACACTCAATTTTATAATAAGCACTATGAGTGCACTATTAAAGATGTAGCATTGGTTCAACATAATGGACATGCATGGAGGAATGACATGCATTGGTTATCTCGAGATAACAAAGTTCATTTTCTCAAGATAACAAAATAATTAACTTGTGATCTCAAGATAAGAGCATTTAAGATAACAGCATTTAAAAAAAAAAAAAATTGCAAGCACGGCCGTTCTCGGCTTCCTTAGATATGAGGTGAGAACACAAGCTTCTATTTTTAGCCCCGCAGGGATGTGAAGCTGCAACTGAAGCCAGTGTGTACATCTCACCTCATCAGTTGCCTCAACTATCACAAGAGGGTGAGCTGTGATGATCTCTGCTATGACAGTCTTGTCATTTTCTTGTTTGTCTGGCAGAAACAGGTGAATATTTTCTCCGATATTTGCCTGCTAGGCACAACTTTGAAAGTGAATTGTATTGGACACTCAACAGAAGCGATAAGAAGAAATTATAGTAGATATCAGACCGTCTCTGACATGTTTCTCCTTCTCCCTGAAAACTGATTCAACTTGGAGAGAGACGGAGAAAATAATCACACTTCCTACCAGCTTTTACAGGGCGCTGTTCCCTCCCTCCCTCCCTTTCTTTCACTTTTGATAGCAGTGATCTTAGTGCCACATGTTTGTCTCCCTGCCTGATCGGCCTCTTTATCTCCCTGCAGATGTGTGAAGCTGTCTCTCCCTCACACTCACACAGACACAAACTCACCAAACCCTCTACCTCGTTGAATGAAGTTAATTATTAGTCACTGACTCAGATGTGTTAGCGTTATCATCATTATAAGTTACACTGATCATCGCCTGCTCCCTTAGCCTCCCCTGTCACAAATTATCAGCTGATTGTACAGGCTGCCTGTACAGTATGTTGATTTAAAAAAGCATATTTTCTCCAACCTGGAGAGCACTGTGATTAGATTTCTCACATTCCTATTTCAAGCTGTTGCAGGTGGTAGATGAAGTAATGTAGGCAACACATGGCAATGTACTTTAACACTGTAACAAATGAATCACCATCGCAATCACTGCGACAAAGGTGGGTCATAGGAGCTCAAACGCTAATCACAAGCATAAAAATGAAAAGAGGGCTGACAATCAACACTTTGATATCTGAGTTTTCAAAGCAACATGATACAACAGACAGAGCTCCAAAGAGGCCAAATTGTCTGTGCCCAGGGTGCAGGTGCATCATTCAAAAACACAAAGCCAAATTATTTATTACATCAAACAGAACAGCTTTGAAAATCGTGACAACATATGAAAAAAACACACAGAAAATGCCTCTGCAAAGATGAATTATGGTCACATATTGAATTATATTTGTGTCTCAATTCTGATTGTGGGACGGGACAGTTTGAATACAGAAAAAAAAAAAAATGTAAATCTTCGAGAAATATTTTTCTGTGCTTGAAATGTCCCATCGCAGGCTCAGAATTTAAAAACAAACACAATGCTGTAGTCACAAGGTGAAACAAACTTAATGAGTCTCCGCTGGTTTCCTGCCAATCTCACAGTGACAAGAAGTCGCTGCTCCCAGCCAAGAAATAGTCTGGCACATAATCCCTCATAAAACCCAAACACGTGCCTTTTACACTTTGTTTTTTTGCCAGATTAAACAAACAAGATAAAATGTATTAATTAGTGAGCTCTATAGGCTCTGATAGACAGATTTGGACAGAGCCAAACTAGTTTTTCCCCCCTCTTTCCAGTCTTTAAGCTAAGCTAAGCTAAGCTAACCAGCTACTGGCTCCAGCTTTATATTTTGTATACAGACTTGAGAGTGTATCAATCTACTCATCCAAATCTCGGCAAAAAAGTGAATACGTGTATTTCCCAAAATGTCAAACCACTCCTTTAAAATTGTCCATCATGATTTTATTATAATGCCTAACCTCTAGGAACAGCGTACTGTGTATTACAGCAGTTAGCGCAAAGTGTAGTATCCACTGTTTACTAACTAAATTGGATTGAATTGAACTGAACTCAGTTCCTGACAGTCTCAGAGTCTCCAGACCCTTCATTAGCAGTGCCCAAGCACACCAGAGGTTATTTTGACACCCTGTCTGCTCATCCCTTGATCCACTGCTGCCTTTTTCATCTTTTCAACATTCTCTCAGTGCTGCGTTTGTTTTCTCATTTTCCTCAATAGATCTTTTCTTCCCACCCCCTGAAGTTCCTCTATTTTCCTCTCCCTCTTTTATCAGATCAAATGCTTATAAATTCATTGCATGCTGTTAGAGGCAGTGAAGGTGGTGGTGGTGGGTTGGTGAGCGCACGGGGAAACAGCTTGAATAGAAGAATGGGTCACTGTGTTTCTATTGAAGCAACTGTCCCCCAGTAAGGTGCTAATGTACCCAGTTGTGCCACGCGCTTTAATTACAGTTTGAAACTCATTAGCATCAAACAAATGTTCCTGTTTGCCCCACTGAATGTGTGCTGAATCACAAAGCTTAGCCAAGTTGCAACAAAAGTTACACAGTATGTGTTTCTATTTCCTCCCCTGACACAAGGGGAAGTTGTTTATTATAAGCGGTAACTGCCGTCATTGTCCTTGAGCATGTATAGCTAGGACACAGTGCTTTCTGCTGGGCACCATGTTTTATGACTTTGTTGAAGGCTGTGAGACTCCCAAAGCCATGCCAGCTCTTAGACTTCATTGACTCTTTTTTTTTATAGAGGACAAGCAGCAGAGGCAGGCGAACTATGACATTAAGCCAAAGTGTTTCAGAATAATTAAAGACATGCTGTTTCACTGCTCTCTGCTATTACTGAATAGTTTAAGGTATAGTTAGCTCATTAATCGTTAAGTGCCAAGGCTACATGGATTTCTGACACCAAAAAATATTGCAGTGGTGAAAGAACATAACTTCTCACATACACAATAACATTGCGTTGCATACAAAGAACTTTGTCTCTTGCCTCAAACTCCACAATAAAATCCTGATATAAAAGATAACTAAGGTTTTTAGCCATGCTAGTAGCATTGACACTATGGATGGTGATGTCTGTCTGACAGTTGGTCTGTCTTAACTTGGACTTCAGGGAACAATGATGAGTATTATTCACTATTTTCTGACATTTTGTACACTGATCAATTGTTTATTAAAGATGTTTGTGAGGCCTATTGATAATAATTGTTTGTATGAGCCTTATAGTACTCCTATGAGGGAATAATATTACCTCAGTTTTGTGTGCACGATTTGATAAAAACACAAGTTTGCATATCTAAGCTTTTTTTTCTGTGTCTGTCATTTAGGAGTGGCTGGATTTGCGCTGCAGAGGTGTTCGCAATGCCAACGCCTACATCCTGGTGTACGACATCTGCTGCGTGGAGAGCTTTGAATACGTCAAGATGATCAGACAGCAGATAGTGGAGCACAGGTATGGTCAATGACGTACTCTTAGACAGTCGCTGGACATACAACCACTGACATACAGCTTGTTAACCGTCATTGGTGACTACTAATGACATCACTGTTTCACCCGTCTGCAGACAGCATGCAATTTCACAGCCCTGCCGCAAAGTCGTACAATTACACGTTTGTGACAGTGTGACAGTGATGGATAGTCTGCTTGTGGTGATATCTTTTAATTCGGCGCACTCTTCCCCGCATCCTGACAGTTTAGTAATGACATTTGTTTCTGGCATTGCTGCATGCGAGCCGCCTGAGATGTGATTTAAAGATTAGTTTTAGGATATTTCTGTTTTTGTTGGACAGAGAACAGCAGTGAAGACAGGAAAGCATAAGAACAAGATGGAGATAACATACAGTAGGACAAAGACCCCTAGCTGGCTTACATTCTGTACATGAGCCAAAAATACATTTGCCAACACCAGTGTTAACAAAAGACAAATGAAAAGGCATCACCTGCTCTATCATACACGCTTGTTGGCATACCTGCATATATTTACATATTGAAAGGTACAATGAGTGGCCTCATTTGATCTGCTATGTTGTACAATAACATGACCAAACTGCCACTGCACAGTTGATCCCCACCTTCCTGCGGCTCCAAATGTGTTACCACGAATGTTTATGGCCTGTGACAGAAAACCATTATCACCAGCAGCTGGGAGAGGAAAGGTGAATGCAACAGGAATGGAAAACAGGAGAAATGTGTAATCATAGGACAATGATCTGAGGTGGAGGAAGGAGGGGAAGAGTGGTGAAGGGACAGATACTGTGTAAATGAACTGAAATCATGAATAATGGAGGCTGGTGTAGCACAAGGTGGCAGGGCTTTTGTCATCTATAAAGAAATTAGCTCTTTGTTTATTTACTCAGATGGGCACACACACACAATATATATGTATATATATGTATATTTATATATATATACTTGAAATGCTCAATGTTCTGCAGACATCCGCTAAAAAACCAAATAACCATATTTTTTCTGCTCTATTTTTTTTTTTTAGCCCTCTAGCATGAAGCCTGTGAAGACTCTCACAAGTGTTGGGTCGCTCTGTTTTTTCTGTATAGTTTCTCCCAATTCTCACACACAGATGCATGCACACACACTCACACATACAGTACATTTTGTTCTACTAAAATACTCAAACTCCAGCAGATATGTGAGGAGATATTTTTAAATGTGTTCTGTGAGCACAACCTGTGAAAGGGAGAAAAGTGAGATGATTACTGCGATGTGTTTTTTCAAATCTCTAAGATTTTTGCCTCAGGGCCTGAGAATTGTACTGTTCATCTCTCTCTCTCTTTCTCTCTCTCTGTCCTCCTCTCTGTTGAGCTATCTGTCCATCTGTCGAGGCAGATGAGCAAATATGCATGTGTGCGAGGCCTTGTCAGAGGATGAGGCACGACGTAACAACAAGAAACCTTGCTAAAACCAAAACCTATTCATCTTAAGTGGAACGGATCATATGTTAAAGCAGCTGCTCTAAACATGTGCACTTCAGCTGACTTTGTTGCTAATAGAATAATTGTCATCTGTCAGTATTTTTCATGAAAAACGATGATTAAAGCTACGTACTCCACTGGCTTTGGTGCCCAAACAAACAGAGAACCTTCATTATATATATTTTTATATAATCAGTCTTCTGTCCTTCATAGTATTTGCTCTACAATCTAATCCAGGATTTCCTCCAGTAACTATTTTCTACATTGCTGTAGTAAACTGTTGGGCTCTCATCTTCCAATAGAGTATCAGACTAGATTTCCAAACCACAAGCAACCAGGCATCACAGTAAAAGGTTGGACTCGATGTTGATCTGAGAAATGTTTTCATTAACACTAGAGCTATGCATCACAAACACGTCAAGTATCCAGTCACTAATTTATGCCTACCTCTGATTTGCCATACATTTTCACACTCTACAATGCTGTAAACCAGTCATTGCAGAGTGTGGTGGGAGGCCCCTTGAGCCTGTGAGCTCTAATCCTCCAGACCGCCCACACACACCTCAGAAGGAAGGAAAAACTGCACACAGACATTTTTGCACACGCCCGGCCAACCACCGTGACAAACACTGAGATGATAACGTGTGTTTACTGTCCTTTTTACCCCTCACATGTTCCTGTAGGGAAGGCAGCAGCAGCGAGGTGCCAATCCTGGTAGTGGGCAACAAGAGAGATCTGCAGCGGCAGCGTTTCATGCCTCGCAGGGCAGTGTCAGTGCTGGTGAAGAAGACCTGGAAGTGCGGTTATGTGGAATGCTCCGCCAAGTTTAACTGGCATGTAGTCCTGCTATTCAAGGAGCTGCTGGGCATCGCTGTGGCGCGGGGCATGCGCCAGAACCACACCTCCATCCGCCTGCAGGGGGCGCTACAGAGGAATCGCTGCACCATCATGTGACCCAGAGAGCTCCCTCCACCCCTTTCACCTCAGGAGTGAAGCGGCGATGGAGAAAAGGACTTTTTTTTATCTAAATGGCTGGAAATATACCCCGTGGCCTCCTGCTTTACTGAGCTGATTTTTCATAATGAGGTTTATTAGACTCTTGCGCTGTAAAAGACACTGAATTTCACACATGGTCATCCAACCACTTCCTGGTCAAATTCTGTGTAGATGCAAGGAAGGAGGTAGAAGAGGAAGTAGATGAAAGCCAATATGACATAGCACAGTTATTCTTTCTCATATCAACTAGACAGTTAAGGATTTTGAGGCTGTGATTACACAGCAGTCTTCTTGAGGGTTTTCTTGTGGCTATAGCAGGACAGAAGCTGTGTTTGTGAGACTCAAAATGGAGAGGCAGCAATATCATCGAGTCTTCCTTTTGAATTCAGTAAGGTCAACAGCAGAAGCTCATACCTGACATATTTGGACTTATTTGAGGGTATGCAGTTACTGGTCAACAAGACAGAATGATAAATAGCAAAAAAAAGCTAGTTTTTGGTGAGATTGTCCTAAAATGTACAAATAGATACAATTAGATGGTGTTACTCTTTAGATTTTGAAAAAGTAGCCTGCATTGTCCTCATTACATGAATTTTGTAAACATTTTTTCTTTTTTCCTGTCCCTGTTACATACTTGGCCTAAGATAAAAGGGGTTTGTTCAGATGAAGGGTGTTTTAAGGTTGTCTTGCAGCAGAAAATACTGCAGTCCCTTATCATGATGTACTGTAGGACTTTAATCTGCCCCCCTAACCCCCTCCACTCAGTGTCTGTTTCTGACGAATACATTAAATCCAGGCAACTGGGGACCTGCAGGAAGCTGCATAGCCTGAAACAAGACACTGTACACGCAATGTGGGTGTTTGTGTGTGTGTGTGTGTGTGTGTGTGTGTGCGCGCGAGAGAGAGAGAGAGAAAGAGTGAGGGAGAGGGAGACAGAGAGAGGCAGGTTTGATAGCTGACATTCAGGCGAGCAAAGGACAGACGTAGCAAGATAAGAGACAGATGTTGAAGCTATGGATTAGGAAGGAGCAATAAAATCCCACAGGGATGTCTTGACTGAATTATACCACCATATTATATTAAAAATGCCTCACATACAGTAGTAACCCATTCATGCTCAGATATCCTGCAGAGACAAGGATCCAGAGCGTCCACCAAACACCCCATGAGACACATTACAGACACACAGGGAACCTTAATAAAGCTTTCATAGCCGTATCTGAATAGTATCTAATTGGTAATATTGTGAGATTAACAGTTGCTTTTTTCATTTGATTAGACCTAGTTAGGTACTTTGTGAATATGGCTGCACTGAAAGTAAGCAGACCTATTGTATATAAGAGTGATTCATAGAATAATTGACTTGCATGCTTTTGTTGGTAGAGCCAACGGGTCAGGGTTTTATTGCACTGATGTGAAAATGTGATACTGTGTTTAATTTTTGTAATACATGGTTTTTCTGACACTGTAACGAGCAGCTGAGTGGAGTGAATGTGATCGTTTTTCACTGGCATGTGAGAGCACAAGCCCATGATTCTCTCCAAGATGTAGTGGTGATGTAGTTCACAATCAGGGCAGATGGCTGTACTAGCTGTTTTGTTTTTCTAGTAGAAAAAAAATAAAAGAAATATGTAGCAGAGATATACTAGAAAGCAACTGAGTGTAGCATGACTTCTCATCAGTTTGTCTGTGTGCGCGTTTCCGAATAAAAAGGGCTACAGTTTTTTTATCAGAAACGTTACTTTATTTTTACTGTGTTAGTACTGTGAGTAATTCTGTTTTTTTTTTGACACATGATGAATTATTAAATGCATTTGAGAACAGCAACCTTAGTCTGGTCACTTTTCAATCCTTTACACCACACTGTGATCATTTTGGCAACATTGCCACCCTGTGGTTAAGAAATGTTATCAGGAGCCAAATCTGAGGTTGACAACAGATCAGCCATCGCACACTGAACCCCTTCATAATGGGAACAAGTTGTGGATTTTTGCTCAGATTTTTATACTTCATTTTATTCAACAGAACTAGATGATCATCTAGTGATCTCCCCAATTTTAGCACAGTTGGCAGAGCGTCAATATTTAAACAACTTATTTCCTCATTTCAGAACTGACTATAATACTGTATAACGTGTGCAGAATGTTTGATGGTTGGCTGATGGTTCAGGTCCCCAGGTCATCTCTGCACACTTTCCCAGTGGGTGATCATGGCCAGTTTGAGGCCCCTGGGACCCCTACTGACCTCTTCACTCCACACAGAGAAATCAATCAGTGCTCCCATATTTGAAAAAAATACCTGTACTTAAGCTTTACTTTCAGGAGCATTCAACCACATCTCACCATCTTCCTCTGTGGACGAAATCTGCTCAGTTGTAACTAAGCTAGTCCAGTTTATTGATTATTGTGTATCCTTTATTGATCATATGCTGTAATAATACTAGGCTACCTGCCACCGGTTTTCTGTGTTGGTTGGTTAGTGGGTGTGTCAGTGGTTTGAGGTAACTTTGATTAAACCACATTTTATTGAGGAGTGTGCACCACACGTGCACAATATAAACTTAATGAAGTTCTTAAAACTAGATTTTGACACAGGATCGAGCCTCAAGATTTGATTTCCTTAGTTCTATTTAGTGATGCAAACTGTCAAACAAAATTGCAATTAAACAAAAATGACCAAAAATCAATCAAAAGGCAGTAAACCAGAGCTTTTGCCAGGTTAGTTGCCTGCTTTGCACGGTTGGTAATCAAGCCTTGTTAATAATGCAGACATGGATCTCATTAATGTCCAGTTCATCATCTGACCTCTGATCTGACCCCAAATTATAAATATTTTAAAAAGTTTCTTTACCCTAAATGAAAGTCAAAGTGTGCTGGAGGCTTTTCACCACTGTGCACTCGACTGTAACCAGTGACTGTATTCATGTTGTTCATGTTGCATCTAGCATTAAGTATCACGACCCTCATCTGTCTTCACACCTCACTAGTGTCAGAGTTGAAATCAGCAGCCAAACCGCATGTCAAATGTTTAGGAATGTTTAGATAACAACGTCACGTGGTGCAGGTCTGAATCATAGACCTGGATCGATAGAGCAGCCATTCCCACTCAAACCCGCACTACATGAATGACCAGGTTAGGAGCCGCTCCATCCTAAAACTGCAGCCATAAATTGTTTGGCACGGTCGTCATGGAAATAACCGTTTGATTTGGTGGCGGTCTTATCAGATTATATGGAGGTCATGTAAGAAACTTCCTTTCTATGCAGCCCAGCTCTGCGCTCTGAATCCTCTGCAGTCTGCATCAGCAAAGTGTCTTGGCATCACTTCTCGTCCTTCCTCCGGTGTCCATTCCGGCGTCATGTGAAAGGGGTTCACGGTGGTTTCTCTCGCTCTAGACGCAGACCCCCCTTAGTCGTCAGCGCCGGTTGTCCGGTTGGTGGGGTGGTGTCCCCCGTCCCCCGTCCCCTGTGCCCGCGGTCCCCGGTTTATCCTGCAGCCTTTCGGCGTGCGGCGGAGCGGAGGATGAGCGAGCAAGGGAAGGGCTCGGCATCCGCCTCTGCCGCGGCCCCGGCTCCAGGGTCGGACACTTACAAAGGTTGGCTTTTTAAATGGACCAACTACTTGAAAGGGTACCAGCGGCGATGGTTCGTCCTCAGCAATGGCCTGCTTTCATACTACAGGTAAATATATGCACACGCAGCCCACAGCTTTTCTCTAAAATAAACGTTGAAGTGAGCGAGTCGTATTTCTCTGTCATCATCACAGCTGGTTAGCAAGCGGGCTAAAGTCAGTCGCTCTGTTTACTAAAAGCTGACGCGGAAGAAAGAAAACGTGTCTGTTTAACTTTGACTGACAGTCGGTTTGGGAAAGGTGCCAAAACTGACAGACATTAACACAACAGTAATGACAACAAAGCTTCAAGCACAGGAAAGAGTCAGAAATGTGTCTTCAGCAGGGACCGATATTAGCTAACTGAGCTAAAAACCAGCTAGCTGTCAGCTCCTCAACGATATTAGCACAACTACACGCTCTGGTTTCTCAACGTGTGGTCACGTATTAACGTTTATGTGCGGTTTATCATCTTTTAGAGACATGCCACTGTTCCCATATGTTTTATTCTTCATGAACGTCACATGATACTTTCACTCATTCATCGCATTTTGTTGACGCTCCTGAGCCAAATTGCTGCAAGAGATGGTCGCTGTCATCATCAGTCTGTCTCCTCTCTCTCTGACCACGCAGTTTGCTGGCTGTGAGCTGATGTTAAAGCCACACAATATCCTACAACATCTGTGGCTCAGGTGCCTCTTGCAAAAGGAATCATGTTTCCACAGGTGTGAGCGTGGAGGCACGACATGGAAACAATGAAGGGATCATAATGAAGCGTGTCAGCTGCTCGCTGCTGGCAAATATTTAGTCTGTCTGTCAGCACTTACATTCAGTTTGACAGAAGAGCCTTGTTTAATGTAGGCTACAGGTTCATGAGCACAGTCAATATTCATTTCAGGTTTTATATCCCATTTAAAAGCCATTCCATTCCATTCTGTTAATAGATTTTACACTAAAAAATCCTTTAATTCTAGTACTACTTTATTTATTATTTAATTATTATTATTGTTACTTTACTCTTATTATATTTTTTATTCTTTTATGCTGCATTTGTGTCCTTCTTTGTATACTTGCATACAACCATAATAAACAGACTCTGATGATTGTTGATCAGACAGCAACTTTAATTCATTGTGTTCAACACAAAGTCCCCCTCCATCTAAGAAAAAGAAAAAGTGTTTTTCATCCTGTTTCTTCAGTTGCATGTTTGACTTTCACTGTGCAGAATGATATTTGTGCAAAGTTTGACATCAGAAAGCAGTTTTTACATTCATCTGCTGAGGGGAGAAAGTTTCTCTGAGCTCACTGAAAATCTGAGCCTACGTGCATGATTTGTGACATCACAGCTATTTTGGAAGCGATCCCGGTGCAATATGCAACTTAAACAAATGTAATGTGTAAACTTGAAGCCTCCTGTGCACATACACGGAGAATTTACTTTTCAGTAAAGTAGGAGACATCTTTTAAAAATAAATATATTCACATATTCATGGATTATAGATTTTTAATGAGGGAGAAGGAGAAGATGTCATTTTACGGATTTCTAACTAGGTAATTGAACAAATTATTATTCAAAGCAGTATATTTTGATATGTCTTAAAACATGTCTGGAGGGATCTTTAATTATTAAAGTCTGTGATTGAATGTCTAGAACAAATCTAAATGGCTGTGCTGAGCTCTGTGCTGTAGAAAAACATATTCAGTCAAAAGTTAACATCATCTTACTAGCAGGTGAATTAACTATCACAGGGTCTGGTCTGAGGAAAAGCTTGATGGATGTTTCTCTGTAATAATAATGCATGTGCTTGAAGTTCAACCTTGACCTTGGGAACATCATGGGTGACAAAATATTCTCAATTCAAAGGACCACTTACTAGCTTCTCTGGTGCTTTCACCTGAGTCAGCTTCATTCTCTGATAAAGACTATGAGATGTGGTTGAAAGCTTAGAAAAAGCTATGAGTGGACCGTTCAGATCACTTTGCCAAACAAGGGCTTGACACTATTTATTTGCTTTCATTGCTCTGCACTGGCGTGTTTAACTTACTGGCTTGGTCCTACTTGACAGCTTTTGTCAACATTCAAATACTTCATTGCTTTCTAGGTCACATTGCCCTTGGCGCACTTAATGTTGCTTTCCATTTTCTCCAGTGTCTTTATTGTCCGGAATACTAATATAGAATAGACTCAACATTCGGACCTTTTACACTACTGGATGGACACAAAGAAATCTCAAACCACCTGAATATACAGTATGCAGGGTCCGCATAAAAGGAGAGACGGAGTGTTACTTGTTGCAACAGATGTTCGTCCTGTCTGACCCAGTTTTCCTAATTAAATGGTTCACAGCACAATGTAGGTGCACCCACTGGTGTTAACCTTTCTCTGCCGACGGTACTATTAGTCAGAGTTGTGACTGAAGTTTTAATGCCTTTACAAACAGATATTATTTTAAAATAAACCTTCTAACTTCTACCTTAAATGTGTTAATGCTTGCCGTTAATTGCTTGCAGTAATGAAAATAATGAGTGTGACACTAAGCTGATCCCTGTAGGATAATTGTCCTTTCAAATGTCATCTTTCACTGGGAGGTTCAAGAGCAGCAATCAGCGAAGCAGGAAGGCCTTCGCTGCTTTATTTAAAGACTACTCTGCACGGTGAATCCTTGTCAGTATTGAGAGTCTGAGTACTCTGACTGCAAGGCAAAACTTGCACTCTTACGATGCTGCTCTACAGTTTCAACATGCAGTCCTCAGAAAAACTGAGAGTTCTTAGATACATTAAAGAACATTCCTCACTAATTGTGGTAGCAGAAAAAATAAACAGAAATTCTCTTTCATGTCAAGCCCATTTCATCCCATGCTACAGTCGTGCCACAACACCCTGCTGTCGCGCTTTCTCAAGTAGCCCGATTATCTTTTGTTGTCGGCCAAGTGTTATTTGACACAGAGGTATAGTAGCCACACTGCAAATCCTGCCCACAAAAGGAAAGATGCCTGTTGCCTCTATCCTCTATTAATAGTCCCATTATGTTGTAAGGTGACTGCTGTCCCTGAAGTAAAGGTATAGCCTGTCGACATCTGAGCACAGAGGCAGTGGAGCGCATGAATTGTCCCTTCCGCTGATGTCTTCCTGGCAGAACACATTGTGTTTGTCTGACTTCAGGCTTTGTGCGCCTCTGTCTATGCCTTCTCTGGCCGACAGCCTGCACTTCTATTGTGAGTGAAGCGAAAGGGGAACAGGCAGACAAACGTGACAACATGTTAATTGAAGTGTCTTTATTGTATGTCAAGTGGTAATTGTGCTGCATCTCAGATCTCAGATGTACTCTTTCTGTAGCACATTTCTTTCTTGTTCTTGTGATATGTCAATTTTAAAAAGCTTTGTGCTACGGCTGCTCACTATTTTCACAACAGTCACTTTTTAAGGATTAAATGATGTCACTTAGGACTAGTGCTGCAACTAACGATTATTTTCATTACTGATTAATCTGATGGTTATTTTCTCTCCACAGCAGTCCACAACTTAAAGATATTCAATTTACTGCCATAGAAGAAAATATTCACATTTGAGAAGCTGGAACCAGAGAATTTGGATATTTTTTTCTTTAAAAAAAATGATCAAAATAGTTGCTGATTAATTTTAGAATTGGCAGCTAATCGATTAATTGACTAATAGTTGCAGCTCTACTTAGGTGTATGATATAATTTGATGGAAAGACATTTCATAAGTGACTAATCTATCATTAGAGGATGTACTTTAAAGCCCAAATGTCACATCACATATAGTCCAACATGTATTGATCAGTTGTTTTATTTGCTGTGTTCAATATTTGTTTGCCCTTTTAAAAGGCCGGTTTCTATTCCCCATAAATCAATAGTGAGCGACTGCCAATTACAGGTCTAGCCAATAATCTGAGAGATCACTTTCATTCCCAAAGCACATTGTTGTGAAAGCAGAAGCTTAGCTCTCTAACTTGTGGCTGAGGAGCCAAAGGGCAACGGAAGACCGTAATCGATGCTTTGACTCCGGGGATGAACTGCCACACTCAGCACTTGCTTCTGTTAAATTGTAATGAGTTTTATAGAGATGCAACATTGCACTCGTTATTGATTACTTTTTTGGTCTGACAGTGCAGGGCGGGTTGTCTTTTATTCCACGTCAGCCTTGTGTCCTTTTTTTTGTTTGTTTTAAGAGTCTCATTGTGCATTTCTCACCAGGACATGTGACAAGAAGTTTGTTCCTCCTCTCTCACTCTGAACTTCTTTCATTTTTAATTTCTTAATTGACTTTTCCTCCCAGTTCTAATACTCTCAGCACTACTTACTCACCTCTTAAAGTAAATCTGGTTTTGTGCTTTTGGGAAGATTACAGGGCATTAAAGCTCCGAGCGCTATCGGAGCTGCCATATCCGTGAATCCAGCTTTGTCTTTCATAGTAGAGCAGGCCTGCCATGTTTCCTTCTCAGCCACAGGAGGGTAACTAGATAGTATCAGTATAAGTGCTCAGTGGGGTTTCAGCTCTGTTCGTGTCCCTTTGGAGAGTCAGGTTATAGTGTTGTTACTGTTGGCACACTCGGCTCCTGGGTGAAGGGGGGGCGGGGCGGGAGAGTGGGGAGCCATCCAACCTTGGGCCCAGCTGGAGGGAAGAACCTGGCCTGAACCTTTGTTTACTAGCCTGGCACATCAGCAGAGTGACTGGAGCAGCAAGAGATGTGGACGCTGTGATCTTATCTTGTTAATGGCCTCTTCGCTGGCCTTAGCACCAGGTTAAAGAGTGTGTGTGTGTGTGTGTGTGTGTGTGTGCCTGTTGGGGGGGGTCTTCGTGTTTTCATGTGAAGGTGAGAGCAGCAGAGTGAGGTTAAAGAGAGCAGGGAGTCATCATTCTCACCATCTAATTGTTTCAGTCTTTCAGCAGGTCATGTCATGTTGCAGTATCATTGCTTTGCTTTTCTTGTCTTTATGTTTCCTTTCTGTCTTCAGCACGACACCTTCCCCCAGCGTTTCTCTGGCTCTCTCCCTCCATGTCTTGTGATATTACAGCCCCAAGCCACAACAAAAGCTATCTACATTCTCATGCTGTGGGTACTGTGTCCTATTTCCTCTGCCTGTCTGTGTATGCCTCCTCATGCTTATGGCGGTGTGTCTTGTGTTGTTCACTGGTTGTTGTTCTGTCATTACATGCTCCAGATCGGTGGATTTATGTTTTATGAGGATGTGTGCACAGGGGACAGACAGGTAAAGCACTGCAACTTTCTCCTGGCTCAGCACAACATGCAGGACCCTCTGCCATACCCTCAGCTGTCACCACTCACCTTTGCCCCCCCCCCCCCCACCCCAATAGCGCCTCAGTGCCCATGTGGTTCTTATCTCAGTTTCCCAGCTTTTGTAGTTTCCTTGACTGTATGATTTCATGGCCCTTTGCATGGCCTCGCCTCGCCTCCTCACAGTGCAGAAGCGATCACCGTGGATCTCATCTTACTCATCAGCAGCACATTCAGTTTGCTGACCCACTTACAGCCAGAACTCTGCAGCTGAGCGAAGCTGGAAAGTGGGCTGTTCAGGAACCCTGCCCGCCCACCGCACGG
This sequence comes from Thunnus thynnus, assembly GCF_963924715.1. Taxonomy (NCBI): domain Eukaryota; kingdom Metazoa; phylum Chordata; class Actinopteri; order Scombriformes; family Scombridae; genus Thunnus; species Thunnus thynnus. The sequence goes on from NC_089518.1 coordinate 21,517,274, forward strand.
CTTCGCATGGCCCCAGTGCGGTCTTGTCTGCACAAGCTGATGTGCACCGAGCGCCAGCAGAGGAGCGTTACACTGAAGCGCTTGTTCTGGTTTGGCATTATAACAAGACTTGACTTCAGCCAGTTGAAGCAGTGTGAGGGAAGTCACTGCCTGGCAGAACTTGTAAATACACTTCAACCTGACTTAATAAGGCGGCTGCCACCTTGTCAATGTCAACTGAGACCTGGACCTGGTGTAGTGCTTAGTGCTGCTGAGAGGCAGCTGCTTGTGGCAGTGAGGGCTCACTGAGGACGGATGAATGGATGTTAGCACCCACAGACAAATACAGACGCATCCACATGACTGCATGGCTGCATGATTCAAAGTGGCTGTTCTGAAGAGTATGGACGGGTGATCATGTGACACTGAGGGCTGAAGATATGTTTGCCTCATTAGAAACAACCACCACACTATGTGATTTCACTGATTAGTTGCTGCTGTCTGCTCGCTCAAGGGTGTTAATCACCAAAATCAAGTGTCTGTGACTGGACTGCATATACTCAGCCCTCCAAGGGTCATGATGGTCCATCCCTGCCCTGCGGCTTAGCTTGTCTAACCATGACAGAATGTCAGTCAGCCAGCTTTCCACCGTAGAACTCTAAACACAGTGTTTCTCTTGAATTTTCCTTTTTTTTCAGTTAATCAGATTAGTTTAGTAACTCAGCTCCTTATTGAAAACTTGTCATGATGTAGATTAATTATGTTACAAAATAAATTCTACTGTAATTCTCTGTTTTGGAAGTTGTTCATTTCCATTTTTGCTGCAGTTGCGTACAGTGTCGGGCTGTGCAGCCATTGATTTATTGTAATATATTTTTTGGATCAAACAGTATACATTTGTCTAAGACTTAAACAGTATGTCCTGCATATGCACAGACACGTACAGCCCCCTCTAACCCTTGCTCTTTGTTCTAATCTCTTGCTCTGCTGCTTTGGCTCTCCCTCCCCTGCTATCTCTGTCTCTCTCTCTCTTTTTTTTTACCACCTCTCACACTCTGTTCTCTCTTTGTTCATGCTGTTATTCTTTGTTTGGTTTTGTTCACTACAGAGGCTTAGAGCCAGACAATGGCCTTGTTATCTAGATTACTGTGGCCCACTGAATGTGCAACAGTTGGTCTTAGTGGAGGCTACACAGAATACCCACAGCTCAACAACACTGCCTGAATTAGAAGTTCAAACTCTGCGGTTCATTTTGAATTAGCTAATACAGGTGTAGGGTTCATATGCTACAAAGAAGCTGCATGTTAAGTGAAATGTCCAGGTACCTCCACTGCTGCTTGGCTTTCAGAGTAACTATCTAGCCCTCCTTGCTTCCTTGCTTGTGCTTATTTGCCATAGGGATATTAATTGTACTGTCCTTTCTGCAGCCTTGCTGAAATATAGTCAGTATTTTCAGAATTGTATTTGTGAATGGCCGGTTTGCAGAACAAATATTTTAGGTGATGATAAACAACTCAGGTACCAGACTTGTCTTGAGCAGTTTCTTGTGTCTGATTGTCTCTCACTCTCTCTGTCTCTTTCCCTTGTCTCCTTTTTCTGCCTGTTTTTCTGTCACAGGACGCAGGCAGAGATGGCGCATACGTGTCGTGGAACAATCAACTTGGCCACGGCTCACATCGACACAGAGGACGCCTGCAATATTGTCCTGAGCAGTGGTGGCCGCACGTACCACCTGAAAGCTAGTACAGAAGTGGAGCGGCAGAGATGGGTCACAGCGCTGGAGTTGGCCAAGGCTAAAGCCATCCGCATGATGAACGACCAATCTGGTAAGCAGCTACTTATATGGAAAAATTTAATCTGCATGACATGCTTTTTATAGTGTAAGTGCAAGCCGCAAATGCACGACACACCCATGAGGCTGTGGTGCAAGAATCTAACCTTGATAAATAAAGGCTGGGCTGATAGTCTGGACAAACATACGAGAGTGTGTTTGTCTTGTGATTTACTTTATTAGTTTAGTTATTAAGATGGCTGTAAGTTGAAAAGTATGTTCAGCACTGACTCGTACTGACATGTTCAGCATGGACTTCAGGCCAGCCTTGATGTCTGATTATATTTGATTTTCCTCCAGCCACTGGTCTCCAGTGTCCCCTGGCATTTGATATTCAGCACAGCTGGTGCTTCAGCTCACGCCCTCCTTTAATGTAATTCAGATTCCAGTGTGAGCCAGGAGAGGGCAGCGCCGCCTGCTCAGCCCAGTTGGAAAACAAACCAGAGTATGCTAATGGTACCGTGAGAACCGGGCTTCCATTCAGCCTTCTCCTGACAACAAAACATTCTCCTTTCCAAGGAGACTCATTCTTGTATGGTCGTATTAGGTGTTGCTGGTCAAAGGCTGTGGGAAAACCCTGGGAGGACCATTTTTCTTCACTTTTCACCCTGGCACTATCCCAGAGCCTCTCTGCCCCCAGTCTTTTGCAGGCAGGGTCTACAGAGACTGAAACAGGCTATATATTCCTCTGGCCTCCATTTGAAAGTCAGACCACTAAATATAGACTGGGAGAGAATGTGAGTGCATTTTAGCGCACCAGTTCCAGTAAGCAGAAGTGGAATGCTGGTATATTTGTATTTTGAAAAGGTTAGCCTATTGAACCACCTGCAGTATTTGATGTGTGTGCATCTCATTGTGTGTTTGTTTGTGTATGCATATTTTCTGCAGCGCAGCCAATTGTCCGGTTAAAGCTGATAGGCCACCGGAATTTGATGTCCTGTGTTAAATAATGTGCCTTTGCAGAACGCACAGTAGCTTCCTTTGTGTATCTAACTTGTGTTTTTGCCTGGAAAGTCACAAGAGGAGTAGTTTATCAGCCACAGATGGGGACATGTGTTGTAAATACCTTTTTAAAAGAAAACAGTGTTTGAAATGTTGTGGAGCAACCTTTCCTGACACAGTTGTGACATCAGGTAACCTCTTCTCAGACTAACAGGATATGATAGCAAGTGCAAGCTGATGCTGTGAAAGTGAAGCAATTATCAAAAGCTAGTTGGCTTTTGGATAAGACATTTTTTTATGTCATGATATTATAAGAAAATCTATGTTGTTATTTAATACATTTTAATATTCATGCTGTCAGTTAGCCTTTGTCTGTTTGCCCAGATTAGTTTGTTTTAATAGCATGCTCTGAGGTGGCCTGTTGCACTTTCCTTTTTTTAAACACATTTGTTCTACTTGTTTGTTTGAATGATTGGTGCCACTCCTCTCAAGACTGGGATGAATGAGACATTTTCACTCACAAGTCTTCCCCTGATACCAGATTAACTGTTGCTTTCATGTAACAAGTTGCAGATTTTAACATTGTGAGTCAATCAGTACTTCTTAAACTGTTTGCTTAATACTTTCTTTAAAATTACAAAACTTTAATTCTTAAGTAATTATTGCATTTGTGCTATAACTTCCTACATTAGATTTTTATTGGCAGAAATAGTTTGTTCTTTGTTGAAGCTTTGACTCAGTGCCTGCTTTAAAGTTCAGAGAACGAATATGTATGTGTCTGTTTTAAAAAAATTCACAGCTAATCTATCAGTGGGAGGAGGATTTAAGAGAATGTGAGAAAAGGGACACTGTGTGAGTCAGTCTATAGAAAATTAAGTATTTGTTAATGCGACTGGTGGAGAGTAAAGCTTTAATACCACTGTGAATGACTGTATTTGTTGTAAGTGCTTATTTAAATTAAACCTTTCATCCCATCCTTTGTTCATTGTGCTGGACAAAAAGGCGTCAGTGACAACGTACCTTCATTCTAGATCAAGGGACTCCTACACAGTGTAAACCCTCAGCGCATCATGTGTGTTGTTAGAGACCGAAGTTAAAACTTAATATTTCTGATGTGGCTTCTTCTTTCATAATCATTTCTGATTGTGCTCTAGTGTTTTTACCTTTGCCTTCGTCTGAGGAAGGTGGTTGTATTTTTTAAATTCTTACATCTGGTAGTAAACTGTCAAATTCCTGTCTCGACTTGAATCTTGACTCTCTTTGTTTGTGGGCCGTGACATTCTTTTCTTTGTACAACTGACTTGAGCCCTGAATCAATTACTTGAATATCTAATTTAGTTTAGTGCTGGTGTCACATCTGCAGCCTTTCCATTTACAAGCCCTCTCTTGTAAATTGCCTATTCTTCTGTGAGTGTTTTTTTTTAACTTAGGCTTGTGTTGAATTTCTAACAGCCTACTTCAGCTACTGACAGCACTCTGAGGCATTTGTTCAGCAGGTGGCAGTGTTTCCCCTCCCTTCAACATGACCTTTCTTATGGGTTCACCTGCCTTGTTTTTGCCACTGCTTTGTGAAAGTGGAATTGCAGCCCGTGGAATCACTCGTTCCGCTGTTGATTTGAATTTTCAAGCCTGACACACGCTCCTATTTGGATTTAACGCAAGTGAAAATTTGAACGTCAGTGGAAACTGGAAATATTCGCAGGAAGTTTAGTGGAGAAAATGAGAAATTCGAGATGCTGAAACCAGTTATCCAGTCAGTGGTCTTTCTGGGTCTGTACCACACTGACTCAAGCTGATGTGTGTCTTGAGTCCTCGAACAGCAGAGCATTGATCGAGTTCACCATTTGATCAGTAAATCAGTCTGACAGCCTTTGATGTGATGTTCTATCTAAAGTGACTCCTGGTTTGTGTGTGATTAAGCTGGTAGTCACATGATTTACTTGTAGGGGTTGCATTATTACCGATAAATACATCCATATTTTCCATTTTTCTTCTCTTTCCTCTGTTATTTTTCCTCTCATTCTTTCGCTCTATCATCTTTTTTTAACTCTCATTCTCCCTTTACATTAAAGGAGGTGCTCTGTCCATGGTCCTGAAACAGTGAGAAATTCTCCTTAAACACGCTTCATTACTTGTTTTCTCCACATCTCCCTCTCTCCTCCTATCTCCTGGTCCTGACCGTTTCCCCGCTTATCCCTCCCTACACACATTCACTCCGGCACTCACTCTTCCTCTCTTTTCCAGTCGCCCTCTCACTCGCTGTCTGGTTTTTCCCGCCCTCCTCCCTCTCTCTTTCTCTCCATCTCTCCTAGTAAGCCGTTTACTCCGCTTTTCTTCCGGCGGGGTTTAGTTCTGAATGGAGTGACCCTCTGCTTTCTCCAACTCTCCACTCTTCACCCGTTTCTTATGCTTAAAATATTGCTATTGTCCTGCAAAGTCTGAGGGGTTGGGAGGGGGAGGATGAAAGAAACGGGATAAGGCACAGTCTCCCTCTTGTAAGTATGCAGCTTTTTTCCCTTTATGTGCTCAGGAATGTGTGTGCGCATACATGTGTATCTACTTAAGATGCTGTGTGTATTCATTTTGTATTCTTTATTATGTTGGTCTATGTCAGCTGATTTGTAGGGGATAAAACAAGAGCATCTGTGATTTCCATTGTTAGATATACACTATGCCACAGAAATCATTAAAGCTCATTCAGGAGACAAACTTATATTGGAAATTGGAAAAACATTGTCGAGTTACTAAAGAAGTAAAGATGTAACATGTAAAAACTGTTTCTCTATTAGCGGTGAGTTGAAGAAATTGATGATCAATACGTTTAATTAATTGTTTTACTCTTTTGTTATGTGTAAATACTTAGTAGTCTTTAGGCAGACTCACGTTGGAGGATGTAGTCTGCTGTGTTTGTTTTATAGTTTTATTACACTGGTCTATATGGCAGTAAATTCGGAGCAGAAATGTGTACAGTAGCTTCATTTCCACTAAACAGATGCATCAATAAACTCATGACTCACAAGATTATTTTAACGATTGACCAATAAGGTGACTAATGTTTTCTGATGGATTCTAAATTAAGTCTGTTGCGCTCTCTCTAGACTGTTATTGGAAAATAATCAAAGCTGTATTCATCTGTAAGTGGAGCCAAAAACTGCATCTTCAAGCATTTTGTGATCACTATCTGTCATCTGCAAATACTCTTACAAACCTGTTTACTGTTGTTTTGTAGCATTATATAATATACATATGCGTTTCATCAATCTGATGCTGCTTTGTTTGAAGTAGGATCCATCGTGTGTGACGTGCCACTTTTTTGCGAGCTCGTGAGATGATGTTATAAGATGACAGATGGCATGCTTATCATCTTCATCAATTAGTTCTGCAGAGGCTGTGTATCCAATCGCTTGTCCTTGTTTATCTTGGATGTTAAAACTCGTGCCGACAGAGGTTGATTTGCGAGATCAGCTCGGTCCCCAGTGACGAGGGAGATGCAGACAAAGAGATCAGAGTCAGATTCAGTCTCGTAACGTAACACACATCGCTGCCAGATGAAGCCGAGCTCTTCACAGAGATCACAAACACTGTGGCTGTCCAAGTAGTCAACCAGCCATGTTTTTCAGCCACACTTAACTCATTTCTCTTATCTGTCTGTGAAATCTGTGCTGAGCGTAACAGGCAATTGTCCCTGTGAAATCAAACCTGTGCTGTCTCGTAATGGATTTGACCTTTCTGAACTCACACTCTCTCTCTTTGAACTGCACTTCCCATCCACCACTGTTGGCCGTGTGTCTATGTTGTTGTTGTTTTTCTTACACTAAAGTATATGCTAAACATCTGGAATTCATCAAACCTATTGTCCTGTTCCTACAGAGAACTGCCAGTTAACTTAAAGCTGCTTTTCCCTCCTACATTTATAATAATTATCCCTGATTCGTTTCCCCTCCCACTCTCTCCCCCTCTCTCTTTATTCCAGTCTTCTTCTCTTTTTGTATTTTAAACAATACGGGGGACATCTTTAATGTTTAGCCCGAGCAGGTTGAATGGACTCAAAAACATCCCTTCGGTAAGTGAGAGCTGCTTGAACAGGGCAATGATGGTACTTCCCCTCTTATCTTACCATGATAAGACATCTAAGATGAAGACAGCTTTCTTACTTGGCTAACACCAAACACTGTACTACTTCTTATGCTAATTTTAAATCACAAGCAAACACATTGATTGTTTTCTACATATTAGAGCACCTGTCTCTGCTACTGTGCAGCAGGAGTGGTTTTCAGAAGTTTCGATGGATGTTTTGACACTTGATCCAAAATGACCAAAGCCGCCATTATCTGTGAAAGAGCAAACTAGATGCCTTTTACAGTAAAATATTGTGGGTGAGTGTTACTCGAGAGAGAGAGGTTTTTAGATATTTACAGATGTTAAACACTTGGAAACATTTCAATTGTAGCAACAAATGTCCTGTTTTTTTGTCGAAAATGGATGTTGGTTTTACTCATTTGAATTTCAGTCTAGTTTTCATGAATGAAATTTTAATCTCATTCAAACATTTATCATTTTTATGTCTTCTAAGCATTGTGACGGCTGACACGGCTGTCTCTGTGCAGTTACCATGGTTACAGGTTTTGTCCTCGTCTATCGTGAGGTTAGCAGAAAAGTCACTGTTGGTCTGTTTATACCAGATAGTTCATGCACACAATAACTCTGCTTCTGTCACATAAAGTGTCACATCAGTAATGTCAACAAGCATTAAAATGAACTATTAGATGAAATGTTGTGTGATTGTTATTAGGTTTTTTTTTTTTTTTTTTTTTTTGACATTTTGGGATGTTCTTGGATCTTTTGGATTATATTTTAGATGAGTTGTTTCTGTAAATCTGAGATCTTCTAAATCTTCTCTAGAAGAACAGATCTGTAAATTACTGGAATCATTCTTTAAACAGAGACCACAAAACTGAATGTGTATGTGTGTCAGTATGTGTGAGTGTGTCTTCATATGATTTTGTATGTAGGAGTCTAAGCTTAGATAAGTATGTATTATGTTTGTATTAGTCTCGCCTTTTGTCTCTTACTGTAACTCTACGTTCAGCTTCATGGATCTGTAAATTATGTTAATCGTTACAGTCAGTTGACAGCTGTAGCGCATTGTTACACAATCCACACTACATTACTGGTATTATTGTGCTGCCCTTTGTTGTATCAGGATTTGTCGGCTCTGTGTGGCTCGAGTGTGTCCGATGACCCGCTGTATGCTGCGTGAAACTTGAATTCATTACTACGCTTGCATTGTGTCCCAGCCGACACGCATTCTCTCTCTCTGTCGCTCATTCTGTAGATTTTGTGCTTTATCAGCAGTGAGGAGAACTCGAGAACGCTGATACAGGCAGGTCATTAAAATAGAAATTAGTTAAACATCTTGCAAGTCAGTCAAGTAGGACAATAGTGGTTCAATATTACGTTTTCCTCTTTTTTTTTTTTATTCCTCTTAGTGGATTTATGTGTTGTGACGTATTTTTCATGGTCAGTTGCAGCAGTTCATGCCAACTTCTAGTCTTTTTTCTAACATCGACTGTTTTCCCCAACAGCACTGCAATCTGCCACAGTGGGCTTGATATTGCTTTGTTGTAGAAGGGCCATCGCTGTTGGAAGCTCTGTGAACAATAAGAGTACAAACCTCTTCAGCTAGCTCTGCTGAAAACAACAATTACAGACTAGTTGAGCTTAACATTAGAAGCTACGATATTGATATACACTGTGAGAATGAATGGTTTGTTTTGTAGCCATTTTGATAGATTGGTCTGATCTGTGGTCTCTGATTGATGGTGAAGAAGATTTTTCTAATGATTCCTTTACATTAATCAGTTTTTGCATCATTCTTTCCTTTCCTTTAGCTCTTTTTGTCTTCCTTTTCTGTCAGCAGAGCAGAAGCAGGGCTGGTAGCAGACAACATCAGGCAGCAGTGGTCATTGGATTGGAAAAGACTCTTTCTGTTCATAAAACCTTGTCTGTAATGGAATCTTTGGCGATTTATAAAAGACAAAAATAGATGTTGTTTGTGGTTGTTTATTGACTGCCTGGTTCTGGAGTTGGTGACATGAAGAATGTAGGTGTGATAGAGAGGATGTCATATAATATTGATAATAGAACAAGTTTATCACAATATTTTGAGCAAAGTCTATACGGACACAATTTTACATTTAAGCACTATTTACGAATTGTAATTTTAACTCTTTAGAATGACCTGATTTTCCATCATTATTGTTTGTGAAACCTGATCTGATCTTCATCGTTATATCGTTAAAAACATGCAAGAAAAAACAGACAAAGAACTGTTCTTTTTCAGGTTTTATTAAAAACCTTTACAGTCGAGACAGCATGTATGTGAACCTATGAACAGTTTCTAAGAAAGGAGGTGTAATTTAAGCCAGGTGATTTGATCCATGTAATGACAGATATGCGTTACAACAACACGAATACCTCATTGCAACATGAGGTATATACATTACAACAGTGATGTGGTCCATTTTGTTGTAATGTATACTTCACCTCAGGTTTGCATTACAACAACATTGAACCTGAACAGCTGACAGTCATGCAGGTAAATGGAACAAATAGAAACATTTTAGCATATTTAACAGTCCCTAAAGGAGTTTGTTATCTACAAGTATGATTACAAAATGGCTCTTAAAACCTCAAGGAGCCGATGTCATGGTCTGATCTGGACAACTTGCAGCTGCTGATAACTTTCTAATCTAATATAGCGGTAGCTGTTTGTGAATCTTACAGGTCACACAATGTGATAATGACTCACACAAGCACAGAAACAAGTCTTACCCACAGAGGGGTTTTCACTGGTGAAATTCTGCTATTTGGAAAGTCCGAGTCATGACCTGAAGCCTATTAAACTGTACATGCAAGACATCCCACAAATATCACTGAGCTGAAACTATTTTTTAATGAGCAATGGTTCAAAATACCGCTCATTTCTGCAGCTCTGGTCAGCAGCTATGGGAAACATTTGGTTGAGGTTATTATTTTTAAAGAAGATTTGCCACTTCCTTAATGTAAAATTTACATACTTTAAAAAAAAGTAAGGCTGTCAATGTTTAAGCAAGGTCTTCACTCAGGACATAAATCTTATTTTTATCTTTTACAATCGTGAAAATTGCACCATTGGCAGCATTTGCTGTAGAGATCAAGGCAATTCAAAGTCAACTTTATTATCAATTCTGCCATATGCACAGGACATATAGAAGATGGAAATGCTGTTTCTCTCAGACCCAGGTATTGGTTTATACAAGTACTAAAACACAACAACAAGGGTTTAAAAATCCTAGGATACAACAAAATACTAAAAGAACTAAGAATTTACATATTTACAAGTTAAGCTAAGCTGTGGGTCGGGGTATGGGGGGGGGGGGGGACTATAACAAAGCACAGAATTATAATAAGTATGGTGCAAATAAGACAAATATAGTGCAAATAGAGCTGAAAGATGTGCAAGTAATATGTCATCCACAGGATGAGTAATTACAGTAGCAGCAGTTTGTGGTGTTCTGCACAAAGTGGCTAGTGCTGAGTGTAGGTGTATGTGTGCATAGTTTAAGTTTAATTTTGTAAGAGTATGTGTGTCTGTGTCAGGTGGGATATTATATAAGAATCGGCTTTATGACCAAGTATGTTTACACATAGGCCTATAAGGACTCTTGTTTCTTGTGGTTTTCAATGTACCTCCACTTCTTACAGTTCCAAGAACAATGTTCAGGAAGATGCACATGGACATACAGCCAAAACAAAGCTGAGAAAATGGATACAGAAACAGGAACACATACACACAAGAACAACAAAAACGAGCATACAACAACATACAAGCTGATGTTACAGGGTGCCAACAGCAACAGCTGCCATGCAAAGATGCTACCTGGACTTCGGCTTATTTGTCAGCGATGATTAAGTGCATGCAGGGTTGGATGATTCATTGCCCAAGCGAATTGAGAGTTGTCTGTAATTTCACTCTGCTTTGTCGGGTGTTGATATGAAGTGTTGTGTCTGTTTGTGATTAAAATCATCAAGTTGATGCATGGTCTCCCAACTAGGAGTTAGTGCAGGCTGACACAGGAAGCAATCACTCGTAACTTGTACATTTGTGGTTAATTAATGTTCTCCCAACTCCCTTGGATGAGCGGGTTATTACCGCTGCGGGAGGAGGGCCAGTCCATTAGGAGACCTCCGTTTCAGCTTGTGTTTCACTGCAGTCGTTTGTGTTTTTCTGGTTCTTACATACAAGTGGTCTTCTGTCGTCTTGAGTGACAGGGGGGCAGCACAGTCTCTAGCATAATGCTATCTTTTGGCACAGCTCAATAACATTTACATGGCTGCTGCAGCTGGAACTGATATAACCTAATCTTTTAAATGGTCTCAAACTCAGACTCACTTCTAAAATGTCATCTTTCCTGTTCTTTCCCAGTACAAAACAGTTTTTCTCTCTTGCACTGAGCTGTTTGACTGCTTTTAATGAGCTCACTACTTTCACATTCAGGCTGTGGGGAGTGTTTGGGTTCCCGGTTCTTTTTGCAGTAATAGCCTTAATGAGACAGTTACTTGTGCTCTTTAAACACTCTCTTTCTCTGAGTTTGTCTTTCCGATGGTTTGGCCTTTAACTGTCTCTCCTCCAGCAAATAAACAGGGAAATGTGGGACTGAATATCTGCTTAACTTTGGGATTTTAAAAGAATATTATGTGATATTTGGAGCAACTTAGATTTCACTCCAGAGTCCAGAGATGTTTTTAAAAACTTGATACCTTTCATGGAGATGATAACATTCTTATACTTGGAGATTATGGTGCAGTAATTATTTGACTTCTTTTCAAATTCTAAAGTTCCTAAAATAATTTATATGTAATTTATATTATGTTCATGTATATTGTACATGTGCAATTTATGTGTACTTTATACTTTATATATACTAAGAGCCCGCTTTTTTTTTCTCAAGGTTTCTTCCTGTTAAAAGGGAGTTTTTCCTTGCTGCTGTCATCAAGTGCTTGCTCATGGGGGATTGTTGGTTCTCTGTAAATGAAAGAGTGCGGTTTAGACTTCCTCTGTGTGAAAAGTGCCCTGAGATGACTTCTGTTGTGATTTGGCGTTTTATAAATAAAATGTGTGTTGCTACTAAATAATTATGATATTTTTAAAAGTTGTAATGCAACAGATATACATGGATTTCTAGTGTTTCCAAAGGCAACTTTATTCATTTCAGTTTACACTTTGACATTTTGGGACATGCACTTATTCACTTTGTTGTTGAGAGTGAGATGAGAAGATCAATACCACTTTCATGTCTGTTCTATAAATATGAAGCTAAATTTGTGCTGAGCTAAGCTAACCGGCTGCTTGCTGTAGCTTTTTATTTACTGTACAAACATGACATCTAAACATCTAACTAATTATAATAAACTGTATTTATGTAGCACTTCATATACACAAAATGCAGCTCAAAGTGTAATTTTCCTCCTCAAAATTAAGGAGGATCAATTGAAATCAAAATGATTGATATAGTAGACAAATTATGCAATAGTTGAAAGTTAAAACCACATCCAAAAAAAGGATGTATTTTAAAGACGGTGGATAAAATGAGTTGATACTGTACATCATATAAACCCTGCTGTTCTCACTAGCCAGATTTGGTTTTCTTTCTACATGGTTAAACTTACTGTATTGAAGAACAGAAATGATGAAGGTCAAGTATGAAATTAATTGAGGTTTCATGCTTCAATTCCTGCTCGAAAATGCCCCGGGGCATTTAGGCTATGTTGTTTATTTACAGTCCAACAGTTTTCCCCGTCAGCGTTTCCCTCAACCTCACTTACAGTCCACAGCTCTTTCCTGTTACCTGTTTTTACTGTTATCACATATTTCACCTATCACATATTTCAAGCTTCATGTGATACTGTAGCAGCTTGTTCACTTACAGTCATCAAGTGAATAAGATAGTAAGTACACTGTTGGAGTTTTTGTGTTTTCTATCCACGCTGTCACCCATGAAAGGGGGAATTGCTGCTGTATCATTAAACAGTTATGGCCTTTGCTCTTCTTTTGTCCACGGTCCAGAGATATTTGTAACATTACTTATAGTGTAGATGTAAACTGTTTTCACCCGTTTTAACCAAAGACTAGACACAGACTGTCATCTTGTGTTGAATCACAAATGAAATCATGTTGCTTCTACCATGGCAGTGGCCATAACATGATTTAAAAATTCATATATCCTTATTACAAAAAAATTGAAGGCCCTTAGAGACCATGTTAACAAAGTTTACCAATCCATTACTGCTTTGGAGCCAAAGAAAGTTACTGGCGTATATATGCTCTGGGCAGACAGCTGGCTCATGAGCACTCAGACACACTTCACACAGATCACTTACAACTCGGTCTGGGTATGGCTGGGCGACGTGATCCACTATATAATCCATAAAGCTGTCACACTTGTGTCAATAACGATACATGTAATGAGAAGTATTTTTTAATACGTGTCTTACATGTCAACACCCGTCTTAGCTTACGGTTCAGAAGTTTGGATTCATTACAGTATGATCAGTTAAAGATTCTCTACTCTGGTTGGTTGGATGTATGATTACGTGTCATTGGTTTTTGTAGATATCCTTAGCTTTAATAATAAGTGATTGATAGTATTTGTGTATTGGAAACTGCAATAAGAGTAAGGTAACTACAAGAGATTCACAATATGGGTAATTTTTATCAGAATATTAATAAGGATATTGTCAAAAATCCGTATATATCTAAATACATACATCACATATAAAAATAAAAGTGCTGTAAATAATTTTATTATCTTTTTATCAGAGTTTGGTCTGAATCATAAATTTGGACAGAACAGAAATTTATGAAACAATAACACGATCATACAGCAAAGTGTGATTATGATCAATAAATATATTTAGGGCAACAGCTAGCAATTATTTTTATTATCATTTCATCTGGCATTTTTTCCAATAATCAGTTAATCGTATATGAAATGTCAAAAATAGTGAAAAAATGCCCTTTTTCCAAAAGTCCAAAACCAAAAAATATTCAGTTTACAATTATCGATGTCAAAGAAAAGCAGCAAACCTTCTGTTGATTAGCTCTCTCTCTCTCTCTGTCATATATATATATATATATATATATATATATATATATATATATATATATATATATATATATATATATATATATATATATACATCATGTATTATGTGTATATATATTGAATAATTGCCCGATCCGACCAACAACATGGTGTAATTGAACAGAAGCCCGCAGTGAGTTGAAGGGGAGGAGACAAGGTGACCTTGAGTTGCAGTACAGTATGACATGTACGCTGGCAGTAATACTGAAATCATAACCATCACCTTTGTTGAAAAGGGAGGGAATGAAACTAGTTATTGCAGCCCAGGGCTGACTACAGTATGAACTGTGTTGTATTGGTTGTTTGACAGTGACATTGACCTCAATGTGGGGGGGTCACAGTTTGAAATGGTCTGTCAGGGCTGCTGATCAGTGCTGTAGAGAGATTCTGACAGAAGATAACAGAGGAGACACACATCAATCAGTAGAAGAGGAAATGGACATGACTGTTTTATTTGACCTTTCGCCCTTGGTCTAGTTGCACCACCCTGACTTAATATGTCATAACTCAATGTGAAATCTTTCCATTCCTCATGCCTCGTCATACATACAGTAAGCTCCTCACGGTGTCATTTTTTAAGGAACATAGCCTTTACTTAACACCATCTCTGCCATTTAGCTTTCCCAAAATAGCTGACTTTTGCTGTCAAGCTACGAAAGCAGGAGATGGGGGGGTTACAGAGAGGAAGCAATGCATTCTGGTCTGAGTTGTGTAGATGACTGCTGGCTGCTGAGTCCTATCTCCTCTCTGCTTCACTCACTCTCTCCCTCCCCTCCCTCTCTCCTTCTCCAATCTGCACTGCACTGAGAGAAGCATGTGGAGGAGAATTGTAAATGTGCTGTGCTTTGTGAATGTGTGTACGCCGAGTGCGTGTGTATTTACGGAAGACAGGGAAGCAATGCAGGAGAGGAGATAGGAATAGCAGGAGGGAGCGGCTGCATTGCTCCCCACGTCACTGTGTGTGCGCTGTATGTATGTCTGTGAGTATGCATGTATGTATGTGTGTGCATGCTGCAATGCTGAGTAGGGAAAGTCACTGCCTCAGCCCCCCCCTCGCTGGGATTATGTAGCGGCCCACGGCAGCGTTGCGTCTCAGGGTGCGTGGAGTGGGATCAGGCCTGCAGAGAGTGGGATGAAGGGCCGGAGCTGCTGGGAGCCGGGGACGGTCCGCTCCCTCTGCAACTCGGGCTGCCTGAGTAAACTCAACCAGGGTCAGTACAGCTATGGCTAAAGCTATAGCACAGGAGCACGGAGCTGTCACACTCCTCTCCATCCGTCCAACGAGAAAACCCTCCTCATCCTGCTATCTCCTCCTTATCGTATTGTCGGAGAGGTCGCTGTCACTCCTCCATCCATCTTCCTCTCTCTCTCTCTCTCTCTCTCTCTCTCTAGCATCTGTCATCTGTCGCCATGGATGCTCAGATTTCTGCAGCCTCCTTCAACATTGCAGCACCTCACATAGTCAAAAGAGCAGCCTATGCTCTCTCGCTGCATGCAGTCTCTTTTCCTTTCTTTTCTTTCTCCCATGCTGCTTTCACTCAGACTCATTTCCTCGCTCTCCTTTGCGCCTGCTCCACCTCACATTTGCATATGGATGAGTCGGACGCTGCCAGGCCCGCATGTTGTGTTGGCAACGTGCATCTGTGTATGCTTATTATGTGTGGAGAGTTCATTGCACCATCATAAACTGTAAAATGTGGCGCGCTGCATATCGCAGGGTCCTAGAACCTGTTTTTGTGCGCAAGTGTGACGACAGGACAGGTTTTATTTGTTCATATAACATAGTGAGGTGCTGAGTACAAGAAGTACAGATTAATAGGATTTTTGCACTGTCCATCCACAAGCAAAATTACCTTGTATGACATGTCGAGCACCTAAAGGGTTTCACACTTAACAAATAAATATTCTATTACTGCTCATGGCAGGTTAATAGCATCTTCTACAGTGTACTAGTTGAGGCACAATGTCAAAATGTGTTAGCTTTCACATTTTCCTCTCACTGTCTCTCCCCATTCTGTCTTTCCACCTCTCTCACTTCATCCATCGTTTCCTTGCCTGTGGCAGAGTTAGACAATGTTGAGTTGAGCAGCTGTGTTCTGAAGCCCTGGGCTCTCTGTCTCCTCACTTTGTCTGTTTGTTCACTGAAATGAGTTTGGCATAGGTAGTATAGGCCATGTTGTTTTAAGACTTTTCACTGTCGGCGCACTCTCCTTAATGTGAATGTTAGGATGTAAAAGTTACACAAAGAACCTGAGGCAGAACGAATACAACAGAGCTCCGAACCACACTACAACAAACTAGTACTAGATGTTTTCTGAAATGCTTCATCTGAACATGCTTATAGATTTGGTGCTCTAAGCTAATAGTCAAAGATACAATTGTGTTGTTCTTGTGAAAAAACTAATGAAGATAAACTATAAACTAAAGGCACATAAAGATAAACTAAATTATTAATTAAGAAATATTTATCTAAATATGAGCCCGCTGTCTTTACCGAGCAAATAAATCAACCTTTGTTGGTACCATTCAAAATAAAGTCCAATTGTTGGTCAGACATGGTTTAAAGTAAATTACTTGGTTAAACGGTCAGTAGAAGCCACGTTAGCTCCCTAAATTGGCAGGCCTCTGCTGAAAAACATAACAAATAAAATGGCCTGAATAATAAGATGCCTCACAATGTTGCAGCTCCCCTTGACAGAGAACTCATACCCAACAATCATGTCCTCCTGTCAGTCATGTCATCGTCAGTGTCCTCAATGCAGTGCTCCAGTTTTAGGCAGGATGTGGAATTTGAGAAAGATAAAAATAGAAAGCAGAATAAAAGCTACAAGAGAAAAAAGTGCTTAAAGGGCAGGTTCACAATTTTTGAAGTATGTCTTAAAACAATATTCCAAATGAACATCGAAACATGCTTTGCTCACTTCGGCTGTCTGAGCTTGTCAAATAAAGCAGATATCTTCCACAATTAGTCTTTTTAGTAAAAAAATGTCCTGTTTGTGTCTCAACTATTCAGCTGCAGTGGAAGGGTCGTAACAAAAAGAGGGAATTTGGCACTAAAAAGACACTTACTTTGAAAAAAATTTGAATGAATGAAATTTTGGACAACTGGTGCTTCATTTATATCTTCTGATAAATGTTTCAATACATTTTTGCACAGAAGGAGGGCTTTGTCCTCCATCACTGACATTGTAAGTGCATTATGAAGGGCTCTCTTAATGGCCGGTATGTACAGGAGGAATGATTATAGCAAAAAACAAAACAAAACATGGCAACGTTCATTTGGGCACCTGACTACTATCAGATAAGCATTTAAAACATGTTGTAACATCCATCTAATTAAATGATGATGCAGTTGTGAAAGGGCTGTCAGCATACATGTATTTATACTATAATTTTGACTACATGTACTGTAAACATTATCACAACACAAGTAAAGCAACCACAGAAAATGTCTGCTATTTGCATCACTTTTTCCCATGTACCACAGTCTGTGGCCTAATACACATCACTCCTTTCTTATCTATTTTTTAATGAAAGCATGAGGTTCTGATTATGAAAACATTGTATTTATTAAACTGGACGGTGAATCATTGATAATCAGTTGAATCTGCAGTCGGACAATGAAATGTTCTCATACCCGGTGGAAAGTTCTTGGTGTACTCCGGCTGCTATAATGAATTCAATTATGACGAGCGGTCTGTTGACATTTTAAACCTCTGGAGCCGCACCGTCATGTGAGATTCCACATCACTTTGATAATCAGTTCTTAGTGAAGTATGTCAGACTGCTCCATGAGAAGAAGAAAATAATAAAACTCAACATTTCACTTTAATTTCTCTTTCATCAAGAATACACATAGTTGTTTGCATTTTTTAAGAAGGGTCAGAGCACAGGGTCAGCCAGCTTTGACATCATCATTTTTGATTATTCAAATATTAATGCACATAACTTAAGAGTACTTTAGAGACACTTCTCCCACCGGCAGTCACCTCTGCTCTGGTTGATGGCCACCTTCATGGGTTCTTGCAGCGCTGGCACTGGGACAAGTAGCATGATGGATCACAATCTTGCTGTGTTCTGGAGTTACTGACTCGTAGATCTTGCTGAATCTTTTTACATTATTGGGGTGTTCAACGAGTGACAGTAACAGTAACTCACCAGTGACTTCTTATCAATCGCATGGCAAGTTTTGTTGAGTTTGAGTTGTTATTGCTATATTTAGTAGGAGTGGGCAAAATGGATAAAATTATCTACCGTGTATATGTAATTTCAAAATGCAGTATTGTTGTAGATATTGTTATATTGTAGTATGTACAATTTTTCAGGAAGTCAACACGCAGACAGTGTGACTATTTTGGCTAGTCCAGTGCCTGACCAATCAAGGCTCTTCATCACATAACTGCAAAATGTATTATGCAATATAAAATCCATAACTGCCATAAAGCAATCCTCATCATATATATATATATATATATATATATATATATATATATATATATATATATATATATATATATATATCAGTATTGCTCAGAATGAATTCAATACAGCCAGAGATATTTTAAAAAGAGCCACCTTGACATAAACATTATCCCAAAGCCTTTGACTGTTGACAAGTTTCTCACAGTATATATCATCATTTCCCTCAACTCTAGTGCTTAAATAAATATATTGAGTAGGATTATGCTGTCTGCTGCTAGTATTCAACAAGGAATCGGTGCGTGAACCTTACACGTCACACAGCGGAGAGAGTCAATAATACTGCATCTCAACCATGTATCACTGCGTCATGTTTGTTTGTATGTATTTGCTAATGAGCGGCTACTTTAAAATTACACTACATCGCAGATTTGCACTTGATATAAAATAATGTACATCTGTAAATAAGAGCAGTCTGTCAAAAGCATTAATATTTCTGTTTTTAAAATATATATAAGCGCTGTTTTACATGAAGCACTGTGAACAGACTCCTCACAGCCCGAGCAGCTGTTCACGTGCGTGTAAATGAAGCGTGTATGTGTGTGAGCATGCATTCAGTTAATGTCTTGCATACATGGGTTTTAATTAAGCTCCTTGCCGTTCAATGATGAAAAATGTATTGTAAATGTAGTGTTGATCAGACAGCCAATGAAGAGATGGCTGCAGACTGTTTCAAATGGTAAACACAGGCTTCACATTTTGCTTGTGATTCATTGTCTCTCGACAGGAGCAAACTTTTTTTTTTATTACTGCAGTAATATCCTGGAAATCCTGTCACAGTGACCAGACTTGTGTGCATGAGCTCAGTTAGTATTCTGAGGTTGTAGGATAATTAATGACCTCAACCTTCAAACTGTAGGAGTTATGCAGTAAGCAAGAGCCATTCGCCTCTCACGGGTTTGATGCACCAGCTGGGAATTTATAAAATGTGCTAGAATAAAAATCGACTGTTTAGTCATCAGCAGACTGATTGTTTTATGTTTTGTCTATCTAAAATGTTTCTGAATTAAAAGTCATTGCTTAGTTGCTCCAGTTTTCTGTTAATCTTCTTTCTTTTGTTGTTTGCTGCTTTCTGAGAGTGTTCGATTGGATACACTGCCAGAGCTGTACTGCAGAGCTTTGGGGACAGTGATGAGTTGCACTGCACAGTTTCTCATTTGCTTTTGGAGAGCTGAGCTCTGTGTTACTGGGTTTAACCTGCTGTCTCCTCTGTTTGTCTCCTTGTGATGCATCTCAGGGGAGGTATGGAGCCAGTTAGCAATTACTGGCCATGATTACACTCCTTTTCCCTGAAACACATCTGCTCTCATCTAGCTGTGTTCTCTCTTCTGTTTTTTTTTTTTCAAATGTACTTCTCATATATTTTTCTCTTTCTCGGGCACACTCTATTAAAACGGTCAGCCGCAAAACATCTCACTCTCTCGTCATCTCATTCTCTCTTTGCTGTCGGTGCTGAAAGGTTTTTTTTCCAACTGCAGGTATCTCTTTCTGTGCTAAAAATACAATGGTCTTTGTTTGATAATGGTAATTATAAGGATTATTTCCATTCTCACACTGTATATATCACAATGTTTCTTTTCCATGTAAAAGCAAAAATAATGTGGACCCTTGAGCAATGAAATTAGTGATGTGGTGTACATGTGTGTCACAACCTGACTCAAGACTGGACAAAGGAGGGGAGACCACACATGAGTTGATACTAAAAATAGATTTATTGTGCATAACTTAAATATAAATGAAACTAAATACAACCACAATCAACATAGTGGAAGCCAGAGGGGAGAGGGCAAATGACTGACTGCCTCCAGCATATGTGGAAGCTGGGCAGTCCATGTGAGCTGAATCCTCCTGACGACCCAACTCCGCCCACTGAGTCTGTCCAGAGAGGGTGGTCACAATGTGGTTAAAGTCAAATAATAAGAAAGTGCCTTATTATATTGTGTAATATTATATAGTATATTATTATTGCTCAGTTGCATGTTTTCAGGTACACCACTGCAGCAAATCCTACCATCATGAAGTTATAATGTACAGGTTTTGTTGAAATCAGGGTGTTTCTAATAATTTGTCCATCCCACTGATATCAAAGGGGATATATATAATACTAGAAATTAGGGCCTGACTGATGCTGGATTTTTGGGGCTGATTCTGATATTAGGAAGTAAAAAAAAAATCCGATCTCTCAAATGTGGTTATCAAACACTTGACAGAGATATGTAATGGAGGCGTGATATTTTACAGTTTAACAAAAAAACGCTATTGTATAAAATTTCATCAGTGCACTGAAACAGTAAACTTCACTGGGAATTTAATAATTATAAAAAGCTATAAATAAAAAAACAACCAAAAAACATACGTACATATATATTAAACTTGAATTAAGAAAAAGGATCAAATTTACATCAAATGCTGCTCATACCTATAACCTTAAGACATAAAAAAAATATTGGTGCATATTAAACAACATGAATGTCAATCCGATATATCTGTGATAGGCCGATTTGGGCTCTACTAGGAATAATATGAATAATATATGAATATTAGAAACACTTCTCAGCTTACTCCCATTGTTATAAATCAGTATAAACAGTTTCAACATAAACTCAACATTGTTACCTTCATGAAGGTAGAATTTATTGAAAAGTTGTTGGATTAGACTGCATTAATGTTGTCTCAGTGTACCTAATAAACTGGCAGCTAATGTGTTATCATGAATCATAAAATGATCAATATTTACGGATCATTCACACTGACGAAGATCCACTGTGAAAATTCACAAATAAGTGGTGTGAGATTTGGTCAAAAAATAAAAATGTAAGGATAATATTCTACTTAAGTTATTAAAAACTTTGTAATAACTTGAACGGTTTAGATTTTGTAAGCCCTGAAAGTTGGAGTGCCACATCGCACCTTACAATGTAAACCAATGAGGAGGTAATCTCAGGGCATGGACTTTGTGCCAAACTGGGGCGTCTGACGTCTAAACTATAAGTCAGACGACTTTCAAACCTGTATCAATGGATTTGCGACGAAAATTCCTACTAAAATATGATTTTTATCATGATGTAAGATTTGGCCAAAGTCAAGCCAGAGAGGGAGGAGGAGGGAAGAAAGTGGGGGGATGGGTGTCACCGTTAAATGCAGCTCATTTTTGAAGGATACAGCAGAAAGGTCTATATACATACAGTACATTATATACAAACTGTGTATGAAGTTTGGTATCTTTTATTTTACAGTAATTATGAGTCTTATATGTATAATTCAGTAGTGGGGATGACCTATGAGGGGAAGGGAAAAAATGGAGTGAGAGTGACAGTTTTGTGATAAAGTGCTGCAGAAAAATAAAATCAAAACTAAAATTTGTAGCTCTGTACTACAGTTTTTCCTTTATTAGGGCCCAAGCACCTAGCGGTTCGCTCACACTCTCCATTCAAATATATGAGTATTTTTCTGTGTCCAGCTACAGTTACTTATTGTCTCTACACATCTGTCAGCAGTGTTCAATGCTTACTTTTTTGTCGAGGAGTACATGTGTTCCTAAATGAAAAAAATTAGGAGCACACACAGAAATTTAGGAGCACACTGAACAATGTTCAAGTAACTGTTTATTAAAGACAACAATTTATCACATACATATTAAAATGTTTTGTGTGTGTGTGTATCAATCAAAATTCAAAAATCAAAATTTATGTTCTCTTTAGGGGTGCTTGATTATGGCAAAAAGCATAATCACAATTATTTTTGCTCAATATTGACATCACGGTTATTTAATCATTTTTGGCGATTGCCGATATATGCACATATTTTTTCCCACTTGGCTGAGGAAACTATTACACATGCAAGCATAGATTGTACTAAGTATGATCAAAAAAGACAATATATGATGGAAAAACTCAGGAGGACTAGAGTTCCACTAGAGCTCAGCATTAAAACTTTAATGAACCTGCCAAGTGGGTGGAGTAGCAGTTTTTTTTTTTTTTGAGTTTATTAGACAGACAGGATTGATGTGTAGGATTTAATATTTGGTCTGCAGTCCGAAGTGGAGGGTGGCGGTAATATGCTATAATTTAGCTATCGTTGAAGGGTGTGGCCGTGGCGTGGCCTTGAGTTTTGATGTTTTGCCATGACAGAGGAAATTGCTATAACTTTAGGGCAAATGCTCCAGTCTGCCCCAAACTTTGCATGTTTGATAAGAGTCCCGGCCTGAACACGTCCTCATGACAATATTCAGTCAATGATGCAAACTGGCTGAATAGCGCCCCCTACAAAATTGCAGCAAAGCAGCCCCAGCAGCGGGCAAAACAGTGGACAAAGGAAGTGATGTTTATCTCCTTCTTGCACTGTCTGAGAACAGCCCGGGTCTGAAGACATCTACATGCTCGTGACAGAAGCCCTTCGACTGCTCTGCGGCCTGACATGCACAAAGGTGCGAAGGCCCATTCAACACTGCTTGCAGCTTTAATTTCTTTTGAAACACCATCATGTTTTCAGTATCCAGAGAGTAGTTCTGTGTAAAGAAAAATGTAGGCAAATTAAGGCAGTTTTTTTCTAATTGAAGAACAGACAGAATTTATAGGACTTACACTGTAAACCATCACAAAGTTTGATTGCACTGAGGTTCTGTATAGACACAACTGCAATGTTAATTTGCTCCACAGTTCACAGCAGTGACAGTGACTTACTGGTAAAAAAAAATACATTAAGACTGTAATAACCACATGTAATATAAGTAATCTCCATGCTAAAAATATACATTGCAGAATTTCTGACACTAGTTTCCTCTTTGATTAGGCCTTTCGCTACGTTTAAATACCGTCTTTAATTCAAAGGGGCAGTACATTTCTCCCATGTGCTTGGCTGGTTGGCGTGCATGTCTTTCTGCCACAGGGTGACGTCTTATCTGCCGGAGGCCTGGCTCCACTGATCTGACAGCCTGTCCTCAGGGACGAGCAGAGAGACGAGCCCTGACAGTGGGGTAGCATAGCACTGCTCTCCCAATTACATTTTCCCACCGCCTATTTCTTCTGCTTTTTATGTCTTTCCCTCGCTCTTTTGTGCTCAACACTAAGGTGGACACAATGGGAGGAGTGAAGGGCAAAGAAGCTACATGTGATGTGTGTGTTTACATGTCGGGTTGTTAGGATATGATGACATCGATATTTGCTTAAATTATATTATCATCCTCTGAGGAGGATGTGGTAGAGACACGGTAGGAACAGGAAACAGACATGCATTTCTGTCGGGAGGTGGTGGACTGTGGGGGATGGGGGGAGGGAGTCTGCCCTTGAGGCATGACTGGCGTTGTAATGGGCTCCTGGCCTTGCCTCATGGTGTCGACTTCGCTACAGAGAGCCATCCATCTGCATCTGTTGTTGTGAAGGAAGGAGCTGGAGATTTGAGGGGGCGAGCCTCGGCACTGACGCACAGACAGCATAGATACGACATATGTTTGGTGTAAAACCCACTCTTCAGTTTTTATTCTACATCGGTGATATACAGTTGATAGCATATGTGGAGGCATCTTGAAAGGTTTACATGTCCCGTCTTCAGACTTATCTGGTAGTGCTTGACATTTTATCGTTGCTATATTTGGCTCAGTAAGCCAAAAGGACAGAGTAGAAAGGACATGGTTGAAGAAAGCTTTGTGTCCTGGTTTCTCCTTGTCGTTGAAGGAGCTGGTAGCCAAAATCTGTGCTTGTGTCAGTGGATAGTGTTCTTGAGGTATGAAGAAAGAAGAAAAAGAAAAAAGGAAGAAAAGAAAGAAAAAAAGGGGAAGAAGGGAAAAATATTTTCTGACTTAATTGTTGTCTTCTTTTTCTGTCAGTGCTCCTGTACAGTATTTACATCGAAGGTTACCTTAGCTGTAAGATGAAAGTACAGTGAAAATTGAAGGATGGCAATAGTGTTTATGACTGATATTGTTTGAGGGCTGCGTTAGTAAAGGGTTGGTTTAGATTTGTAAATCGGTTCGGACGGGGTTAGAAATGTAGGACTTACTTGTTTGTTGATTATTTGTCAGAATTGTGTACTTTTTCTTTTTCCGTTTCTATTTTTGTGAGTAATTTAATTTTTAAAACAAAAAAAAAAAGGTTTGAGGAAAGAGAATTAGTTTTGCAAGCAACCTGCTGTAAGCAGAGTTTCTTCTAAACAAATATGCCGTGGTACATGTGACAGTTTATTTTTAAGTGGCATTGCTAAGAGCTGCTGAACTCATTGGCAGAATGAGGGTGAATAATAAGAGCGAGGCTTCACTGCAGTGTTCTCCAGCAAATGTCTTTGCTTAGTCATGAGTTTATTTTCAAACTTCCCAATTGTAATGTATATATATCATTTAACGCTGGAAAAAGGGACAGTGCTTCTTGTTTTGCCCCCTACATCACCTACAGTATACACTTCATATCCAGATATTATCCAGACTCTATTTCACACTCCTGATGTAAATGTGAAGCATAGCATTGTGATAGTATTTACAGTAGCTCAGTAGTGCCCTTGCCATTCAGTAACCTTGTTTTTTTCATCAGGACAGATACTGGTCTCATGTTTCTGTTTGATTTCCTATTGGTGGTTCCTATATCTGTCACCTATTCGTTTGTTCATCCGCTCCTGACAGCTGACACAGTTTTAGGAAACTTGAGGGCAGGATTTGTTATGTCCTTCACCAACACTCAACAAAAAAACACCCTTTGGTCCAGGAAATGCCCTATCCATCGCTGTCTCCAAAGGGGTCGTGTCTGAAAGCTGCAGAAAGACCAACTTGCCGGTTTCTGGCATTTCAGATTTACTGTTCACTGATTAGTTGTTTGTCCATGCGTGACACACAATCTCCTGCTAGATTACCCCTGACTGATTAGACCTTGAGGGAACGTGCAACAATGGGGAGGAACTGTATTATGAAATCAACGCATTTCAGCTTGTGAAACGCGTTGATTTCATAGTGGCGGTTACTACAGATTGGTCACCTATGTTCATAGGAGACCAACGTGTTTCAACCAATGGCGAAACGTTTTGGTCTCACAATAAAGTTGTTAAAGTTGTTCTAAATCTCTAACTCTTAAGCTCTTTGTTAAAGTTGTTCTTTATACTACAAGTTTTGCGGGTGTCTTGACCCCTTTAGACTTCTTTCCTTCTTCACGCACTGTGGAAGTAGGTGTTAAGTTGTGCCAGAAATTCAACTTGCAACACTGGTGCATCTCACCACTGTGTTTTTGCCTTTTTAAAAGTCACAGTAATTGGCTTTAAAAAAGTACAGGTCAAAATTAAAGGTTTTAATAATTTGTCACCTTCAATTCTGTTCAAATTCAAATTATGTAAAAGTTAAGCCCACACATCCAACCCTTATTCTAGTAAATTGACTTCAAAACAGTCTGCAGTCTTTATTTAACATAAAGGATTTGCCACCGCTTTTTGTTTATTTTCGCCTTTAAAAAAACAGTGAAATAAAAAATAAAATAAAAAATGTTGACATTTTCTTAATTGTGATTTGCATCAGGCTCGTTGTTGCCACGTGGGAGGAAGTTTAAAACCACACTAACTCACAAACTAACTTATCAGTTTAAAGGTGCAGTGTGTAGAATTTAGTGGCATCTAGCTGAACGGACTTGGCAGAACTGGAATATAATATTCATAAGTATGTTTTGATTAGTGTATAATCACCTGAAAATAAGAATCATTGTGTTTTTTCGTTAGCTTAGAATGAGTCCTGTATATCTACAGAGGGAGCGGGTTGTCTCCCATTGAGCACCGCCATGTTTCTACAGTAGCCCAGAATGGACAAACCAAACACTGGCTCTAGAGAGGGCCTTTTGCATTTTGCATTCAGCTGGTTGCCATCTGCAACCTCACTGCTAGATGCCATTAAATCCTACACACTGCACCTTTAAAGCTGTTCTGCTGTGGTCACACTTTATCAGTTTCAGGCTTATTCCATTAACTCTCTCTGTACTTGCTCTTTGACTTTTTCACCCACCTCTTTCACTGTCTCTTTCCTTCCTTTGCACTGTAGCTGCAGGTCTCACGACGCAGACTCTGGTCAATTTTCTGACTTGACATTGTCAGCTTTTTTTATCTTCTCTGCAGTAACTTTATTGAAATTCTGTGTAATTTGATTCCCGCTCTGTTGCTGGCTGGTGGTGGGTGGATGCTGGTGAAATTTTCTGATCCAGGTTTTGTTGGCACTGTAGGACTACTGGGTTGACCTTTGGCTGGACTGTTTAGCTTTTGTCTGTCCCTTTTAATGGCCAGACAGCGTCTTTTTGAAATCCTATTCAACATGTTCACACATTAATTCAGAGGCTAGCGATCAGCAGCCTGTGTGTATGCTGCGTCTTTCTGGCTGAACTTTGGTTACCTTTAAATGAAAATGGATTCCAAGGAATGCAGATATGGTGAGACAGTTTTTCTTTGCCTCTCTTTCACTCCTCCTCTGGCTTCCTTCTTTCTGCCCCCACTTCCCTCAGTTCTCTTTTCCTTAAGACAAGAGATCTTGACCTTCATCTATGCATTAAATGCTTACATAGGCTTTGTGGACATATTTGTAATCTTCGTTGTTGATTATAGCCTGACCAATATATCCGCATGGCCATTATTATCCACCGACTTCAGCTAATCACATCTCTGTCAGTATTGATGTCAGCTGATAAGTAACTATACGTTTGCAGTACAGAAAGACGGAATAAACTTTATGAAGTAATTTTAAAAAAATTTGTTCACCAGAGAGCACTGACAAGTTTATTTGTCAAGTACAAATGATCCCACTCTAAATATCTTGGACACAATTCTTTAAAGCTGCACTAGTCAATAACTTTTATATAAACAATTAATCTAACTGCATGTAATGTAATGAGTTGCTTCTAGTGACAAACTCACAGACAATTATGATTTGATTGTTTTGGTTTTACAGCCCACAACTCTGCTGTCATAAACCCCCTTTCAAGCAGCGGGAAGCCATTTTCAGCAAAAAAGCTTAAAAATCCTACTGTACATTACCTTCCCAGCACCAAACGGCAGACAGACAGAGTTAGCGACTTGCTGGTGAACATAGCAGAGCATTTAGTAGCTAAAGAGACAGATGTTTCCCTCAGGAGTCGGTGGAGATCAACACAGAGCCGAAAGGAGACTAAATATTGGACTTCAATTTGTCAGTTAGACAAACACAAATGACTGCTAATGCTGTTTGTCAACTGTTTGTTAACATATTTTACGTAACAACCAGGCGATTATATGTTAATATTGTGTTTTCAGTGTTTTACGCTGCCCCCAAGTGGCCCAAAAAATTAACTAATGCAGCTTTAATAACTTTATCATTAAAAAGTTAAAAAAATAATATCAGTGATTAATTATCTGAATTTTTTTAACTCTCAAATAGTGATATTGGTATAAATATGCCACAAAAATTATTATATTTAAAAAAATCCAAACTTTTGTCTGGTACTGTATATGTCGGGCTCCACTGTTAATGCTGTGAAGGTTGCTTTTACCAGTTACTTTAAGTCAAAAACTGTTGAAAAGCTTTGAAATGGTGAATTCTTTAAATGGACTCAATAAGGTTACTCACTTAACTTACAAGAACTTTTTCATACTTTTCTTCCGTTACATTTATCAAAAACATTTTGAAAAAAGTGTGATTTGAACATTATGAATGGATATGATGCATAAAATATACTCAACTCTATGTAAACATTTGTCTCTGTGAGCTGGACGTTGACAAAGGTCCCGTTCAAACTTGAACTCAGTATATTGTTGTTACATGTTGTGGTCCTCACGCTGCCACATCCCTCAGGCTGATATCCATGTCATACTTGGGTGGTGTAAATTGGCTTGACACTGCGAGGTCACAGCCAGCTGCCATGTTCTTCACTGAAAGTGTTGCTGTAGTGCAGCCTCTTATGAAGACTGTGACAATCTTTCCTATCAGCTACATAACAGACCTTTTCAATGTGACAAAGCATGCTTTGCATGCCCGAGTGTGGAAGACAGCAAAAACATTACATTTACAGACATTAGAGCATTAGAGGGTCAGTAGGGTTGCTCTCCCTGCACTCCAACCTTAAACCTCACTGTTACAGAAATATACTTTCCCTGTTGGAATAAACAAAGTCTCCTTTTCTACTTTTTCTCCTTCTCCTTATCCTCCTGCTCCTCCTCATTCTTCCTTCTCTTGTTCTTGAAGCTCAGACTCCAACATTGAAGCTGGATCTGTGTTCTTTTAACTTATCTCAGCCCATATGGGTTTGTTTTGATTTATGATTTTATTTTGGGAAATATTATCTTGTATGAATTCAGATTTGATACGGAAGTGTATAAATATGTCATGTGAGTTTCCTGGTGTTTTGCTATAAAAAGACTTTCATAATAGAATTTATTATTCTAGAAAGCTGTGTATATGTTCACTTTAGTTCAGTCCCCTTTATGATGTGAGTGGGCTGTTTATGGATCCGGGTCTTACCCTTGGTATATTTCTGTCTTTCTATCTTTCTGTGTGTGTGTGTGTGTGTGTGTGTGTGTGTGTGTGTGTGTGCGCGTGTGTGTGTGTGTGTGTGCGCATCGGTGCTTGCAGTGAACGTGCTCATATGTGTGTGTAATGTAGAGCTGACGCTGCAACACTGTTCTCGTATGTTCTGTGTAACCTCGAGTAACCTCCCTCTAGTGACATCATAGGGAAAGGCAGCTGCAACAGCAAAGGTTCATGGGTACGGACGAGCTGTTTGTATTCAAATGTCCTTTACATTCGATAAGCATCCAAGGATTCCTGCAGTCAGAGTGGTCGTATTTAGTGTGTTTCTTGAGTGTATGTGTTAGTGTCAAAGGAAACCGAAATCAAACTAACGGCTGTCCAATCAAATCTAATTTCATTGTTGGAGCAAATCTTTTTTTATCTTTATCATCTATCTTTTTTTTTAACTTTCCATCAGTTCCATCATTTAATGAACATTACTTTACCAACACATAGAGATAAGCAAATAACTTTGCGGCCACTATTGCTGCCTATCTTTACTAATTTAACACCATTCTTGTCTTCCTTTATGAGACTATAAAGAGTAATCTGTGATACAGGTCTGCCTGGGAAGTTTGGGTGTGTGCATATTTTGCAATAAAGCTGCTATACACTTAAATATGAAAACTTTTCTAAATAAATATCCTCTGACCTCTCCCTTCCAGATGACTCCGGAGACGAGGAGCCCACCTCCCAGTCAGACCGCAGCGAGATTCAGGGCACCCTGAAGATACTCGTCAGCAAGCTCGATGACCTGAGCACATGTAATGACCTGATTGCCAAACATGGGGCGGCCCTGCAGCGTTCCCTGAGTGAACTCGAGGGTCTGAAAGTCCCCGTGGAGGGAGGAGAGAAGATCAAGGCAGTCAACGAGCGAGCCACCCTCTTCCGCATCACTTCCAATGCTATGATCAATGTAAGTAGTTGGGACGGAGCGGGCTACATGACGCAGCAGCACTCAGGAGAGAGCGATCTGTGCCCTGCATGCTTTGGCACGATCAATGTGACAAGAGTGCCAGTCATCTATAATGGCCTGGATAGTGAGTGATGAAAGATGAGATCACTTCACAGTGTGGCGAGTTAAAACGAGCCACTGAGCTGCAGGTTTAGAGACGCTGTATCAGTTTGTGTTTAGTTCTTACGCAGAAACATTTCTAAATTCATACATAAACATAATCTTATAGTTGTTAAGAATACCAACAGCTCCGTTGTTGGAATAAGTAAAGTCCATTTTATATAGCCCAAAATCTGCAACTGCATCTAATGATTAGTTAGATTATCGATTAATGTGTAGATTATTTTCTCAATGAATTGATTAATGGCTTGATCTATAAAATGTTAGATGTCCTGTTTTGTCTGACCAATGGTCCAAAACCCAAAGATAATCAGTTTACTATCATGCATGACATAGAAAAGCATGAAATTATGACATTTGAGAAGCTGAAACCAGAACATTAAAAAATGGCTAAAACGATTAATTGATTGTAAAAATAGTTGATTTTCCTTGAAGGGCTTTACAATCTATACAACATGAAAACCTCTATCCTTAGATTCTCAATTCAAATAAAAGGGGAATAAGGGAGAAATGTCATAAAGAGCAACAGAATAACCTCCTTTTGGAATAACATTTTGTAGTTCAGCCATTTTTTTTTACTCTCTCAGCTGGATTTTACAAAACACAACAACAAACACCACCAGGTTTTCTGTTACCACTATGTCAGATGTGTTGAATCTGATTACCAACATCAGACTGTATCTGGCCCTGTTCCCTTTTCATCAATGCTAAATACACCAGGATTTACAGTTTGTAGTGGATCGGAGTTCAGGGAGGGTTGAAGTATGGAAGGAGTGAGATATGATAGCGGGTGGGGGCTGGGGGGCGGATGGGAGTACAGGAATAGCCCTTGCTCCCCCCTCAAACCTGAGACCCTCCCTGCCCAGTGAGGAGTGTCAGAGTCTTCTAGACTACAGTCGATTAGACAGACAGACCTGCTCTCACTAAAACCAGACAATGATATAAGGTTTGTTTATCTTCCTGCTTCTCTCAATGGCTTAGTTGATAGCTGTGTTTATTCTTGGGTCAGTGAATTTTTACCGCTATAATGCATGCCTGAATAGTTTTTCTGTCACATTTGCGATTGTGAGGGGTAAAATAATTTTCACTGGCTCAGTAGCTGTGGTTAGGCTTAAGTAAGATTTGTTTGGAAAGCCGGCAGTAAGAGATTATGGCTCCTAATATGGTTAAGTATGCGCTAATACAGCACATTATGAGACTTGAGCCATAGTGATACGATGAGAAAAAGGAGTCATATCGAGATTCCACTTAAATTATATGAAAGGCCATTGCTTAAAATGACGAGCCCTTGTTTCTTAGTGTCATCCATTTTTTTTTATTAATTGGTATGGGAAATTGAAACTTACTGGACAAGCAATAAAATAAACCCTCTTGGATCGCCAAACTCATTAAAATGCCATTAGGTTTGCCAAGAATTTGCTTCTAATGAGAAAGAAGAAGTACTGCTACAAACTCCCTGCAGTAATTTTTGGTCTTATAAATGGCTCTCTTCAAGCGGAGGATATGGGTATTTGGATTTCTGCAACCGCTCTAAAATATAACTGTAGTCCTTGTGTGCTGGTTCCAGAAAAATGGGGCAATACATGTTAAGAGGAAAAGAAGGAGAGAGGGAGGGTTAGGAGAAGAAGGAGGCCATGATGGCAAGACACAACTGCATGCACTCAGTGATCTGACCCTGGCCCGGGGAGAAGGTTGCAGTGTAGTTCATTTAGTGGTGATGTAACTTCTCACGTGTGCCATTGAATCCAAGCTCTTGCCGTTTTCTGTGTGTGTGTATGTGTGTATGTATGCGCGTGTGTGTGCACTCCCACAACTTTTGGATCGTATGGAACAGTTGCGTGACACGTTGCTCAGGTTAATTTTATTCTTTTCCAGTTCACTCATTCTGCAACATTCTCCAGGGCTTTTAATTCGACACCGACATCTGTTCATGCCAACTCTTAACTACACATCCACTTGTGCAAGCTCCATCCACTCTGCTCAGCCTTCATGCAACCCTGTTGTCCCACTTCCACCGGAAGTCACATGCTGTCTGTTTTAGTGCTGGAGACTCAGCACAAAAAATGTGGAACTGTTATAAGATTTTAAGTGGGTGTTGAGTTTCGTATCGTGGTTATGGTTATGAGGAAGTGGACCCCAACGTCACATGCACTTGTAGAATTTAAACGATCACAGACATTGATGGTTTAGTCTCTTCATGTATGGCTGCTGAAGGTAAGAGTTTGATTGGAGATGAGTCAAGTTAAGTGTTTTCACCGTCAGATATTTTGTTTTTTCCATGCTGTGTTTTGAGCAAACTAGAGTGTCAATCAGGAATATTGCAACCTTACCAAACATATTATTCTGATATATTACATCATCACCAGTAGATTGTAATTTGTTAGGTGTGTAAATAGCATATTTGCAAATGTCAAGGACACAATGTTACATTGTCTTAGTTTGTGACATGATAATGTTTTGCAGTATAGTAATTTAGATTTACTGCAATACAATGGAGAGTACAATTTGATGAATGATGAATATAATTATAAATGGAAAAACACTGCAACAGCTATTTTTTTAAATTTAAAAGCTTTAATTTAAATACTTAATGAGATTCCGGATGTATTGCACTTTTTCAGTACATTAACATTTTAGAAAAATTTCACTAAAAATATCAACCTGTCTACTAAATGATACCTGAAGTGTCCATCCATATGAGGGTAAGAAGCACTGTTTCAACAGACAGATACTGTAGATATCCTGATTTCTGGATACAGATCAAGAAACGTGTCAGATGTCACGGCATCCTTGTTTCTCTTCCTGCTGCCTAAAGGTGATACTGTACATCCTGACTGCACTCTCACCACCAACACAACAGAGATTATTTGAGCTGTGTGACATGTTTGTCCCTCCAGCATGCTTCCCGTAGCCAGAACTTTATCTAAGTGTTTCAAGCTAACTCTCAACAGCCCCTTTAGCACAGTGACCAAAGAGATATTTGTTGCAATACTGAGTGAACACAAATGTAATCACATGCTGTTCCACTCATGTGGGGAAGAGCAATAAAAAAAAACACCACAAAATGCTACAAAAATGCTTAATTGCAATACCATTGCAGTTTCAAAATGATCCTTTCTCCTGAGGTCCACTTGCTGACTGCTCAAAGGCTGTCACATGACATTTTCATCATGCATGTTGTCAGCGGTAAGGTGTTATTTAGGTTCATTGACCTTTGAGGAAACAATGTCAGACATATGATGCACTGCCCACAAATGCTGACATGTAATTTATGTTTGATCTAAAGTAACCTCTTTGTCTCTGTAGTAAAAACCCAAAGCAGCAACAACGGTGCCCCCCCTGGACTTAGAAATAGTTATTATGACCCTGCTGCTTTAGCAGGGCCTGCTGTGTGTTTCCCCTTGTGTTGCCTTGCTAGTCCCTGGTAGGTGGAGTTCATCAGTGCAACTGGGAGCACCTGGCCAGTCTCCCAGGAGTATTTAAGACCTGGCTGTCCCAGTCTGCTCTCTCTCCATTCTTCTGGCACCATGTTTTTGTCTGGTTGGCTGCGACTGTGTTACTAGTTTAGGTTTTACATCATACGACACCCTCCACTTATCACTCAACTTGTGTACCTCTCAGTTAAAACTATGTATCTCCCGTTTTTTGTCATGGCTCAGGAGGTCGGTCATGACACAGTCTGCTATGCAATCAGAGGTTTAACCTCTAGCTCGTCTCTCACTGGTGCTTTCTGTGTTTACTCTTTGCTCCAAGGCACATTTGACACAGACCTAGTAAATGCTCGGCAGACAGCTAATTAACATATTGATGATCACTTGAAACAGTGGTGATAAATAGCTTTGATTACAGTAATTGTCATGAATCTTTTTCTATCTTAATGATCTCTCTCATATAGTCGTCACCAGTCAAGAACATTTATCCTCACCTGATGATTTTGGCTCTGTTTAGTATGATCTGGTGACTCAAAAAAGAAATGATTTGATCAGTAAAAGGATATTTTTTTTAAATTTTTATGATTTTAAGGGTTTTTCAGGTTTCCAAGGTTTTACCTAAACCTGAACAGAAACCAAAAGAAGTCATTCATTTTTCATAATGCCCATGATGCAACTGTATTGTCAAGCCCTGAAAAGATTTATTTTACATCCAAGTTTAATAGAGTATTTTTAATGCAAAAATCTTTGCATTAGAATTGCTTTTTCTGGCCATAGATCATTTTTTTCAGACTGTATATTATAGAAATTAAAATGTCAGTGCTATCTGTGTGTTTATGTACTCGTGTGCGTGTGTTTCCCCAGGCGTGTCGAGACTTCCTGGACCTAGCTGAGACTCACAGTAGGAGATGGCAGCGGGCGCTGCAGTATGAGCGAGAGCAGCGTACCCACCTAGAGGAGACCATTGAGCAGCTAGCCAAGCAGCATAACAGCCTGGAGCGAGCGTGGAGAGAAGCCCCCACACTTGTATCCAGCACACCCAGTGCCCCTACCACCAACAAGGGTGAGACTAACTGTCTGTGTTAGTTACTCCTGTGGGCCTCAGTGCGGACTTCACTTAAGTGGCTAAAAGTTATGTGTGACCTGAGGCTCAGTGTTATAAACATTCCTCATTTTGGGAACTCACGTGAAAGAAGGAAATTTTAAGTTGTGTCAGAAGGTTTGGATTGGATTATCGTTAAGTTAGAGATGGTAATTACCTCCATCAGGGATCAGATGTCATGTGGTCTCTGTCGGTCTGTCCATCCATTTGTTTGTTTTCTTGTTTGTTTACCTGAAACCAACAAGTGAATAATTATTATCTGTGTACGTCCAATCTCTGAGAGGAGGAAGCCTTTTGAATTTGGTGACCCTGTGACCTCCTCCTAACACCATTTTCTTTGTTTCAAATCTTCCAACTGCTTAATCTTAAAATATATGTGTTCCTTTAACAATCATGTTTTTGCCTTCAGCAAGTTTCTCCCTGTTGAAAGCAAAAATGTGTAGGCAAAAACCTACTGATATAAGTGACCCTGAAATGTCCTGCAGAAGAACAGCTGCACTGATTATTGGCAAAAACAGCTTTAAACAACTTTTGTTAACATTCAGAAACAAAAACAGGGAGTAGAGGAACATTCTTATAGTACAACATCAAGTTCCAGGGAGGGAGACGAGGTAGATTTTGGACAGGCATACAAACTGTCAACTCTGTTTTTTTGATTGACTGTGAGAGTGATCTCTCCATATTCTTCACAAAATAGTGTTAGTTGCCTGAACTCAACCATAAGTTAAGCATAAAATGCTCATACGAGTTGTTTTTGTAACAGTTATGTGGGCACTGCTGAACAAGCAAACAATAAATTCATTATTAGTCTGGTTGTAAAAGTAGGACATGAAGGAATCTGAAAATACAGTAGAATTTTGTTCATATTGGTTTGTTGACTGAAAGTCACAATTTGCCCCTCTTTTTATTAATAGAATCACTTCATTAGAAAGCACTAGGATTACATGATAAAAGGATTTGTGCTTCTCTGTGTGACGCCACAGTTTATACACATAACAGATCACTGAATATTCAACGTGAATATGAGGAGCTCACAGAGGAACTCACATCATTCAGGCTAGTTAACCAGCAGGAACATTGCCAATTTTACTAAGCTGATTATTCTTTGATTAATCGCCATGGGTATGTGATTATTCGCTGCTCTCTCTTGAACCCTGTAGAATACAAACTCACCACCATGTGATGGCTCTGCTACTTTAGCATGCTGTTTGCATGTACTCATAATGTATATGTTCTGACAGAAGGGAGTGAGAGGCCACGCAAAGAAGAGGCGAGTGATGAAGATGAGGATACTGAGTACTTTGATGCCATGGAGGATTCCCCTGCTTTTATCACAGTGACTGCCACTGAGAACACACAGCACAGGTCAGTCTCACACAGGGATTTGTGTAGTTTTTTTTTTTTTTTAATTTAGCAAAACAGAAGGACAACTGAAAGACAGATAAGGGGATGAAGGTATAGTTTCAACATTTAGTCTACATGTGAAACCACTATAAACCATTTCTGGAGGCGCTGTAATGTTTGTCATGATAGTGAATTTGACTGGCTGACAGCTGAACAAAGCTCTGATGATGGCGTATGGTGTGACAACTTAACACACACACACACAAATCAGACAGTGTTCACACTGTCTTATAGAGACAAATAACGTAAGATTATTGTCCTTGCCTGCTGTCCTGCAGCAAAATAAGCTATTTTTTTATGCTCTCAATACATTTTTTGAGCATATTTATTGTGGTACAGTCAGCCTCTTGCTGTTTTTTGCAGAGCTTCTGCTGTCTTTGTAAAAAGTTTTCTTTCTCATCATCGTTTTGGCTCAGCCCTGGCAAAATATCCCTCAACTGCAATAGCACCATTAAAGACTGATGGAAAATGTTACACAGCATTCATCTGTAATACGTAGCAATCTCTGTGCTTCATTGTGTCTACTGTGCTTTGTGTATTGGGCGTGAGTGCAAGTGGTGAAAGATAGAGAGCCAGAGGATGGCAATGAGTCTGTTTTTGTGTCCAGTGCTCATCACAGAAGATATTTTCATTCTGTTCCAGGCGATCTCAGAGTAATTTAAGCGGAGCGAGTGGAGGTCACTCCAATGACTGGAACCAGGACGACCATGTAAGTGTCTGTCCTCCTAACAAGTGTGACTAATAGGACTGACATTTCTGATCACTGTTGACTTGTGTAATCTCAATATAGATTCATTTGTACTGCTGGAAAGCTCACAGCTCATTGATTTATTTATGTAACTGTCTTCACTCGCTGTTTGCGACACTCTTGCTGCTCTCACAAGCCTTGTTTCCTACCCTACATTCATCCTGCACACACACACACACACACTCACACACACACACACACCCTTTATGTTTCCTACAGTCTCATTGTCACCCTTGTGGTACCAAAGATACACAGCTGCATCATTCCACTAAATCTTAATTACCAGTCAAACATCTGCTTCTCTCTCCTCTCAACTCTCTCTTGCTGCTTCTTCTCACAAACAGACATCTGTGTCTTCTGCTCCCTCTCCTTCTGCTTTCACTTGCTCTGTCACTACACTCAGTGATATTGTATGCTGTCAAGCTGTCCACGAACTGTAGAAGCTGAAGTCTTTCTCAAACTTGAATATATATATATATATAGAGTCTTCTTTTTCATAGAAAGTTAAAACACCACCTCTCATTCTCCACTCATTCCCCGCACACTTGTACCTTATCTCAGATGTCTCCAAGCTGTAATGATGTGTCAGGGAAGGAGCTGCAGCCCCGCAGACAGCGGCGGACTCATGTTCCAGACAAACCTAACTACTCCCTCAATTTATGGAGTATCATGAAGAACTGCATTGGCAAGGAGCTCTCCAAAATTCCCATGCCTGTAAGTGTGTGCTGCATGGTTCTGTTCTGTTTCTGTACATTGTTCTCATAATCTAATGGTTTGATATTGTTGTATGATATTTTATACGACACATGCCTTTATCTCTCCTTCAGGTAAACTTCAATGAGCCTTTGTCGATGCTTCAGCGTCTCACCGAGGACCTGGAGTATCATGAGCTTCTGGACAAGGCAGCGCGCTGCGACTCCTCCCTGGAGCAGATGTGCCTGGTCGCTGCCTTCTCCATCTCCTCCTACTCCACCACGGTCAACAGGACAGCCAAGCCCTTCAACCCCCTCCTGGGCGAAACCTATGAGCTCGATCGTCTGGAGGAGTTCGGCTACCGCTCGCTGTGTGAGCAGGTAACAGCATTGCCACAGGGAGTTTTTTGTTTACACACTCAATGATGTGCATGCATGCAGCTGACACGCAAACTGTTGTACACAAGATCAGCTTATATTCTTCAAACAAGCTTGTTGTTTATATGAAGCAGTCTCCTACATTGTACATTTTTAACTTTTTGTACATCCTTCTTGTCAGGTGAGCCATCACCCCCCTGCAGCTGCACATCATGTGATTTCCCAACGAGGCTGGACCCTGTGGCAGGAAATCACCATCGCCAGCAAGTTCCGTGGCAAATACCTCTCCATAATGCCTCTGGGTAAAACCTTTAATATTCAGCTGTGAAGAAAACAAACTATATGTGTAAATAAAGGCTCCATCATGCAAATTGAACAGCCACAACATGCA
The DNA here is from genome assembly GCF_963924715.1 of Thunnus thynnus. Classification (NCBI taxonomy): domain Eukaryota; kingdom Metazoa; phylum Chordata; class Actinopteri; order Scombriformes; family Scombridae; genus Thunnus; species Thunnus thynnus. The sequence continues at coordinate 21,555,404 of NC_089518.1, forward strand.
GAGTTTAGTTAAAAAGGACTCCACATCCACTTGAGAGTAGTAGACCTCTCAGCTGCCTCCTACACAATCTAAAGCTGAAGGAAAGGGTGTGGGCATGAATCAGGAGGGTTTTATGACCCTTTTGACACACACATAAAGTATGGGTATAAAGGGAGCTCTCTATTGCTCTGGGACAGCGGAGCGCAGGGGTCTGTTGGCTCAGATAAATGAGAGATTTGATAGATGAAGGTCCAGCCAAGGGATGCAGTGGTATTTATCTGACTTCTCTCACTTCCTGTAATATACCTGCTGTGAGGTGCCATGTAATTAAAAAAAAAAAAAAAATCTTAAGCAGAAAGCGTTTATGGTGAAATACATGTTATCAATCCTCCAGGGTAAGGTCCCTCTGGAGCTAGGTAGGAATGTATTGCTTGTGTGCAGGGCATAAATGTGTTAGATAAAATGTTTTGCAGCACAGACACCTGCAAGTAGAGTTTACAGATTTTTAGGACAGAAACAAGAACAAACTGATCACTCTCAGATCTACATTGCAGATCAGTACCACCAGCAGCTTTTCTCTCACAACCTTTTGTCCCTTTCCATCCCCAGGTGCCATTCACCTGCAGTTCCACTCCAGCGGGAACCACTATGTGTGGAGAAAGGTCACCTCCACAGTGCACAACATCATTGTGGGCAAGCTGTGGATTGACCAGGTCTGTTTGCTAACACTTTCAGTCATTGGTAACCATTCATTCACAGCTCCAAACCCACAGTGCTGTCTTAATACCTCTTACCTTCCAGATTAGCCTATAGGTAATTTTTTTTCATCCTCATCCTGTTTTGCAGTAGTGTGTGGTACAGACCAGCAGAGTAGAGAGCCGTGAAGAAGGGAATCGGAGCAAAGCCTTACACAGAATAAGGAGCTCCACAGTCTCTGGGGATTTATCTGTAGATTTGATCTCTAATAATGCCCTAAAATAAAAGCCTTTTCTTTCTGTGAGATGGCCCAGTTATATAGGGGGAGGAGCAGGCTTCCCATCTGAATGTCTGTCTGTCTGTTCAAAAATATGTCTGTAGTGGAACATTTTTTCCCCAATGTTTCCTGTTTACACCTGTACTGCCTGTCATATCAGTCTGTCTGTCAGTATGAGTGTTTGTTTGTATTTGTGTGACCTTGGAAGAAGGAAGAAAGAGGGGAAAAATACATAATTCATGGACAGAATATATCTCATTATCACTCTCAGAAGCACACTGCTGTGTCTATTAGGTAGAAATCTTGGCCACAGACTCTTATAGGAATATCAGATCAGCATCATTTGCAAATAGCCAGTATTTCCTGGAGATTCATAGCATTTCTTTGAGAGTGTTTATGCATATGTATGTGATTAAAAGTATGCTGTGGAGATTTGTTTACACCCAGCATTTTTTAGGTCTAAGAAATATGTTGAATGCATTTTCTACTTCATACAACATCAGCAAAGCCTTTATTTGAATGTTTTGAAACCTCCCTTGTTTATATTTTGTGTTTACATCAGTTTGTAATAGTCTTCTGTTGTCCTACTTGAGATATAATCTTTATTTAGGACCCAGTACTGATTTTAAAATATATTCCTAAATAAGTACTGGGTCCTTGTTTGTGCTTAGTGCTTTCTCTCCAAAAAAAAAAAGCTTCACCAATATTTACACATTATTACTCTTTATCATTTTACTTTTCTATTCAATACTTTTGCCTTCCTCTTCCACTGCCTCCGTGCATCACTCTGCCACCTTCTGGTGCAGAACAAGGTCAGCCAAACGACACCATAACAAACAACTGAAACTATTCCACTACTCCTCTCTCTGCTGCTGGCCAGTGCACTGGCAGACAGCAGTGTCAGGAGCACAGCAACAAAAGCCAGAGACAGTGATCTGCGTGGCATTGACATCAAATACATTATTACTGAACTAGGATTACAGCAAACAGCAAACTTTTTTTGTTTTGTTTGACAGTGTGGCAGTCCTTGACATTTTTATTTTATGGTTGTTAGATGCCACAAAAGACAAAAACCTTTGTTAAAAGTTAAACACGAAATGGAAATGAATAATGAAACATGAAGAGGTATGACTACAGTCAACAGAAATCTTCATCATTCTAACCCAGTGCGTGTGTGTCGTTGTTCACATGCTGGTAAAACACAAAAACAATACAGGGGCCTTCATATCAAAACATAGCACTACATCACCAATAGTCATAACCTCCACCTGGTTCCTTTTAAAGAACTTGAATACAGGGCTTTGTATGTATGTGTTTAGGTATGCCGCTGTTTTAGTAAGAAATATTGGTTAAGAAAATGTTTTTTTCTGGGCCTTTAAGATAAATACACACACAGCCTGCCAAGTTTACATCCAAATCACAAATAAACCCCATCAAACCTTTTAGGTTTTCAGTTTTGCTGGCTATTTAATTCAGGATAGTCTCTGTATCTGCTTTAGCACTACATTTATTTCTCTCATTCTGTCCTTTGTGTCTGTATTTGTGCAGTCGGGGGACATTGAGATTGTGAATCACAGGACAAAGGAGACCTGCCAACTCAAGTTCTCTCCCTACAGTTATTTCTCCAGGGACGTTCCACGAAAGGTGAATGCTTCCTTTCCACACATCAGTGACACCAGACCTGTGCATGTTGTCATCCGGAGGTTGTGAATTTGTGTGATGCTGCTTCCTGCTGGACAGCACAAACAGATTTACTGTATTAGTATTTAGGCTAAAATTGCAGAAGATCACTGTATGATGTTACATTGCAGTGAGGTAACCTTATTTCCACTCATACCAATTATCTTTAAATGGGGCACAGTTCTGCTTTTCATGGTAGTGACTGATTTAGGATAAGCTGCTGAAAATTTACTGGTGTCCTACCTAGGGGACTGCGTTTAAGTGTTATAGAAAGACTCACAGAAGAATAGCTCACTTTACGTTCTTCATGGTATCTATGTAATTATTCAATGTCTGGCTTTCTTTTGTTCTTTCTAGGTGACAGGTGTGGTGGCTGACAGTGGCGGCCAAGCTCACTACATCCTTTCTGGTACATGGGATGACAAAATTGAGAGTTCCAAGATCATTCAGAGCAGCCGAGGGGGAAGTGGAAGTGGATCAGAAGGCAAGCAGAAGACCGTCTATCAGACCTTGTCGCCAAAACTGCTGTGGAAGAAATACCCTCTCCCGTAAGTGCTTGTCTCATCAGCCTCATAAGGCAGAACATAGTCATACAGTATATGAGTCATAGTAGTTTTATAACAGCTGAAATGTTCAGTCAATATCATTGATTGGAGAACATCATTCTGAGTAATTTCCATCAACTCTCTGCTGTTCATCTTACTCCCTTAGGGATAATGCTGAGAACATGTACTACTTCTCTACGCTGGCACTGACCCTGAATGAGCTGGAGGACGGGGTGGGAATGACCGACAGCCGTCTGAGACCAGACCAGAGGCTGATGGAGGAAGGGCGATGGGATGAAGCAAACTCAGAAAAGCAGAGGTTAGAAGAAAAACAAAGAGCTGTGAGGAGGAGGAGAGAAGCAGAGGCCTCAGATGCACTGGATGAAGGTATGAAATGGGGAACAGGATAAGTGGTGTCTGATAATTAAAGAAGTGTTGAGTAAAAGACAGACAGGCAGGGGTGATGGTGAGGAAGGAAGGAGAGAAAGGACAGTGTTGCAAAGTGGGAGGTGTTATTTCTGACAACCAGGGTACTTGTAGTAAAAGTCCCATTAATTTTCTGTATAGACAATGTTGGACGCTTCTGTAGCTTGAATGGGCATAAAATGTACAAAAAGACATGCAGATGTGTTCAAGACTGTGAACAATATCAACTATGACTCACAAGCATCTCGGTAAGAAACATACTGAGAGCTCACTGAGCTAAAGATAACCTGATACATCTGAGCATTTTCATTTGCACCTCCAGCTGGGGTTTTTTTTCCATAGCAACAGCAGCTGAGGCTCATTGAGATAGGTGGAACTGTAGTATTTAGAGCTATCTGCCAAACCAAACTGACTGACTTTATCAGATACAAAGTTGAACTGATGACAATTATTGATGACAGTTAAACTATCCAGGGGATTACTGTGGTTCTGTGTTGAAGAACATTGACAATATGAAGGAAAACCTCCAGAACCTGCTGGTACCACCACTATGCAACTCTATTAATACAGTGAAACTACACTTATTTATATATGTGTAGGTGCTTTGCAATGCAGTTAACATTAGAAGCAATTTACAGCTGTGATACCGGACAGTAATGCAGGGACAAACAGCCAAGATAAACCAAAACCTTGCATGAATAAATGATGAGTAGTGATTGTAAAGTTGGACAATTAAGAGGGTTTGCATTAAGGGTCATTAAGGGTTTCTTAATTAGGACTATAGAAGAAGTACTTATGCTGGTAACATTTCTTGCAGGTCAGAAGTAAAGGCTTCAGACTGAATGGGAGGTGTTATAAAAACCAAACTGAACTTTATCGAAAACTCAGCAGAAACGTTTCATCCTGGTGACATTCCTGTGTGTGTGTGTGTATGTGTGTGTATGTGTGTGTATGTGTGTGTGTGTGTGTATGTGTTGTGTGTAGATTGTATTTGATGTACCCATGACTTGTCTTTCTTTTCCTCCCTCTATTGGTGGTCAGAGTGTGATAATGACTCTGGTGAGTGGGGGTTGCCTTGCGCCCTCTGTTGTGCATCACTCCCACACACACACACGCACACACACACACCCCCATCCTCTGTGTCCTCTGTTTGGTCTGCCTCTGTGTCAGAACTGCATGATACCCCATTCATATTCCAGATAATGACTCAGGGAAAAAAAAAACTTTTTCCTGCATACATGTGACATTTTCATTTATAAGTGGCCTTGATAATATGTTACGTATAATAAGAGATACACCTCTGAAATCTACAGTGTGTTAAGGTGAAGCCACATTAGCAAGTGATGAAGTTGCACAGCATTATCATCCTGGCTATTCGGCTGCTTGAGGGCATTTTTGTGGTGCACTGACCAGCAGTGCAAGTTACTATAAGCTTTGTTTAATGTGAATTTGCATGTATTTTAGAGCTATAACAGATCGCTGCAACAAGATGAGCTGTTTAGCTTTTTTCTACATTTATACAAATGTTCACACATCAAAAACCTGCAACTTTGACATTTTGTGACTTGGTCTCAGAAACAGATGGATCATTAATTTCTGAGAGTCCCAAAGATATGATTAAAATTAGCTTTTGGCTACATTTATTCAAATGTTCACACATCAAAAACCTGCAACTTTGACTTTTTGTGACTTGGTCTCAGAAACAGATGGATCATTAATTTCTGAGAGTCCCAAAGATGTGATTAAAATGTCCTCCTCCACCATGATCAATCGAGATTTTTGCATTGCACATATCTTACTCATTTTGTATTTTCATTGAAGCAAGTTCAAATTGTTGACCACCACATGAGCCCGGTTCACATTTGGAGCTATCCCAAATGCAGCGCACAGCGATTGATTGCTTCTCATATATGCATATCTATGGAGGTGAATTGATCGCTTGGTAAATTGCCTGCCAGTGTGGCTTTTCCACTGGAGTGCGATTAAATGACAGTGACTGAGTAACATCTTTGCTTCTTCCCGCAGGTAAAGAATACGAAGGCTACCAGCCGTTGTGGTTTCACCAGAGGAGGGACTCATTCACTGGAGAGACAAACTTTGTGTACAAGGGAGGTTACTGGGAGGCAAAGGAGAAACAGGACTGGAGCATGTGTCCTGATATCTTCTAACCCAGGAACTTACCCCCGGATCACACCTAACCTCAGTGGACAGGGAACTGCTCTGCCTCTGGTCCTTGGGGCGTAGCTGCTTATGAGCACCACGTGGAGCTTTGTGAGCAAGAGAATGTGTATGTTTCACACACTCTCGTAATACACTGTACCTCCAATTGTACACTCTCACTCTGTTTTTTACAATGGGGAAGAAGAATGGGCATTCCCTGAGTAGTCCTCTTTGACACTATACTGAAACAGCAGTGAGATAATGTGTGGATGTGAGATGGTGTTGGAGTTGTAACACCACACACTAGAGGCACCTGCACACTCCTGATATCAGGTGCTCCACAAATGCTACCCACAATGCACTTTTCTGTGTTCACCCCATTATAGAGTTTTACAAATTGGACAGAAACCCATGTCAAAGCAGCTCACAACTATAGACTGACAACTAACAGTGACAAAATCATAAAGAGGCACATAGAAGCAGAACAGTGTTCAAGACACATGTAAGTATTTCAGCGGTTAGCAGGAAAGTGTCCTCATCCTCCATTTTAATCAGCAGAGTTGAGATTATGCCTACTTTATAAAGCTTAAAATTGCTCGCTCATTTTCTTCACGGAAATGATTTCAAGTGCTCATTTTTGCCCCTTTTGATTGCTTTACAAAGAGGCTGAAGCTTGAATATAGTGTCTGATTCGTTATCAATTCTGGAGACCCAAAGTGCCAAAATTTAAATAGATGGTGAAAACATTATGAAAAAAAATTACCATATAAATAAAGACAGAATTTGTAATATAACCATGAAATTGTTAAATAATTTAAGATCCAAGAATTTAGACTCAACTATTTCCATGAATTATTATTTGATGTTGTTTATTTCCACAATAACAGAGTTTATTGCAGGTTATGTTTTATTCCATGGTTTGGTGGTTGTTTATTATTATTGTTTTATTTCATAATGCCACCCTTCATCAAAAAGTCTCAAGGCCAACAGGGCAGAGCCAGTTATGTGATTGGCTGTTGCTTCAATCTGAATGAGCTGACAGACGTATTGGCACATCTAACCAAAAACCAAGAAAAAAAGAGAACACCGAAAGACAAAGACAAACCGTCACATAAAAAGTGGTAGTCAGTATTTATTTCTTAATACCGACCGTATTATGAAATAAAACGGTCAGTGGGAAAAATGTCATTGTGAAATAACACAAACCTTTGGAAAGAAATACACCTGGCCTGCAAACATTTCTGTTATTGTGAAAATAAACATGATGAAATCACATTTCATAATAATGAGCTGTGTTTTAAAAAGGTTATTTCACAATTTTATGGCTGTATTACATATTCTGTCTATGTCATAATGTCTTATTCGTTTATTTACTTTCCAATACTTTGGTTCTCCGTAATCAACAGCTAATATTTGATTGGGGAAATCATCTCATTCTTATAGAGTAGAGGCTGGTTTAGCTGATTTGGTGAAATATGCAGAAATATATTTTATTTGATGTGAATGTTGGGATTTTCCTCTAGGTACATGCAAGTAGTCTGTTCAGTAGTTAACTGGACTATAATCCATGTAGAGATAATATGGCTGCTTTTCATAATTTCAATATGAATTGCCTCTATGCTTCAGTGCTTCAGACATTCTCCATTTGTGATTCTGATTAGCAAAATACTACAGTAGTCAGTCCTTTGGTTGTAACACATTAGTACAGTTTCAAAAGTGCAACATTAAACTTCAAAACATCCATATCACTCTAATAAGAGTCTTCATCAAAGAACTGAATAAGCACTTTTCACTGTGGTTGACCATAGGTTAGTACATATCTCTGTGTTGATGTTGAGAAATTTTCACTCTGTACATGTACTTTACCTTGTCCTCTGGTGCTCTCCCATAGCAACACATTTCATATCCTTGGTGACCATTTTCAGTGACATCATTCTCAATGATCATACAAATAATTAAGACTTCACCAAATTACTGAGACTTTCGGTTATTACCACTCAGTACATCCAGGAAAATGTTGGTTTCTATAGTGCACGTTGCACTAACTCCACAGCCTCCACCAGTCTCTAGTTTGTAGGTCAGATGTTTCCAGTAGGACTTATGTGAGACTGGAGTGGTTTCTCTGAGGAGTCCAGAGTGGCTTCAGTTGGCATGAGGTTAAAAGCTGTAGAAACAGACAGGGCTGGTTCCTGTAGCGCACCACTGTGCAGTCAGCTTAAGCCACAGAGGACTTTCCTGTAGCCGCTGCTCCAGATCCACCGCAGCTCACACGTGTCGTCCTTCCATTCAGTGTTTGTGGACATGCTGATCTGGGATCAGCTCATGAAGGTACCCTCAGTCTTTTGCCTTTAATTGACTGAACAAGGGAAAGAGTCCCCCTGACCTGTGCACTACACGTCTACGGTGACAAGTTTTGAAAACCAGTTAGTATTTTTTTGTAATTATTGTTAGGAATGTAGAATTCAAGGCTGGAGGTATTGTATCTACCATCTGGTCTATTTGTGTGAATATTTTGTGATAAGAGAATGATATTGTAAAATGAAGAATAATTATACTAATCTGAGTATTAACTTATCTGTACAGCATAGTTCAAATCTGAAAAATTGACTGAATGAGCCGAAGGATTTGCTGTAATTTTAACTTTTAATCCAGACTGATTCTACAAAGATTTAATTCTTAGGCACCCTCAAATTGGCTGCAGATTTCATGTTTTATATTTCCAAAAACTGTCTTAACACACTGAAAATAATTTTTATAGAGTCCTTGATACTAGCACATCATTAACCATGGTTCAATTATAATTTCATTGATCTGGCAGTTCTGATGTGCAGGCCATAAGAATGTGAAAAACGCACTGGAAAAGAAATTCATTCACATACTGTACCACTCTGTGCTTGAGTGTTGTCCGATAGAGTAAAGTGATTTTCAGGATGATAATATGAGCAGGTAAAATGTAAAATGTGTATTGGTGATAATCTTTATCAATGAATTAATGATGTGATAATGGACCGAACAATGATTGATGTTTTTTTTTTTTTTTTTGCACAAAAGATGCTTCTCCTACCAATCTACACAAAAGGTTTTAGTGCATTTTTGATTGTTATGCACAGTCACATAGCTACTGTATATCTTTAAAGGAATAGGTCAACATTTTGGAAAATATTCTTATTTACCAAAAGTTACATGAGAATGACAACACCACTCTCATGTCTGTCCCTTAAATATAAAGCTGCAGCCAGTAGACCATTAGCTTAGCTTAGCATGAAGACTTTAAACAAGGGGAAACCATTAATCTGTCTCTGTCTAAACTTTAAAAAAAAACTCCTACCAGCACCTCTAAAGCTCTCAAATTAAAGTCCGGATGAAACGGCATTTTGAGAGTATCTAACTTCTGCATCGTGATGTATTTTTCGAGTGAAATAGGATAGGCAGGCGGGACATAAAGTTGGGAGGAATTTGAACGTTGAAAAGTGTGGTGTGTCATGATGAATCTTAGTTCTGTGCCGCTAAAAGTTGAAGATTGATTGATGGGTGGATGTTATGATATTGGTTGAAGTTGGTTGGTTCAAGCCTACGTAAGCACACATCATATTTTCCTTTACAGGAACAAAACATTATTTGATTTTGATATAAAAATACAAAGAAATAGTTGTTTGGTTTTTTTGTATTTTTTGGCATTTATTGTTAAATAGGTGCACTACGTGACCAGGGGTGTGATCTTAGAGGGTTAAAAAGAGATTTTTCATTTCATCTTGACTTTAACATGTTTTCCAAGAATAGTACACACACACACATAACACCCCATAAAACCACAACCTGTCATTTCTACACTTTGGTAATTGAACGGAAATGTTAATTATTGCGATTTGGAGGTGCTGGAGGACAGATTTTGTTTTGTTCGGACAAAACCAGGCTAACTGTTTCCTCCTTGTTTCCAGTCTTTATGCTAAGCTAAGCTAACCAGCAGTTGGCTCCACCTCTATATGACAAATATCTTGCCAATAACCTTTGGCAAGAAAGTGAATAAATTTGTCAAATTATTCCTTTAATTTTACTGTGCTGCTTGGGTTTTCTTCTTGTCTACTCACTTCACAAACACTTCCATAAGCACCTACATAAAAACAAGCTATCAACAGAGGTTTGTGCACACTTTAAATCATATCAAAGTTGTCACATATGAGAATGGACACCAGTGCAGCAACATGTTTCATTTTTGCTATATTGAAAATTGTCATTATACAGTAAATTCTTTATCATGTATAGTCATGACATTTGAAAGAACACAGATTGCTGCTGACTGGCGGTGAAGAAATTGTACAAATGGAAAGTTTAATCTGTGATTTCCTTTCTCAGCGATCAACTTGAGGTTCACTAGAGATTTACTTTAATATATTGTGTTTGAGATGATTTTATATTTGAAAATACGTTATATTTTGAATGAAAATGGAGAGCTCATCATACGTTTAATCAATATATTTCCAAATGACGTGACCTCAGCACTTGATGGTGACTTGCCTATTGAAGTTGCTCCAGCGAGGGCCTGTACAGTATCAGACAGCTGTAGCAATAACGCAGTGAGGTGTAGATTTGTTAGTTCATGGCTGTTGTTGCTTTAAAAAGAACAATTGTCTGCCTCATGCAGAAAGGGAAAAAAAAACAACCAAAGTGTATGTGGAGAGTGTACTGTAGATTAAAAACCCTCTTCATCTGCCTTCCTCATCTCGGAGGGTTCTAATGTTAATACCCCATAGTTTCTCATTTCTCACCCAACACTTAATTCACTATGGTGTGATTTTAGCTTTAATTTTTATGCTTTATTTTCTGTTCTGATTTCTACCTTCTCATAGGTGCCATTATTCTTACGTTGGTGTATTCATACTGTTTGTATGCATAATGCGATAGACTTGTGTGCATGTGCAGCACACATTTCCTTCTCATTCGATGCTGCTCAGTTTTGAAGCAGAAGTGAACTAATGAAGATGGGGAGATTTTTCTTGCCTTGTTTGAACTGAACCCTGCTCTCCTTGGACTGTGACTCATATGGTTTTGTTTTGAGATGGTGGTGATGTTTAATGAAAGTAATGAAACACATCACAACAGCGGCCTGATACAGGAGGTCAAAGGTGATTGACCTGCCTTGACTACTCTTACTCCCCAAATACACGTAGGTGTATTCAGGTGTAACTGCAGATTCAACTGAGGTTTTTGCTTCTTTTTTTTTTAAATTGTGTATTTTCTCCCTTAATTTATACTCGTATAACATTGTCTTTAAACAACAAAGACACAATAATGAAAAAAGAAGATAATAAAGTTGTTATTGTTGACACTGGATATCTGTCTGTTTTTATTTTCTCACGATGGCAGCTGGAAAATGAGATGGGTATATCTGGCATATTTGAGATTGTAGGCTAGTTTTAGTATGAAAATGTTGAATTAGTAACTTTAATAACAAGTAACAAGCAAATAACAGTAAAAACCCTGAACAGACTGAAGAGTGAAAAATTAGAGGAGCAAAACTTCAAAATAAATGAAAGAAGAAGAAGAGACTCACTCAGGACAAAAGGGTGAGGACTGTTTTATATCTATATATATCTGCATATTCATTTGGCCCCTATGAGTCTTAAGTTTGACACAAACCGTATAAAAATCCTGACGTGACAATTTGTCAGTCAAATCACCTGCAACATTGTCTGCATATCACCTCTCCTGGCATCACAATCCCAACACATTAAGTCTTACAAATAAAAAAAAGCTTTCTGTTTAATACGTTTCAAACCAGGAGAAGAAAATATAGTAACGTCACAGCTATATGCATTAATAAAATGTGAAAAAAATCCAACTATTCAGACTCTTTTCATTATTCCCGCTGCACACGCCACAGCGCGCCCACCTCTGGCTCTCACCGTCCTATGGGGGTCCTTATATACAGTCTGTGGTCGCGAGCTGTTTGACCGTTTCCAGGGCAACCCGCCGACGCTCCTGTCAATCAGGACTCAGTGCAGCAGCTGTCGGCACTGAAGATTCAAGTTCAGCATCGATTTGAAGTCTCCGCGTTTGTCTACTTAAAGTAAGTTTAAGTTTTGGATGTTTGAAGTAACTAGTAGAGGATGAATAATTTATACATTTAAAATGTTACACTGTTTTGTCTTTGTTTAACCCGGTTGCTAGCGTTAAATGTAGCTAAAATTAGCTTAAATCATTAGGGAGATTAGCGCTAAATGTAGCTAAAATTAGCCCAAATCATTAGGGAGATCGGACCGGATTGTGATTCAGATGAATGTGTTTTCATCCAGGTCAATGGTGTTCTGTGCAGTTTTAAAATCTAATACGAAAAGCACTAATGGTAAAGTTTAACTGTTAGTGCTTTGGGGTAGCCTAGAATAAAAATTTCCTCTTGAAAATACTCTGTTACACTATCATTAGCTTTCAAGCCTTTCAGTCGTGGCTATTTGAGAGGAAATATGCTGCATTTCAGTGTCAGTGGACTAATTTGTGCTCCTCTTGGGTTCATTTTAGGATAGTGAGAGAGACAGACAGACAGACAGCACAGGAATTTATAGTCTCCTTAGTGAAAGGAAGTCAGTTTGCCCTGCTAACAAGCTAAATTGTCTTGGTTTCCAGGACAACTGAGCAACATAACCCCCCTCCCCCCCACTCCTCATTATCACCCAGTCAGCCTCAACCACGGGTAGAAACTGGGAATGTTGTGTCTATATGGCACTGCTGAATTTCTGAATATTTGTCTTTACCAGTACGACATGGCTGACAGAAGCCATGACAAAGCAGAGAGGGATGATGAGGACACAGGTGAACTTCTCAACACTGGTGTGAGATTATAAAAACAGTATATCTATATCATGTATATCCCACTTTCTTGGGAGTTAGCATCATACTCTTCACATTCCTTCTTTCTGCCTTCATAGACCTTAATGACAACAGCAGTGTACTGGATCATCTGCCTCCCAAACTAGACCACTGTGACCTCCTGCTAGATGCTATTGATGCTCAGCTTGGGCAGCTGCAGGTCTGTGATTTTCCTCTCTATCTAATCACAAACTGTATATAGATGAAGAAATCAAATTTTGACCCATTAAATAAGTATAATTGAATCAATGTATGCAGGTGCAGCCCCAGAAACGCCAGCCAATCTCCAGAGAGCATGATTGCAATGATGCAGGTAATTTGTGTTATATCAACACGCCTTAAGCCAGATTTCCATATCATTTTTCAGGTGATAATCTGTGTTTTTGACATCTGTTTAGCACTTTTTAGGGGGAGTCAATCTCTGAGCAAAGACACAGGCTTTGGAAGCACAACTCAAACAAATGATACTCCCATGTCTTGTCTTGATTTGTTACACACTCAGACAATGGACCAAACATCAGGTAATATTTTAATATAGGTATCTTACAGGAAAAACTGTGATCTCTGATTCTTTTCCCATAGTTTATATCTACCTCTGTCTTTTGATAGGCTGTTACTGTCAATAAACACCTGTTTGATGCTGACCAACAAGGTTAAAGTGGTAATTTACCAATTAAAGAGACATTTCTGTCTTCTTGGAATTACCCCTCAGTTGTCTGTACCCCACTTAGATCGTATTCAAGTGAAACTGTTTATATGCACCTTAATACTCTGCAACTGCAGATGATCAAATTGAAAATTGAAATGGGTGGGATGTGTACATGCTCCAGTAAACTACTTTATATTAGAGTAAGCCAGGTGCTTCAATTGGGGAACAATTGTTTACAAATTTGTAAAACTGGACAGAGTTGCATGGTAACTAAAGTTGTACTCTGAACTTAATCATAAGAAAATCAGCAGGACCATGATTATCATTCTGCTCACATCCTGGAGGATGGTTGTAGCTGCAATGTCTCTCACCTCTTCACCCTATCTCTCTGCTCTACCTCCACTCCAGAGAGGAGCACAGGCTCTCGGGAGGCTTCTGTCACACATGAGAGAAGTAAACAGAAGTTAGACAGGGGGACAAGAGACAAAGTGGAAATAGAGTCTCACAGGGAGCAGGTCATCTGGAGGCTAGAGAGGCTGCTTGGAGACACCTGTAAGGAGGAGGGAAGGATGGCAGGAGAAACCCATCCTCCTTCAGAGAGTATCTGCACTGAGGACTTTGTGAGATGCTTCAGAGAGGAGATGGTTGAATTGCCACTGCCAGAGGGGAGCATGCAACAACCAGACAAAGAAGAAGAGGCTCAGTGGACAGAGATATCTGACAGTGACACTCTCCAGAGTGAACAAAAGGCACAGATTGTTCTTAATGTCAACAGAAAAGGAACAGCAACAACTGGGAAAAGCAGTAAAGACACAGAGACTGCTCACTATTGCCAATTATACAAGCCAGGTCAAAGAAAAGAACAGGAAAGATGTCTTTCTGACAGCTCTGGGTCGAAGATGTCACATGTTAGTGAAGAAGAAGGAGCTGGAGGGAGATACAAAGCGTTGCAGAATCTTGATGGTGATAACAGCAGTGAGTACAACCCTAAATCTCTTGATAAACCTCTGGGAGACAACAAAGAGCTGTCAATCCAATCATGCTCTGGTGTTAAGAGAAAAAATATCCATCTGTCTTCCCATCTGTGTGTCCAACACTTCATATCCTGCTCCAGAGGAGGATATAATCCATTTGCCAGGTTGCCATGAAATTTAGTAGGAATATTCATGATCCCACAAGGATTATTCTTAATGGTTTTGATGACTCCCTCAACCCTCTTCTGAAACCATCATCATGTTGAAATTTCCCCATGACATTGAATAAATCAAAAATTAATTGCTGGGTTTCCATAACCTTTGCTGTGGATATTGATAGTTCCCTGAGGATTAAATCTTACACTAATACCTTTCCTTTTCCTATATCTAATGAGCACATTGCCTAGAAATTTACTGAGCACTACCATTACCACCAGAGGATGAAACCTTTTCATTTTGGATGTGAACACAGAGTACTTTTATGATCCTAAATACGTTTGACTTGAATTACCCCATGAGCTTTCCTGAAGTGCCACCCAGAGGACAAACAGGAACAGTACAGTCATCAGTATATTATCTGTTCTGTTCAGCACATTTGTATTGTACAGCCTTTAGGGCCTCATAGCTTGTCTCAAGATTTTGATTCTTGTTTATTTTAAAGCCCTGATACACCTTTGATAGTCTGACTCCTCTTTCAGTCTCTTACAGAAGTACAGAAGTTGCAACAGAACAGGAAAACCTGCAGCACAACAACATCTGTTCTCCTAAGGCCAGGTGCTTGGCAGGTACCAAACACAGATCACACTGCATCTGCAAGCGCAGTCTAACTAATCCACTTGGAAATTCATTCCCTGTAAATAATAATTGTAGGCAGCTTGTTTCTTTCATAGGAGTACCTGTGTGGAGTTTTGACACCGTGTCCATTGACAGCGACCTTGACTCAGTCTGCACAGAGCAGGTCAGGCAGCACATCCACAGGCGGCCAGGTAAGACACTGCAGAAAATGGGGAGGAAAGCAAGTTTGATTTTAAAATGAGGTAATATGTCAATATAAAATAACAATATCAATCATTATTAAAACAGTTGACAGCATATTCTATGACACCATTTGGATGGTAGTCACTTTACCTTTAAGCAATAACAAATGACAAATTTTAAGAAATTGTTTGGTGATATGACCCCCCAGGATGGCTCTCTCACTCTCTCATTGAGTCTGTCAGGGACATGGATGACTTCTACACCAACCAGAGTGACAATGACACACCCACACAGGAAGAAAGTGCACCTCAAGCTACACCAGGTAAAGCAAGATCTGTATTGTCCACAGAAATATAAGAACAATTTAATCTTTAAATGTTACAGAATTTGCCTTTCTTTGTTCACAAAGTCCAGAGATTCCCATCTGGAAATGTCCAAAACAGAGGTGCTCCTGTCCGTAAAGCACAGCGTAGTAGAAGAGAAACTTACAGGTAAACCAAACAGAGGAGCATTTGAAAGCTTTTGTCTCATTTTATTTGTTTTTTAAAATGCTTTTTTGAATATATTTCAGATGTATACATTTTTTGTATCCCAGACTTTTGTGTTCTTTGCGTGATGCTGACAAGGACACAGATGAGGAAATAAACCACGGGAGCAGGAGGTGCAGGCCTGAGAGGACATCAGAGAAGATGCAGTCAAATTGGGAGAAGATGAAAAAGTATCTCTCTTCCCTCAGACAGGTGAGAACAAGCCTCCAGGTGTATTTTAGTTTATTATTTAGTATCATTTGAGAAATGCTTTAAGAAAAAAAAATTCTCCTGTGTACATGTATATAGGACATCACTTACCTTGTTTGTGTATCTGGTTTAGAGATGTGAAAAAGAGGAGGAGACGTTACGGTTGAAGAAGACTCAGTTAACAGATGTTGAACTCTCCCTGTCTGAACTTCAACAGAGAAGAAGGGTAAAGTGTCCCTTTGTCTTTGTCTGTCTTCAGTAATTTATCAGAAAACTGTAAAGACGTCTTCCTAATACTCACAGTTTATGGTTTTTGATTCAGCATGCCTTGCAGGATTTAGAGCGTCTGGCTGCAGAGACAGCACAGATGGAGAGGGAGAAGAGGACTTTGGTATCCGTTCTGAAAGAGAGCAAGGCAGAGAGGGACTCTATAAGGTATAAAACCAAACTGCTACTGATTATAATGTACAGATCCATAGCCATTGATGTGGTAACATGACATTGCACCATCATAACCCTAAAGAGTAATGTGTTAGTTGCCAGCTGCAGAGACTGCAGAGGCAGAGAGAGTCCTGTCTCCTTGAGGTTAGAAGCATAGAAGAAGAACTCACAACTCTGAGTCAACATAGAAAGACTCTGAAGGACAGAGCCTGCATGGAAAAGGTAATGAAAACCGACAGACAATGTCTTTCAATTCTTGGTTGCACTCTTAATTCACTATTTTTTTTTTTTTTTGTTTCACAAACAGACCAATGTTGTTATGTCTGTGCTGGAGAGGGAGGAGATGGAGAGACAGTTGGATAGTGCCAAAACAGAACTCTTTTCTGAGCAGCGACGCTCAAGAGAGAAGCTAGAGTCCATGCAAGAAGTACAGTATTATCACTTCTTCATATGTAGAACCATCCAAAAATAACAAAACATCCAATATTTTTTCTAGACAGATCATCATTTTTGTTTTGATATAGTGACTTTTTGGATAAAGGAACAGTAAAAAAGTAAAAGTAAAACAAAGCTAGTCAAATTGAAGGGTGTTGTGAGTAGTTCTCTGCAATGTACTGTAAGATAACTGCAATTGTTTTGTGTGAATTAAGATTAAGATTTTGTGTTTAAATATTTCTGTGTACATTTTCATGTATGATCTTGGAGCAGAAATTGGAGGAGACTCTTGAGGAACTCCAGAGGGTCACAGAGGCAGAGAGCTCACTGAGGAACAGGTTTACTTGTCTGGAGGAGAAACAGAAGCAGAAGGAAGAACAGACTGAGGTGACACCTTCTGTCGTCATTCTAATGTCTAATATTAAAAAAATAATCTGTCAAGCCAATGGCACCTCATCATCTACTTTAGTGTATTAAGTATCCAAACTATTTTTGCCGTCTCTTCTTCTCTTAGGCCTTAGAGTGTCAAGCATGTGAGCTGCAGGGTGAACTGGGAGAATGCAAGATCAGAGTGGGAACACTGGAGAAGATGGTGGCCCAGAAGGAGCTGCAGCTGCTAGATTTGCAGGAGCAACGTGGGCTCTTACAAGCAGAAAGAGATGAACTGAAGGGGGAGCTACAACACTTGAAATCCCAGCACTACAATGCACTGAAAGAAGCTCGAGAGCAGGCCCATAAAATGATTGTAAGCATGGAGGTTTGTAACTCTATAAGTCATAGTTTTTCTAAAGTAACATTAAGTAATTTGGGCTTTTTTTGTATTTCAGGAGGCAGCACTGAAGCAGCAGAAGGATTTGGCTTTGGCTCACGAGCAACAAATCCAAAAGGTGACAAATGTGTCTAAAATACTGATTCTTCAAATGACATCATCATGTTGTAAATAATGACGTAGCAATCCTCGTGGCTGCTGTGTCTTCAGGTTAATACGCAGGCAGAAGAGGAGAAAGCTGCTTTGAAAGAACAAGCCCAGTCTCTCACACAACATATTGAGTCCACACAAAGTTCCCTTCAGGTCAGCGTGTTTCCTAAGAGAATGACATCCACTGCAAATATCTCATTGGAAAGCATTTAGTGAACTGTTTTAGCCAAAGTACCTTGCACTGCCATGAATGCATATATTATAAGTTAAGTATGGGTTCCACTGGTGGGTATGAAAGCCTGACTTTTTCACTTATTTCACTATGCACTATATATACAGTACAGTAGTAAGTAACAGCAGTAAACGGGAGTTACTTTTAAATATGTGTTCTTCTCCAATTCTGGCAGCTAAAAGAAGAAGAAGCAAAGACGCTGAGGAAGTCTCTGGAGCAGCAGCAGGAGGAGGCAAAGCACCGTGAAGAGAAGCTGCATGTAGAAGCATTAGAAAAGGTACTGTGAAAATCCTCCTCTGTGCAAACCTTATCTTTATGGTTTCATGATATGCACAGTTTACTTTTTATTCAGGTGCACAAAGCCATAGAGGAGGAGAGGGGGAAGTGGGAGGCAGAGAAACTGGAAGCTGTGCAGAAACACCGTGGGATACTGGAGGAGCAGAACAGAAAGAGCCTGGAACACACAAGGAGTGAGATGCAGCAAGAGAAGAGTAAAGCACTGGCTCTTCAACATAAAGTGATGGAGCTGCAAAGAGTAAGATGACTCTCAACCATGACATGTAACATTACCACCTTAAATAAAACAATACATTTACATTGTCTGTTCTTGCATGATTTTCTTTTCATCCGTAAGAGAGTGCAGGAGTTGGAGAGTGAAAGCTGTGTGCAGCAGAGAGAGCAGGAGTCTTTGCTCACTGTGATTTGCAAATCACTGAAAGAGGAGCACCAGGCAGAGCTGCGGAGATTGCAGAGACACATGGCACAGGTGCAAGAAAACATTTGCAGGCACATAAAGGGATATGGTGTTGTGGAAAAGCTAATTTGTTGTGGTCTGTGGTAATAGGAGAGTCAGAGGACTGTGCTGCAGCTTGAGCAGGCTATGCAGCTGGCAGAGAAAGAGGCCGACAGGCTCCAAGTGATGCTGGAAGAGAAGGAGAGCAGCCATAACCAAACCACAGCCAAGCAAGAACAGCAGCTCAGGCACTGGGCCCAGGAGCTGGACGTAGAGTGCGAGCATCTACACCTTTTAGTGGAGCAGAGGGGAGCCAAACAAAGTACTGTGCAACTTCCTGCCAGGTATACCCTCCTGCTCTGTATTACAAACATACTGTATCTGCATCAGAATACTTTATAGATACTACGCTGTGTATTAAATTATCAATTAGCTTCTAATTTTGATGCCTTTTTATTCTGCAGTCCCACTGTAGCTGAAGGTCTTGCAAAACTGAAAACACTAAGAGACCAGTTGAAGCACTTGATAAGCCATCTATATCAGAAACTTGAGTCTCAGAGGCAAACAACTGAGCTGCTGAGAAAAGACAAGGTATAGTTTGGTGCACTATACACACAGCGTAGTGCCTGGTGCACGCAAATACAGCTCATTAATTGTACACATTTATGCACATCTTCAAGTTCATATTTGTGTGTTTATTTTTTCAGGAGAGAGAATTGAGCATTCAGAGGAAACAGTTGAGGGTGGAGAGAGACCAAGCATTGGATTCTCTGAAGGAACGTCTCATTCAGGTATGAACTTACACACTTTGTACAGCTCATGTTTGTGCAAATAAACATTAAAAAAAAACTTAAATCACAGTATAACATGATTGTTATGCCCCATCACATTTGTTCAGGAGCACATTGAGGAGTTGAGCAGTCTTAACTGGGCTCATATGTGTGATGGAGGAGGTGAGGGGGGAGGTGCGGCAGCATCTCTTCGCAAGCAGCTGAAGGCCAAAGACCTGGAGCTCAGGCAGGTTCAGAGGAGCATGGGCCAGTGGAAGGAAAAGACTGTAGCTCGTCTGGCATGCAAGTTTGAAGAAGAGTTGACGGCTGAACTGGAAAGGTAACCTGCCAAACATGAAAACTGCATCTTCCAAACTAAGTTCATTTTGTTCTTACTAAGTGTGGAGAAGGGATTTCTCATTCTGTTTAGAAATGAAAATTCAACTTGCTCTTCTCTTCCTTAAGGCCCAGAATCTTACTGATCCACACAATGGAAATTTTGCTTCCTATATTTAAGTTCTGCTCTCATTTTTACCACCCTACAGGTGCAAGACAAAGTTGTTAAGGTGCAGGTAACTGGTTTCTGTCTGTGGAGAATAGATGACATACTAACCAGCTGTCTGTCCTGACAAAAGCATGATCTCACCTCGACTCACTGTGATATGCTGTTTAGACCATAGATGTAACATTAACTATAAATATGAACCCATTCCTCCTTCATGCAGTAATGTTAATCACACCTGCTGCAACAACATTTCAAATCTAGGGTTTGTTTGTTTTCCAGAAAGACGTCAAAGACACAAGAGGAGAGGCATGAAAAGTCTGAGAGGTCTGAAGTAGAGATGAAGCTTAGTGCAAAGGTAAATGTGTGAGCATAAACATCAAGCTCTTATAGATATGTAACCTGAAAATACTTATATATTGTATGTATTGGCAACCACAACAAAAATATACAATTTCTTGACAAATCCATCTATCTCTCCTTGTGTCTTGGCCCCATCAGGAAGCTCAGAATTCAGTTTGCTCTCCGTTGTTTTATGCTGTGGACCCTGCGGCTTCTCACAGCCCCTCAGATGTGGCTTCATTAAAACTTCTGCGCTACCTCCAGAGCAGAGTCAAGCAACTCCGAGTAGAAAACCAGACCTACACCTGCAGCCCATCACCTCTAAATACAGGCCCTTCAGATTTGTCAGGATCCTATCTTATGACAGTGAGTGCTTTCTTCTAATAGTGGGTTACTGTTAAATTGAGTCGTCCATCTTTCATTGTAACTGCCAACTGCATTTAAGTGGTGATACATAATGAGCATACTGCAAATGTTTGTACTTTTAATTTATATTACTCAAGTAATAATGCCGAGGGGGAAAATTGCACAAGACACCCCATAAAACAAAACCAAAAGCACAAATCGATTTTTCAAGAAAATGGACTGAGGCTCCCAAGACATATGTAATGAATGGATCGGCGCATAAAACTAAATAAATCTGTAAAAACAAGGAACATACTGCTGTGTGTGTAGTATTATCATTTCCATTCAAATATTATTTTTGCTCTTGTCTTTATAGTAGCAGCTAATATTGGTTTCTCTTTTACAGATCAATCAATGTCAAGACAGTGCTGGAAATCAGAGTTACTCATCCATCAGGACAGTTCCAAGATAAGGACATGAGACCTTACTGTGTGTGTGTGCAAATACACCAGTGATATGATGTTAAATCTGAGTCTCAAGCATTTCAAGCATGTGCTTCACCACAGAGATGAGTCATTTACTGTTACGTGCACTTAAGATAAGAGATTAACAAGCAGGTCACGGTGACAAATGACACAACCATAGATTTGGTCATTGAGTTCACATTCCTCTGTGTTTAAGTCAAATTTTATGGCTTAAGGTTACTGTGAACTGTGAATGAGTGATGAACTGACATTTCTCTGAAGATTAAAGATCATGTGAAATGTCAGGTAACCTCACAAAGCTGACGTTTCCATCATAAATGTAACATGATGTTAAATTGTACAATAAAAAAAGTTCATTACCTGGCAAGTTCAAGACAATTATGTCATTAGCATGAAACTTTCATATAAACTATTAACTTTGTGAAATGGTGTAATCTAAAATATTTCATTTATAATTTATCAGCCATGCTGCTGTTCACGAGGTATTTAAGCAGGCTAGATAAAAGAGGAAGAGGCCCTGTTTCAGTTCTTCCTGTGGTATAAGCCATGGAGGAACACATATTTATTTAACAAGAATATTGTCTGCATTTAATAAATATATAGAGCTGCAATGACTAGTCAATTAACCAATCAGTTGATGGCTTGAAATTTAATCAACACATTTTTTGATAATTGAAGTGTGAAGATTTGCTGCTTTCATCTGTTTTTATATCATTGTAAACTGAGTATCTTTAGGGTTTGAACTGTTGGTTGAACAAAACAGGACATTTGAGGACCTCACTTAAGACTCTGGAAAATTGGGTTGGGACATTTTAATCAAAAAAGTTATTGGCTGATAAATGATACCGTAATGTAAATAACTTAGTTGCAGCCCTATGAGCATAATCTTCTTTATAAACATTCGTCTTGGTTCAGGAAACTATCTGATGCAGAGCTGGCCCTTGCTGATCTGACCTGGCCTGAATAAAATTAAAATGTCATTGGACACTGTAAAATCTTTGACTATTGTGTGACAATTTAGAGACTATTGCATTCAGTAATAGTTCATTAGTTAAAATCCCCTAATTTTTTTCAATGTTTGTACAGCATGTATGTATGAGATAAGTGAATGGTCTATCACATTAGTGGCGTTCCACAGGGGTCAATTCTAGGACCCTTACTTGTCCTAATACATTTCATCCAATGAAAACCAGCTATGCCATGTAGAATTTTTTACATTGACAATGTAAAATTTTATTTGATAACAAATATAAAGTAATAACACTCAATGGCTGGTTGCAATTCCAGTAATATATATATATATATGAAAATACAATCAAATCATAAAAGGTGCATTTCCATGACTTCTCTCAAAGCTCACAGATGGTGTACTTGCTAAGCACTATAGGAAGATAATCTTTCTACCACAACAAGTACAACTGCGAGCAGAAAGTCATGCTGTGAGCAAATGTGAACACATAGGAACAATTTAGTGTTCTGTTAACTAGGCCCAAAACTGAACATAAAAATACAAAATTCAATGACACACTGATGTCAAACAAAGAACAGGTTATATTTACAGTAAATCAGTGTGTTGTTGGCCAGGCTTTGGCAAAATTATATACAAATTATTATTCCTAAGGGCAAAGGTCATTCCTAAGTTCATAAGTTATATGAAACAGGTTATGTAAGGCAGCCTATAAAACCTTTCAGGGTCTTGAGATTGTGACTGTCGCCTTGGAGATTTAACTGAATGAACATCTTACTTGTAGTTGCCTGGGATTATAGTCAGAAAATCAAAAGTAAGTGATTGTAAAGCAGACGATGTGTTGTACAAACTGTCCAGAACAGCACAATACTCATGTAAAGCCAACACACCTTGCCAAACTGACCAACTTAAAGTGGTTCTGAGTCCTTTATAGTCTTTAATGTGACTACATGTCCAGTCTTCTGCTTTGGCATATACTATTACATTTCCATGTCTTCCTCTCCAGAGCTGTGGGTCGCAGGAAAACTGTACAGAGGAGAGTGTGTGTCTACAGGTGGACTGGAGGGACTGAGGGTACTGTGAGGGGTCGGAGATGGACACGGCGTCGGGGGTTGCCGAGATACTGTCTGTTGTTTACGCTGTTTCTGTAATGAGCCCTTTAGTCTCTGACAGAAGGGATCATCCGGTGGCCGCCACAACACCAACTCCATGCAGGAATGGCTCCTAAATGTATGAAGGAGAAAGATGAGAGGCAAAAATAATCAGCAAGGAAGAAAATGTGTCTTTTACAGCTGCTTTTCCAGGGAGAATTTTTCCAGGGAGAAATTCTTGTCCGTGGAACATGATTCACGTTAGACATGAGGTCTTTCAAAATTCATTCAACATTCTGATAACACAAAGAAGAAAACATACAGATTGGGCTACTATATGATGGAGCATGTCGCTGATGCTGCGCTGTAATAGTATAACAGCACCTAACATCACTGAACAGATTATGTATTTACCCATGAGTATATCGCAATTATTTAAGATTTACAGTTTACTGACATCTGTGTACCTACCTGTCTTATAAATATGTGAAAACTTTGGAAGTTTTGTGATCCCTCTGTCTTACAATATATGTGTTACGTTACCATTTTAGGACAATATATTGATTTATTTTCACTGTAGCTTTTTTTCCAGGTACTACAGAATGCACTCATTATCACAGGACTACTGGAGTAAACCATAAGGTAAGTATTTTTCTTAAAATCCAGCAATCACCAGTCACTGAAGTGCCTTTTTTTTACCATGACTGTTGTTTTGTTTTAACAAATCCTGATGCACTTCATCAAAGTGTCTGAACTCCAGAAAGAATCCAATTTACGAATAAGCGCACTGGTCTGGATAATCAAAGATTTTGCAATTACCTTCTCCATGAGTTTGAATGGGCTTCATGTTCAACAAATGTTGTTCTAGTGTCATCATGTTAGACATCAAGTCTTAAAATTCATTCAGCATTCGGATAAACAAAAAGAACAGAACATACACAGATTGGGCTACTGTGTGGGGGAGGATGTCACTGATGCCGCGCTGTAGACCCTCCTTTAAACTGTCTGAGATCACCAGCACCGGCCGTCTTGGGGCTGGCTCTACATCGAGATCTTCATCCTCATCGTCATCCTCCAGCATTATTCTATGATACATCAATATTACAGCATTCACTTGAAGGAATAGTGGGTAAAGTATGCGTTGACAATGTCCAAACCCCCCCTCACTACCACTGAGAGTAAAAAAAAAACCCATTCTGACTGCTGTAAATGGGGAAAGAACACAAGCAAATAACTTGAAAAGGGGCATAAAAATCTTTGAATCGGTTTGTGCGGTCAGGACGCAACAACTCTATCTTTGCAGTGTTTTCCATGCTTTTATTTCCATGTGAATACATCACTAACATGAGCAGATGCTGAATATTTGTGTCTGACACTCCAGGAGGAGTGACTGTGGTGACTTCTATGATGCTACATGTGTACTCTCTATCAACAGACCTGTTTTGTGGCAGTACCAACAGAGAATCTGTAAAAAGTCTAGTCTATTGCTGGGACACACACTGTATATACATTTTCTTTTCAAGATGGCGTAGGGTTTGAGGTCGTGTGGTGTCAGTTTGTAGTCTAATTCTGACAATCAGTCAAATAAGTTGACTGTTTCTTAATAATCCCCTACTTTTAGTGTAATTTGTACAATGCATGAAGATACAGAGAAACTCTATGCTACTTAATTTTACTATAGCTTGAAAGCATATTGTTGCACACCTGTTTTCGATCTCCTGAAGTTTCCTCTGAGCTGCCTCTATCTCCATGCAGGAGCTCTCTGTCTCAGTTCGGGACAGGGCAGAGGAAGGCTGCAGCAAAGTCAAGTTCTGAGGTGCTGGGCAGGGCTGTGGAAGTGTCGGGCTGGCTTGTTGTGCAGACAGAGGAGGACAGCTGTTGGCAGCTTTTGGAGGCCAGTCCTGACATGTGCTAGTGCTGGGGCTTTGTGAAATGTCCACTTCTGCCTCCACCATCAACCTCCTCCTTTTGGCAAGGCATCCTCTGAAACAAAAAACAAAACAAACATCTATTGTTAGATCCCTAAGTAACTATAACAAGTAATATTAAATGTTCAGTAAGCCTTCCCATCTCTCACATACTCATCATCAACTCTCCTCCTGTGCTTCCTTTGGCATCGTGTCTCCCAGCTGTTGTGAGACAGAGAGATGTGTCAAAAACAGAAGATACGTCAAGTGTTGCAGACAGATGCAGTGCAGTTGAGACCCCAAAATGAACCAGCAGCTCACCTGTTAGAGCGTGTTGCTCTCTGTAGGTGACCAGGTGTACTTGGAGGTCCGAGATCAAATTCAGGAAGGCTTGTGGGGCCTGAAAATGAATACATGGCTGGCAGAAACCCCAGTTCACTGCTTGTGGGGGCTGAGTGATACACGGTGGTCCAGTGAAATGATTTGAAGAGACACACGGGTAGATATCCAGAAACTGATCTGATCTGGAAGATCAGTACTGATACCAATCAGATGAACTGATGAAGGTATTTTCTGTAGCTACATGACGTATGTCGTGTTAGCAAATAAGTTAGAAATCTGTTGAGACGCGGCCTGCAGGCTGCGTATCTAAACTGACGGTAACTACAACGCTGCCGTTACATTTTAATGTGTAACATTACGGATAAAATGAGCCATTACTCATAGCTCATCTCTAAATACCAGCTGTACATGAACCAGAAACGTATACAGACCGACCTACGCAGCTCAGCTGTTCTGCCCCTTGCTGTTTGTGTTGTTGTTGTTGTGCTAACTAGTCCTCGTTCCGTTCACATTGCCTATTCTTGGCCTGTCCCCATTAGCAAACGGAAAGAGGCTCTGCATGCTCAGCCCTTACTAGTCTAACAGTATGATGCAGCATACGAGCAGAAATAGTCCCCAAATGAGTGGTGCCTGTGGTATGAACTGGGAGGTAGGCTGGGTTAAGCTAGCTGACGTTAGCTAGCTAATTCTGAAAAAGTGAGTCGCGCAGAAGACTCGTCAAGGTTCTAGAAGGTGCGCATGTTACATCAGGTGAATTGTGGGACTTGTAGTAATTGTGGGGAAACGACTTCAATTACACAGGCTTTGTTTGTGTAAAACACGTTTAGGTACAGAAGCAAAGTTATCTCCTGAGTGAAGTTTTTGTGTAGTGATCATAGTACCAGTTCCAGCTACTTAGCGTCAGTTATCAAATCGAGTCCGGAAGATGATTTGTGTACAATTAGATAAGTATCTGCCTCTTTTATTGTATCCGTCTTAACGAAGAGTAAGCAGTTGACAAGATAATTCCCCCCAACTTCCTGCTTATGTTCCGACCCACGGCGGTGTTTAAAGGGACTCTCTCGCTTTTTTCATCGATGTGTCATCTCAAATAACGAGTCATGTGACAGTGAAATACTAGAAGCTGTTGTCTCTGCTTGTTCCCTCACTTAGCTTTGAGTCTTGCCTCTGGATTCTCTCTGAGAAGGTAACAAATCATTGTTTACTGCGAAATTCAAAAGACTCACAGGCTTCTTACAATACCGATGTAAAATTATTGTAATAACAGTCTTGTAATATTTACGTAACATCACTGACTAGATAGTTGTGCATTTAATCCATAGGTATATTGCAGTTATTTAAGATTGATTGTTTTTGCAGTTTTTTTGAGTTTGATTGTTCGACATCTGTGTAGTTTCCTTTCTCATGAATATGTGAGTTTTATGATCTCCGTGTCTTACAATACACGTTGCGTTAACGTTTTAGGTCAATGTGTTGATTTATTGTCGCTGTTGCGTTATACAGGTACTCCAGGATGTACTCTTTGGTCATTATCACAGGACTACTGGCTTTTGCCTCCAGTAAGCCATGTGGTAAGTTTTCTTGAAATCCAGCGATCACCAATAATTAAAGTGCTTTTTAAATTCATGACAGTTGTTTGTTTAAACAAACCCCTGACTGACTTCACCAAATCTTTCTCAACTCTGGAAAGAATCCAGTTTAGGGTGGATTGGCTCAGTGGTCTGGACATTCACAGATTTTGCAATTACGTATTTAGGAATTTGAATGGTCTTCATGTTGTTTGCTTATCGAAAAAGTTGTGCAATTGTCATCAGTCATCAGTAATGCAAACGACCTGAACTTAAAGAGAATTATGACACCTTTTTGATCTTCAGTGATGAATATCGCATCAAGAGGAGACATTAGGAATTTGTTTGTTCCTTTGTTTCCTCTTGTGAATGCTGATGCAGCAGTTCCGTCATTTTGCAATGACTTTAAAAGTTCATGTTGATGTCAGCAAGAGAGAGCAAATGAAATATTTTTATGTCAGTGGTCAAACTTTCTGAGCTACTCTTTTTCCTTGAATTTTTTTTTTTTAATCCAGGTACAGCAGGATCCAACAGTGAGCTGCTCCTGTCACTCAATAAGGATCTCCTTCGCTCTCTGGAGAGCCAGACGGGACTTCCCAATCCCAGTGTCCACTTGGCGTTAAGACTTTCAGATAACCACAACCTCGCCAAGGAGGGTGAACACCTGAACAAACTGAAAAGTCATTTGCACAATGACATTCAAAAGTAATTGTTTCTAATTATTGTGTCAAAACAAATGTAATGCTATTTAAAATCTGTATATCCATTGAATGAATCTTTCTCCTTGATGTTCTTGCCTGAACCTCAGTCTGCTGTGTCTTCCTCAGCTCTCTCACCAACAGCCAGTCTGTGGTTGGACAGTTGGCTCTGTACACTCTGGCTTTGAAGTCTTCCTGCTATGACCTCAACACAATCACCTTCACCGTCAGTGACAAGCGTGAGACGCTGCTGACACACCTGAAGAACCAGATGGAACAAGAAAAACAGCACATTGCATGTACGTTTTCTCCTGACCTTTTGTGTGTAAATGAATTGTATATGTGTACTTGTTTGCAAACTCAATTGCCTCAAATTGCCCCTCAAGGGACGAATCAAGTATTTTGAATTGAACTGAAGGCCAACAGATGTCATAAAGGGCTGTTCATCAGTCTGTTCCTTTCATATTGTGCTACAAAATGAGTTCAAAGTTTCTTTATTGAGGATACTTATTCAGAAAGAAAACGAAAAGATATTTGGAATCCACTTTAACTCAAAAGGATTCAAAACTTTATGATTTCTTTCTTTCATATTTCATATTCTACAGGCAGACACTGTTAATACATTATCTCTTCATAGAATTCAGCAGCACAGAGCAGATTACTTTTCAGTCACTGACATAACCATTTTTATTTCAGTTTGAACAGACCCTTTTTTTCCCTCATTGTAGTAACCTTGCAGTGGCATTGGAGAAAAAAGCACATACCAAAATACCATTTAATGACTTAAACATTGTCATGAAGTCATGTTCTAATATCTTTTGGTTTCTTTTATTTCTTCTCTACTGTACGCAGTCAGCCACCGCCCTTTGACCAATTATTACCAGTACTCTCTGGGTGTGCTTGCTCTGTGTGCGAGCGGCGTCAGGGTCAACAACCATGTCAGCAACAAGCTCATCAAGGCAGTAGAACATGAACACTTCAAACATGGAGACAACGAGAGCATAGGTGAGTAAAAACTCCTCTGAAGGTTTTCTTTTAGCTGTTAAAATAAGTAAGAAATCAGTTATTTCCAGTCACTATGTGTCAATTCTTATGATATAAATTCTCAGTAAGATGTATGGTAGCCTACTTACCACTAAGATTGTTAATAGTTAATGTAGGAAAACTACATCCTAAACATGACATGGTTAGTTTCTATGTGGTTTCATACACATTGTATGCACATGCACACACAAAAGAGATCCTTACTATGATCCTTGAAGACCGTAACATCTGGAGTCGTAAAACAACCGTGCTCTATACTTTTGATTGGTCTGTAAATTAAGATGTAGTCTTATGAAGTGATCTGTACGTAGTCCTTAGCTTCAGTCCTGTTAATTCCACCAATATGTTTGTACATGAGAGGAATCGAGGGGTCTCACTGTCAAACAGCTCAGTTACTTGTTTTGTTTTTCTTGTGATTCGAATTAAACTGTCCTTCAATCTGTCCAAAATGCATATTTTATAGATACCTATGCCATGGCGGGAATGGCCCTCCAGTGTGTGAAGGAGTCTGGTTCCCATGTGCAGAATGCTGTTCAGCTTGACACAGCCCTCACCAAGATCAAGCAGAAGCTCTTTGCTGGGCAAAAGTCAGATGGTCATATAGGCAATGAGTTCAGCACAGGCCTGGCAGTGCAAGTAAGGAACTTTTTACTTTTTTCGTATGTCTTCCCTTCTCTTCCTCCGCTTGAAACCCAATGAAATAAAATCTTTTCAGCCTAAATATTATGTGTTGTGTTTAAGGCATTATTGGCAATGGGGAGCCAGGTTGCAGAGTGCGCTGCTTCAATGGAAGCCATGAGGACAGATGCCAGAAGCAACACGTACCACAACCCCATGGCTATATCTCAGATTCTGCCAGCTCTTCAGCAGAAATCCTACCTGGCAGTTAAAAGCAAGGAGTGCCTCGTTGAAAATGGTATGTGCAATATTATTTCTTACCTCTGTGGTGATTTCAGGTTGTGTCTGTAACTGTATTTGTCTTTTTACAGACTCTCTGATGCTGGAGCCCATGGATACTGTGGTGGTTTTACCAAGCGAGACTAAAGTGGCCGTGACAGTGGATGTGGTGACATCCAGCGGGGCAACTGCTAGTTACTCTGTTATTGTACCAAAGGGCAGCTCTCTGTTGGAGGCCCTCATGCTCCTCAAGGAGAACTATCCTGACTTTGTGTGAGTCCATATAATTTTGCATTTTAGTTTTTGTCTAAGTTCACGCAAATTGTATGATTGCGAGCAGTGAGTGATCTTTGATGCTGTGTGGCAGGTTTGAGACGGAAACCAGCCTGTGGGGACCTTTCTTAAGTGTGGTGAATGGAGAGCAGGCCAGACAGAGTGACCGCAGATACTGGCACCTCTCCTCTGGTGACAAAGGGCTCACTGAGGGTGAGGAAACACACACAAACACACACACGCAAATATTATATTGTAAATTGCTAAGAGAGCTTATTTTTTTGATCTGCTGCTTCAGTTTCATGTTGGTTAAACAATGCTTCTTTTTTCTTTCAGGTATCAGTGATTACAAGATTGAGGCAGCTCAGACGATCACCATCAAAAACACAAGCTACTGAGAGCGAAATCAATCACTACTGATGCAACAGTGATCGATGTAGATCAAAAGATTCTTGATTTTATTCTGTCCTTTGTTGTTTTAAGCGATGATTTTGCTTAAATTGTCAGTTGCCATTATCTGTGATATCATTGTAATTTAGAACAAACTGAATAGACTATGCTGTGAATATTGTAAAAGCAAAGCAAATTGTAACAGTCTTATGTTAAGATTAAATTAGTGCAAAATGTATATTCAAATATATTACAAACTGTGATTTTTTAAACAAATAAAATGTGATGTGATAGGTTGTTAAATAAAGAGTTTTTAGAGTTTTAAAAAGGTTTGAATTTGTCTTCAAAACATGGTGGAATTATAATTTTAAGAAATTAAAGTAAATTAAATTATTGGATCATATTTACTACTACTACCACTACTACTTTAGAAAGTAAATGCTAATTACAATCATGCAACTTTTGTGTTTATGGATTGAGGATGATGTGTGTGTGAACTTTGTCACAGATAACACAGGCTGGTGCTCATGGAGATCCAGACAGTTTCATTTACCATTTGTTTGATGGTGAAATTACATATGATTTCTATGGTTATAGCAAACAGTCTCATGCAGATTGTTCCAGTTTGAAAAGTTCTTTGATTGGTTGACAGACGTTCAAGATGATACCCAAGGGATAAAACGCTGGATGTCTTCAAAGTGTACTTGTGTCAGCATTCTGTGACGAGGCCATTATCACTTTTGTTTTGATGGCTGGGTTAATCTTGTATCCTAAAAACCCTAAAACTGCATTTCTATGCCACATCAAAATGCATTTCTTTGTAGAGAAAAGTCAAAGAGATCAACAAAGCATGATCCTGAGATAAACAATCAATTAATATAAACCGAAAGTAAGAATTATACAGCTTGAAGATTCATAGTCGAATGATGTTTAATGTCGCAGGGTAAGACCATAGACTGTTGTTTGTGTGTGTGTGTACATATATATAATACTTTGTATAATATGGGTAAAACGTTCATGGCGTCATGGATCACAGAATCTGAGTCAAAGTCGAAATACTTCCTGTTACACGAACTGTCACGACCACAAACTTAGCTAAGTTTACACACAGTACAACACAGTACAATCAATATAACAAATATCTGACATTTAAAAAACACATTTTCGTTTAAAAAATATTCTATCTTCTTTTTGATTTGTCGAAAGGCTTTTATTGCGAAAATACGAACTATGTGTACCGGAAGTGCTTTTGGTTGCTACTGTGCGTAGCATTAGGTCACTCCTTTCATTCACTTATTTAAGTAATTTTAACCATAAGCAGCAAACATACGAAAGGCGAAAGTGCGAGCGCCCAAGTAACAATTTGATTGAGTTTGTGAATTGTAAATTTAGCTTTAAGACGATTATTCATCATGAAATGTTAGGTGACATCATGGAGAAGATGAGCTAATGTTAGCTAAGCAAGGATGTATGAAGGGAACACGAGCTTGTAAACACGAGCAATGCAAAATAACTGCTCATTAACATTAGGAAGTATACTAAGGTGCTAATTAATGCGATAATCCACATTTTATTGTAGGTATGTCTGTCATGATGTCTGCACTATATCGATGCGTTTTGTTAAACCGGGTTACTAAATCTAAAACCCACACAGGTCTGGTACAGGCTATGAAATTTGGATACAATGCGCCTCCTCCACAGTTGAAAACATCCGAGAGTTTCCTGCGAGCTGCAGTCAAAGCCATGATCCAGCCAACAAAAAGCTTACGTAACACTACTATGGCTCATAAGGCAGGGAAGCAAAGTTTTTCCTGCCCAAGGTGTCTGTCAAGTACAGCTTCATCTAAGGATGGAAAAACTCGAGTGAAGAGAGTTTCTATCGAGGGGAACATTGGTAAGATCAGAGTATCTGCGCAGTATTTTAAACTTAAACATAGAGACCAAATGTACTGTAATAATACACACTGTTTGTGGCAATGCATGTACAGTAGAGTGGTTGAGTATTGAGAGTACTGAGACCTTTTACTTAAAGATCCCCTCCAGACATGTATGAATATGCAAATATTTTTCATTTCAAAAGTTTTCCTGCTGGACGCAAGATGTCTCCTACTTCACCGTAAAGTCAATTTTCAGTGTGTGTGCACTGGAGGCTTCAAGTTTCTACTTTACACTTGTGTAAGCTGAATATTGGACCACAATTAGCTCCAAGCTCTTTGTTATGGCACAAGTCATGCTTGTGGGTCCACCCTTTAAAATCAGATTTTTCAATGAGCTCAGAGAAACCTTTCCACTTTCAGCAGATAAATGTGAAAACAGCCTTCAAGTGTCAATCTCTGCACATACATCATTCTGCACAGTGAAGCTCATACATCCAACTGTAGGAACAAGAAGAAAAGCATGTTTTTGAGTGGAGGACAATTTTAAATAAAACTATCAATACCACAATATGAAAATACTCCATTACAAGTTAAAGTATTAATTGCAAAATTTACTTAAAGTATCAATATCAATATGATACTTAAAGAATAAATTGGCCCCTTGCTAGGGCTGCAACTAACGATAATTTTCACTATCGATCATTTTCTTGATGAGTGGATTGATTGTTTAGTCAATGAAATGTTAAAACGATGTGAAAAAATGTAATTTATAATTTCCCAGAGGTCACAATGATGTCTTCAAGTTGCTTGTTTTGTCTATCTAATATTCTAAAAAGTTAAGATAATAATAATAACTGTCATAATGACAAGGAAAAAAGCAAATCTTCACATTTAAAAATTAGAAAAACGTAGCTAGTAACTTTAGCAGTGAAATAAATTGTAGCAGAATAGGAAGTAAAATATTTCCCTCTGAAATGTAGTGGAGTAAAAGTAAAAAGTTGCATAAATTGGAAATACTCAAGTAAAGTACAAAATTGTACTTAAGTACAGTACTTGAGTAAATGTACTTAGTTTCTTTCCACCACTGATACAGTACTTATGTTCTCTTATATATCAGCTGTTGGAAAGTCGACCTTTGCAAGACTCTTGAAATCAGCTTGTCCAGACTGGGAGGTGGTGGCAGAACCTGTCAGCAAGTGGCAGAACATTGAAAGTGGGACCTCGCAGGTGTGCACATTTCCTCACCTTTAAAACTGCTCACAGCAAGTATCAAATGAGAGCAAGCTGACTGTATCTTATCTCGATTGCTTTCATTCGCAGGGGGCAGATGCATCCCCCCAGACGACAGTGAGCAACCTGCTAGAGATGATGTACCAGGACCCCCAGCGCTGGTCCTACACATTCCAGACGTATTCCTGCATGAGTCGGCTGAGAACACAGCTGCAGCCTCCTCCAGCTCACCTGATCAGCTCAGAGGGAACACCCGTCCAGGTGTATGAGCGTTCGGTCTACAGCGACAGGTGAGTGACTCCGGTAATCATGACCGGGAAGTTAGAAACTCCTTTTCTTGCTCCATTTATTTTGTGCATTCATAATCCTTCCATATGTGCAAGAATGTGTCAAAATCGCGTTTAGTCAAGCAAATAATTCCTACCAGAGTGAGGCAGGGACTTACTCTAATGTTAGAAATTTAACATGTTGTCACCACATTATTAGTGTTGTTACTAAACAACACTGTGTTTGGTGGACTATTATCATTATTATTATTATTATGAAAGTTTTTGAGGAAATACATTCTTGTAAAATTGTCTTTGACGCTCTTTCCTGTCAGATACATCTTCGCCCTGAACATGTTTGAGCTCGGTTGTATCAACGCTACAGAGTGGGCCGTCTACCAGGACTGGCACTCTCTGCTTGTGGAACAGTTTGGACACCAGGTGGAGCTGGAGGGCATCATCTACCTCAGAGCCCAGCCAGAGGTTTGCACAAAGGAGATTTCATAGTTTGCATTCAAGGGATACAAGAGATACATGAATCTTGTACACAAAAAAGGTGACATGGTACTTTTGTGAATTTTTCAGAAATGTATGGAGCGCCTGGAGCACCGGGGAAGAGCAGAGGAGAAGGGGGTGAAACTTGACTATCTGAATAAGCTGCACATTCAACATGAGAAGTGGCTTGTTGAGAAGAGCACTGAGTGAGTGTTAATGGGATCACGTCTGTGTTGCGTGTGTCTTTTAGATCTTTATGTTTTGAATAAGACTGTTTCTGGTGACCACTGCTGAAATGCAAAAAAATCATCAAAGACCTAATCTTCTCAACATGGCCTCAGTGGTCAGGGAGGATACACTGAGCTGATACAATCAGATGGCTTCTGTAAATGCCATCTGAGACCTGTTGTGCACAGTTTTTATATGTATAAATGTAAAGAAACGTAAGTATCCAGCTCATATGACCTTTAAATTGTTCTACCGGAATCTGGTATGAAATATTTAAACAAATTGAATTTTAAAAGTGAAATGAATAACAGCAGTTTAGGCACAGCCATCATACTACTGGATGCTCTGAGTCTTGTTCAACAATCACCATTTCGAATGCCATTCCTCACAGCTGTTTTTTGCTTGGCTGTGAACAGGTGACTGTCGGCAGTGTGTGGTCTGGGGACTTCAGGCTGTTACCTTGACGCAGAGTCTAATACAGCTTGTTTCTCTCCTTTCAGAATACATTTTGAGAAGTTGAAACACATACCTGTGTTACAACTCGATGCCGGCGTGGAGTTTCAGAGTGACCCAGAGGCACGGGAGCAATTTATAACACAGGTGTGTTTATCTAGTGCACTTTGACATAATAGCTGCTGTGCAGGCGTTAACCACATGAGGGCCCTCTCCTCATGTTTGAGACCTAATTTTTTAACTCTTGTCTTTGATCCAATGAGAACTTATTCCACTGGTACATTTCTCTGTTTCTGGATGTGTTTTTGATCCATTGTGATCCTAAAGTTCCTTTTCATACACAGGTGAAGAACTTCTTTAATGCTTTATGAGAAGACACTCATCAGCTACCATCAACAGTGGGAAACAGACCAGTTAGACCTCAGTCATTCTCAAGTTTCTTAACTGACATTAATAAATATGAGCCTCATCTAGCATGGAGCAACTATAGACTACTAAAAATGTTATCTCTTATTGATAAGCTGCTGTTTCTATAGGACCATGCTCAATGAAACACACAGATCATTGTTGCTAGTTGAATGTGGTACTGCTAAGGGGTTCAACTTTAAGATTGTTACATTTTTTTCCGTTTTTTTTGTTTGCTTGGTTGTATTTTAGATATACTGGGTAGTTATAAAGTTTCTTCTTCTACTGTACTGTTTATTCTACTTGGAATTTTAGGAACAAATGTTCACCCTCATACAATAATGCACATTGCTGAGTGATTGAAACACTGAACGATTAAGTGATTTTAATATATAGCATGTGTAACCTGTAAACAAATACTGTACTTTTACTACTATGGAGACAGTTTACTTGACATTCCTCACTGACTGGAACAAGCAAATACAGCAGATATTGTTGCTCTTGAAATATGTTAATAAATAAAAACCTTTCTAAAATTTGAGATGTACTGTCCATTTTATTATCACATATTTTCTAAAGTTTTGTCTTTTTTTTCTTAGTTCCCTTATTTGTGCAATTTGTGTTACACCCATCACTTGTTATATACAGTAAGGTGCTAATTTGCTGTACAGCATTTTAAGTGTTATTTGTTAACTGATTTTTACATCTCAATGGGATTAAGCTCCTCAATGAATATAAAAGCTGAGGCAGTTTGACAGGACAATGACCTTGGCTAAATGTTTTCTTTTTTTCTGGCCCTCTGATGTGCTCTGGTGATCAGAGGGACTGTTCAGATGCCTGAAGTGGTCAGGGGTCATCAAAGGGCAGCTGTCCACTATAAAGGGGCCTGTCTGGAGCTCTGTCTGCACACAGCATCATTTCAGCCTGAGACCAGCTGGAGGAAGGAAGGGGATCTTTGCCTCTCTTATTTTTGTTAAGAGGTTTTGTTTGAGTTTCAGCAGAAATGGAAGATAGAGTCCAGACGGTTTTCTGCATGCTCCTTCTTTGCTGTTTTGGAGTTGTCTTCTCTGCTCAGGGCCGCAGATATCACACAGGCCTTGAGGCCAGTTTAGCATTCAGAAATCTCTCTTTTAATCATCACAGCAGATACCCTCTGTACATGATGCAGCTGTACCGCTCCTTCAGGACTGCTGATTCCTCATCGTCAGTAGCTGTCAACACTGTTACTATACCGGGAGACAACCTGTCAGCACACAATTCTGACTCCGTCTTAAATCTTATGGCAAAAGGTGAGTAAACTTAATTGTGTCTGTATGGTACATTTAAAACTAATCTATATGGTTTTAATGTGTTTTTTACATTTACCACTGGATATAAACTATGTTGTATACTGTATATGTTAGTTTATCCTCAGCATGCTCCGTCCTCCAGCAGCTCTTTGGTTGGTGCGCTATCTGTGTTATCAGACCCTCCCTTTTTACAACCCAGCAAGTGTCAAAATGCTTATTCGACTTTAAAGGCTTTCTCTGTTTTATGTGAGAGGGTGTGTATATTAGCCCTCAGACGGCCTTGCACAGGGGGGTTCAATACACATCCTGTCCTGTTCACCCTCCCACCCCAGTGTTTTGACATTTGTCCAGGGATCTGGTTTACCCAGAATCACCAAGACGGCTGACTGCTGTGTGAGTTTCCATTTACATGTTTTGTCTCATTTTTAGGTTGCCATCAAGTGGGTGAGAGATGGACAGTCGTGGTTGACATGTCATCCATCTCTACCAGCGACATGGTCCAGCTGGCAGAGCTTCGGATCAGACTACCAGCTTTCTCTGCCTCTAAGCGTGCCATCGTGGATTTATATCACTCTCGAAAGCAGAGCTGTGACCCGGACAGCACATCATGCCAGGATGAGCACCTTTTCCTGGGGAGCATTGGCATATCACCTAACAGCACAATGTCCGCATGGAAGGTTGTTAATGTGACTGCTCTTTTAAAATACTGGCTGTATCAGGGAGATGGAGTGTCAAGCCAGGAGGCCTCAGGAGAGCCTGAGACAGATGAAGGGAGCGGTGCTCAGGATGAAGGGGAGGCCCTCATCAAGAATCTGGGAAAACAAGACAGAAAAATACATCATCCAACCACAAACCGGGTCATGATGGTGATATTCTTCAAACATAATGTGCGTCAGGAAGGCCAAGCAGCGTATAGTCTCATTCATACAGTGGAGAACTCCAAGTATGTCACTATGGACAGAGCGAGCAGTGACAGTCAGAGTCGACGCCGCAAAAGAAACCGCATGGAGAGGGTGATGGTGGCTGGTGGAGCTGCACCAACTGTGGCACCAGCAGCAGAGGCTGTCCAGCGGCCACTCTGTCGGAAGGTGGACATGTGGGTGGACTTTGACCACATCGGCTGGGACGAGTGGATTGTGCACCCTAAGCGCTTCAATGCATATCGCTGTGAAGGAGAGTGTCCTACACCTCTGGATGATTCCTTCCATCCAACCAACCACGCATACATGCAGGTAAGATAACTTCTTTTTTTTAAATTTAATCCCTCTGATTCCTTGGAATATTACTCAATCTCATGGCTTTGTACAGTTGCTGATTCATTCATTTGTTTTGCAGAGTCTCTTGCGACATCACCAGCCAGAAAGAGTGTCTTGCCCATCCTGTGTGCCAACACGCCTCAGCCCGCTCTCTATGCTGTACTATGAGAACGATGATCTGTCCCTGCGACACCACGTGGACATGATAGTCGAAGAGTGTGGCTGTCACTGACGGCAAACACAAGAGCAAACTCTTAATGGAGCATAATCTTGAACTTTAGTTGAACAAAAGATGACCATAGTTCCTGTTTATTTTCTTTCTCTCCTTTATTTTGGACTGTAAATGACAGGCTATGATGGTGAATGACCCCAAATACACCTCATCCATACCGGGTGGAACACAATATTATACTCTGTCTTTAGTATGGAGAAAGCCTCAAGATGGAAATATTATATGTTTAATCTATTTATATAGTATAATGTATATAATAATGTGTATAATTTTGTACATAAAATATGAAAACTATATTAAAACATTATATTTTGACATGAGAGTTGTGTTTTATGTTTTTTTGAATATCGGGTACTTGAATTTTCTGTCTAGATCGAACCCTGAAAAGTATGTATACTGGAATAAGGTTTTTGAGATAGCAAAATTTTAAATTTACTATTAAAATGTTCAAATGAATTCAGTTAGATGGTTTTTAAAGTCAAATCTTTCAGTGCTATAAAGATTTTACTATAAGATAAGATTCAAACCTTTAAGGCCATTATTTGCTTCTATAAACAACTTTATGATTAGTTATTAATATATATATATATATATATATGACCTTAGTTTGTCAGTTTTTATCTGGATTTAATTTATGTGCTATTGAATCTTCTTTGCAGTAGCTATTATACAAAATGAAATACACATTACTTGTTATGCAGAATCTTCCAGGCTTAACAAAAAGCACTTCTCAGAGGCTCAACCTGCTCATAGATACTCATCTGCATCTTAATCCCACTTGTCTCTTCTGACTAGTGACCAGCGAACATTTCAGTGTATTTGCTCTTCTCAACCCCAATCCACATCTTTAGGCCCGTTACAGTGCACACATCATCAGAAGTCATTAGTGTCCCTTTCTGGTCAGGCTTCTTTTGTTGATTGTGATCAAACATGCAGGCTGAGTAGAACAACACAGAAAAGGCACACTGAAGGATGGATCAATGAGGGGGAGAAAAGTAGTAGCACTTGTTTATTTTGGGGAGGGGGTGTGGGGAGGTGTCAGGAAGCAGAGGTGACAAGGGAAGATTAGACCCCAAACAAACAGAAAGCAGTGGGCGAACGGGGCGAGTGAAAACGTCTGGATGCTGAAGCTACTGTGGAGGAAGGACAGGGTGGACTGGAACTGATCAGATGAAACTGTTCAATCCACACCTCACAACCAACACAAGACCAGACAGAGCTCTGTTGTTACTTTCACTTTTAGTCACCTGATTAATGATAATACCTGAAGAAGTGAGGAGCTTACATTCTCACAGATGTCTTACAGGCCCATGATTATTTATGCTTTGGTTCTGAGTTATAGTGTACAATGTCCGTATTAGGTGAGAGGCCATTTGTAATCATGAAGGTGTGGTGGGACCTTGACACTATTGGTCCAGAAAAGACAACACACAGTAACAGGAGCTTAGTGTCTTCACCTTAAAATCATGTGCGAGTTCTCACACATCCACTCCATCCTGGACAAACATTTCTGTCCAAAACACACTGGTGTTAAGACACTGTCTCACTCTACCACAAATTAAAACTGATGTGCCTCAAAGGTTTGATATTATATTACTCAAAATTCTGTTGTAATCATTTTAATAATGATGTCAGTGCACATCATTATGCCACCAGGAATGTATTTTAGATTTCCTGTATGTAAAACAAACATATGGAAGTTTGCCTTTTTGACACTTTTTACATGTGCCTTTGTGGTGTTGGATATTGTTGGCCTGCTATAGACCAACTACTGCTATTAATCCTTGTGTGTTTTAACTCTTTTTAACATTGTCATATTTGTATTTATAGACTATCTTTATGTGTGTAAATGAATTGTGGATGTGTACTTGAGGGGAAAATTATTTTGAACTAAACTGAATATAGCACATCTGCTGTTGTACTACATTTAATTTTCACACTATCAGTAAAACAGTGAATGGGCACTTTGAAACCATCATCTCACTTGAATCAAAAAATAGTTTTTGCTTTTTTACTTCTCCTATTTATTCTTATTTACAGTCTCCTTCAACACGCACTCGTTAAAGGCAGAAGGACACTAGACTGGTCACCAGTGCACTGCATGCTGAACATAACTGCTCATATTCATACGTGGATGATTAAATGTAAATATTCCACCTGACTCTTCCATCTTTGGAAACTGGAGAGTAGGGAACATTAAAAACATTTACTAAAAGGTTTTGTGAAACACTGTTTAGCTTTGGATGTACAGTGACATCTAGTTCATCCAGTAATTTAGAGGCTTTAAAATAACATGACTCTTGGTGAGCTACTTCACTTTGAGTCTAGAATAATCTGGGCACAGTGAATCAACAAGGTGGCAGGAACAGAAGTGGAAATGTTGCATGATGACATTTCTCCACTGAGGAAGGAAGGAGTTTGTCTCAGCTATGTACAGTTGCATATTGACCCCTCTTTATCCAGGCGGCTGACTGAGGTTATCAGTTGTCAGTGAGCCTCTTGAGGAATTTCACTGATATGACTTGTGCAGAATCAGAGGAGCACAGGAAGCACTACAGGCTGCAAAGCAACCCATCAAAGTCGAGATTTAACATTTAAACATGTTTGATTTACACTTTCTTTCAAATAGAAAACTGTAGATATTAATTAAAAGTCATTGTGTTGTGTTCATCCCATCTTTACTTCTGAATGGATCACTGAAATAACTAAATCTATGGCTTTTCTGCTCTTTCACTGTCCAAGATAATGTGTATTCAGACCAGTGAACTGGCTGAAGTCAGGACCCCAATTACTGTAAAAATACAATCCGCTGACTTGCACTAGACTGACCAGGAACACACCATGAATACACATTGACAAATGCATGACAAAGAGAAGATATTTGTTTTAATGGTGTTTTCTTTAATGTTTTTTGTCGCCCTACAAACCGTGTGAAAATCCGTTTCAAAATTCAACAAAATTATGTTCTACATTCTCTGTATGAAGGTCAAGAACTCGTTTTTAAGAGTACAGTCAAAAATTATACAGTATCTTGAACATTTCAAGGCAATATCTGAGGAGAGGTGTCAGGAAATGTGTGGAAATAAACGCACACTGAGAGACCAATCCTTCTGGAATGGTTATAAAAAAAAAATCAGCAAATTGATTTTTTTCCCCCCTTTGATCTTCATTTTTCATTCATTTACCCCAATTCTTAGGGATGAGGCTTTGTTGGTGTGAAGTACTTCTCAGTGTTAATTTTTAACTTGTAGCCACTACAGGAAGGCACACTTTATGACACAGGATTCATTTTTGAGCCTTGAGGCCGACAGAAAACGTTTCAATACAGATTTGTTCTGTACAAAACAAGCAAAGTAGATTGACAAAGACAGACTTAAAGACACCGGAGATATTGAAGGCGAACCTTCGTCTTCATGGAATGGATGATGGGAAAAGAGAAGGTACTTCTGAGCCTCCCTTCACAGCATCTTGTTGGTAAGTCTGACATCTTAATACTTGTTCCGGCACCACCTAGATATCCATTTCAAACTGTGCATCCTCACCTTAAAAAACAAACAAATACACATATTTCACAAACAGAACCGTAGAAACCCACACAATCAGGATTAATTCTTACCTGTCTCATAAAATAGTGTATTTCTGTGTCAGGAAGACATTCATGTCTGTCAATACCTGCTAAAATATTGTTTAAATGCTTTAAGATGCTGATGAATAAGTTTGCTGCAGTATTATCTCTTATCTTAAGTATTATTAGAGTTATCTGATTTGAAAGGCCATCAAATGTTTATGCCTTTTGAAAACAAAGAACAGAAATATAAATATGTTTTAAATTTATACATTTATGGTCTTGTGTAAGTACTCAGTCAATCCATTTAAAAATAAAAATGAAAGGAAATATGAACGAGAAAACATATCAGGTTCACTTCCTCATTCTCTGAATTGTTGCCCATGTTTTGTTTTGTTTTCAGAGATTAAAACAGGTCAAGTGTTCTGCTTATCGATGGCTGTTTCCCTAGTAGGAGAAACAACCGAGCTTTGTAGGAGCAGTTAAGAATGGAGAAGTCATCTTCTTGTGCTACAACGAAGCTTCTTTGAACAACATGAAAAACATTAACTTCTCCTTTTGAGCAAAACCACGGCCTCCATGACAAGTAAAACTGATGTCTGCAGGACAGTACGTCGCTCGCTATCAGTTGGTTAGGATAAAAATCATTTATTACTCCTCCTAACCAGAAATATGGACATCATGGCTGACAGGAATATGTTGAACAATACAGTGAAACAATATGGCAATTTAGTCTCATTATCAGGCCTCCTTGCATTCTGTGTCTAAAACTACAAACTGGATACCATTATCCATGAAAGACTGAATTGCAGCAATGCAAAAATATTTTGATGACCTAATGGCTACTACTGATACACTTGACATAACCAGGGTGCGATTTACTGGAGGGGAAGTTGAGGATTTCCCCCCATCTGGTCTGCTTCTGCCTGAGTCTGGTCTGAGTTATTTTTAAAAAAAACGTATCCCCCTCATAGTGATTTATGCTGCTTTACCCAGA
Source organism: Thunnus thynnus (assembly GCF_963924715.1). NCBI lineage: Eukaryota > Metazoa > Chordata > Actinopteri > Scombriformes > Scombridae > Thunnus > Thunnus thynnus. Next base: position 21,598,043 of record NC_089518.1, read on the forward strand.
GACCATATAAATATCTAAAATAAAAATAGCCTATTTAAAAAAATCTAAGGGCTGCAACGCGTTCAGACATGTGTAATGTTTGTCTGAACTGTGAACATACCAGTGTCGTTGCTATCAGGTGCGGTGATGTTGTTGTTGTTGTTCAGTAATTCTCCTTTACGAGCCTTCTCAATGGTGTCTTTGGACGGAGGACTGGTCACCCCTGGAATGTCAGGCAGACCTCGTGGAGGAGTCTTGGCCACTGGAGAGCTGCGACACCCCAGCAGGAACTTTCGGTCATAGATGATCCTGGTACCTGATGTGTGAAGAGACAGAAAAAGAGGACGATGACCATCAGAACTAAGGTTTGGGTACTGATAGAGAACAAGTCAGTTTACACAATACACTAAAATCTGAATAGTTTTTAAGCATATTCCAAAATGCTCTGCTGTATCATAGCAAAAGTGAAGATTTTTTTCATTCAACTAAATAAGTCAAACCTCTCAAATGTGGAATGTAGAGTAGACACGAGCAGTCGTACAAATACTTTGCGTAATGAAACAGTCTAAAATCTGCAAAACTTCTGATTTACATCAGAATATATATGAATAAAATAAAGGCTAAACAAGACTAAAAGTCTGACAAGATTCGAAGGCCAACTTTGGATACTTGCTATCTGTTCGATACTCGGTGCCACAGACCCATTTGAGTGGGTAACAAAATTGTTGTCTGTACAGCCCTGGTGATAACAGGACTAAATAGAGTCTAAGAATGGGCCAAACATAGCTCTTCTCATTTAGAATAAGTTTTTTACTATATTTACAGTATTTCACATTTCATATTGTAATTTTTTATTTATATAGTTATCCACTGTCTTTTGTGGCAGTGGTATTTTTCTCTTTAAATTCTAGTTTTTGACTGTTATGCACTACAACATACTAAGGCATTCCTTGTATGTGTAAACCTACTTAGCAAGAAACCTGTTTCTGATTCTGATAAAAAACACATATAACCAAAGCTAAAATATTAGCAACAGAAAGTAAAATTAAACTGTCACAAGCTATTACTAAATAGGAACTAATAGCTCAGTATTTAACATAAATCAAAATCATGTTAATAATGAATGTGTTGCCAAATGCCAATTATAGCACAAGTTTAACTGAACTGCATCAAAAGACTGACATGACAGTTTTGACAAGGATTCCTTTTTGGGTGTAACCATAGACTGAATGTGGGTCTAATAGGGTTTGTACATCAGCTGCGCATGCAAACATAAATACACACATATACACAACCATGTTTCCATCACTTCAGAGGAAATTACTACATTGACTTACATTTATTTCCTAGAAACATAGCCTGTGTGTAAACAGATTTAAGTCCCCACAACATGAGGAACACCTGGCCCACACCATAGACTGTTTATTAAGTATTTTATAAGACTGTATATAAATATTTATACACACACACCATACAGAGGAGGGGTACCACATGAAGGAGTTCAGATCGTGTTTCATATAAAATGTCCCTTACAAACAAACCTTTACAAAAATTAACCACAAATTAAACATATATCTTTAAAAAAAATATTATTAAAATAACACAGAAAGCACCAATCACAGCTTATTTGTCAGTGACTTGTGGTCGCCAGCAGTAGGTGTCGCTACTGTTCTCATAAATCCAGTGGTGGAAGAAGTATTCAGATCCTTTACTTAAGTAGAAGTACCAATACAACAATGTAAAAATACTTCATTACAAGTTAAAGTCCTGCACAAAAAATCTTAAATAAAAGTACATAAGTATTAGCAGCTTGATGTAGTTAAAGCTGGAGGTGGAGCTAGTTTCAACTACTTTATATACAGTTAATTAGTTTAGTGCAGTGGGTTCCCAACCTAGGGGTCGGGCCCCTCTAAAGGGTCATCAGATAAATCTGAGGGGTCATAACATGATTAATGGGCGACAAAAGAAGAAAAAACAAAGTTCTGATAAACAAATCTGTTTTCAGTTTGTGGACTTTTCCTCTAATCTTTGATTTTTGGTGAAATATTGGATCATTTGAACATTTACTGAAATGAAACCATGTGAGAAGTTTAGAGGGAAAAATCACTATTTGGTGGAGCTGTTAACAACTCAGACATCTGAAATGTAACCCCGACTACACACTGCTTTTTGTAAGATGTCAAAAGCCAAAAAGGTTGGAAACCACTAGTTTAATCTTTAACAATGTGTTGTATTTTAAAAGGTTGTTATATTATCCATTGTGTCAAATATTAATCCGAAAAGTAACTAAAGCTGTCAAATACATGTAGTGGAGTAGAAAGTACAATATTTACCTCTGAAATGTAGTGGAGTGGAAATATAAAGTAGCATCAAACGGAAATACTAAAGTAATGTACAAGTACCTCACAATTGTACTTAAGTACAGTACTCGAGTAAATGTACTTTGTTATTTTCCACCACTGCATAAATCAGCTGATCCAGCCCACCATCATAAAACCCCAAACCGCATCTCAATTAATAGGAAAGCACCTCAGTAACGAGAGAATCTAATAATACCTACATGCGGTGGATCACAGCTTATGTTTATGTCTGCAGTCAGTCAGTGTTTATTTCTCCTGTCTCACCAACCAAACACACACATGCTAGTTAGCGTTAGCAGCTAACTTCAGCTAGCAGCTGTTTGTGCAGCGGCGTTTGACAGCAGCCGACCTCATGGAGTTAGCATGAAAACTCTCCCCACTTACTGACAATACAGATGCTTGCTAGACAAGAGTATAAAACACATACAGTCGTGGGTAAGTCTTCGCCACACACATGTAAATACAACACAAACAACGGTACGTACCACCCGGGGTAGTGCTGAACAGAGTCCCCCCGGGAGTAGTGGAGTAGTCGTGGGGCATGTGCTCCGCGTCGCTGATGGTCACCCTCTTGGTCGACGGGATGGCCTTGGCAGTGGTCTTCTGGCAGTCAGTGGACATCTTCTCTCAAGTAAAATAAACTATATCTAGCTAACTAAATAAACAAGAAACAGGCAGAAAGTCCTGTTTGTTTTCCTCCTCTTTTACAAAACAACAAAGCCACACCGCGCCTGCTTCAGATAATGCCTTGGCAGAAGAGAATGGCTCAGATAAATAAACATAAATACCTCTTTTTCATAAGTGCAAATGATGAAAGGTAGTATCTAAATGTGTCATATTACAACATGCACTCTCACACACACACACACACAAAGTGTCCAGGTTCTTTGTTAAAAGGACCTGAGCACACGTTCCTCCACTTCCACTCAGCCTCAACATGCACACAAAACAACACATAGACAGACGCACAGACAGACAGACAGGCTGCAGGGAAAAATACTCCAGAGTTGGGCAAAGTGAAGTTTTTCCGCCCCCTACTGGCAGGTACAGCTTGTGCACATTCTGCACACAGTTACATAAACATAGAAGGATCAATTAAACTTTAAACCACCAGTTTAAGTATAGCCTAAACCTCTTGCAAACACATGCAATGGCTGTTTGTTTTATAGAAATGCATTTTGATAATTTCAATTGATTCATGAATAGTTAAAATGGACACGTATAACCATTTTTGTAGCCAAACAGGGTCTAGCCACTTGTGCATCAGAGCATTTATATATTTGTCTATTTATATGTATGTTTTGGAAGAGTAGCTCAGCTTGAAACTTTTGCTACTTTTTTGCCTTTAAATTGCTCAGTGGTAATGTAGATGAGAAGGCCCAGGTAAATCCAGCATGTCTGCATGTTTTTAAAGCATTGTGTTCAAAGATATGGCATGAGCAGTGGCTCGGTGTGGGTGGATGTGGGTATCTCACACAAAAGCATACACGCCATACACAAAGACATTTCATTTCTTTATTAATTTTGTAAATGTTGAGCTGGTGTACAGAGTAAATTGTCAATAGATGTCCTCGGATTTGATTGGATTAAAAGGCTTTTACATGTATATTTTAAATTCATGTTTGACTCTCCATAACAATAAAAAAAGCAAACAAAACAAGTTAAAATACCCACAAGACCCCTATTTATCCCCAGGTTGCAGGCATTACCCAGAACTCAACAGTCTCTTGGTAGCTACAGCTGTATGATGCTAAAAGTACATCCATAACATAACTAGAATCCCAGTTGACAAGTAAGGGTGCATAGCATTCTAAGTAAATATATATATATATATTTTCATATATTTCATATATATATAGCCTTTTATGTTAAAAACATTTTCTGTGCATGTGTGCAGTTGCATTCCTTAGTATTGAGTAATATGCTATTGCGTTAATAATGTCTTCAATCCATTCTAAAAGGAATATACATGTGTTCTCTAGTTTTTGCAACAGTTAATATTTTTGCATGAACTTGGTGCATGGCATCATCTCAGTAGTCCCTCAGTGCAGGGCTTTCCATTATTCATTTTTCTGCCGTGACCACTCCTCCCTCTGCGACTCCTCCGTTCAATCCACATTCAAACTGTCACCACGTGGAAGCCTTAGAATCGGCTCAGTCTTATATTTGGTAAGGGGGCAGAAGTAGATCAGGGGGTGGGCTGTGTTGAGGAAAAATGCTTGTCATCTTGAAAGACTAGCCATCCGAGCCACCAAGCCTCCCCCACAATTTTCATCTAACTTTGCTTCTCCCCCCCACTTATTGTCTTTTCATCAGACCCCTCCCTCCCCCTCCCCCTCGCTCCATCCCTGACATCAGCAGTGGATTTATAAATGTCCCCTGCTTCAGAAACAAATCCAAGCATACCATAATTATGAGCCCTTAGAGAGCAAACCGTATGCTATGACATAAGGGGTGAGACACCGTTACACTGCTGTGTACTCTGTGTGCTCATTATTGACATCTGACTTATTGTGGTTGTTGAAAAAAAACAACAAAATAGAAATAATATTTGATGAAGGGATAATCGTTAAAATGTGAAAAACCCATCTGAGGCTTCGCTCTTTAAATCTCTCCTCTTACATGATTTGCATGTATGTTTGTAATGAAATGAGAATGAAGTCATATGTTTAATGATCATCAGCAGATATTGAGCTGAAACAACAGAGTGTATACCCTATCATCTACTATAGTTACAGAGCCAACACATATGACTACTTTATAACAAGAATTACAGTATACCAAGACTTTACATTCATCATCTCTGGCTGGAAAGCCGTACTAAACAAAAACTTAATGTATGGGTGCTTATTGCAACGTTTTCGTGACTTACAAATGTTACTATAATAAAGCCTTCAATGTCTAACATAAGGTTTGAAATAAATGCATGTAGATAATTGATATAATGTGAGATGGCACGCTTATTGAGGTAAATCAACTTTTAAAAATATGTGAATTAGAGTTACACGTATAATCTGAGAGCCTCTGCTCTTTGTCCATTTGCAATATTACTTCCTGTGATATTATCACAACTTCAATGTCCCATTATCCAGGACTTAATATGTGATATTAAAATCACACCCACACCAACACACACACACACAAACACACACACACACACACACACATGCGTGCATACAGTAGGATTTCTTTCAAGGTGCATATGAATGTCATTAAGGTTTAAAAACTATGACTTAACACACCTCCATTCCCTGATGAGTAACAAAAACAGACACTGGGCACTTTGCAGATCATGGGATGGCTGGTATGTAGTCATACCAATGTTTGCCCAGTCTTACTGTAAAAACTGTAAATCTGTAAAACGACATTAAAACATAATAGCTTTCTTTTCTAAAGCGGCAAAGTGATAAAATGTTGGATACTAATGTACTGACATCATTTCTGAGTGGAGTGAGAAGTAGCCTAAAGCTGTGATAAACAGACTGAAAGCCCGAGTTTAGGAAGAACATGAACTATGATCCTAAAAGTCTTTCTCTAGCTCTTGCTGTCACACACACACCCACACACACACACACACACACACACACACACACACACTCAAACAATCCTTTCCTTTTGTAAGCAGTTATTGCTTCTTCTCAAGTACAGTTAAGACAGTAAAATCATGAAAAAAGTAAAAACGAGAGACACACTTCGGGAAGGGTCACACTCACAGTTGCGGGTCAGTATTACAGTTTCTCATCACAGTGATTGGTGACTGACTGACTGACTGTCTTTGCTACACTTCAAAGAATTGCCAAGGAGACAAACATCAAAGCTCAACACGTCCTTGACCCTCGACGCAACACTTTTTTTTTCTCCAGCTGACTCTTCATCTTTTACCCAGTCGAACCAGTGCTACATAATTACCAGCGTTTCAGCTACGTTACCCTCATCAAGTGACATCTCCCGGTGGTGGTGAGATGATCTATAAATTCACCTCATGGGTGGTGGTGTTATCAGGTATCAGATAGGCCTACTGCATGATGAGGTCAAACAGCTGGAGGTGAGATCCTGCCCCCTGCTGGAGGTGGACAGGACTGCTACATCTACTCTGAGAGGCTGACTGGAGGGATGAGGGGGTGAGAGGGTGAGAGGTGGAGGTAGGGCCATAAGGGTAAGATTGAAGGTGAAGAGAGGTACTGGGATTTTGGCTCAGGCAGACATCTGATCAACACACAAACCTCACAAGGATACAGCACACTGATGACGAGAAAAGGCGGAGATGTGGGATGGTAGAAGGTTAATCTCTCGCGGTAATCTGTCATTCATGGTATATCTTATTTCCACCCTCTCCACAAGGCAAATCACTCTCAGAGAAGGTCAGGGAGGCAGGTTCACTGCAGAAACCTGCCTCCCAAAGCTCAAAAACCCCTAGTACAGTAAATAATGTCTTCCCTCTACACGTCAACATGTCAAAAGCAAAGGGTAAAAAGCACATGAAAAGCACAAAGAAACAAACAACCTGACACACCAAAGTCTGACGTTTAAAACAGGCAGAGCGACACAACATTTGCATGTTCTTGTACCCACAGAGATCTCAAGATATATAGAATAATATATAGGTTCAGACAGAATGAACCAAACAAGAAAAACAGGGAGGAGTTCCTTATGTACCTGAAACAGCAGCATCAGTGGCATCGCATAGGGATCTTATAACATAAACAACACACGTAACACACAGTCACGTAGAGCATTTTAGTGCATACGATATTATGTACAACACCGATATCCTTGGGTGATAATTGTAGCTTTACTGGACTTTGAGAGCACTGGGACAGGTTTAAAACTAGTTTGTGATGCTCTTAGCTGGAAGAGTGTGGCAGGGAGGAGGGGGAGTAACCTGTTGCCTAGAGATTATGTAATTCTTGTTATTTTAGTCTCCCTTTTTTCTTAAGTGTGATAAACGTTTCCCTGTGGGTTTAGAAAACAGGCCAGTGATTGACCATACCCTACATTGCATGCCTGTCCCATACAGCAGTGTCTCCTCCCCATCCCTCCCCACCCTTTTACCCACCCCATGTATTCCCTCAGTGTTTGTAGTTAAAGACAGGCCATGCGGCAGCAGTCACTCATGCTGATACAGATAACAGGAAGCACGTTTTGGTTGCTAGTTTTTTTTTGTTTGTTTGTGTTTGTTTTTTTTTTGTTTTATACGAAATCATGCTTCTAGCCTACTAGTAGATGTTTTTTTTCCCCACGGGTTCTTTTAAAAAAAAAAAAGGTAATAAAAACTACAAGTAAATCCATATCCTTCCGGTGCGTGCTGATAGTCGGCATAGCCGCAGTGGTTGTCGTTTAAGTCGGTGTCTGTTGCCGTTCATTTCTGTCCATCTGCCTTTTAATGTGTATTCTTCCGTCTGTCAGCTGCTGCTGGTCATGTGTCCATGTAGGATGGTTTTGGTGAAGGGGTTGAATCCTGCGGAGAACTCTGTGGAGAGAGGAAAACATGCTGATTCAGGACAAGCCACACAGTTTGTCTTCTTGCTACAACTGACCAGAGCAAAAACTCAAAGAATCTACTGAGCATGTGGCATGCAAACTGCAGTACATCAGTGTAATACTGCTACTGGGTTTGGCTAAAATGTCAGTCTTTCAATTTCGCGTTAGTTGATGCTCAAACATCACCCAGTTTCCTCTCATTGAACAGTCTATAAAACAACACATTAGTTCTGCAAAAGCAAGCAATAATGGTTGGCAAAAGTAGTTTAACATTCAATTGTGAGTTGCTTGAAATATCCGTAATCTCAGGAATGTCATGACCTTTATGTTAGAAAGGGCAAGTCACACACACACACCCATACACACACACGCACACACACCATGGTGGCTCCAGATAGCAATTGACACACAACTGGCCTAGCATTGACCTTGAGAGCAGTCTCTTTACAGCATCCTTTTTTGTTGATGTTTTCTGCTGTGAGCACATTGTACCAACCCCTTTTTTCAGCTGGTCACAACATGCACAAGGAAATCAATTAGCCTAATATAATTGATTGCAAAACATTGATGATTTATTTGCATCAAACTTGTGTTGTCTGGTCTGTATGGAATTATATTTGTCTCATTTTTGAAAAATATTGCTTCCCAACATTGTAATTATATGTTGTAGAAAAATTATCACAAAAAGTCTAATTTAATTTGAGCAAACAAAAATCCACTCTGTGCTCAATACATATATTTGCATGTCTGCATTATGCACAAATATAATTACATACATCTGAGATAAACATAACAAAGCATTTGCCAGATGGCAAGCAGCCTGATTTTTTTGATTATTCATGTTGTAAAAGATGTGTTTGTAAAAACTGGGAGAAAATATATATTTACTCTTTAAAATTAATGAGTTTAAAAACAAAATTACCGATGCATAAAAGATCACCTCAGGTTTGTATTGACACTTCTGCTTACTCCATACAACCTGCATTGATACTGACTGAAAGTCTGTGTATCAAATTCATATCTATATTACTCTTTTTCCAGAGTTTCATTTATTATAGTTTTTAAATTTCTTTTGAGTGTCATTTTACATTTAAATCATTAGTCAAACTGAAGATTCATGTGTCATTTTGCTGTGCCAGCATCACATTACATATCATTAGTACTGAATTTAATGTACATTTAATCCAGAGAGACTGGATTAAATGGTTTTGCCCACAGGTCAGTCGAGGCACTGTGGGTCAGTCCCGTACCTGCGGGGACGCAGCACTCAGTCTGCCTCACTGCTTAACTCTCCGCAGACTGGCACATTTCACTATCTGAGCACCTTTCTTCACATCCACAGTATCGGGCTTCATCAGGGGGGAAGGGGTTGGCAGCAGGAGAGGTGCAGGGACAACAAGGGGGAAGGATTGAGGAGAGGTGGGATGACAAGGGCAGGACAAGAGGTTGAGGGAATGTTAGTAAGGGACAAAGTTGAGGAAAGAGGAAAATGAAGGAAAAGAAGTGATAAAGGCAGAGAGATGAGGACGAAAAACAGGTGGAACAACAGAGGGAGGAAATGGTGCCATGAGGGAAGAGAGGATAAACAACAGGAAAGATAGCAGAGGAGAAATAACAGAAATGTGAGAGACAAATAAGTGAAGAGAGAGGAAAGGATGGAAAAAGAAAGAAATTATGTCAAGGAAGGACAGAAGTGATGGGTGGCAGTGGAAAGACAGTTGAAGATAAGAAACAGAAACATCTACAGTATTTGGAATTCAGAGACGTGCATCAAATTATATTTGCAAATACAATTTTAATTTGATCTCTTGAGCTAGATGGGTGGGATTTGGCCACATAAGACAAAACACTAAGTGCAAGAAAATTTACACAATCATAACAGCACATTCTTTGATGGACACCCTTGAAGTATGAATCGTCTTGATGTGATAAAACCCCAACCATCTGCTACTTTATGCAGATATGAAAAAAACTTGTATGACAAATAATATTTGACCCAGCTCTGAACTCTGAATCAGAGAGTCTTGCAGGTTTGAGTGATACAGCACACAGTCAGAGTTGAATGACCACAGACTTTAATGAAGGTAAAATAGACAGAGGAATCATTGAGTTAAGTGATGGGGCCAAAACGGATTCATTCAATCATCAATGTGTAAGAAACAAACATAATGAATTGAAGGTGCAGCTTAGTGATGACTAAAATGATGAAACCCTTGAATTGTCAGTGAGTATTTCACCCAAAGCAATAACAGCGCCAGCGCAATTGGCCTCATTTGTTTCTCTTGCATACAAAAGATGAACAGGAATATCTGAATGGAGATTAATGTAACAGGTCACCAATCAAACAATTAACCAAACACACTTTACACTCAGTCTTCTCTACTGGTTTAGGACTGACACATCATGAAACAGGGCTATAGCCTTTAAGATCATGAGAACTCACACAAACTGTGCTCTCAGCCTGTCACTACACCATACTGAAGCTCATGCAGGTTAAGCTACTTAAGCACCTTTGGGGGATGCCTGTGAAACCACAAAGATGTGAGACTTTCCAGCTCACTGCAGCACAGAGTCCCCTGTTCACTAGCACCAAGGTACATGATGGATTTAAATCAAACAGGCCGACATCAGATGGTGTTCAGCTGTATCATCTGATTTGATTCAGTCCATTTGGGCTCTAAGTGCTCCCTGCATGTCCTAGCTAATGGGAGCCTCAGGTGTTGCAAACAGAGAGCTGCCTGCAGATCAGAAGCCCACCTTGCTGCTGTCCCGGCCCAAGATGGCGTAGTTCATGAACTGCTCAGCATCCATCTCCAGCTCGTTGGCATCCTGCAGTGAACCCTCCACGCTCACCTCCTGAACCCCCTCCTCACCTGAACCCTTGCCTCTGCGCACAACCTTACGTACGACCTAACACATACACACATGTACATACACACAGGAGGGTGGGAGAGAGTGGTGGGTGAAAGCAGAGAATGGATATCAAGTTGAAAAATGAAAAGTCAGAGTTGGTGAAATATAATGAAATGGTGATGGATATAAGAGTTGTTGATTTGGCTCATTTAGCACATGAGATTTGTTGACAATAACAAAAATAGACAATTGCAACCCTAAGAAAACACTATAAAAACATGTTAAAATGACTGACCTTTTTTGTGACAATATTCCCATGCTCGTCCGTGAACTGTTCCTCGCTTACTTGCTCCCCAGGAAGATCTTCAACCTCATCACCCTGTGGATAGAGAAGTATTCCTAAATAACGTTTCTTTTATTAAACCAGAAACTGCATTGCCTTTACATTTGAATCAAAGAACTATTTAAGTAAAGCCAGTATATTTTCTTTAAAGTACTGGACTTTAACTCTGGAGCCTGTGTATACAAGTAAGTAAGTAAACTCAGGATGGTGAAAAGTAAATTCGTACTCAGCAAATTATGGACCTAAAGCATGTTAAAATAACTGTCACAGCTGCCACTGTGTCATTATTTGCATGCCATAAACTCTGCTAATTACAAATGCAGAGAGGCAGATGAACAACAGATGGGTGAGGGGTTAGAGGGTTGCTTGTGGAAGTATGTAAATCTAGCAGTTGGGATGCATGGAGTTCACTAATGTTTGTTAGTTAAACTCATAATTACAATTCATGAGGTTCATGACAATACTGTTACAACCCCAAGAATGTGAAGCATATCAGCGCCGCTATTTATAAGATCAGAAAAATTCCTGCAGCCAGTCAAGTGAGCTGAGAACAAGAGAAGGTCGAGCCTGTGTAGACCCGGATAACGCTCCAAAAACCTCCAAAAATCAACACAGTCACAAGTCACATAGTGTTTGTTGGCACTGAGAGAGTCCAAGGTACAGTAGGAAGAAAATGCCAGAGTCCATCAGGCTTTTTTATAGAACTGGAGTCCAAATGTGTTAAGTCCAAGACAATCTATTTACATCCATCACAGCACAAGATGAGCCACATTCTCACATACAGCAATAACTGGAGGATGAATTATTATTGTTGTATTGATCTGATTCATACTTTGTTCTCATTGTCCAACTCATACAACATTTCCTAACAGTGTACACAGTGTCCTCACTGCCACACACAGGACCCATGTATGAGATTTAGTGGCATCTAGTGGTGAGGTTGCAGATTGCAACCAACTGAATACCCCTCCCCTCCCCCTCCCCTTCCAAGCGTGTAGGAGAATCTACAATGTCGCAAAACTTGCAAAAAATGCAAAAAATGCAAAAGGCCCTCTCTAGAGCCAGTGTTTGGTTTGTACGCTCTAGGCTATTGTAGAAACATGGCGGTGCAACATGGTGGGCTCTGTGGAAGAGGACCCGCTCCCCATGTAGATATAAAGGGCTCATTCTAAGGTAACAAAAACACAACAATGCCAATATTTCTGCCAATGGATCCCCCTAAATCTTGCACGCTGGTCCTTTAAGTCATGCCCACTCAGCTACAGAAAACCCTGCAAATCATTTATCTTTATTACAACAAAACCTATCCTGTATCATTCCTGCCTTTTATTAAATGCGCCAAATTGCATCCCTTAGCCTTTTAACAAACAATATTTTCTTCCTTTTCCTGATTGTTTTCCTTCCTGTAAATCCTTTCTCCAAATATCTGTTTGACTCTCCTCTGTCCCTCTCTTCACTCTCTCTCTCTCGCTCTCTCTCTATCTCTCTCTCTTTGGTAGTAGTACCTTGAGGATGACTCTTCGGCGGACCACTCTTGTGGTGACATTCTCCTCTTCATCAGCCACTCCCTCGACCTCACCAAGCTCGCGGTCCAGCTGAGCATGTATGTAGGTGAGTACAGACCGCACAGAGCCGCTGGCTATATGGAGGACATTCTGACAGCTGATGACCAGGAAAGCGAGCAGCACGAAGCTGAAGAGGAGCTCTGTTACCAGGGCCCACATTGCCCCACTTTTATCCCCAGCAAATCAACGCAGCCTGTTTATGTGCACACAACAACGCACTCCCCCAGCCTTCAGTGCCTTCTGTGGAGAGAAGGTAACAGCTGCAGCACCCAGCCTTTTGTCACTGGTTCAATCGCACTTTGGTTTTGTGTCTTTCAGTTCATATCCCTCTTCTGTTAGCTGGGGCAGTGGGCCCTTTCCTCAGCTCTCTCTTCCTTCTCCTTCCCACTGTCAAGTCAGGAGTACCCAGGCAATGAAATTAAATCCAGGCAAAAGCAACCTTGGGAGTCTTGTATTCCCACCTCTCTGTCCTTCTGACCATGTGATCTGTGGGCTTTAAATACCTCTGGCTACTCCAGCGAGGCTCTGTATGCTGGGGTAAGAGCACTAATACGCCTGAAGCCTGACTCCCTTTAGGTTCTGTTTCTCATCCACACAGCCTTGTAGGCACATTTCCTCAAAAACAATCACTTCACTATACAGACACAATTATACATCACTGCAACACAGTGTGTCCAGATTAAGTTGAAGTGAGACCAAGCTAACTGGCTCTTTTATCACCAGTAAGAGTACATATATAGCAGCAAGCCCACAAAGGCCCTAAAAGCAAAAGTCTATTTCTGCTCTCAGACAGTTTCAAAGCTGAGATTGTCCTTTACAGTGTGTTGTGTCAGTGTTGTGTCAGTGTTGTGCCAGAAAGCTAACACGTTGGAATGATAGGGATCATGTAACATGAGTGCAACAGTGAGAATGCTTGCTATATTTGGCCGGACATGCTGTTTGTGCCCATCTTGGGCCCTAGCCTCTGTGTGTGTGTGTGTGTGTGTGTGTGTGTGTGTGTGCGCGCGCATAGGTGTTTGTTTTCTGTATGTTTCTAGGATCTATCGTGAATAATGGTAATTTAAATTTTAACTCTGACTTAAACATATGGCTTCTGGAAGAGGCAGGACTACTACTGAAAATGCACCAGACTTCCTGATTGTCTGATCAACATTGTGGCCAATCTGCTATAGAGCATCTGCCAAAAAAACATAAAGAAATCTGTTTAACTTTTTTACTGTACTTGACAGCATCTATCAGGCAGGTTGAGCCTATGAGATATGATAGTTTAAGTCCATGTGTAGAAATAATTTTTTTTTTTAAATGCCGTTTTATTTCATGCTCAGTCTGCATTTTCTGGCTTTGCATGATTACAGTTGAAGTCTACACAGCATTTACCTGCCCTAAAATGTGTAGTTTCTGTATGACTGATGTAGAGGACAAAAATGTCTCTCATTGTGCATGGGAGAGGTAAATTCCTCACCTGGCCCTTTAGGCGCACGTCGTCCCAGGCCCTCAGCTCTGGTACCCTGTGTGGGAAGCCCAAACCCTTCTCAAATGGCTGGGTACCTCTGAAGTGCCCCCGTAAGATCTCAGAGTGCCCCATGTCCCTCACAGGCTGAAGCAAGGCCTCCTGGGACACATGGGATTGGTCTCCTTCCATGGCATTACGTACCGATGACATCATGTTGTCGATGGCCTGCCTGGGTTTAGGTGGATTGCCCACCCAGGCCTGAGTAGGGTCAGTGACAGGGATCCACCCTGGGCCTGTCTGTTCCTGCAGGTAGGAAAGGAAAGAGCCACCCCCACCTCCGTTTCCACCGTTACCTGACCTGGAAGGAAAGAATGGATCCCTGAGGGTGATGTGCATCTCAGCAAAATTTGTGTGAACCATCCATAACAATGGACCATGTGAAGTTACAGCATTTACTGTATGTACATGTTCGTTCCATGGAAAAAAAACTTATCATAACCCCTTAGCGGTCACTACCTACTCAAGAAATTAAAAAAACCATCCAGTTTACAACTGAAATTCACTGACATGCAATAAAGTTTAATGGGATGTTAGCACAGGTTTATTGTTTTGCTGCTGTGATTGTGACTTTGCACTATCACCTGACAGGCAGCCAGAGGTCAAACTCACCTGTCTCCATTCCGATCAGCAACACAGCTCAGACCAGGTGACTCACTCAGCCGTGCATACACCCTTTGCTGTCCTGCAACAAGAGAAAGCCCTTCCTCTGAGCCCGTCCCTCCTCCACCTCCTCCTCCTCCAGCATCTCCACCAGTCGTACTAGTGACAGCTGATACCTCCGAACTTGCCTCTGACCCCTGACCATTGTTCAGCCCGTTAAGATTGATCCCAGCGATGGTGCCCCCAAGCGAGGCCGGCGTGGCAGTGCTGAGCGAGTCAACACCCATCTCTGAATCGTCTTCGGGCAGCTCAATGGAGCCACTCAGCACCCCACCCCCTCCACTGGCTGCGCTGGCCTGACTGGCCGGCCGACCCAGACTTCCGTATGGCAGTCCCAGCAGACCTTCTGAATCATCAGCATTGCTGCACTCCAGCGAGGAGTCCTCCACAGGCACCAGGGAGGGGCTGTTGCCTGAGGGCCACACCTGCACATCAGACATCTCCATGAGGGTGTCCTCTTCTGTAGTGGCAATGGGTGCACAGTCCAGACTGGAGACTTCCTGCCAGTATGGCTCAGCGCCCAGTGGGGAGGGCAGGCTGTACTGCATGGAGGCCGGTGAGAGAAGCTCGTCCTGCGCGAGACCATAACCTGGAGCGAGACAGAGAGAGGCACACTGACACCCGGCCCCCCGCCTCGCTCCCCACCTCACCCCTACAGCACCGGGTCCCCGGGAGGGGGTAAGTGCCCCTGCCCAGGAGCTGGGCATCTAGGGGAGGAGTAGAGGAGGCTGAAGGGACAAATGGGAAAGGAGTGGGGAGGGAGAAAGGGGAGGGCCAAGACAATAGGAGCTGGAACACAGGTGCAAAGAGCTTAGGACAAGAGAGCAAGGGCAGCTTTTAGAAGAGGGGTTGTCAAGCTCGATCAGCCAGCGCTGACGGTGAGAGCAGCAGCGGCAGCAGCAACAGACACAGCCAGACTGAGACTGAGGTTCGGGCCCAGCAGTGACTGATGCTGCTCTGCTGGCTGCCACCTGCAGGGAGATGGACAGGAATTACTGCCTCTGCCCCTAACCTGGGGCTGGGACACACACCTGTCCAGCGGGGACACACACTTAGTCACACATACACATGCCATAAGCACGCTCTCTCACATTCTGTCTCATACTAACACACATACACTCACACTCACATAGGCATGCATTCAACCCCACTCAAAAACAGGCAGGTTAATATTGTTGTCAGGCTGGATAGCATGCATGCAGGCAATCTCATTCCCTCCTCACACACAAACACACAGCTCACTCCATTCAGCTGCTTGCTCTCTCATTGACTCACATAATATTTTTTCTATAACACAATCAACATGACATCTATAAACATTAAAACTCAGTAATGCTGATATTTGCGCACATATAAATGAAAAATAGATTGGATTTTCCCTTTGTTGTGAAAGCCACATGGTTGCTGCCTCAAACATAAATTTGAATGAGTATTTCAAGTATAATCATATTAAGTGAAACTGCACACTGTTAATGTGCTGTGGACTCAGGTCACTCCTACAACAGTCTCTAAAGTCAGACTAGGCATGATAAAGCACAACAGCACAAGGCCACAACAGCAGGAAGGATTTTTTTATTGAGATAATAACTGCATATTGCACAAAAAGCCTCTCTGTTAGTGTGAGGCTGTTGAAAAGTCCATTTCAAGATTATAATGACTGAAGTTTTGATAGATAGAGAGATAGATAGAGAGAGAGAGAGAGAGAGAGAGAGAGATAGTCTATGTGTATACTGTATGGTGATTAGAAACTTGATTCATAGTTGGCAGTATTGCGGTTGAATACTGCTGAGAGTGCAGTAGATATTTGTGACACCATGCAACCAGAAAGACCTCTTGTACCTCTTGTACTTTCTGTTTTCTCTCTCAGCCTCTGAACTGCTGTCAGTTGTCAATAGAAACTAATAATAATTTAAAAATAACAAAACATTTTTGTATAGTGCTTTGTCTTATGGCATCATTATTAGTATTAAAAGTGCTTTAAAAACCAAAGACAAGCTTAAAAAAGGGAATATATGGACTCTTGACACAATTAATGCCTGTTTTTCATTAGAATTGACAAAATATAATTCAGAAGCTTTATAAGACTGAATAAAAATATCAGAATACAGAATAGTGAGGTATCTGTTGTGTTATCAGGTTCCTTTAAATTTTAGACACCCTTATCACAAATTCCTGATCATCCTTTAAACAAACTCCTTTTATATTTGTCAGTACATTGGGAGTTTAAATCTCAGTAAAATCACCTGCAGCAAAAACATTTTTAGTTTTAATAGTAGTACTTTATACTAAATTCAACTGAAATCAACTGATTTTCTGTTTACCCTTTTATAAACACCTCAACTATATTATGGATTAGTTGCAGGTGAAAATGTGAATTATGATTGCAGTAAGATTAAACCTCTGTAGACTATCTGATGGAAGAAGACATAGTCTACTTTGGAAAGAAAAGCAACATGGTTTATGATTTTAGTACATTCATCTCTTGCAAAGAAATGAGGTCCAGGATCAGGTGACTGTATGTGTATATGAAATATTGATTTGGTGTTAGTTTGTGTTTATAAAATGTACTGTATGTCAAGACCTGAAGCCACGATTGTTGCATTATGTTTTTAGTGACACTGTGCAAAATACAACGTGAGAATTTTTGTCTGCTATGACTAATAAATTAGTTTGTCAGTCCCCTCAATGTTGAAAGATGAGGAAAAACGTGAATGGGCGAGTATGATTGCCTGACCCTTCAACTGAAAGACATAAATACAGAAAAAGCAGTGAAGCTCGCATAAAAACACATGTAAAAGGAAATACGCTAATTTTCCCTGTACACAGAAATAGTGACACACTGGGAATACATGTATATGGAAGACACGAAACACTTATAAACAGTTATAATTTAAACATACAACATAAAGACGCTCACGTTGATACACTCAGACAGACTGATGAGTTCACATTTATAAGAAAGGTACAACATCGAATTTACCCTCATACAACACACACATAGACATTTAAAATATTGTTAACACACAAAAACCCATCAAATGAACATAGTTTACATAGAATCAGTGACATACAAAACAACCACAACATTCATACATGAACGGACACGTGTCACAGTTCACAAAAAAGGTTTGTGGCCTTTTTCACCCCCCCATAGGACAGATCACTGAGGAGGAACAGAGACAGACTGTAGGGTCAGTATGCATGCCGTGCAAAGACACATCTGTTGGTCAAGCAGCAGTGCATGCACTTTCTAAGCCTTACTCTCTGACAAACCAGCATTACTCCTGCCCCTAATCCCAGTGTCTCCGTGCAAACACAGGGGGAAATGGGCGATGAAAGTCAGCCTCATGCACATGCAGACAGGCAGGGCAGGGAAAGAAGGGATGGGAAGAAGAAGGAAAGGACAGAGTGGGAAATAGAGAAAATAAGGGCAGCAAGAGAGCAAGAGAGAAAGAAGAATATAAAAGGGTGATGAACACAGACAGAAACAGTGAGAGAGAGCGAGGGTCACCTCCCCCCTCCCAGTGGGTGCTGAGTACACAGTCTGTGTGAGGGGAATTGGTCACAGAGCGGACACTTAAAAAAGTGGGGTTTTCAAAAGTACGAAAATAAAGTAAATGCACGACTAGCTGCAAAAAAAAAAAAAAAAAAGATAAAGATATGGGTCAGAGGTCAATATGAGGTCGGCATGAGGTCAGAGTTCGGAGAGGAGTGAGAAGGAGGAAGAGGAGGGCGGCTAGGCTGCAGATGACATGTCCAGAGAAACACAGAGAGAGGGACAGATTCACAGGGAATATAAACAGGGCTCCCAGATCGACACTCAGTGCACCAACATTAGCCCTACAGAGAATCAAACTACACCTCATGCAACCACAGGCAGAGAGAATTTACTTTAAATATCCCCTTACAAAAGCTTGGAGGACGTGGTGTAAGTCTTACACTATATAGATCTAGTATAATATTTTATTTTCTAAGATACAAAGGATCTTGAATAAACCTGAGAAATTTACTTTTGCTATTTTATTCATTTGCTAAACTATGACATTATTTTTACAAAGCTGAGGAAAAGACAGGTAGATAGAAACAGATAGAAAGCTGCAATAGAACTGATTCCTCTATTGAATAAACTTTCTGCTTTTTTCTGTAAAGCTTCTTCAGTAAAACACACTGTTTTGTTAATGATAAGAATTAGGCATCTGTTGAATGGAGCTGAAGAAACTTGAATTAAGCTGAAGTAAATGAAACAATGAATAAATTGACCTGTCAAACTAACTGAGAAAATATAAATTAGTAGATAAATAAATTAACAAACAAATGCATAAGGAAATTGAAAAAAAAAATTCTCTGTCACTGTTAAAGGGGACATATCATGCCTTTTGTGATTTTGTTATTTTTATACTGTTATGATGTTGGATGTCTATGTTAAATATGGTCAAAGGTCCAAAACTTAGGTGAAGGTATATAAAAATGCTCCCTTTCAGTCAAAAGGCAGGGCTTCAGCCTGCTCTGAAGACTTCATTTGCCTCTACTTCCTCCTCATGATGATGTCAGATAGATTGCACACACCCACAAACAGCCGTTCATTTCATAACATTTGTTGCTAAGGTTGTTGCTAAGGTTGTTCTATGGGTTGTTCACACTATCCACTCACATATTTTGGATTTTATTCGGATTTGGCTCAACCATGTACAGATGTATTTGAGAAGTTTCTATTTTGAGTAAAGAACAAGAAAAAGAAGTGAAATCCTACCACTATTGTTTGTTGACGTAGACTCCATAACAAAAAAGCCAGTATAATATAAATAAGAAGGGTTTTTTTAATGTAAATGATACAAAGATATTACAGTAGAGCCCCAGAATATAAATATAGACCTGGAAATATGCATAATATGTCCCCTTTAACACATTCTTTGTTTATTCTTTGGGATTTTCCTAAGGGGTGTGGCCTGAAACTTAATTTTCAGTTTCTTTCTTTCTTTTCATAGAGTCAATTTTTTAAAATTTCTTTATGCATTCTACTTATTTATTCATGTATTTTTTAATATAAACTTAATTATTTCTCAATTAATTTCATTTCATTTTATTCATTGACTCATTTTATCTAAATATATATGTCAGGTTTGGTCCCCCATAGTGTCAGCATAACTTTTAAGTACTGTGTATAAACCGGTCAGTATATAAGTCAGAAACCTCATGAAAACCCATCTTTGTTAGTTAAGCAGAAGACACAATATCCAGGTATTGTCCCAATCAAAGCACAACCGCATTTTTAGGCAGAACGTCAAAGCAGGAAAGACCTTTGGGAGGCAGGTAGCCAGACAGATAGACAGACAGGACGGATACACGGTAATCAGATTCACTGCAGCTGTGATCTGAATGTCTCCCTTTTCACCCTTTGACCCTCATGGTCGTATTTCTATGCATCGTTACATCTCTGGGTATTGCTCCAGTTTTCACAGAATAGGACCTGTCACCTGTCGGACTGACTCGTCATCTGCACTGGATACAGAGAAGAGAAGTCAGTCCAGTAAGAGGAGGGAGCTCACACCAGTCCAGAGGTGAAAATGGAGTCAATAAGATGTAGGGTATGCATGCGTGAAGAGAACCATGAGGATAAGGAGTAAAAGACTGAGGACTGACAATTGTTAAGAAGGCCACTTCTTAGGCTAAACTAGACTTTTGATCAATGTTCTGATCATGTATGACACTGTTGTTTTATAGACATCATAGCACTAAAATCTATGAATCTGTGACTTAAAAATAGTCTTATGTATTATATTGAATATTATATTATATCATATAATACTGATTGATCTGACTCTCACGAGCACACAAAATTCACAACAATAATAACACTTACAACTATAAATTATACTTTAAATGAAACTTTACTCATCCCTATGTGGCTCTTGAGTGCTTTGCTCAAAGGCTCTTCAGTAGGGGGTTGCTTGCAAACAAGATTCAGCGTCTAGTCACATTTTTCTGTATGCTTCACTCTAGAACTTCCCATCACATTGAATGAATACATAGAGTAATGCATAACCACAGGCACTACAGAGGCTGTAGTGCAGTAGGAGTGTCCTGAGTCCCTCTGCATGTTGCTGGGGTAAAATCCTGCAAAAGGTTGATGTTTGTGGCAGCTTTCACACACAACAGCATCATGGGGGATACGGAATAAGGAAGACACAGGGACAACGGAGAGAATTCAGGAGGAAACAGACTTCACTTTGCCTTTAGAGGAGGGAGGGAGGAGGTATGTTTATTGAAAAGGTGACTCAGGGTCAAGGCAAAAGGGATATGGGGAAAAGGGCTGCACTGTGGGATTTGGGGAGGGGGCTTACCATTGGTCATACCAGGGGAGATGTGCTCTCTCTCGTTGTTTCGGCGTCTGCTTAGATCACGGGAGCCTTGTCTCGCAGGCTGAGGTGGTTGGCCCTCCAACATGTTAACTATGTCCATGCGGTCAATACTCTTCAGAGCCGTGTACAAGCTCTCCACTGCAGAGAAGACGCATGAAGGAGAGACACAAAAAGACAAGGAGAAAGAGGAGGGGAGGGGTATCCAGGACCAATAGCAATACCATTACAACAACAATCTGACTGTGACTGGGTGATGAAATTCCCGGCAATCTCAGATCTCGTATACTCACTCTTGGCCCTTTTGCCCTCGCGGGTAGCCCACAGGTTGAGCAGTGCAGAGCTCTGCTCCAGCAGGGAGTTTGGATTCTCCACGCGAATCTTGTTGATGTCATCCACACTGAGCTGAAGCTCACGTGCCAGCTCTGTGAAGAAAATAAGACAGAAAAGATCATGTAAGTGAGGGAAATATATATATATCATTTTGCCTATGAGTCATGCTGTTACAGTGTAAACAGTCCTTGTTCTTGAAATGGTACGATGCATCACAGTAGCTCTATCCAGTCTGTTAAATAGCTATGACTCTTGGCAGGGAAAGAGAAAATAATTAGTTTCATTGGCTGGTTGCCATGTTATAACTTTGTTTAATCAGCACAGAGCTAGACAAGCTTGTCAGACATAAGATAAACATGGATGGTTTACAGCACATAAAGCGCACACTGCACAAACACAAACACAGATTCAGTATATTCTCATTCACTTACCAGCCCAGCTCAATCCCAGCTGTTCTGCAATCACAGCCATCTTCAGCTCTGTCCTCTCCATGGCACTCATCGATGCTGCAGAAACCAAACCACAACTGACACTTTAACATCTGAGTCTATGAAATGTAAATCTGAGATTATCCTTGCAAGGCAACACTGTGCGGTAAGATCAGAAAAGGAGTAGTTGCATCTTTTGGAAAAACTAAAAATGAGAAAAAGCATCATTCTGTACCTTGTTTCAGTGCAAGAACATAAGCAGGTACAATCATTTACAAATAGGATAGTGGGAGATTCATACCCATGGCTGGTTCATTTAGAGCGCTGTATCTTTCTCTTAAAGCCAGCGGGGTCAGAGTTCGCCTCCGGTCTTCACTTCCAATAATCTGCCAATCACAAGCAAACAGAGCTTAAGTCTGTTATCTGAAGAGAGATGTGTTTCTTGTTAATGCAAGATCACTTCAAGATCTTTACCTTGATACATGGAGGCATGGTAATGTTGAGGTTACAGAGCACATGCTGACTGTCTTCATACTTGGTGGACTTGCGCAGGAACGACAGAAATCCAGTGGGCTCTTTACTGCTGTCTCTCACCTTAGACGCACACAAGGAAAGCAATGAAGACAAACATGCAGAGCAGACATGGAGCTAGGGGAGCAATAGTTAGCTACAAAAAGTAAAATCCTGAAGACAAAATTGTTAAGTGGAAGTCATATGATAATACCTTAACAGAGACAGGAAGTCGGTTATCTCTGAAGGCCTGGAAGCTGAAGCAACGAGGCTGCTGGGTGGCCTTCCTCACTGGCACAAGATTCCCCGAACACTCCAGGTGAAGCGGCATTCCCTCCATCACCTGCAAGAGGCGATACAAAAATTAGCTAAAGAGAAAAGAATATAGTGCAGGAAAGCACGGCACAACCCCAGCCAACCCAAGACAATGGATGAGGTGTTCATTATCACTATAATTGCCCAAACTGCAGTTCACTAGCAAGGACCACACCATCAACGAGATGCGTTTGGATGATTTATTGAGAAAAACAATTGATGTGCATAGTTCTTTTGGTTGCTGACTGTGTTACGGGGAACCCGCCGCAGCACCTGGGCAACAGCGGACCCCCTCAGGACCCTATGAAGGAGAGGAAGAATCATGAAGAAACAGGAAGAGAGAAATAGGGTGGGAGGGAGGGGCGCAGAATACGAGAGCGGAAGAAGCGGAGAGGGTTAGGTGGTATTTACAGGAATGCCGGAAGTGGTGTAATTGAGGTGTGGTCCTGCTCCTGAAACTTCGCTGAATAGCTTCAAATAATGGGTCTGAGACCTTTTTTAAAGTCAATTTGAATACTTTATATAGATAAACTTAATAGAAACCTACAATTTTATGATGCTATGACCTTTTTTCTAAACTAAACTGACCTCTATGTCTCTGCTGCGGGCCACCTCTGTGAAGTTCTCATGCTGTTCCAGGGTTTTATCCATCTTGTCATCAGTCATGCAGTAGCAGCGCAAGCGGCCCTCGCGCAACTCATTCATCTTAGCAAACACCACAAACTTGGCCATGTAGGGTACAGCTGACAGCTCTCTGTAGAGCAGGTTGGCAAAGGAAACAGCCTCGGCTGTCCGAGGACAGTCTGCGAGCCAGAATCTGAGATGAAACAATGACATGTAATCACAGGTATTACTCTACACATAAATCTATCCATTCTTTGTCTCTTTTATAAAGGCAGTCAAGCGGCTTGCTAGAAAATTATTTTATATGGCAAAAACTTACACCACACAATTTTTGGCATGATGGTTGATATAATGTACAGTATGTCTTGCTAACTGAACTTACCTTGCTGACACATTGGTTGTAAAACTGGCACAGTCATTAGCATAGACAAGCTTGGTGGTGCCAGTAATGTCCTCCCATTGGGCTGGGGCTGTGCCTCCTGGGAATCAGAGAAAGAAAGAATAGAGATGGCAAATTGGCAAATATAAACACAGCAACTTTGTTTTATCCAACTATGGCTCTTCCACCACTGGAAATCAACAATTTTGCTCCATAAATTTTTTCTTACCATGGAAGAAAACTTCTCCCGTTGACAAAACACACACACACTTAATCACCCACCCACATAACTCCCACTTGTGGCATCCAGTACCTATGACAGAGCAAAGCAGACGCAGACTGGTGGTGTCGCCCTCCCCAGAGTCTCGGGGGCTATCCCTCCAGGACGGGGGCAGGGGTATACGCAGGCCGATGGGTCGGTGAAACTTGCGCCGCCGAGGCTCCACAGTCACCACAGGGCTAAAGTTTGCCTGGTTACCCAACAGCTTTGCAACCAGCTCATCTGGAACTGGCTGTGCCTGAGGTTGTAAGTCAATGATGGAGAGGGCGTGCATAACATGGGCACAAGTTTGATGATGTGGTAGAAAAACGGGAGATAAGACAAAAGACAAAAATACACGTGCAAGCCATGGAGATAAAAAAAGATGTTAGGAGAACAGAATTGCAAGTGGAATGAGATAATGGGAGATGCATGATGGGAAAATGGATGAGGAAAAAAAGGTAAAAGAGAGGACAACCAAAAAGGGAAAAATTAAAGATGAAGAGAAAGAGAAAGAGAAGTCAACAGTGAATAAAATACCTCATGGATTAAATGGTACATTTGAAAAGACAATAGCAACACAAACTGATTTTAGGACTTAATAAATCATTTTTATTGTATAATGTAACAATGTGTGTTAACATGAAGCTTTTACAATTATTAATACAAAAATGATATCAAAGCAAAAGGCACTGTGGTTTTTCACATGGCCATTTATCACATGATTACTACAGCAACATATTAGTTAAATAAATGTGTCCCTAAAATTAATGAAATAATAAAAATAAAGCTGTTTAAAGGAATATTGATAATTATAACCACACCTATTTTACTTTCATTCAGTTACTATTTCCATCTTAGAGATTATGGCATGTGTGGTAGCATATTAGTTTAGACATACTGTATATAGCTTATCATACATTCATTCTTGTGTCTACAGGACAGCTGTTGAACCAAAACAGGCAGTAGAAGGTCTGTTCATACATTTCATTTTGGTTTACTGAAACATATTCTGACACTGGAATTACAAGTTTCCATCTGATAATGAAAATGCATACATATTCATGAATAATCTTGATTTAGGATTTTTAAAGGTTTGTTAAAAATATGCATTACTGCAATCAGAGTCTTGAATTAGAATAAGATCATGTCAGGAGAAAGAGATAAGCAGATTGTAAAGAGTGGTTGTATTTAACCTGTTAAAATGAATCACATGCAGATGGGATCTTGTAATCTCAAGTCAGCTGATCAGAGAAAATGGTGAATATTTACATAACAAACATATCAACTGCAAAGGATGATGAAGGAGCATGTTAAATAAGATAAAACAATACTGTATATTTAATTAAAATGTGTCATTTAATGGCCGTTTGGTTTAGAAACCTTAATAAATGTTTGAAATTATTGTAAACAGAAAAAAGTATATTATCAAAGTGCCAAAATAAATAGAATCTTGTTATTGATGACTGGATTGTTGATTTTAGAGAGATTAATCTGCATATTTAAAGTTCCATACCCAATTTCTCTCATTTCGATCTTACAGTTATCAGTCCAATTAAATGATATCATTTTTTCCTTGATTAAAGTTTTTTTCAGGATTTAACACCGTGATGGCTAAATCATTAGTGGATGCTTATGAAGAGAAAGGCACTTTAATTTGATGTAACAGGCAGAGAAGTTGGATTATTGGAAATGTGTGCTGATAAGTGCCTGTTTCATAGGATTCTTATAAATATGCCCTCTTAACAAGGTATTTATTGTATAACTGGGGGTGTTAAAGTGTGCTAAAATGATTTCTCTTGTCTTTGGTGTGTATATTTGAGAACGTGAAGACTTGAAAAGTGTAGTCACACACACAAAAAGGGGATGAAAGGTTCAACAAACAGTGATATAACTAAGATTAAAAAGGTTTCCAGCTCAGGTGTACAACTGACCTTGAGCCCCTTTTTGTGTAGGGATACACTTCAGTTCTCCTAAAAAGAAGGCCTTTTACCACATTTTTCAGACATTCATGATACCAAACTACTGGATAATAAGTATAAACTCAAACAAAATCTTTTCTCATGGCAAAATCAAGAATGCAGAACATTACCAAAGAAAATCATTTTTCCTATAAAGTAATGTTTGACTAATCATATTTAGGTAACTCAAAATAATGTGTTAAAACACTAAGTACAGGGCTTTGCCACTGACATAAATACATTAGTGAGAAAGAAAAAAAGACATATCAGCACTGACTAAATGAGCAGTCCATAGTTGTATAAAGGTGCCAAGTGCATGCACTGTGTAAAATAAACAGCAAAAAAGGTCCACTAAAAATGTGAAAAGCAAATCAACAAAAAGCAACAGAAAACTAAATCAGGAAAACTTGGCACAAGTGTTGATATGATCAGGTCATTCCACGATCAATCAAAGTACATCCAACATGCTTTTATCAGGTAACTCAGGCATTAACGATTCTGTCTTTCTTCTCCTTCCTTCTCCTCCTCGTCCCATCTCACCTGCAGCCCCAGACGGACTCGTTTGGTGACTGCCGTCTCAGGAAATGAGGCCTGGACCATCGGCACCAGTTTACTTGTCAATGAACCGCCCTCTGGACCAATCAGGTCACTCTCTTGCTGGACTCGTGATACGACAGCAAAATAAAGGGGGAAGTCGGTGGAGATGATGCGGCGGATTCGTTTCTTCCCAAGCTCCTCTTGACTCTCTAATTCTGAGGAGATAAGAAAAGATTAAATTCTCAAGATGAAACACCATCCAGAGAGATGTGTTTGAGTGTCAGGGTGTGGTCATGCATAAACACCATCATGACAATTTTAAAGCCTTACCCTCATCCATCCCGTTGAGGATCGTTTCGAGCACCTCGTCGCCGTAGCGATTACGGTGTTCTTTCCAGACGGAGCCATTCTCACTCCTCAGCACCACAAGCTCCCGGTCACCACGACCCAGAGCAGCAAAGTGTGGGATCTCCACGATCACTGGTCTGCAACACAACAAGCATGCAGACACATGAGAACAAATGCAAATGATTCAGTGAAAATATGGAAAAATAATACAAATCTAAGCAAAAGATTGTTCCCTTTTATCAATGTGTATGCTGAATATCCTTCAAATGATGAACCTGAAGAAACTTATCTAATGAACAACTGCTAAGAACTTTGACACACTGTCATGATTTGCTTAAACACAGCTTTTTACACATGATTAATAATATTATTAATTGGGTTTTATTATTTTATGAGCAAAGACAAAGTGAAAAGTACGAAGAAAAAAAAGAAAGATAAATTAAGTTTGATTATTTTGTTTGAATTGACAAAGTAGTAAATAAATCTTGGGGTTATTTTCAGTGGCCTCCTCACCCCAGAAACTGCATGCCAGCTGGACCGAGGGAGATGATTCTGCTGGCCAGCCCCTCTCCCTCAACCAGCGGAGGGGGGCTGGTCAGCTTCTGCGGCTTTACCAGGCGGCAGGTGATGCGGGTGGGGGCCGCACAGGTCCGTGGAGGTATGATGACACGCAGACCGTTATGCCTGCTGCCTCGCATTGAGCCGCCTCGAGCATCCACCATAAAACTGACCAGGAACCTGTGATTGGACACGGAGCATGACGGTTATCTGCTTGTTCAGATATTAATCAGAGACTCCATTAAATGCTTTCTTCTGCATCATTGCTGAGCTGACCCTGTGTGTATGGGACTGGCAACTGGGCTGACATTGTCTGACGTCTCAGTCGCTGGGCTGCTGGGAATCAGTGAGTCTTCATCATATTCTTTCGGCAGTGGAAGCGGAGTGTGTTGCTGCAACAGACAACAGACACAACTGTTCATGACACTGTTCACATAAGAGCATTGTTTTGAATCGTGTTTTATATGAATCCAAATGTGTATCACTTACATCTGCATAAATATACGGAAATGGCTTGATGAAAAGTTATACCCATGTATTCATTTTTACAGCGCTATTTTTCACAGAGAATATGCAGAAATACATCACTAACCTGATAAACAGCATTGAGGAGGAAAGGTGAAACTAAAATAACTGCTTTATGTTGTGTACTTTCAAAGAAAGTCACCTAAAAGTATCATTTTTTTAAGTGAAATTATGTGTTTAGATTAACCCTTCATCTTGACAAAATCACATCAACAAACAAATGACTTGATTTTGACTTAAGTCCACATGCTTGCTTATTTCTGAGCTTTCAGCCATTTCTGATGGTCTTCATGGGATTACCCACATAACCTGGTTAGTTAAACTCACTGAATGGGGTTGTTATGGGTTGAAAAATTCTTAATGACATCTAATCAAACTCCAGATGTTATTGGTAAATGAATCTAGAAGACCATGAGATGAGCTTGAAAGCTCTGAAACAATGACTTAATTACAAGTCAAAGAGTGGCCATGGTAATTCTTTGTTTAAGTGCAAACTGTGCCATCTTGCAGTATCTTACTCATGCTGCTCTGTACAGTACCTGATCTACCTCGTGTTCTTTCAGGATGACGGTCTCTGGAGAGACACGGGGGATCCTGGGAATGGCTGGCGAGTAATTTCTGTTGTAGGACAAGAGAAAAACACATATCAGACTGAAAAAGTTTCTCTACATCTCAGCTCCTCCCAAGTGCTCATCCCTGGTGTTCAGTGAGTGTCTATGGTGCATCCCCCTCTATCCACCGATTAGTTTGTGGCTACCAGATTGGCTCTCTCCCCTGCTTCCCAGCCCAGCCCCCCTTACGCTGTGCCCAGCCCTCTCTCGTACTCCAGTGATTTCTTGGGGGAGAGGAAATCGTCATCATGGTCTTTCATGTCATCCATCTTCATGTACCTGGCCCCTTCTGTCCCCAAGAGCTCCTCTCCTTCAGAGAACAACATGCCAAAGAGAGCGAACAGACCGGTCAGGTTGGTGAAACAGCAAAAGGGAAAGAGAGAAAGAAAAAAAATAGGGTTAACTAGTGGTTAGAAGGGTTAGACAACATGATAACCCAGGATTTAGGAGATGGCTCTGTAATTTAGGGGTTAGATTGCTGAGATGAGGCATTAGTGTCTCTTGTTACTGTCAATGATAAAAAAATAAATGCAGCAACTTCTACAGAACACCAGAAACACAAAAAGTTGGGTACGAGGACATGAACAATACAGCAGGTCTCTGTAATCAGTTGTCTCAGGCTGCTTAGTCCAACACTTTTCATTCAGAATCCCAAAACGTTACAAGTAAGAGATAAATGTAGTCTGGAGTCTTGAAAAAACCAATAAAGCCCAGTAAGAGACAGCAGCATTATGGATGTGCACAGTGCACTATCTCTGGAGAGAGCATGCATCAGCATAATCTCATTCCAAAAACTTTTTGTCTAGTGAATAAACTGAGTTACTGAACTGGAGGTTTTAGACATCAGCTGCCTCAGTGAGTAATATATAAGGAGATTCACTCTTAAGACACATGGAAGTGAATACAGACACAGAGACAATCAGAACAGCATCAGCCAACTACAACATACATCATGACAAAAGTACAACCACACTCTCCTTTGAATGTACAGTATATCTTGATGTGAGTAGAGGTGGGTTTCGGTTACTTACCCCCCAAAACATGCGGTAATTTTCGAGAATTCACTGGGAACAAAAGTCTTCCCCGTGTGTATTAACTTGTGACCATATCAGCACAGCTTGTGTTAGTCTGTGAGTGGGTGTCTGTACGCAGTCCAGACCCAAAGTGATGTGGTAGGTGTCATTACACTATGTTTGACTCTGTGAGTGCACTTCCCACGGGTTCATATGAGTCAGCTCATGTCCTGGACATTCTCTGTCTTGTGTACCATATGCATGTGTGCCACGTCGCGTAGGCGATGTGTTAACATATGTGAGAGTGCGCATCAGATAACATGGCCAATATCATTTTACCACTCCGGATATGAGATGTGTCTTTAAGACAGTGACTTGACTACCTTCTATATTTAGAGCAACAGTGACAATCTTTCAGTTAAATTATCAGGAGCCTAAAAATATCAAGACATAATGTCCTCTGACATCATTGTCAGTGGTGTTGTAATCTTTAGCCATTGAAAGTTAAACGTGCAATACTATGAATAATATTTTTTGGCCACCTGGGGGCAGCAAAAACAAGCTGTAAACACAACACTAACATAAATTTCTAAGTTGGTGAGCATGTTAGCAAACAGCGCGCTTTTTATACATTAGTATTCATTTAGAGTCAGGCTTCTGTCCACCTAATGAGTTTAAGTGTAATATTAACTTTCCTTTTAGCTCTGTTTTGGTCTCCACCAACTCCTGAAGAAAACTCCTGGCTCTTTAGCTGCTAAATGCTCCACTATGTTCACTAACTAGTAGCTAACTGTTAGTGTGCTTTTTGGTGCTGGGCAGATAGTGCACAGAGGGTTTTTTTTAACTGAAAACTGCTGCTGGTGAGGATGAAACAACACTATGAGAACGGTGAGAGTGAACCAACACAGTAACATTATGGGCCTAAAACAAAAACAATGAGCTAAAAGATACGTAGAGCTGATGACCACTGGTGATAATTCTCTTTCATCACTACAAGCAACCCCTCTCACACACAAGTAGTCACATGTTTCATTGTTAATACGAAATATGAATTATAGCAAATTTTTTAAACCACCACTGCCCCCCAACTCCTGACTAGCAGCTAACAAACACAGTTCACATGGCAGGAACACAAGACAGATTGACTTGGAGACAAACACACAAAACAATGACTTCAAAAAGATGTTAACACAACTCAACTGTGAACAGCTAAAGCTAACAGAGCAGGTTTTAATGTTTTAATAATCAAATTGTATTTAAATTAGTAACAATGGATCCAGTATTTATTGGGTTGATCTGTATGTATTAGCTGTGACTCTAAAAACGAGTGGTGCACAAAAACCAGACAACCAGCTGTCATAACGAGGAAAAGGACACTTGGAGAGTTAGTGAATGAGGGTGTTATTGAAGAGACATATAAAGGTTACAGGCATGGGTGCTATGGGTGCATGCCAATGAGAAACCAGAGCCACCATCACAGTGAGCACCACTACAGAGAGGAAAGAGAGAGAGGCAGGGAGATAAAGATGGAGAGGGTGAGCTTGAAATGGAGCCACACACTTTGTTACAACGACCTATGAATGCCGCACAAAGAGATAAAGAGACATTCATACCTAATGTTAGCTGTGCAATTCCTAAAAAAGGGCAAAAAGGGAATTGAAAAATGAATACTTGTGTGACCAGTACAAACATCAAAATATAAAAATCAGCCTCGTAAACATGGAGTTATATTTAGATAACATGAACGTAGGACATTATAAATTGTTTCCTTTAGTTTGATGTGATAAATAATCATCTTAGTGCTCTACCTTCATCCTCAGACACGTCCAGTATTTCATCCACTGTTTCTGGGAAACTCATGCGATGTTTCTCTGTGATGGTCTGCAGGGCATAGAAGGGAGTAAAAGACCCAATTATGGACACAAGAGCAAGAAGGACGGTTTTAAAACTTGAATTTTTTTTATTATAATGTCCACATAACACGGGTGCCGTATCCTGAGGGCATAGTAGCATTTCTATACTTCTCACCATGGAAACCGTCTCCTCAGTGACAAGCTTTAGGACGTCAATCACAGAGATGTAGCCCAGCCTCTTAGCAATGGCCAGGGCTGAAGTGCCATTCTAACAGAAAGAAAGAAGCAGATTGATCAGACCACTAAAAATCCAACTTTATGAATGAGTTTTAGGGCAGAGGAGGTCTAGTCATGCTCACTGTAGTGGTCTCATTGGGTTGAGCTCCATGCTTCAGCAACAGTGTTACGATATCTGTGTGTCCCTGCTGGGCCGCCTGGTGCAGAGGAGTGTAACCAAGCTGGAAGAGAGAGAAAGACTTTCTTACTTAGATAGTGCAGCTGGTTTTGCTCATCCGCCAAAATACTTTGTTTTCCTTAAAATGCATTTAAGCAGTGTTCCTTTACATTTTGCTTGTGGCAGAGTCACATCCTTACAAGCTAATTACAGATCTGGAAAATTGTCAAATTAATAAGCATTTTTAAGCAAAAATGCCCAAAATCCACTGGTTCCAGCTTATTAAATGTCAATATTTACTGGTTTTCATAGTCTGCTATGATGATAAACTGAATGTCTTTGAGTTTTGACAAATACGCAATCTGAACAACGTCAACCTGGGCTCTGGGAAGTTGTGATGGAAATGTTAATCAATTAATCAAGAGAATAATCAGCTGATCACTCAGTAATAAGAATAATTGTTGTAGCCCTACATCTATTCAAAACTTTTCTAGAACAAAAAACTGTTTTTCTCATTACAGCCCACTTGTGCATACATCATGATATGTAAATAAATAAACAAGCACCAAATTTAAACTGCCACAGTTACTGGAACTGCTCCTAGAATGAGCAGCATATCATGTTTTCCATATGTGCCCAAAACTTCTAAATCACTAAAATATGCTAATAATAATATATTACAGTGTAAAAGGTCTAGTGGGGAACCCTGATACAGTCAAACCTGTATTTCTATCTGTGTAATATACTATAATTGTGTCACAGTGTAACTGCGTGACTCATGTCCAGGCTAATTCTGTTGCAGTTTCATCCATGACCAGAAGGAGGCAGTCACCCGTGTTTTGCTGTTGACATTGGCCTGTTGCTGCAGGAGGAACTTCACCATCTTGATGTTGCCATAGTGACACGCTACGTGAAGAGGGGTGTAGCCCATCTGAGAGGAGAGAGAAAAATAGTAACAGGTCTTAAACACGGAATCACTTAATGACCTTTTAATTTGACTACATTATGCAGATTTATATTTTCTATTAGGGGTGAACTGTTCATGAATATTAAATAAACTAGTGGATTAAAATTCACAAAGTAAAATTATTTCAAGAGCAGAATAATGAGAGAAAACTACATTCAGGCAGCATGTTATCAATGATGCTATTATTTCTTGTGTATGAGATGGGAACAATACTACTACTAATAATAATAGCAACAATAACCTCCTTTACAATATATTAAGTTCAAGTACAAGAGCCCTACAACAAGAATAACCGACCATGTGAAGCCTAAAATGTTCTAACTGTGTCAAGGCTGTGTCAAAGAAGTGCAAATTTTAAGGCTGCTGTCTTATTAAAAATTAAATAATAGTAACAATTATTTGATATAACTCAATGATTAAACACTGTTGTAGAGCTGCACTGTGCTTTAGAGGTCTGAGGGATTTGAGCCCCTCAAGAACTGGTCACATATTGATGGTAACTTAACCCTCTGCCATGAGATCATCAGGCTATTTATGCTACAGCACTTAAGACACTATCTGCTACAGCACAAGTAGTTTCTACACTGCTTAAGCTTTGATAACATTGACAACTGTTCAAAGTGAAACCTTCTTAACCTGAATAGCTCATATTGTTGTTGTTGTTTTTTTTTACCATGTGGCTTAAAAAAAGGCCTTACCCGTGTGGCAGCGTAGACTGAAGCTCCTTGCTTCACCAAGATATCAGCTATACCAACATGTCCTTCTTGTGCCACCAGGTGGAGAGGGGTCAATCCACTCTGAGGACAATAAGAGCCAAGAGACAAAGGTCAAATACACACCACAAATCAGATAAGCACACAAAGAAAATAAACTTCCTGCCAAAATCATCTGCTTGTTCTTGCCTTGTTGCCGAGGTTGACGTTGGCCTGTTTGGAGATGAGCAGGGAGACCATGTCGGGCCTACCTTCCTGCGAGGCCAGGTGGAGAGGTGTGACTCCCTGTAGTGACTCAGCATTGGCTGAAGCTCCGTACTGCAGCAGGCTGTTAGCCACCTCCACCTGGTTCTGCTTGGATGCTATGTGGAGGGCAGTGTAGCCATTCTGGAGCACAGATATGAGTTGTGGTTAGAAAAAACGAGTTTTTGCATGTTATGCTAATGAGTCATTTAGCATGAATTGTGTGTATCTGTTTTGTCTTTTACCCTGGCTGCACTATGTGGCGACCCTCCCTTGCTGACAAGCAGGTTAACAACATCCAGGTTGTTGTGATGTACAGCGACATGCAGCGGAGTCAGACCATTCTGCAAAAACAGATTGGTTTATCAGAATGTGGTACATCTCATACAGATTTTTAAATATTTTGATGCTTCCTTCCATCCAGCCAAGTCCTTTATGTTTTTATTACCTTTCCAGCAGCATTAGGATTGGCTCCTCTCTCCAACAACAGCTCTGCAACATCCACCTTGCCGTACTTGGAGGCCACATGAAGTGGAGTGAAGCCTTTCTACAGATGCACCAACAGGGAAAGGGACACAATAATAGGTTGAGTCTGACAGTCCAAAATCATTTTGATAAAACATTGCTTCAAACATAAGGAATAGAGTAAAATGGTGAGCAGGCAGGCTGTACCTTGGTCATCTTGGTCTGCTGTGCATCCATGTCCAGGAGAATGCGTACAGTCTGTACATGACCCTCACGGGCAGCGATGTGTAGAGGTGTGTGTCCTGCTGTGGTAGTGGAGTTTGGGTTGGCTTTGTGATCCAGCAGCAGCTTCACTAGCTCCTTGTGGCCCATCCGAGCGGCACAATGCAGAGGTGTTTGGTCATCCTGATAAGGGAAGGGGTTCAGTTATTATGACATTTAAAGTGATGTATGAAACACCTGAAGTAAAAGGCCTCCTCTTGTGACTTAATCATTCAGATCAAATTACTCAGGTTGATCACTAAGTTCTCCACCAATTACATTTCTGGTCAAAAAGAGGCATGTGATGTGTGGGAGGGGAAAATAGTGAAGGGATACAAAGGTCTGTCTGCTTCAACTGCCAGAAATCAGTCGCTAAACCAACTTTTAAATTAAGTATCACATTAAAGAGTGAGTGCATTTACTGTATGTCTAATATGAGAAATCTTATGCACATGGACATAAATATGTGGATTGTGCAGTGCTTTCATGTGTGACATCTCCACCTTGGCCTTGGCGTCCACTGGTGCTGCATTCTGCAGTAAAAACTCTGCCACCTCATAGTGTCCTGCCCGAGATGCCATATGGAGAGGAGTCTCCACTTTCTGCTCATACACAAACAGACGAATCGCACACTCAGATGTATCACCACTACGACACCACCATCATTTCAGAGGTGAGCTGGTTATCAGTGCTGATCTTGTGATCTCAGAGTGGGACTCACCACATTAGATGCACTGGGGGAAGCTCCTTTCTGCAGCAGGATCTTCACGATGTTGAGATGACCCATAAATGATGCCACATGCAAGGGGGTCAGGCCAGACTGTTCAAAAGGAAGGTAGAATTATAAGAATTATAAATGGACATGAGCATTAATTAAAGTTAATATATTCATGTGCTTAAAATGTTTAACCCTAAAGTATAGAACAGAGATTCTGATTCATTCCCTTTTGTTTCCTCACCTCAGTCACAGCCTCTAATGATGCCGAGTGTTTAAGCAGGAGATCCATCACACGCATGTGGTTCTTTTTACAAGCAATATGCAAAGGAGTAAAGCCATTCTGAAAACACAAAGGAACAACTCGTCTTCACCACAAAGATGAAAACCAACTTTGGTCATTGTCAGGAGTGATACTTTGTGTGTGTTTGTGTGAATGTGTTTGTCACTGACCAGTGCCCGAGAGTTGGGTTTGGCCCCTTTGTCCAGCAGTACTTTGGCCATGCGATGGTGGCCGCAGTGTGCTGCTACATGCAGAGGTGTGAGGTGGTCCAGTGTGATGTCATCAATCTCTGCGTTGTACTGCAGAAGCTGCTTGACACAGTCCATGTGGTCCCCCTGTGCTGCCATGTGGATTGGAGACAGGCCATTCTGCAAGAATCCACAAACTTTCACTTTCATTTACTTCATTAATTTCAGACTAGAAAACAAAACACTACAAAACTGTTCACTGATTTGCACTCATAACCAAACCACATGGTTTTTATTTCACTTTAAAGAGGAGTGAAGAATTTTCTTTTGTCTCTAGCTGGATTACCTTAGTCTTTGCCTGAATGGGGGATCCATGGTCCAGCAGGATCTCAATGATCCTGACGTGACCATTTCTGGCTGCACAGTGCAGAGGAGTCAACTCATCCTGGAGGGATACAATACTTTTTTAGTTAATGATGCATAAAATTAGAAAGAAAGACAGTAAAGGAATCAAAGAGTTTGAGAAATTGTAAGATAGATGCTCGCTGCACCTTGGTCTTGGCATCGATCTGTGCCCCTCTGTCCAACAGGAGTCGGACCATGATCACATTCCCCCGTCTGGATGCAATGTGCAGAGGAGTGATGCCGTTCTGCAGAGAGACACAGAGGCAGTTAGACACACACGAAGCAGGGACAGCACATTAACGTTCCATCATCATTTGTCATTCCCTACCTTTGGGGTGAAGTTGACATTGGCTCCTCTATTGAGCAGCAGTTGAGCTACGTTCAAGTTTTCATAGTGTGCAGCAATGTGGAGGGGTGTGAATCCAGTCTGCAGGAAAACACCAGAGAGAGTTAACTGTCATTCTCATTACATTTTAATTTTCAAAACTCAAAGACAAACATGCAAAAAACAAAAAATGCAGATTTCCACATCTACATGTGCATGTGTGCAGTTATAGCAACCAGCAACTGTACACACCCACACACATGCATACCTTGCTGAGTACATCAGGATTGGGGTCGTTTTGCAGGAGCACTGCGGCTGTGCGTGTGTCATCGTTGCGTGCTGCAATGTGCAGCGCAGGGAGGCGGACCTTCCCCTTGGTGCCATAGTTGATGAGCAGGGCTACAACATTTTCATGTCCCTGCTGAAGAGCCACGGCCAGAGGAGTAAATCCATCCTGCAGCACACAGAAAAGAGTTAGAGGAGAGGTTGACTCACGGCGAGAAAATTATAGAGATGTAAGAAGAGAAGCTTATGAGAACGAAACACAATGGAACGACAGCGAGTCTGGATCAGCAAGGATGGGATTGAGGAATTTGGGGGATTACTCATTTCTCTCGTTCTTTGGTACCTCAGTTGGAATGCTCTGATTGGCTCCGTTCTCCAGAAGAAACTTCACAACCTCTAGATGGTTTTCTTGTGCAGCCATGTAGAGTGGAGTGAAACCCTTCTGTCTCAGAAAGATGCACGACAGACACGCACACACACAGCAGCAGAGGAGCCACAGTCACCCGAAGCAACAGCGAGATAGGAAGAAAGTCACGGATGCACACACACAAGGATGTACACAGAAAAAAACACCAACACACAGAAATATAGGAACAAAGACACATGTGAACAGATGTCATTGCAATTGTTAATACAGCAAAGTTTACACAGTACTGTAAGTACATTGCTGAAGAGTAGCCTCAGTGTGCGCTGTGAGAGCAGCACTGACTCTCACCTGGGACTGAGCGTTGACATTGGCCCCGTAGTTAACCAGCTCCGTGACCACCTGCTCCTGCCCTGCCAAGGCTGCAATGTGCAGGGCCGTGTTCCCTTTCTGTTTAAACACAGATACACGAGAACAGGAGTACACAGTCAAAATAAGCACTAATAAATATAATATGTGAAATCCCACATGTATATTCAAAGAAAATGTGGGTTTTGGACATGTTTCATATGTGGACAATTTGCTCATACTGTATTCTGACATTAAATACTATAGGTGGAGATAAATTGTAGTCATGTGAAAAACTGCTCTCTGGTCAAACATGTAATAATTTCATATGTAAAACTAGGGATGGGTATTATTTAAAAATTTTCTATAGCAGTGATGATACAAGTTTCTGCAACAAAACAATAAGGCTACTTTTTTGACACCTTAATTTGAGTAATATAAACAGCTTTTCTATGAAACCATTTTTCATTTAACAAAAAATTAAATTTCTCAAATGTTAAGTGAAATGTTTCTAAAAATGCCATAATTTGATGTAAATCATGGACCGACTTTAAAATAAGAAATTAAAAATACATATCTTAGCCAACTATAAAGACACTTTTTATATTCAGTGCTACAACTATACTACTATCTTTAGTTTGGTACCAAAAAGTATTGAGGTCTGATTTTCATTTCACACAAAAAGACACAATTCAGCAGGTATTTTAATATATTCAGTGTTAAAGCCAGCATTGTTCATCATTATATGAGCTTATGAGTTCATGTGGGTTTTCTGAAGAGTAGACACTGTAGGACTTTGCTGTTGGGTCTGTTACCTTTGTGGTGGTCTCCAGTATGATCCCATTGTGGAGTAGCTCCAGCACCATTTTGACGTGGCCTTCTTTCGAGGCCAGATGCAGCCCGTTGAGCCCATTCTGAGTGACAGAGCAAAGTAGACCTCATACTGAAGGGTCCTAAACAGACTGTGCACCAAAAAATTCCCTAATCTACAATAAATAATCACACAAATATACACACAAACACATATAGTATATGCCATGCCAACTGACAACAACTAGTGTTTGTTATCACAGTGACTGAAGCACTCACGAACCAAAGCAGGCAAATACTTACACTGGACACCACGCATGCAGACTCTTACAATCAAAGTGGTCATTAGCAAAAACGATGTCTACAGGGATGAAAATCAGGATGTGTAAACATTTTCATTTGATTAATGATGGTGAGAGGAGGAGGAGGAGCAGGCGGAGGAGGAAGAGGAGGACTGGAGGGGGATGGCAGGCCGCTGGTCTCGTGGCTGGGAAGAATACGAGCCGTGTGGGATAGGTCTGACCTCACACAGCCTTCCTTCAGCCGCACAGGACATGTGAGGTTGGACCTTTCCCACACCACTGATATTATTCCTCTGAGTGGGGAGACCACAGCACACCATCACTCTACTGCAAACAGAGGAAAGGCGGAGGGGAGGGAGGGAGGCGATGAGGGAGGAAAAAGCAAAAAAAGAAAAGGAGGGTGAGTTAGAAAACAGTACATAAACAGGAGGGGAGAGGGTAGTGGAACAGTTGTTAGGTTGAGAGGGATAGGAGAGGAAGAAAAACATAGTAAGAGGAGGGCAGGAGTGAGGCGGCGTGCTGGTGTGCGAGCCATGGCACAGGTATCCACACAGACACAGAAACAGTGACACAAAGTCAAGCCTCCACCTGGCCAAACCCCCACCGGACTGTACATACAGCATAAGTACAGTCACACAACCAGAACAACAATACACTCACCACCATGTTTAAGTCACAATCTACAACTTTTTCAAATATACATACCACATGACTTTGCATTACCAATTGATACTGTACAAATTTGTATCGTAATTTGTGTGGAGCTGAAACCATAAGTTGATAAACATTTCAGTCATTTTTTGAGCAAAAATGCCAAATGTTCACTGGTTCCAGCTTCTCAAATCTGAAGATGTGAAGGTTTTTGTAGTCTTCTATGATAAATTAAATATCTTTGAGTTTTGGACTGTTGGTCAAACAAAATTAAACTTTTCATAGACTTTCTTGAAATGATTAATCAGTTTATCAGCAAAATATTCTACAGATCAGTTGATAATGTTCATAATAATCATTAGCTACAGCTCTAAATTAGAGTCACTATTTAACAGTACAGTAGAGATCTGAGTTTGTAATAACTGTAAGAAACGTAATAAAAATAAGATGCTGTAGTCTACATTCGGTGTGTTAATAATTGCACTGGAATTTTGAAAATCCTGGTGGTCATAAAAGCCACTGTGGATGGACGGAAAGCAACACATTTCTTAATGGGATTGTTTCATTTCTCAGGAATGTTGTAGATTGTCACTTTAACACAATTAACCCCAAACAATAAAAATAACACATTTTCAAATGATGAATATGAAGAGAACAATGAAATGATATTTTGTAATTTAGGAGATTTCATCATGTCAACAGCTTGTAACACATAAGACACATCAGACTGTAGTTATATTTCTAATCCATGGGGTGTCTCTCTTCATCACCATGGGGGAATGTGCCAATAATAACCACTGTACAGAGTCACTTTACATGAATGAAAATGTTGTGTGAGATCTGTTATGAGGCCTGTGAATAGGCCTCATAGAAACACTGACAGAAGCATTACCAGCAATAATTACAAAATGTTGAGAACAGCATCAGTGAATGGAAGGGAAACCATGACTAAGTTAGATTAATGAGCTGGAGGAATCTCACACACACATACAGTTTTTGGCCAAGTTTCAGTAGCCTTAGGGCAGCAGTCCTAGCCCACTAACGCTGCCTCTTCCTGGACACTCTGGGAACAACCGTCAGAGTAAAGGAGACAGGATGGAAGAGACAGGGCGAAGGAGAAGCCCCTACCCCATTTATTACCTTCCCTTGAGACCCTGTAAACTTCACCTGTCACCTTCAGCCACTGATTAATAGTGGACGTGAGCATGCACATACAGTGCACGACTGAGTGAACAGGTGACAAATAACGGCACAGTGATCAACTCAGACACATCATGCACACTGGACACTGACAACACATTGAAATCAAAGCATAAAACAACAAATGACGGTATACATGGAGAATATCTGAGCAGAATATAATGCAAACTGATTATGAATTAGATCCAAAATTCAACCATACATTTGCTATAAACTTATTAAACATATCCTATGCAATTCCTCCTACTGACTATTTAAATTGATACAGAAAGTATTTAATTCATTAGAATCATGTCACTTCTTTATTTCAAATAATTTAAACTTTTTCAGTGTACGCTGTAGGATAAAAGTACTGCAGGGCATTTTTCTGTTTGGATCTGATCAGGGCCAAATCATAAAAAACTGACTGAATCATTTCACTTTTTAGAAATGCCATTAGCTAAAATGTGCTACCTTCTCCATTCACACATTGCTGTTCTTTCTTTGAATGAGAAGTGGGCAGTCTGCCCACCTCCCGTATTTTTATTTAATCAGTTAGAAAGCAGAGAGGGAGACTACACCCTGGCAGCATTCGACTGCAGCACATAAATACTCAAATTCTTCTGTTTCTATTTCTGCCCCACGCT
This sequence comes from Thunnus thynnus, assembly GCF_963924715.1. NCBI lineage: Eukaryota > Metazoa > Chordata > Actinopteri > Scombriformes > Scombridae > Thunnus > Thunnus thynnus. The sequence goes on from NC_089518.1 coordinate 21,638,952, forward strand.
AAGAAGCAGTATAACTGAGGATCAGTTTTGCAGACAAGCAAAATAGCCTGCCATGAATAAAAAGTCAACAATGGCTGTAATAAATAAAAGACATTGGCTGATTATTTGATGAACTTGCACATTTTTTTAACTTCAGCTAATTCATCTGGGGACCATGCAGCTCTCTCACCTGATTGGCTGTATTAATATCAATGCCATTTTTGATATGTTCCAGGGCCTTGTCCAGGTTGCCAGAACGGGCCGCTCGGAGAAAACTGTTGCCAGCATCTGCCTGTAAGCAAAACAGAGAAAGGGAAAAAGAGGGGGGTACAGGGTATAAGAGACAGTGAGAGACACATGAAGTAGAGGAATAGAGAGGGAAAGTGGAGAGGGAGACAAAGTTTGGTTAATTTTTTTTTTTTTAAAGGCATTTGAAGGACTGACACTGTTCAAGATGATGGTTATCCATCAGTTTTCCTCTCATTTGACTCCTCCCTTGGGATATTGGACAGAGCAGTTTGAAAACTTGCATCTGCACCTTTAAATGTGTGTGTTAGAGGGTGTGGTGGCCACACAGGTGACTTGAGTACAGACTCCCTCTGAGTGTAAACTGGTTTCCTGGTCTTCCAAAACCTCTAAAAATGTGTCCACAAGTCAATCTGCTGCTCTGTACCCAGGTGATAAGGCAAGTGTGATAATACTGACAGTCTCTGTTGTCTGTTGTGCCCGGCAGACTGCTGGCTCTTTGTCTGGACTCTGTATTTATGTGTGTGTGAATGAGAGAGAGAGAGAGACAAGGTGAATGGGGAAAGGAGAAAGAGAGAGTGAGGGTTTGGCGAATCCTGGCTCACGGGCCAGCACATGGCACGTCTGGTGTTTTTGTCTGTGTTTTGTTTGTGTCTGCGGGCTTCATGCCTCTCCCAGGCAGGCAGGGGTGCTGCTGAAACAGGATCACTCATGCGGCACAGGGGGAGAGCGAGGGAGGAAAAGCAGGAGCGACTGAGGGGAGAACCGCGGGGAGAAACTCGACTGCGGCAAACCCTGCACCTTTTCATTTCATTTACATAATCTCCTCTCTCCCCCATGCCCATCCCCTCCCTACATCACCCCCTCTCCATCTAACCAGCTATCTCAGCATGCTGGTCAGGAAAATCAACAGCCCTCCGATCATTCAGTGTATGTTTTCACACAAACACAGAGAATAAATTCGTTTACAAAGCTCGCAGCTTCTGATCAAAAAGGAAAACACCACTGCAACTCGTTTTCTCAACTTCACAACACAGCGCCTTAAGCTGTGTTGTCTATTGTTGTGACAGGATTGTTGGTCCTCTTTAGACAGAGAGGGAGTGAGCTTGAGTAAAAAGGATAAAGGACCCACATGCCTGAAGTAGAGGCATAGCAACAAATGACACAACACACCCTCAGCATGACACCAATGGCACAGCACAGAGCAATGAGAGAGGTCACTTTAAAAAAAAAAAAAAGGTAGGGGCAATGGCAGGGGAATAAGAAACTTTAAAAGGAAAAGTTGCTTCCAGCTGAATGAAGCAACAAAACAGGATCTGACAGTCTTTAAGCTTGATGGCTGAGTTGCAGATAAAATGTGCTCCTTGCTTCTCATATCTGGCGAAGAGATGAAATGTACAGTGGCACATTTTCCACTTATCAGATGAACTTCATATAGTATGCAGCCTCCTGTGTGTAAAGTAATAAATCTTGGACTTCTGTGCGAGTACACCGACTCCTGCTGAGCCACTTGCCTCTGAGTCATTGTCATTCTCTTCACAAGATGTTTTTGTTTTTAGCGTTTGCTCACAGACAATTTTCCACTCACAGACTGTTGAGTGGCTAACATACTCTGCAGTAAAAAGCCTCTGAGTCACACTCACACACACGCTGACAGGCAAAACATTGATTAGACAATGCCACACACACACAAAAAGAAAAAAACTACTGTAAAGCAAAAACTGGATTTGTAGTACTTTGATATAATACTTTGAAATATGAAAATAAACATGCAAAATATGAAACATAAGAAAAGATTAAAGCACAAGTTATCTTTTCAGCTTATCCTGTGAAGGGTTACTGTCTCTAGATTGGTCTGTTCAGTGTCTGTTTTATTTACTCACGGTTTCTAGGCTGTCTTGGTGAGCCATGTTCCCCCTTTTCCTATTGTTTGAATAGACTCATTCACTTTCACTTGGAAGAAGATGATGACCCACAGGCCTCCTCCCTCTAGACTGCTGCAGAACAACAAACTGACCCCAGTACAACACGCATTCTTACACAGGCACACACACACACACACCTGTCACCAGAGTTACGATTACCATACTGAAATACACCATCCCTTAACAGCCTTGTTTTGTCACATAAATCTTTGTGTGAGTGTGTAAGTGTATGTGTGTGTTTGAGAAAATAAGATAAAATGAGAAACCACATGAAGAAGATTTACAAGACTTTTACAAGATGTGTATATTGTGTAACCCTTTTATGCAAGGCTTTGCATGTGGCCAAATTAAGGACAAGTATGTCATATGCCACCAATATTCACAAAGGTTTCTAAGAATCTGATTTATTAATGCATTGAAAGTTTAATAATTGAAAACATTCACTTTCTTACTGTTGAACTTGGAGGTATTTTGGAGGCAAAACATAAATATTAGATGGAAGACCTTATGATTTTCATGAAATTGTTTTATATGGGTATAAAATACCAACATATGCACTGTAGCAGAATGTGATTCTGTTGCATGAAATGTTTGCAAACTGCCATAGTGACACAACAAAAATCCTGTCATCAAGGAAGGAGCAAATACAGCTGATGCAAAGACACACACACACACCCACAGTTTAACACAATATGGTGGCATGGTAACACCATGGTGACCCTGACTGAGGCCCCTCTACAGGCGTTCCGCCCCCCTGGACTCACACCACTGCCCTCCAACAGCCTGACGAAAGTTATAAGACGACAAGCAAGATACCACTGGTTACAGCAAATTTACTTTCTCACCGAGGCTTTCCGAGTCTGTCCTGCATTTTTACGTGTGTGTCTACGTGTTTCTGTGTGCCTGCGTGTCTATGTATCTGTTTGCGTCAAGAAGTGAGTGTGTGGTGCGGTGAGATAAGGATGCAAGAGAACCACACCCATCCCTTAACTCAGCAATAAACATGTACTGTGCACATGCATACAGCACATACTAATGGAAAAGCACACATACAGCACTCTAAAAATGTTCTGTGGTAATTCCTCCACTACATTTCGCTGGACTCCAGTATGATTTAGACAAATGTGTCCCTCTCTGATTATTCCCAGAAAGTGGACGAGCTTTTGGGCTGAGCAGAAATGAGCGAATCCATTAATCATTCTGTTTGAAGCAGAAGAAACAGACAATAACCTGCTCAACAGCTCCACCATTAACATTAGCAATATCAACACACACTGTCGTGCAATGTGCATGCAACTGTCCTCAGGCTAAGACAATACGAGGTTCCTCATTATGAAGCTCAGAATTACCAAGTAAAATTATTCCCGTATTTCATCACAGAAAATCCTCTGCCCTGAACTCCCCTCTTCTTGTCTTTATCTCAGTTCCTGTTGCCTTCTTCCCCTCTCTATCTCCTGCTTCTTACATTTCTCTCTCTCTCTCCCCCTCTCGCTTGCCTACTCTGCTGGTGCTGCAGCAGACAGAATGACATCACCGCCTTGCCGGTGGACTGCAGTGTTTGAAAACTCAATGTGTACGTATGTGTGTGTATGTACGCACGAGCTGAGATCAACAGCCCGGTCATGAGAAGTCTCTGCAACGGACGACTGGGCCTGAAGAATCATCATTTTTACAAAGGATCAATCGTGTGTGTGTGTGTGTATGTGTGTGTGTGTGACAGAGAGAGAGAGAGGGAAAGAAATAAGAGAACGTACGGTAGGGCAGTGATACTGGAGAGTAGAAAGTAGACATATGGTTGTGCTTGTCTTTAAAAATGGTTCTTGAGATCTAAATGTGTAAAGATCGGGATTTGTGATCACAGTGATGCCTCCACAGTGGGCTTGAAATGGCTGTTTTAACTCATGTATTGTATCTATCTGTGTTAAATCTTTGTGTAAACGGTTACTCTTCCCTCTCTACCCAAAATGTGGCAGAATGAAATGCAACCAATATGACCAGTTTTACAGATCTGATAGCAATGTGGAAAACACTGCGCCATGATCAGATGATAAAAGTGACACTTTCTGTCTGACAAGCATAACAATCATATCAGAGGCTCTGTCTTCATGGAAAAGCGTAAGAGATGGGGTCAGATGAAAGATTAGATAAGATTAATCAGTCACTACACCTCAGTGCCTGAACACTCAGTTACGGTTCCTTTCATTACGTCAGTTGCAAAGAGATGAATTTCAGGGGAATCTTTTTTTTTGTGAATATAGGAAAAGAGGCTGTCTAGGCTAACTCCACAGATAAGCACCCACCATTTCTAGCTCATTGAATTGTTGCTTTACATATGTCTACAATTATTTACTAAAAAACTATTAATATTTTCATACTAGCATATAGTTTAAGTCAGTGGTTCTTGACCTTTATTACTTGTGACCCTTAAAACAAAACATACTTGTGATAGCTCATCACAGACTAGGGCCTTAATGTGGACTTAAGTTATAAAAAGTGCAACCAAATAATTGTTTTTCCATCTCAAAAGTTTTAATTTGAGGTGTGAAGAGGTGAAAATGTATTTTCACAAGCATAAAAGCTCCCCTAAAAGAGAAAAATCATTAAAAAATTAGCCAGATTTTGTGTAAGCTTTCGTTTTTTACCTTTAATCATCCTTTGACCCCTCAGATTTGTCTTAGTTCAAGTACTATCTCCTTCCTAACAGTCTGGACAGGTTAGTCTGAACAGGCCTTGCAAGAGAAGAAAGAGCCAGGACTCTTTTGCTGGTGCAATCAAGAGACAAATCCTGGAGCTCTTCCACTGAATGTCAATCTGAGTATCTGAGGAAACTATTATCTGCCTCAGAGAATCTCAGCATTTCTATTAAAATTAACATAAAACACACAATACACAGGCATGGTCCCTCTCTCTCTCTCTCCTCTTCTTTCTCTCACACACAAACAACAACAACATGAATTTGCAGGCACAGCACCAGGTGCAAATCATAAATATTTTAAGTGCCACCACAGCTATTTGTACACTCAGCAGAAAGGTGAAAATAAGGTGCATACGTATGTTCAGTATGTCACAAGTCCTGCTTCACTTGCAATAATTTCCTGAACTTTAAACAAAACGAATTTGTGCAAACACGACAAGCTCCTACTGATGGTTGCTATTTTTGCCACTGTAAAACTCAATATCTTGATGTATTTAAACCAAGAGTGTGATTTGACGGTTTCTATACGTTTTAGAGAAACACTAAGCAGCGGATATGGCTATTCCTGCAGAGTGCTTAAACAGCTATTTCATCGGCCAATTCTGCTGACTTGCATTTGTTCTAAAAATTGATTTTCTTTCTCTGTCCTTGTTTCTTTGGCCTCCATTTCTGCCTTCATCTCTCAGGCTGCTTGAAGAGGTTGAGCTGACAACGGGCTGTTTCCGGGCTACAGAGATGTAGTAAGTGTAGAGTCAGTCAGACTGAGACCCGTGGGACCGTTCAGCTATGGACACATTTACAGGAAGCAACTGAAGCACTGGGATGGAGCTGTTTCATTCCCCAACTCAACACTGTCTGTCTGTATGTAAATCTGTCTACCCATTTGTCTGTCTGTTTCTGCTCACTGTATGTGGCGCAGCGTCTTGTCCCATTTTTACTATTTACTTTCTCACACTCCCAGCCTCCCCCCTCCCTGTATCCCACTGTTTGTCCATGCCTTACTCATTGATTGTCTCTTTATATCTGGCCCTTCTGCAGCCACTGCGCTTGTAGATGAGATTGTCATGGTTATTGTGATCTTTTGTGGGGATGACAAAGAGGGTGAAAGCCATAGGGTGGAGATAGGGTTTGGAACCTATGGAGAATAGGATCAAGATATGGTAAACATCCTGTGTTTTACTGAACAGTAACACAACAGCAATTATGCAGAATGAAGCAGTTTGGAGGGACATGAAGAATAGATAAGTAACTTCAGAGTGCCCAGATATAGACTGATCTATAATTCCTCAAATGACAGTTAAACTAAAGCTCTGAACCACATATAACAGAAGTTACATTTACACTGTAAACTGAGTAATGCTTTAGTATTGTACTGCTAAAATAGCCACAGAAAACCCAGTGAAGTACATGTATTCAAGTGCTGCACTTAAGTAAAAATTTGAGGTACTTGTACTATGAGTTTTTCCATTTTATGCTATTTAACTATACTAAATTTTATTTAAAAACAAATGATCAGTTTGGCATGTATTAGATTAAACTACCCAAGTAGTTAAATTAGCTCCACCACAACCAGCTACAACATTAAAATGCTGCTTACATGTCAACGCATCAGTGATATTATTTCAATTATCTAGTATATATAATATCACTCTGAAAGGGGTCATTCTGCATGATGAGTACTCTTACTTTTGATACTTTAAGTAAGTATGATACTTGTACTTTTACTTGACTAAATGCAGGACTTGGAACAAATTATTGAGTGCTGAGTACTTCTTCCATCCACCAACTGTTATTCTCAGTAAGTTTTAGGGTATTTTAGCTAATTTAAGTGACCATTTTACCTTTTTGTCATTAACTATCCACCGGCCAGTTAGCAAATTTCTCTTATTTTTGGGGAGGAACTAAATGATACAACGATGAGGCAGAAGGTTTTGGACAGCTGAAGATCCTGAGATGCATAAACTCCACTGACAGTGTTGTAAAATTTGCTGCAGTCCATTCTCAGGCAGATTTCTACAAGTCACATCATCTACAGTAAAACTCCACAACTCCAGGTAAACCCTGCCTGTCTCAAAATTACACACCTACTCACATCCAGGCACAAGGTCCTTGTGAGCTTGTACCCTGTGTTGCCATTAGCTCTGCTGGCTCACTAGATTAAACAGTCTATAGTCTTCAGTGAAGCCACGCTGAAAGAATCTCATTAATTGACCCGCTAATCAGTTTACTGACCTCCAGTTTACTTACCACAGCTAATCCAGGTTGACATCATACAATCTGAACATCAAACAGTGGAACAAGCAAAGTCAAAAACAAGATTAAGGAGCAAAACAGAACACGATACACACCCACTCATATACGCACTTACACTAATCTTGGACACACATGCATCAAAACTCTCAAAGATACTCACAAGCAATCAAGCTCCCTCCCATGTTGCAATGGGAGGCTCCGTCTAATGACATTGATCACGAGACATTATGTTTTGGTGTGTAAACACTGTCAGAACTTTCTAGTTATTTTTTAACAGTTCTTATCATCTTTAGAGCTTCGATTAAAACCATAAGAAGTATTTCACAAGTGGCAGTTTAGACACTGTCTGCGTCTTTTCTTTGCAAAACATCTCCATGCCCTGCATCTTTCTATCTCTTTCTTTCTCTGTCTTTCATTTTTCTTTGTCAGTGTCAGTCTGAAAGACGAGGGCATATTCCAGACGAAAAACATGCAGACTAGTCTCCAAAATAGTTGGATGTGGAGGGACAGAGAACAGAATGGCACTTAGCAAACAGAAACAGAGAGAGGCGTGTGCTAAATAAAAAAAATGAGAACAAAATTGACAAAAGAGTGAATACCGATGCATCAATATTCATGTAGACAAAGTAAATATGAAAAAGAATTGATTTAGAACTGGGAGCTAAGCCAGTGACAAAAGTGCTGGCCCATCACTGTCTGATGTGAAAGGATAAAGATAGAAAACACGGGCAGGTGCATTATATCTGAGAAAATGCAACCAAAGATTTTTGTAACAGAACAGAACATTACAAAAAAAGACAGCAATGAAATAAGAGTTGAAGAGAAGTTAGGGATAAATAGTATGAAGGTACAGAAAGAGAGAGAGAGAGACAGAAAAACAGGTGACATGAGAGAGTAGTAGAGGAAGAAAGGTGAAGAGGAGAAGGAGAACAGTAGGGTTTGTGGTACTCACTCCAAAAGTGACGGTCTTGACTGGCATGCCTGTTGGCCCTCCACTCTCTTTCTTACGTTTTCTGTTTCTCTCAAATTCACAGCTGTCTTTTCTGTTGCCCCCTGCAAGTGCTGCGGTACAGGGCACGCAGACCCCCGTCCAACGTAAACACGAACACACACACACACACACACACACACGCCCAGACGCACACACTTGAGTAAGCAGGACCCGGCGTGGTGGGTGGAGAGACAGGGGAGGGTGGGGGTGAGGGGACGGGGGGCCCAGTGGTTTATCTCTGGAGGAATGCTGCCTGTATCTAAAGACACACATTTCACACACAGCCAAAAACCAATGGGTACCCCACACTCTCACCATGGGTTTCCTGCCTACATCCTGGTTTGTGTTTTGGCTACTTTTTTCTGTTTTTTTCTATCTTCGAATTTTCTAACTTTGCCCCACTTTGCTTTTTGCCTCAAGCTCCTTTTATTTTTTCTCCATTTTTCTCGCATCCTTATTCTATCCTCCATCACACTCTATATTCTGCTCTCCACCTCATATAGCCTCACTACCTTTCGGGTTTTGTTGCACTCCAACACTCTGTCACCCCAACTTTATCCCTTCTTTCTCCTGTCCCTTCTTCCACACACGTCACGCCCATCTCCATGTCTCCTGTATGTTTTGTGACAGCCAGACAATCATTTTTTTTCACGGGCCAGGCAATACCAGAATAGCGTAGAGTTACTGTGGAGAATGGGTGTGTTTTTTCGGAGCGGTTCTGTTTCAGTCTGTGAGGTGACTTACAGTGACAAAGCGCCTGGCGGGGGGGTTGCTGCCACCGCTCTGTGACAATGGGCCAGACACACGGGGCGGGGGGAGCACAGAGGGGCCAGCCTCTCAAAAGGCCCTGCCTCTTTTAATAAAGCGTCCGTCATTCCTTGCTTGAAAAGGCCTCCTTTTTTCTACCTCTCCCCTCCTCTCTCCCTCTCCTGGCTAAATGCTGGGAAAAGCACATCGCTGCCAAAACCATGCAGAGAGATAAATGCTTGTAGGAGAGGGGAAGGAGGGGGCAATGTAGAAAGAAGGCTACGCACTACTCAGTGGCACTGGACCGTGACCTGGGCAAAAACATCACGTGGGACGTCTCTGCTGTCCACAGTATTGAGTTTGGACAGTGATGAGAGCTTCACTGCCAAAGAATGTGGGGCAGGGGACAACGGACACTAATGTCCATGAAGACATGACAAATTATCCTGTGGTCTTCCAATAAAAAGGACCGAAACTCTTACCCTCTGACATAAACCTGCTCTGACTCAGCCTGCAGAGAGCAACTCAACACATATGAGGAGAAGAATGATAAGTTATCAGCTCCTTATTGATAGGACCTGATTCAAGTGTGGCAGAAAGTGAGTGATGATGGAGGTTTTCTATGGTGGTGTCTTGACACACTGCACTAAAAGCCTAAAATACTGAAATGGTTTCTTCTGGGGGGCATTTATGCCTTTATTAGAAATTACAGTAGAGAGGTGACAGGAAATTAGGGAGAGATACAACATGCAACAAAAGTCGCCAGCTGGATTCAAGCTGGTGTCGTTGCAGTTCATGGTCAGTGCTTTAACCCCTTGGCCTTCAGGGCGCCCCTACTGAAATGATTTCTGATTCAAAATGTTATGCTGACATGAGTTTTTAAAGCATTTTTGTTTACTTGAAAGTTGCAGGATGGACTAAACTCACAGCATCAGGAATACCTTGGCTGCAACTCGACTCCAGAGTGCAAAGACGCCTTCTTGTATACTATCGCAGACAAACTCTTCAAGAGGGAGGGAATCTCACTGACTGAGGGAGGTTTCAGTCATTATAAAGCAAAGGACACACTTCTGTTTTGTAACAGAGTTGATTTAGGTTTGGGACAGACGTGCCCTCTGCACCCTGTGTCGAGTCCCTCTTGTTGGCAGGATAAAGGACTACAGCTGTCCACGTGTGCTGCTTGTGGTGGGTTTATTGCCCGTGTCCTGAGGTCTCAGAGAGCAGAGACTTAGGTTATAAAGATGGGGGAGGAATCAACATAAACACTGATAGTCTGTCAGCTGTCTTTCCTCAACCTGTCACACTCTTTGCCCTTGTTTGGCCCCTATTCTTACTGCCTCTCATAAACATTATGCTGTCTAACACGCTTTTATTCTTTACTTAAGAGTAAAGAATAAAAGGGAGATTGAGGTAGCATAGATGAAAAATCAACCAACATCTACATCTCACAGGACCTGATCAGACCAGAGCTGATCCCGAGCCGCATGTTTCCAGCTTTGATAAATGTTCCAATGAACCAAGTTAACAATGTTCCCTAGTGGGAAGCCAGCAAGGGATCTTGTGCATGTTGCCTCAGTATCAGTGCTGGTTGGTCAGGGTGAAGGTCTTTACTGCCAGGTTAAAAGAAGTGTCTCGAGAGATGTGAATTATAGGAGGCACATGGAGGTCTACACACTCTCCAGGCCAACAGAGGGAGAGGTAGCAAGCAAGAGCCTATAAAACGAGTCCAGTTGAATTAGCACCTCTAGATATATACCATGACCTGGATGACTGTGAATCCTCACAGACATATCCTAGGATAAAAATGTTTTCATTCTTCTGAAGAGCCTGATTTCCAAGGCTGAGGATAGGTGTACTATTATAAATTCAAAATAAATAGTCTGCATGTGTGTTTGCAAAAGATATCAAATGTGTGAGCAATATTTGTACATTATACGAGGTTGTACTATTTCCACTTGGCATAACGGCCCTCTAGTGGCAGCGTAATGCTCTGCAGTATTTGCCTGCAGCAGCTTCAAAGAGAGTATGGGCTGGGCCAGGCTGATTACTGCAGCCCTGGCACAAGACACACACACCACACACACACACACACAGAGACACACATTCAAGTCCTTATCCTGTGCTTCAGCTCCTCACAAGCAACATTAAGCTTGCCTGGCCTCTGAACTGACAGAAGAGTGGTTTAACTCAGCATTAAAAGCAGCGGGTGTTAAAACTGCCTTCACTCTGCAGACAGATTACATATCACATGTCAGAGCACACTCACCGACTCACTCAAATAAATAACATGTTATCATACATTAAATTAAGACGCCTCAACAAATGCATGTGTCTCAACGTGACAAAGCCAGACTGACCTGTGGAAGACAAAAACAGGGAGTTAGAAATACTCAGACAAGGGAGGAGAGCAGGAAAGATGAAGGCAATAGAGAAGAATGACAGCAGCAATACGCCAGCGCAGGTCCAGGCTACCATTAATCTTCATAAGTGGAGAGGTAGAGATGGGGAAACACAAAGTGAAGATGTGCAAGAGGAGTGAGAAAAGGCAGCACTGTGGAGAGAATCTGTCTTCACAACTCTCCATGTCTCCTTCTCTTGTATGTAAGGGGTATGTGAGCTTCAGCTGAGAACACAGACTCCATAATTTAAAACAAAGGCTCTAACCATCAGTAACAACTGGACTTGAGTCAGCATCAGGCAGGATCCCAGCAGCCAGAGCATAATTCAATCAGTCTGGTTAATAGACAAAGAGCTGAAGTGACCCAACTTTTTAGACTCCATTCAGACCTAATATACTGTCCTGAAACTATGTGATACAAACTCTACCGTGGAGGACTTGCAGTTGATCTGCTGGAGTCAACGTGACTCTGTTAAAGTGACATAATGCAATTTTATTATAGGTCCAGAGAAAATGAACTGTACTGTTCCCTTTGAGGAAGAAGTACAGTACAGAGGAGATCTATAACCAAAGACAAGTGCTACCCTTATTTTACATATCATCTGTTTACAATGTCTGATGCATTTCAGTTTATTGCTGAAAGGTTACAGAGATTTTGTACCTATTTATCCTCAACCAGTCTTGTATATTTTTTTATTTTCATTAATAATTTAATGGATTCACTGACAATCCTCGGTTGGCACGCCTGTATGAGAGGTAAAAGTGGTAGCGGTAGCAATATCGGAAATGTTTTCCAGCCCATGAACAGGGAGGGTAGCGCCCATTACTCAAAAGCTACAGTTATTTACTGAGAAAATCCCAAATCAGTTAAGAAATTATTGAATGATTGCTAATGCTGGTGCCAAATGGCAAGTCTAAAAAAAACCCCATCATCTTATGAACTGATGTTTCTGGTTGGTTTTAAAATGCTTGTGCTATTAATCACCATTATAGTTGTAGATCAAAGCAGATTTTTTTAAAGGTCAATACTGATATCAACTGATACTGATATTTGAAAAACATCAACATTTATGATAAGGACCATTGACATGTGGTTATTAAAGAGCATGATAAGAGATTTAGAGTGGGATATTTAAACAGAAAACACAGGCCGGATTTAAATTAGTATCAATACTATGTACAAATTACTAAAAAACATTACAATTCAAGTTAATTTCTTATATTTAAAATTGCCTGTCATGGAGGACTAATTCATTTGTATGTATTAATTTATCCTTTATTTAGCAATACTCTCGTCTCCGTCTTTGCAATGACAGCCACATTTATATCAACAGATTGAGTTTCAATCAAAGAGCATTTCTGTACTGCAATCAGCTGACATATAAACCAATACAGATATATCTGTGATGAGCTACAAATCAGCCTATATCTGACAGCTGATGTGTCTACTGCAGATATCATTAATGCATTAACACAAGGTATGTAACAATTAGTTGTTTTTGACAAACATTGTGGAGGACCCTGTACAAAACTTTACATTCACAATCAGTCATTTGCCTTTCTGAGTTTTTCTTTCTGTCCTGTCCTCGGTCATGTTTGCTTTCATTACCATTATGTTTGAAACATCGGACAGTAGCATTTCCAAACATTTGTTGCGGCTTGCCTCAGTGCAGCACTGGCCTAATTTGTCACCGCAAAGAGTGTGGCTAGAGACGTGGTTTGGAAACAGGCCGGGAATGGAAAGATGAAAGAAGAAATGGATGAAAAGAGCAAGAGAACAACGGAAAGACGTCTTGAGCACAGTGGCCACTGATAATAAATAAAAACGCATGGGAAGCTTCACTGGGTGTGTGCCTCAGAGGATGCGTGTATCTTCTTCCACGGTCTTGTTGACAGTATGACGGGATCTTCATCAGCAATGCTTTGCTGAGTCAGTGCCTGATTTCTCTCTCACCCTCCTCTCTAAAACACACCTTCCATCATCACGTTATCTACACTGAAGCGGAGCAGCAGAGTGGCTGCCTGCAGCAGAGAAGGACCTTTTCAGCCATCAACGTATAGACAGCTCTTAATTAACAAATGAATACATATTTGATGTATCCATGTTGATTTCCACTTGAACAGTTAATATCTGCTGCCTCAAGGGCCAGATGCTGAGCTGCCTGGTGTATCTGAGATTGACGTGTTAATAAATATTAAATATAAGCAATTAAAAGAGATGCTCTCATCAGTCAGGGCGAGGGCAGTCAAAAGAAAGATTATAAAACTGACATCTATTACTCCTCTGCCTCCGCCTGCCTACTTTAATGCTGCCTCACACATACAGATTCAAATACGCACTCAAAAACACACGCACACTCAAGTACCCATAGACACACACACATTCACCTACAGTGCAGTGCATGCCGGTGCATAACACACACGCTCACTCACATTCAACACACACATATGCAGCTCTTAGCAACCCTCCATATGTAGGCGTACACTTCAGGCAACGGTATACTCAAAGTGAATAAGGTCGTGCAGCTTCTCGTCCGACCACTAGAATGCAAAGGTTTTGTGTTTAAACATTATAGAACACTGACTTATAAACAAGAGCTACAGTCGACATTGGAAGAGGAGATCAGTAGCAGAAGTGCAACTCAGCCCAAAACTGATAGGGCTTCAGGTAGTGGTGTATTTGGACTGGGCCCATTTTACAAGCATACCGAGTGTTCGGGTTAAAGTGGGCCTAAAACATACATATTTCTGTTAAACAGTAGAATTACAATCGTGTATTGTTTACATACTGATAATTTTTTCTTGTCTTTCTTCATCTTATACACTAATATAATTATTATATAGCAGCATTCTGATACCCAAACTAGGAAATTTTCTGTTTTCACCACTTTTTCATCATTTTTCTCAACTCTTAACTCTAGTGGTAGTATATTCACAATGACTATAAAGTACCTAAATAACAACACTGCAAACCACCAGTATTAACCTGCATAAACCCTTTGTTTGAAGTTTGTTTGAGGTAGGCTACATGAAAATACAATATTACAGTATTTATATTAATAGGCGCTCAAATGTTCTGGAGGCTTTTGTTCTGTAAACAGACAAAAGAACACCATATGTGACTTGTGTGCACAGTTTAGACTAGGAGAGCTGTTAATGTTAGAGTACAACTGTAAAACTATATGTAGCCTGCTTTCACTGTTGCAGACTGTCAAAACAAGTATAAAAACTATAAGATATTGCAGCTACGGGAAGCAACAGTTTTTCTGCTCGGGTGTGGGCTTAACAACAGATGTGCTGGTTTAATTTTAGAAACACAGAGCAGACGCAGACTGTCTATTAGTACTGTGAAATGTTGAACGTTGCGCAGATCTGTCCTGGCCATTGTTCAGAAATTGGCCATGATTTCCCGCACATTCTTCTTTGTCTTTTCTCAGACAGCAGATGGGATCTACATCACTGCTAAAGTGGACAGGTTAGGGTTGGAATGTGTTTTTTACACCGACACACACCTGGCTAAATGCGGACAGGGCATGACAGATTGTCCATCGCAACGGAGCTTTCTACAGCTTTCCAACTCTCCGACCAGCACTTCTTTTGGAGTATACTTCCACCTTTACCATGCACTCTGCACATTCACTTAAAACACATGCACATGCACGCATGCATGCACATTGATTGTCGCTCAGTTCCTCCCTTTCTCTCTGTTGTTGTCAAGTAAACATACACACAAAACTCAAACTGATGATGACTGAGGCGCCTAAGGTTTCAATGTAAAAAGCTAAGCAACTGGTGCTGTTTGAAAAGGTCAACCAAAATAAAAACTGTCATGTAAATTGATTGAGGAGTTTGAAAAAGTGGGTAAAGGAACACAAGTCGTGAATGACTCTAAGGCTCCGTGCTAAGGGCTAACGCTGAGTGAAATGAAAAGACATAAAAATACATTATAGGTGTAAAATAAATTGTGAACAAGGTGGAGTTCAGAAAGGGTCACAGAGGAAGAAAAAGTAAAAAGGTTTAATCTGATTGTGAAAAGTGAGAAAGTTTGTTTATGGTTTCCTTCATTCCTTGTGTGTAAGAAACTAGATATAGACTGCAAGGTTCAATTATCTTCATTTTGCTTTGTGACAATACATGTACTTTCTACTTTCTACTTTACTCATATTCAACCACAATCCTGAAACATGTTTACATGATGCTGCTGTTCAGTTTGAACCAGTAATATCTGTATTTCATGAAATGTATCATAACTATGTTCACTAGTTCACATTTTTTGTTGACAACTGTAATGCTACATGGATTGTACTCTGATCTTCCAACTTTTAATGATTATTTCACATAATTTTAGAAATTTCAACCCTGTATAGTAGACTTGTGCTGTAATTGTGGTCTGCATTTATAAAGCCATTTAGGTTTTAGTTACTTGGGATGGCTCCATTGAAAGTATTCTTTGTAGGTCACATTGCTCCCAAGAGGCATCTCACTGCTGCAAAAAACCAGAAAGATCAGTTCCTAATGGGTCAGCAAGACGAGGAGAATCCTGCTCTCCTGTCTTCCTCCTAAAGTTGGTATCTGGCCAACTGAGACATTATTACACGACTTCTGCATTTTCTGCACAATGGCAGTAAAGCCCCCTCTACCTTTAATCTGAATTCTGTGAAGCTGGTATCAATAACCCTGGGACAAAAAGGAGAGTTACAATATTTGAATATGCCATGGCCTTTCACATGTAAATTAAACTCTGCCCCCCTAGCCGAAACAAATTACAGCCAACTGCTGGTGGCTGGACATGAATGGGCTTCATAATGTAGTCTGCATCTACAGTGGGCTGGGGAGCAGCTGGAAAAGAGAAACTGAGACGGGGGAGAATTTATGTGACAGTGCAGAGTGTGACAGTTTGCTTTTTTTTCATATTGAGTCTGCCATGCAGCCGTACTGTGACGAATGGGGCTTGGCTGCCTGAGCATCTGTCTCCAAGGACTCACTGAGGGGTAATTAGAGCTGGGATGATAAGGGATATTCTCCAGGCCCACTAACTATTAATGGTGGCAAAGGGGACGGGGTCTTCACACAGACCTCTGACATCTCACACTTCTGTCCTAAAGGAGGGGGCGGGGCAGGACGGGGCATTTGATGAAGCGTTAGATTTTGGTGTAAATTAAATCAGCCCTCAGGGAACAGGTCATGGTTTGTGAGACCAGTTTGATTGCTGAGGTTGCTGAGAGTTTTCTATGACCAACCTGCTGACCAGTTAATCAGCATCATACTAAGGGCTTGATGACCAGTGGACCAGTCCTGACAGCTGAAAACATTAAAATTAATCTGCAATAATCCTGAAGGAAAACTTTGGTTTGTTACTACTTCTACTGGTTATGATAAGATTGTACCCACTGCTAAAAGTAGATCCAAACAAGGCAACAAACATGAACGGTCAGACGTTTAGTCATGTAAACAAACTCCCAGGTTGGTAAAATTTATTTAAAAGTGAAAATGAATCTGTAAACATCCATCACATTTTACAGACAGACTTGCTGGTTCAACTACTGTACTTGCTGCAGTTGTGCAAACAGTTTTCCTGCACAATGAGGGATTTGTGTGACATTACTCCCTTTCAGTTTGACCTCCAAATCAAATGGTTTAGGCTAAACCTTTTCTATTTTTAGCAACATGACTGCATTCCAAGATCACAGCAATTACTTTGGTGAGTATAATGTTATCATAATTGATAAAACTGATGCCTGGAGTTGCAAAAAATTTGAAATAAACTGTATAAACTGTTTTCCTTAGTTACCTTGCAAGGCAGCTGAATTTGCAAGATTACGACATCACAAGATCACATGAGAATCCATCTTGTCAGGCTTCAAGTTATGCGCTTGTGTCCGAACCACCAGTGGTTCAGACCAATCAGCATCCTATGAGGATTTCCGTATGATCTTGTGAATCCAGCTGCCTAACAAGGTAAGACAGTGATGGACGGTGATAGACAGATGGTTCACCCAATCACCTGCCAAGCATTTTTTGAAAGTGCCTGCCCTTTTCCAAACAATTTCTAAGGACGACTTCTCAGATGTTTCTGTGTAGCAAACCATCTGGCACGTCAGGTTACAGGACTGGGGCAGTAAAGGAGGAACGTAGGGGTTACTGGAAAAAAGGGCTACTTTCTAGTACATGCTAAAAGTAAAAGTTGTTGCTGTTGTAGAAATTTGGTTTATACTGCTGTTGTTTTCCACTGCTGTGTTGGCTAAGGGCCAGTGAGGGGACTCCTCAGGACGATCTATCATTGCACCACTCTTTCTCTCTGTCACTGTACTCTGGGCGCACAGTTCGTTGTGGCCTCCACTCCCAGCCAGAGGTCACCCTATTTCCTCTCCAAAATGACAAGAGGGTCAGCTAATTCTCTATATTCTACTGTTATTTTATTGTATATATATACACACAGACACACACATATATATGTATGTATGTTTATATGTATATATGTATTTTTAAACCTTGGAACCTGTAGAATATTAGACTGGGTATTTAGTCCCAGCTGAATAAGGACTAAATGAACAGGATGATGTATATAGTCCTAACTGGCAGATAGACAAACAAATAAAAATATCCTCTTTCACTCACTCACGCAAAAGGCAAAAGAAAATGTAAAAAAAAAAAAGGAAAAATACAATTGCCCATTACACACGCATTCATGAGCACCACCGAGGGAAAGACAACACTCCATATTGTTGTGTGTTGGGCCAAGAGCCAGGAAACTGTCACTGATGATGGTTTATATACATATCCACTTGGCATCTATGTGCTTATTTCATACTGAGATAAAGTGTGTTCACCTTATCTTTCTTTTTAGCGGGATGTTTTTATGTCTCTGCACTTCCAAATGGTTTGCTTTTCCAGCTGAAGATGGTTTTAGTAAAGGCAACCTCAATGATGCTCCAAAGTCTATGGGAGCAATATGGAGATAGGAAGAGTAGGTTTAGGAATTTGACATGAGAGCAAGGGGGAGCTAGGATTTGAGGGGAAATCATCCGGGGAAAAGAGTCGTCTGGAGCAAGTTTGCCAGCAGCCTTATTGCACTTAGATGATCTCTCCTCCACAGAGTGGAAATGGAATCAAGATCATCTATTAGATAGGTGCAATAAAACCTTTGGCAAACGTATCCCAGACTATTTAAAAAGATAAAACCAGACAAAACACAGGCACAGCACATGACAAACAGTGACATAGGAAATACACAACAGCCACAATACACAAGCACAAAACTGACACTTCAAAGGCACAGGCAAAGGACAGACAAAACCACAACATCTACAGCACTCCGCAGAAACACCACTATAGAAAATACACAAACACAGACTGAGGCACAGACAGTGACACGGACGGACATTCAAATCAAATTCAATGCACAGACTGGAGACATGCAAGGAAACGGAAACAAAACATGCACACAACATGCTGATAAGAATAAAGAGGTCGACCCCCAAAACACACACACACACACACACACACTCACACACATTCTTCACACACTTTGTGTTTCTTTCTGTCTTTCTCCCTCACAGCCACATACACACATCTTGATTTAACCCTAAACACGAACACAGTGGTACAAATGACAAGCATATTTTATAAACCAGAAGAACCCACAGGAAAAATACTTGGACTGTTGTCTATTATCACTACTTAGAAGCTCTGTTGCGTGAAGTACTTTGTGTAGAAGGATACGCAGACGTACTGAAACTTGTATCAAGTCTATGGAAAATATATCAAAGTTATATTTTGCCCGTGGACTCTTGCCATGTAATATGCTGCTTGAGAACATTAACTTCAAAGATATCACAAACACCGATATAGATGTTAATATAGATACAGATACACACTCATGTCATATATAAATACAGAATATATATAAAAACAAAAAAAAAAAAAAAAAAAAAATCAGCAAGTTAGTACAATACGTCAAGCAAGGACAGGAACAAAGAAAAAGCTCCAGCCTGATCCCACGACACCTGACTGAATCAGCTCACAGCACAACAGCAACACTAGAAAGTCAAAGGAACCAGAACTACAATACCATAAGCAACACACAACAAAAAATTAGATAAAGAGAGATAAAGATAAAAAACAACAACAACAGCAGAGCAACAACAGTGACACAAACTTTAAGTGACAGATACAAGATGGTCATAAATACAGAATATATATACATATATATAGATATAAAAATAGGAAAAGCCAGATATACGTGTTGCAGATATTTACTTCATCATCATAGTGCCATACTCCTTGGCCATCCGGCATCTCAGAGCTCACACTACTGTCCTGATCGATTAGCCAGCGATGCACGGCGTGGGCCTAAAAGGACATACGACATAAAGACAGAGCCCAGTTAATCGCAACAGTGAGAAGCAGAGAGATGGAGAGACAAGAAAAGAAGGGGGGGAGGCTGAGGGGGCACAAGAGGAGAGCAGCAGAGCGGACAGAAAACAATGGCAAGGAAATGAGAAAGATTCAAAGAGGAACAGGTAAACATCATATTGAAACACAGGTAGAAAACAAGGTGGAGGAGGGAGGGAGAGGAGGAGGAGAGCAGGAAGAGCAACCACCCCACCCCACCCTATCCCACCCTGCTTGTCCAAACCTCTGCCACCCCCCCCTCCCCCAAAAATACTCTCCCTGCGGGAAACAGGTCAGGTTAGGATGAGAAGTATGGGTGTGAGAAGTACGATGTGGCACGACACGAGGACATCACACATACAGTGGTGAGCGCTGGGCAGCGGGCCACTGATGGTGGTGGATGAGGATCTGGTGTTGATGGTTTGTGGCTCACGGATGGATGTCGAAAAGTTGCGAAAACCTACGTTCAAGTGAGTCGGGATTCCTTCATACCTCGCTTGTGCAAGTGGCATAAAGACACAAGTGTACTTACCCAGAATTCACATATAGAAATGTACGACCATGTATGTGCAGAAGGAAAATGCTACACAAAAAAAAAACATTTATGACATAAAAATATCTTTAACATAGAAAAAAAACATACAGTGAGGCCGCACAGCTGGCCTGTGACTGAGAAACAGAGAGAAACAGTGCACATATACTATATATATTTCAGCATTATTTAATAGCAAAGAAACACACCAGTTTTCTTTATAATGTATGCATAATGTCAGCAGATGATCAGCAATAAATATACTTTCTAATAGGATGGCAGGAAGAGTCATACCAACAGTTATTCATGAAAAACTACTCAACTCCAGAGAGAAGTACCAAGACTCCAGTCAACTGCACTGCTCTCAGGGAATCAGACAGACAAAAAGACAAACTCCCTAACCTCTTCCTCCAGACAGACAGAGGGACAGACAGGGGGACAGATCAGGTCTCAGATAGACAGAGAGAGGGACAGATCAGGTCTGCTCCCTCTGTTAAGATTCAGATCAAACACCAGCAGTAGCCAGCTCTAATCCCGGTCACCCTGAAACACGCGCGCGCACACACACACACACACATGTATACAACAAACCCCATCTGTTACTCTTGAGTGTTGTCGTGTCAGCACCAAAAACAACCGAACGCAGCTCCTTTTGTGATACCCGGTGCTCCTTTGCAGCAGAAATACTTGTCAAGATTTGTACTGGGGTGAAATTGCAGAATCGAGGGATTAATTACCCTGTCATAGCTGCTATGGCACATTTACTATTTCCTTTACACCAGCAATTTTATGGTTCTTGTGTTTTTAAGATGCAGTGATGCGGTCTGTCATACCTCGACACTGCAAAATAACATTTATTTTGCACTTACAGACTGTTGATTTCAGGAGAAAACTGTAGATTGGCTGCTTAAACAGAACATGATATGAGAGAGTGAGGCTATTATGTGTGCACGTGTACAGGCGCACACACACTTTTATGTATTGCTGTACTTGTAAGAACCACTGACTATTAACCTTAAACTTTATCCTAATGTGAACTAACCCAAACTTAAATTTCAACCCCAAACCAAAGTCCTAATGTTTAACTAACATTTACTGAAACCTGAAGTTGACCATGACCTGAAAATATCCTTTTAAAAGGGAAAGGAACAGACAAAATGTCCTTTTCTCTGAGGATTTTTCTCATCTTTCTAGGCTTGTGAGGACATTTGATCTCCTAATGACAGAGATACACCAACACACACACACAAAGAAGGAGCAGGACCTTCTGTGTCAGGTGGAGTGTCTGTGAAGATAGATGCATTAGCTGGTAAACACATAGCAGGGAAGCGGAGGACAACACAGAGACAGACGGAGCCACCTCAAGAGTTCAGTGAATCAAAGGGAGACAGCAAAGGCCAAAACCTCTGTTAGGACACCGTAAAACAGACAAAACAAGCAGAAAGCACTATAGTGCACGTGCTACATTCAATCCTTTTTAAAAAATTCTCTAAGCATGAATTTGCACTTTGCATGACCTTCATTTGTGAGAAATATTTGCAGTAACATTGCTTATTATGCTGTCTGTGCATGTGGCTGTGCCGTGTTGTTGTTATACGCATTTGTATGTGTGCGAGGATGTGTGTACGTGATGCACAGCGGCATCATCCGTAGAGTTTGTGGTGAGTTACAGAGCGTGTCAGCTTAAAAGAATAATTGGATTAAGTAGCAGACGGCTAGTGATGACAGGGAGAGAGGGGCGAAGGGGCGGAGGATGAAGAGGAGAAGGAGGAGGGGGGAGACAGAGTGAGGCAGAGGGGGAGAGAGGTGCTGATAAGAGTAACAGGCCATTTGCTGTGGAGCTTCTGGGAGCCTCAGGGCAGCGAACAGACACACAGAGGGAACTTAAACCGTTACGCTGTAGATGAGAGGGATAAAGGGATAACACTCATAGTCTCTGGACAACTAACTAGCAGTTCCTTGGCATTTAGGTATACTTTACACCATCTCCAAGACAAGCATAAGACAACCAATGAGTCATGTACAGCAGAAAAGAAAAAGGACACAACATTTTGTCTCTGTCTGCTTTATGGCCTTTAAAATACTTGGCCTCATGATGGCCTTTGGAGTAGGGCCACTCTGGAGGCTGATACCTCTCCACATTTGCAGCTTATCCTTCACAGTGTCAGCTGCAGAGGCAGCACGTCAAAAGAGAGAAGAGTGCGAGTCCAAGGGAGGCACATATTAAAAGAAAGAGGAGTGTGGGGTTGAGAAGTGGAAGAATGATTAGAGAGTAATCCACTGAGAGTGGGGCACTGATGAAATAGGACATAACAAGGCCTCCTTGGTGTTTCATTTGTCACACATGAGTTCAATTTGTTGGTATGTTCACACAGACGACCTCAGGTAGAAGAGAGAATTGGACCAGAGTCTGAGAAACACTTTAAATCATGAAAGTACAGAGAAGAAAATGTTTCATAACTGGACAAAACCGCAGAAAATGTCAAGATGCAAAATGTTTTATTTACCCAGCTGTGCCACCTTATTTTTTGTAAGTGACAGTCAAATTTTTGTTTTGTTCGGTGTGGGGCTTGAATCCAACATACAATATGTTACTGCTATTTAACAACAGAATGTCTGTGGCCAATTCACAGCTGCCAATCTGAAATCCACACATAATAACTATGCACAGATACAATACAAAATCAATCCATAACAATAGATAAAAACACATCACACATGTCCAGACCTATTAGCCATCCTTCAGTCAGTTTAATTTACAATGTGTTTGTTACAGTGCCTCCATCTGGCAGATTGAGAAAGATTTGACAAAAATAAATCTAAAAGTGTGCATATTAAACGTAAAGTAAATATCTGATGTTGGTTAAAATTAGACATCTGCAAGGGTGCAGGGAGAATGAGAGCTAATCTACAATGTCGCCTGAAAAGTTTTAAATCATTGCAACTACTGTAATGAGCCGCAATAAAAAAACTGCACGTATCCAAAGAGTGAAATTTGCATAATATAGAGAGAGGATACTTTTAGTGTCTTAGCAGAGTTGAAGGAAAAATTGTAAGTCAGCGAATCCAGAAGTAGCCGTAAACTCCTGAATTTCTGCAATATCAGAAAAAAAATCTACTGGTATAACATATTTTACTTTTTAGTTGTGGGAGATGTTTTTACTTTGAAAAAAGGACTTCAGAAAATACAGCTAACATGTATATACAGATAAATTGCCTGAAATTAACACTTAGAGAGAGTTTGTGATTTTAAAAATTTGTCGTTTCTGAACATTAAATTGACCTATAGGTTGCCTTGACTGTTGGCAGATAAAATCTGTTTTTATAATAAATAAAAGTGTTTTTTTCATGACAAATTTAGAAAAAACCCATTAACAAAACCAGTATGAAGATATCATTAAAAATCGAGGCAGGATTGATTATTAGTATATATATAACTGTTTGAGCTGCTGTGTTTCAGTAGACTGAGAAGCAGTGTGCATGAAGCTTTCATTAGAATAAGGACTCCGCAGGGACAGAGAAGCTCTCTGCTGCTCAATGGACCTGCACTGCCTCAATAACTCACACTCCCTTTGTGAGAACAGTGATAACAATAAGGTCCAGAGGAGCTGCAATATTCAAATGACTGTAGTATTAAGAACCAAGCACCTTACTCAAAACACCTAAAGCTCATCAGTCCTGTTTGTTTCAGTCGTGCTGTGCATCAGCTTCTCTCTTGATCGTCCACCTTCCCGTCCATTATACTCAAGTGCAGGACGAACATCAAGTGCTAATGCTCTGGGTCAGACTTGGCCAATCCACGCCAGTTCTTCATGAAAGGCTGACACAGTATCTAAACTAAATGGACCCTTACTAAATTATTCAACTCTAGAAAAAAAAGTTATAACAAGACAGCATCATTACTAAGCAGTTGGACTGTAAAGAGCCCTTCTCAGAATCCCATAAGGCACCTGATTTATCAGATCTCCAGTTCTTATTTCAACAGGACGTGAACACATCACAGGGGACGTGCCCTGAATGAGATAAACTACAAGGGTGATTAAAGAAGAGAAACCTCCTCAGAGAGTAAATTTATGCTCCATGAAGGCGCCACTAAACTAGCTAAACTGGAATTTAGAAAAGTGCATTAATTAATAAAGATTAAGCAGGTATACAATCTGCACTAGCTACATGTACCTGATTTTCAGTATCCATACCAGACCAATACTTTTTTTAATAACTTGAGTTGAGAAATATATTTTTAACAAGACCTCTTTTTTCATTTCAAATGTTAATTGTTATTCAATGACAAGCAGCCTCACAAGAACGTTAACTAAGTAAAACAGTCCAACAATGATTGTACTTAAATCAAGTACAAGCTGATAGAAGTGCCAGCTTTGGATACTTAACAACTTTCAATACTAAGTCCTTCAGACACAATTTGCTCAGTTCCAAAAGAATAGCAGTTTGATACCTAGTATAGCACTTTACAGTACTTCACTTACAAATGTATGTAAATAATTCTCAAACCTAAGGCAGAGCAATAAGAAGAAACAAATAATGATGATGTGATCATATTATTATATACTTTTGCAAAATTCTATTGTCCAAATGAAAGATTTATAGCAAGTTGCGATTGAAAACAAACAAACTAGAACGTAAATGAGGATTTTGCTTCACATGAGTGAAAAGTAGATGTAATGCATAACAGTAGAACAAGGTTCATTGCATTGAACATCAATTTGACTGTTTTATATGTGACTTTGTATTCATTTGCCATAGCACGATAATCATATTATACAGTACAATGTATTGATACTGGAAAAATATTCCTATCAATATTGTGAGACTGATTTTAGTCCTCCTCAAGACTCAATTTTTGTATAAAGTACAAAAATGTTGGCACCTTTCTTTAAGTATCAAAACAGCAATCCCCCTGATATAAGGAATTATGTAATTAGTGATACGGCAGTTGTAAATTTGGCAGGATTGTTCCATTTGGAATGAAAAGACGATGGTAGTCATCCAGAGAAAATATTGATTTCAAACTCACTGAGGCTCCGAGGACATAAAATAGCTCACCAATGATTTGACTTCTCTCAGCACTGTGGATGCATTTAGTGTCAGTATCAGGATTAGCTTTCTATGCTCTTACCAGGAAAGGCACGTGATAATGCGTCATGTAGAATAAGAGACAACAAATATGGACTTGAGCTACAAAAATTCCTGGCATGTTATGATATTGCTACGAAACAACTTGATTTCCATGCCCGTTGCATGGAAATGTATTCAGCTAAATTAATAAAAAAAACACTTTGCTGCATTATAAGAAAAAAAAAACGTGTAAATCCCCCCGAAAAACAAATTAATAAAACATCACTGCTTCAAACGTTTGAAATGGGTGAGAGGTTTTACATGTAAGCAGGTGTAAATGAGTGCAGATATAGAAGAAGAGACTTCTAAAGTGAGAGAGTTAAAGGGCTGCAGAGTAAGAATGGGCATGAGAGCTCTGCAGATCCCAGCCTGATAAATAATGCATAGCAGAGAGCTGCCAGCTCTGTGCCCAGCAGCAACCCGCCTGAGCTCCATGAGCAGAGGAGAGGTGGTTTCTGAAGGGGCACAGGTGGAAGCACCAGGTGGGATGAAAGAGAAAGATGGTGCAGTCACCTCTACCATGTTTTTTTTTCTTCTACTCCCTGTCTAACTCTCCATCTGGGCTCACATTCACTCTCTACCAGTTTCTCTCTGGTACACACTTCTGTTCAGAGTCACCCTCTTTGCACCTTCTTTATCCTTTACTGTCCACAGGTGTGCACTAGCAGTAAGGATGCCTAGGAGGCACATACAGGGAGTGCAAAAAATAACAAACAGCTTGCCTTTAAATTACCTTCCTTTAAAACCTCAGAACACTTGTGAAGATGATGACTGTCTGGTCTCTTTTAAAAGTGACACATACAGCTCCCTAGTTTTTTGTAAGAAAGAACACACATTAGTCAAATAAATGTCTCTAATGTCACAAAAAGCATGATGCCATTGACAAAGTAAAACTGCATTAGAAAAGAGGAACAGTAGTCACAAGAAGAACCTAAATAATGCTGACTGAAATACACTTAAAGGATATTTTTCAAATCTGTCTTAAAACAATACTTGGCCCATATATATGTGGAAAGTGTTATTGGTCACAGGAATTGTCTGTACTGGCCTTGAGGAGATCCCCTCCTACCAAAATTTCAATTTTAGAGATGGGTGACAAAATCCAGAGTCCTCATTATATGTAAAAATTAACTTCACATCAGCTAAAGCTATTATGAGGCTTCAGCAGTCTGAGTTGGTCAAATTAACTGGGATTTTTTTTGGTGCAAAATTCACTCTTGCGTTTCCACTGACATTGTTTCGTTGCTGAGTGGTGCTGGAGGGACTATAACTTTGGAGGACAGCCACTTGATTTGTCCAACTCAGTCTGCTGAAGCCTCAAATTACCTACAGCTGAACTTTGAGATGTTTTTTTTTACACGGAAGAAGGAATGTGGATTTTTCCCCCCATCTCTTACACTAGTGTCGCATTAGGAAGGGATCTCTTAGTGGCCAGTATGCACAGGAGGAATGATTACAGCAAACAATAACTCTTCTGATGTACATATGGGCATGTCAGTATTGTTTTAAAGTGGACTTGAAAAAGTGTGAAATTTTCCTTAAACAGGATATTTGATTAAAGGTGGAGTGCGGGATTTTTGTCGCCCCCTTCTAATAGTGAGAGTAATTACAGAAACACTGTTAACACGTGCTTACGTCATAGGCTCCACCATAGCCTACACCATCGCTACCGTTGTGGCTGTAAAACGGTGGATAAATTGTTTTCAGCATCACACAACCCCTGTGAAATGACTCGTTTCACTATCAGAATTTGATCCATTCAGTCCAATAACATTTGGAAAGTCTAGCAGATCCGGCTAGCGAGGGAATGTCAAACCTGACACCAGAGTTAAAAACTCTGTATACTGTGAAATACAGAGATTTATCTGGCGGTGATAGGTTTATTGTGTGAACTCTTTTGGTAAGGGCTTGAACGTAACGGGCATTATTTATATGTGAAAGTTCCGCACTGCAGGTTTAACAAAACTACGAACTACAGCCTGAAAATCACAATAACAGACTTCACAACAGATTATGTCAGGAGTGGACTCCATTATGCAAAAGTGTATAAAAAGGGGTCCCTTTTATTTTGTCCACCCCTTCTTGATGTCTCCTGGCCCCACCCTTTGTTCTGAGCCTGTGGAGGTCAGAGGTCATTAAAGCAGGATGGTTAACTTCACAGCACACACAGGACAGACCACTTTGATGTTCTCCGCAGCAGAGACAAAGTACAACCTCTTCTGATCTTCAGCTCTGTTTGTACATTTTTTTTAGTCTTCCTCAGAGAATACTTACCGGAGGATTGTCGAGGCGGTGAGTGGAGGAGTGTTTTAACAGGAGAGCCTACTGACACCAGTGCATGTACTGTAAGGTAAACACGTACAGGGCTGCGGCAAAGCCTGTTAATGTGAGTAATCTGGAGTAATCTTTTGTTACTATTATTTAGTAGTGGAAGATTCTGATCTGATCTACATCTTTGTAAAAAGGACAACCAGATAAAAGAGAACAAGCTCAGACAAACCAACAAAGGAATATTTGATTCCATTGAGCTTCAAAGAAATTGCAGTGATGTGCCATGTTTACTGTAGTTGGTGCACTCTGATGTTGAACTATGACATGACACTTTAGAGGAACACTATTTTCATGTTCTCCAGCGTGAACCCCCGGGACTTGTGATGTTTGGACTGAAGCTTTGTTAAAAGAAAGAAGAGATAAAAAGAAAGAGAAGACACAGAAATGGAGTGTATAAAGGAGAGGGAAGCCAGTTTGAATTTCTTTATATTTTATCAATGACATTTAGCTGTACCCCCTGCCCCTCCCTCCTGTTTTTCTCCTCTTTCCATTGAAAACCGTTGCTCTTCCATCCCAGACTATTTTTATCCACCATTGCATTACCATAATAAAACACATGCATGAAAAAAAAGATAAACTCAAAGAGACAGCGCAGCCAAAAACCTGGATTTGAGAGGCTTATTTTCATCTTTCTTTCTTGTCTTATATTCTTTTATGTTGCTCTTTTCTTTTCGCTCAGAGAAATGGAAAGAGACATGCCTTTTCTTTCAGCCTGTGCCTCATTATGGTGCTTTTCAGGTCTGGTCTTTTGTATGGGGCCAGCCCGGAGCCTTGCACAAGCATAGTGGAGCAGCCGGTGGATTACCCAGACTCACGTCAACACTTCTACGGTACCACCAACCACTCTAGCAAACGCCCCTGCCAAACTGTAGCATGAACGTTACATGCTTTAATAAGTGTAGCCAAAGAGCCATGCCAAGACTAAACCAACAGCAACAGCTGCCGTACCACAGACATCAGTGTGGACAATACATCTAGGTCTTTAAACCAGGGCATGGTTATCATAATCCTGGACAAAATGTATTACTGTCCACTGATAATCAGCATGCAGCGTGTAGTCTAGCCACACAGAGCATCATGTCTCAAACTAAACGCCAGTAAGATTAGAGGTTCAGAAGTGACACAAGTAATTTTTTTGGCACTGAAAAGCTTGAGGTCATCACCTCCTTTTCAAACAGAAACACAACATACAGCTTCTCTTTGCTTGACATTAGGCTTTTGTTGACACAAAAAGCCCCAATGCATTATCAAGTATTAGATATGAACCTAATAAATACCGAATGAATATATCTGGAAAGGTTAAAAAACTGCTCATTACAGGAAGAAACAAATAATTATTAATTATTCCATCACTTTGATAATTAGAAATGTATGTCTATGGTATTTATTGAATTACAATAATTTAATAAAAAGATTACAATACAAATGATTTTGATACCCATAATGTGGATTTGTTTAAGACAAAGACTGCTTTTCATACATGAACAACTCCGCTATGTGCTACTCTAATTGATACTTTTGTAGTTACAATGGATGTAATGACTTTGTGTAAGGTAAAAGGTGCTGACTTTATAGTGTCCCTCAGCTCCACGGAGCCTTTTAGCCTCTGTTAGCTGCTTGTTTTGGTTTCTACCACCAACAACTTTTAGGTTTTGATTCAGTCTCTCTTGTCAACAGCTGTTTCGGTGAAACAGCTCTGACAAACCCACTGCCTCGCACCATAGCAGACAAGGTTGGCAACTAGCTGTTGAACACAGTGGAGCATTTAGTAGCTGATATTTCCCCAAGAAATGAGGGAGACCAGAGCACAGCTAAAAGAAGAATGAATACTGGACCCTCATTTGCCAGATGGACACAAATACGACTCCAAATGAATGCTAATGTTGCTCTGAATCTGCTGGATGTGACATATCTGCTTTAACAACTCTGAAAGGTCATAATATGTTACTGTTGGATTTAGCTTGTTTCCACTGCCCCCAAGTGG
Source organism: Thunnus thynnus (assembly GCF_963924715.1). Classification (NCBI taxonomy): domain Eukaryota; kingdom Metazoa; phylum Chordata; class Actinopteri; order Scombriformes; family Scombridae; genus Thunnus; species Thunnus thynnus. The sequence continues at coordinate 21,668,560 of NC_089518.1, forward strand.
CCAAAAAACACAAAAAACAGTTAATGCAGGTTTAATATACATAATAGCACATACATTTACAGGGCTCGACATTAAGGCTTGTCCGGAGAAAGGAGAAAGTAAAGAACTGATTCAAGATTTAAAGAGAAAGTTTAAGGAGGAAAGAGAAATGCATAGAGGCAGCCCAGGCATCAAGTGATGGAGAGACATGAACAAATTCAAAGCAGGAGGCAGAAAAAACTGGTAAGGTCTGACTTATACCTGTATCTAGATGAATCACTGTTCTGGTAAATATTTTTAAAAGCAGGATCTGTTATCCGAAAACCTGCTATAACAGGACTTCCAGATCTTTTAATACAGGCACTGACACTACACAAAAACTCTATCAACATGATGTTTCTTTAAAGTTGTTGACCTTAGTAACTGTTGTAAACGCAGCATTAAAATTGACAGATAGTTTCAGTTATTAGGACACACAAAATGCCGATTCATCATTCATCTGACTGATTCATCTATAAGTCAAACTGTTGAACTTGATTTGGCTTTAAGTTTGAGCAAATGAATCCCCAGTTCAGTTTTGTTATTTTGTGATATTATATGTTAGCTCACTGTAGAGAAATATACCGACACTGACGACTGCTTTACTGCATATGTCTATGACAACAGTGTCGACACCATGTATCTGTATCTGTGACATGCCCGCCCTACGACAAAACTAGTAGTTTCAGGGGGTCTACCACCCCCCTGAAAAAAATCCTTAAGGAAACACTGTCAATCATTGATTATTAAACGTCAGAAGGATGATCAGTGATTAATCTATAGAGCTTTATTGAAACAGACTTTACAAAGTGATTCACAATTCAGGAAAGGAAAAGATAATCAACAGGGAAGTAATGGCTTTAATAAAATTCACAAATTGAATCATTTATATATTGACACTGTTTGGATGCTTTTGACTGTTTGTTTGTCTGAATTCTGCAATCACAAACAAAATGAAAAAAGTAAATTATTGTCATTTTTACCTGGACAAGTGACTTTTGTGCCTAGAAGAGAAAGGTAAATTTACTTGTCTGAAGGACAAGTCCCTCAAAAAGTTAATCCAGCTCTGCATTTGGTCTCACTTACACATGCTAGAAGATGCCCTTCAGAAGGATGCATATTTATCTGCATGTGTTTGCAGTTGCCTGTTCATGTGTGAAAATATATGTGTGTATGTCTGTGCTCAGCAGTTGGCAAAACAGAGCTGGAGGTTCTGGTGGTCATCGATCAGAGCTGTTCTCTCACCTTCTCCTGTTCCCTCCGGGGACTAAAAGACAGATGCCCCCTCTATCACTGCTACATGTAGCTCTCATTAAGCCCCTTTGCTGTTGTAAGTCACTATATCTCCCACTTGCATCTATATGCAATACATGTACTATGCAGGCACACACACATGTGAACATGAGAACCCATATACATGCATCATACAGTCATATAAAACTGTCAGAAAATAAGTTTTCAACACTCACCCACAGGGCCAGGATACAGCCAACGCCTCAGGAATTTTCAAGAAGCAATCCTGAGACTGTTCACACTGCAGTGCCATTATGTGGATAGGCAATAAAATCCCATAGATGACAGCTGCATAGCTCTGAAGATGAAACTTTATTGCAAGCACCCTTGATTAATATATCAACAGATCAATATATCTCGGATCTTTTATCCCTGTGTGACCCTGCTCGCATTTTGAGATCCTTGTGCAGGGGCCTTCTCTCTGTTTCAGATCCTCGGCTGAAGACTAAGGGGGACAGAGCTTTTGAAATAAGTCCGAGTCTCTGGAACACCCTGACTGAGGAAATAAGACAGGTTGAGTCAGTGGCTTCTTTTAAATCTATGCTCAAAACGTACTTTTATTGCACCACCTTCCCTTTTTATTCTGTTCTATGAGTTTTACCATTTTAATTTTTAGTACTTTATGTACTATTAGCACTATATCTACGTGCTCTTTTAGTACTATTATTCTGTTAATGCTTTGTTTTTGGTTGTTTTTGTTTATTGCTATGTTTTTATGTGAGGCACTTTGTTTTGATAAGTTCTATATAATTAAAGATATTATATTATTAGATTCACAGTGGGGAAATTGAATCTGAAGGGCAATATTGTCAAGAGAGAAAGGGAGAAAACAGCAGCCAGCGAGCTGTGAGAGTGAAAGACAAAGCCTTAAGCCTGTCAAATCCCAGAGAAAAATGGATGTCTTCCTAACCTTTAAAAAGAGAAAGCCCCCCAAAAAGCCTACAGAGTGGGCTCTTGTGAAAACTGTGATGAGGAGGGGAAATTACATTTGAAGAGGTTGAATGTAACACCTACAAACTTGGTGTGAAGGTTTGCACCATTTACACTGTTGCTTTCTTCTGTTTGATTCATTCACAAGATAATTAAATCTATTTATCTGGTGATACTACACCCTCATAAATACACCTGCTAGCAGCATTAGCTCATCAACACTTCCACTCATACAAAATACATTGGATTCAAAGAAAGTTGATCGCTGTTAGCAGCATGTTTTTAAAAAAGCAGGAAAAAGATGGTACCAAGCTGTATTTAGCCACCATTTTAAAAAAAAATGTAATAAAAGACACACATAGGGTCAAGGTAAGTAATATTACTGGCTGATATGTGTTATTTTGCTGGATCTGAAAGGAGGAAAACCTGGTTTAGTTTATGTTACATTAGGAGCTTGAGATAAAATCCGTCTCTCTTTCTTTCTCTTCCTCCTTGTGTTGCTGACTCAGCCCTCAAGGAGAGTCCTCCATGAGGCCCTGGCTTGGTTTCAGTGGGGCCATGTGTACCACTGCTGATGGTAAAGCTTTGTGTGTGTGTGTGTGCGTGTGTGTGTGTGTGTGCGTGTGTAAATGTACTGCAGCACGGCAAAATTACTCAATAAAATTTACACACATATTTACAAAGGATGCTTTATCGTGCTGGAAAACGCTGAAGCCTGAGAGGAGTGACAGAGGGAGAACATCAATATGGGCGCTGCAGATTGCATCAACGTCTTAACTGAGCAATGAGAAATGCCTTTCCAGACACTCAAACACATACCATCTATTTCTACTGCGCAGTGACGCAGGACGGTGCAACTGAGACTGGCTTTGCAGCGAGTTAGAGCATCAAAAGCCCAAAAAAACCAAATCTTTACTACCACCGCATTTAGAATTGCTATATGCTGTTTTACCTAGATTCTTCTGTAGCTGTAGTTAGCCAGTATTCATGTCTCTGTTTTAAACATGTGGCTTTAGTGTTTGCACTGATTACAAGACAGTATGCTGTTACAATGCCTACACATAACTGAAGGAGGATAATAAAACATCACAACATGTTAATGGAGCTATAGGTAACAGATGGAAAGACAGAGGAATAACATGTACAGCACATTACTGCTGCAATTAATGAGTATTTTATTATTTTTCTGTTATAATATAAGGATATTTTCCTGATTAATTGATTAATTGTTTAGTCTAAAAAATGCCCATCACACTTTCCCAAACCCTAAGGTGACATGTTACTTATTGCATATCATTCTGCTCAGAACAAAAAAAAGATGTTAAATTTACACTGAAATTTGACCGATATAAAATGATTAACTACAAATACATTTAAAAAGCTGAAACTATGCTGTTTGTTTTTGCAATTCTGGTTTACTAACTACTTAAACAATCAATCGAGTATTGAAATGATACATTTTCAGCTGATTGGTTGATAGTCATAGTCACTGTTTAAGCACCACATACATCAAGTTACTTTTATTTTTCAGTCTCACTTCACGTACGTCAGTATCACTCTATAGTCATATTGTCACGTGTGCAATTTTCCATTTGTCTTAAAACATGAGACATTTTCTCTGCATCTCTCTGCTTTCTTTTGCACGCACACGGTCCTGCAGTCCATTTATCTGCAGTATCGATACACACAGCAGCGCCTTGTCACTGACATACACACACACACGCACACACAGCTGTTGAAAAGCCATTTTCTGTGTGTTCATGAAGAGGGCACGTTGAGTTCCTCACTGCAGCTCTCCTCTGATTCTGTAGTCAGCACTAACGGCACGTGGCTTAAACCTACACCCATGTGCACACTAGCACAGGAGCTAAGATACACACACACACACAAACACACACACACACACACACACACTCTCACACCCTCGGTCATACCTTTACATATACCCTTGGATTAATACAGCTCTGCACATGCCTGCACATATGACCTGCACATACATAAAAGAGGTCCATGTAAAAAGACATTCACTCGCTCATATTCACATACACATTATCATACACAGCAGGCAAGCTGAATGCATCTAAAAATAGCACCCCATTGGCACCCCCATTGTCATCATTATTCCTTTCATCGTCCTTATCAGCAGTGTGGGACTCATTCAGTTGGTGGACAGTCAAGCCGCTTTCATGGAGCTTTCCTTGCTTCCCCATCGACACTGACATCACCATACCCTCCTCATACCCTCTTTTCAACTCTCGTCCTCGTCTCTCTTCTCTGATATTTCCATCTTGTGTCCCTAGGTCCCTTTCCCTCTCTTCTTCCTCCTCTTTTTCTCTTTCTCTGCCTGCTTAGTGGGAATCACTGACGAGTGACACCCACCGCAGTGTGGAGAAAAGAGATGGAGGAGGACAGGAGGGCACATCACAGATTAGAACCTTCATCTTGGCAGAGTAGGCCCACTGATACAGGAGATATAATGACATGAATAAAAACTAAAAACACAGAGAACAAAGCAAGAAATGAAAAACACGGAGATGAGACAATGAAATAAAAAGCAGAGAAGAACAAAAGAGGTGAATAAGTAAAAGGTGAAACAGAGGAGAATCTCCTCTTTTACACTTTGATTTCAAAGCCTCTGCAATAGATATTAAACATAGTTTTAATTCCTTCAGCTCCTCCAAGGAAAAAATCTGCTTAATCAGATAATGTCTGCATCATTACTTCATCTATGCATCTCAGTATTAACAACAGCCTAGGAATAAAGCACTAAGCGGTAACAACAAACAAACTGGCATGCTCATGCAGCCGTGCTTTCAGCTTAATGTCAGCATGTCAACATGCTCATAATGACAATGCTAACATGCTGATTTTTAGCAGGTATAATATTTAAGTTGAGTGATCGCCGAAGTCAATATGATTCATCCTCTAGACATCACGCGTGTCTGTTCCAAATCTCATTTCAATCCATTCAATAGTTGTAAAGACATGTCACTAAAAATTAAAAATATCAACCCTTGTGGTGGCGCATGAGAATAAGTCAGGGGATCACCAGTCAGTAGGAGTTATCCTCAGGGAGCCATGAATGTTTACACAAAATTTCATGGGACTCCATATGATAGTTGTTGAGATATTTCAGTCTGGATAACAGTGGTGGACTGATGAACCGCTGCCAGTGTGGCTAAAAAACAAACTGAATATGAAAGCAGCACAGTGGATTAAAACTCCACCACTCCACTATGAAATCGACTATGGGACGACTTTACATTGTGATACATTGCTTGCCATCTAAATTATTATAAATAAGATTTATTTAAGTGTTACTTATGAAATAGGATCTATAGTTTGTTAAATATTGGTTATAACAATGATGTATACACCAAACAAGTAGTAAGGTAAAAAAGAAAAGAAAAAAGAAGCTTTAGTCACTTTGCGATATTCAGAAATGATGCATGGTGTTGGCTCTAGATGTGAATGGGCTCTAAAAGTAGGTTAATAAACCCATTATTGAAAAATGATGTGACAAAAAACTAATTGGCTGACAGTGCCCTTTTGGAGAAGTTTACTTCCACAAAAATGAAGAGCATCCATTTTATGTTGTCAAAGCAACAGTCTGGAAGGTTTGAGGATAGTCGGGGTGGATGAAGCATTCTGGCAAACTGTGTGTTGCACAATTTATAAACACTTTACTGCTCTGACCTCTTGATTCTTCAATGTAGTTCTTCTAGTGTTTGTTCTTCTATCTTTGAACATGTTGTCTACACGCCTGCAGTAACATATCCTTAGGATGGAAGAATGGGGAAAAAACATGCCAGTACAAACATTTTCATACAACCAGAAAGGGAATGCGAGAGAAATATCCAGGTTCAGGCGAACTGAGCTTAAAATAAATCTGTAACACCTTCAACAAACCCTTGAGATCCCCATTTTCTGGTGCTCACACAGTTAATCTGTACAAAGATCGCATTTCCTGCCCTACATTATTCAAGCAAGAGGAGACCCATACAATAAGAACTCCCCACTGCAGCACACCTGTGGCCTGTGAAAAACACACTCCTGTGCTTACACATACCAACTGCAGAGGAGTCCCCAACCCTCTGAAACAGGAAGAGAGCACTTGAGTCGGGATTTCATGGGTGAGAGAGGCTCAAGAGGGTTGTCAAAGCTGAGAACATATAAAGAAGCACACAAGAAGAGGCTGGGGTCAGTTCAAGGACTAAAAAGAAAGAAAAGCAGAAGAGAGTAAAAAAATGTGAGCGTCTTGAAAACTAGAGAGCTGGATGGAAATAGAGAAAAGAGGAACAAAAGAGAACGGAGAGAAGAGAGCGGAAAGGTTTGGATGTGATGAGAGCGAACATTGTGACTGAAGCTGTACACGATGAGAGGGGTCAAGAGGGGAAAAAAAGAGGAAAGTGAAAAGGTGATACACTGTTGGCCCTTCTGAAGGAACATGTTTGTACTGGGAGAAACAGTACAATGTGTGGGAAAAAAAATTGAGAATAAATTATCATCACAGAGAGGTGGGGGGTGTAAATATTTTGTATCAAAGTAAGAAGGACAGACAAATCAACAATCTGTTCTGTGATTTGAAGCAAGAGAGATACGCACAGCCTGAATAAAGCACAAGCTAGACAAAACAAACATCACCTCTGTGTGATAATCAAAGCAGGAGTGTCCCATTCAATGAAAAAACTGAATGAGAATGAAGTTAGAGTACTCCAGCGGCGGCACCTCAGTCTCAATGTATTAAAATGTACTGAAAATGAGGAATATGAAATATTAAAATGAAACTCTAACAGTTTTCCACTAGCGTAGTGGCATGAAGGACTCCCTATTGTGTGGTATGCTGCCCTTTTCTCACCAGAAAGGACATGTGGACACACACTGCTTGAAGAGTGCTGAATGTATACAACAGCCCCCCCCCGAAAATGGCCTTATCAGCATGAAAAAAAACAAAGACTATAAACAGAAGCAATTCCTCAAAATAGTTCCAACCTTAGACAGCACTTTGACACACACACAGACACACACAAACCTTTCCCCCTCCCTCTCTCTTTGTGTTTATTTTTTTCTCATATTCAAATGCCGACTCTGTCATGCTCCCTGCTATTAATCTCTGTCAAACTCGTCCTTCTGCCAGTAATACTGGACACATGTTCTCACACAGGTACTCTTCAGCACTGACAAGAGTGTGTCCTTCATGTTTCAATAGCCCTGTTGCCTGTGTGCCGTATCAGAGGGCACTTACACAAAAAAAGATCTACATATGTTACTCATTGCCATCCAAGCTCCATCATCTATAAAATTATATACGAATATACACATTAAATGCATATATTTACAACTTAAAGGATAAGTCTGATGATGTTTTAGATTTTCCTTGTTGCCAACAAATCCCTTGAAAAGACCAAAAGCAACAATGTATTGATCCCAACAAGTATTGCCTGTGTATCCAAAGTCTGATATAGCTTATTCCTCTGCACTACAGACCTCTACTATTGCCACATCATTGCACTGGGTGACATGTTACATCCTACATCACCATGAACATGGCTACTGTGGTTTGAGTCAATCCCACATACACCATCCTTAAATATTCATCTATTCCTATTTGAATAACATTTGCTATGGGGCCCAGCTGTTTATGTAATTATTTAGCCCTTTTTGACAAATGAAACTATATTTGTAACCGTTTTTTCTTAGATTTACAAATGGACTTGGGGCGGAGAGCCAAAAACAGGCTGGGGAAGTCAGAGTATTTATATGAGAGAGAATAATTCATTGTTGGTTATGGTCTTTTCATGAGATTTGTTGAAAATAACGAAAATAGTGAATATCACCAGCCTTATCCTCTAACTTATTTTCAAATTCCACTGATATGCACTCGACTGAATGAAACTTTAAACAGAAACTGTTAAGAAGCATAAAAATCTGAAATTTGATTCACTCTCCATGTGGATATGAGAGCACAGTACATACAGTAAGTGCATCAAATATATATAAAATGTAATAATCACCAAACAGTGTCCAGAGACATGGCCTTGGTGATTCAGATTCCATCTACAATCATTCGAGTTGAACGGTAATGATGCGGTGAGAGGATGATTCTATTTGGAGTTTGTTGCCATTTGGATTTGCATTTAATTGTACATGGATTTGCACATTTAACTGTTTCTATGACCTTTCAAAGCATATCACTGAAAAGCTGTACTGTTAGGAGAGGGATGAGGAAAGAAAAAAAAATGCCGGGCATGAAAAGCATTGGATGATGAAAATGAAGCAAATGAAGCGAATGAAGAGGAAAAAGAGGTGAAAGGGTATTTTAACCTCTGGATCTTCAGTAAGACGACAAACGAGAATTAACATAATCTTTCAGTAAGTGGCAGGAGATTGAATAGAATTGATCTCACACACGTGTGTGACCTTTCACATGAATAAAGTCGTGTTCATGAATGTATATGACCAGGCTCACTGGCTGCAGTCCAACAGTAGCCTGAGTATAATGTGGCAGCACGATATAACCTTACCAGCTCTGAAATATGACACTATTCTCACATAACCATCATTTAGAAGCCATGCAGTATGTGTGGTTTTGTACTGTGAGGAAATATTGATATATAATGAGTATTTCTGTAACATACTACTCAAGAAAGTGGGCCCACAGATCCTTCTCCTCCTCTGTTTTTCAAACTTATGTAAGTCTACACTGAAAATGTGCAAGGATAGCATCGACACAGCAACGGGTCGAATCAATGTAGGAGTGAACTCTCTCTCTTTCTCTTTGATAAACTGCAGCAAAACGCAGCAGCAGTACCACTTGTGGTGCTACAACACACATCATCATAAATATAACCGAAAGAAATCCAATTTATTCAAAATATCGATACAACAGTTGGTACGGTCATGAAAATGAATCACTTCTTTTGGGTGTGCATCTTGAGAGCTGGAGGACGGAGTTCACCTCTCATGCCGTTAAATCATTCATGACCCTGCAGTGCTGTGGACCACACAGTGCCAGACCTGCCTCCACCAATATGTCTCCACTTTGACAGTAAGCACACGCCACCAGACTTACAGTTTAAAGTTCTGTGCTAAAATCAGCCTCTGCAGACAACAATTACAAACGCTCATCTAAGCACGCACACACATTCACAAACACTCAGTATTTATTTGTCTCCATGTTCCTGCTACATACTCCTGTCCCCTCCTCTAACCTCAGCAACAGCATCCATAGCATCCATAATATATGTCTAAATCTCCCCCTGACTCTGGGAGTCTCTTTCTCTGCGTGGCACTCCCCGCACCATCGATCAGCCTCATTTTCATATTCATGAGCGCTGCAGAGGGTCAGGATACCAATCACTGGCCGAGAGGGATCCCTGAGACATCATCCTCCTGCTCCTGTCAGGTTGTTCTCCCCCGACAGAATTATTGAGGGCAAGTGAACCTCCAAATCCCTGCATGTCCTAAAATATCTGCTTGATGACTTTATTGAATTTTACCCTTATACAAGCAGCAGCCGGCTTCGGGAATCAGGGGACTTTTGCTGTAACTTTTACTTAATAAAACCCCCACTGCCAAGTTCTACATAATACACTGTGGTGATGTGGTTATTTATAGGAGCCACCCAAGTTAACTATGCAGAGAGGATAGAGCCATGTGTTGGGTTTATGAGGCAGGCACAGAAAGATGGTGATGCTTTATTGGCAGATGTTTCCCACATGACAAATTAATCAGCTGGTCTGGATCGTAATTTACACCATCATCTATCTAAACACAATAATCTAATGCTAGGAATAGGGCTGCAATGATTATCAATCAATTAATCAGCAGAAAATTAATCTGCACCTATTTTCATAAGCGAATAATGTTTTAGCTATTCTGTTAAGCAAAAAAAGCATTTGCAGTATTTGCTGGTTGCAGCTCCCTAAATGTGAGGATTTGAAGCTTTTCTGTGTCATATATGATAGTAAACTGAATTTCTTTGGATTTTTAGACTGCTGATCGGCCAAACAAGACATTTGAAGACATCACCATGGGATCTTTGAAACTATAACTGGTATTTCTCTCTATTTTCTGACATTTTTATAAACAAAACAATTGCTCTATTAAAAAGGAAATAATCGGTAGATGAATCAATAATGAAAATAATCCTTAGTTGCAGCCCTGGTTAGGAATAATAGATTCTCTGGGATGATATTAGTACAATCAATAACATTGGGTTTAACAGTTTTTATAGAGTATTTGACTAAATATACTGTTTCATTGAGGTTTTTTGAAAAATGATATCAATTTTTAACCTCTTCACCCTTGAATTCCATCTCTCTGTCTATCAAGCCCATGACTGAACAAGTGCAGATATCCTTAATGAATAATTGATGACTCTGCGTAACAGTATTGCAGAACAGCATTGAATTGCTGCACTGGATCAGAGGGAGAGGCGGGTGTGAACACAGCTTGTGTGTGTACTGCACGCTCGGTTGGTATCTGGGGCAATGTGTGATTGTGTGTGTTGGATAAAGACAGAGTCCTCAAGGCGACTCACGCAACAAAACACAACACAACACAACACAACCGATTCCTCCATTTCAGTGCCAGCTCCTTCACACTTCCTGTCCTCTCTCCTCTGACTCTCTTCAGGACATGTCCGTATCTTGTGGATGATCTTTGAACCAACTGTCAGCCTACTGACTACATCATGCTGTGCTGTCAACCTGCTCAGTTGCTGACCAAGTAACAGACAAGCTGAATATAAATGAGCTCTGACCCCGCTACGACCAGCAGAGGGAGCCAAGACCAGCTCATCCTTCATCTGTCCTCAGTTATCAATCCATCTATGCGGAATAAAGAAAGTAGTAAACTGCATCTAAATACAGTTTTTGTTTTTCATGAGGAAATGTCTGGCTGGCTTGCCTTTCTCTCATAGGACACCTCTATTGTGACACCACATTCATTTCTATAGACTTCTTCCAACCTCTATTGTTCTCACATTCATCCCTGCTGTAATATCTGGCTATGCAGCTTTTTTGTATTTCTCATTCATCTTGCTATTGAGGTAAACAGATGTCTGGGTGACTGTGCTGCACCATACATTGGATATACTGTATGCATGCTTACTCATAGCCTCACAGCATAAATTGAGCTTCAAATATATTTTTCACACCCAGTTTAATTTTGCAACCTCATTAGCTCCAGTTTGCATATTTTGGTGATCAGAGCAGAAAGGTCAAATCTGGGGGAGAATAGAGGTCTTATAATGAGGATATAGTACCAGCTTCAGTTGAATCTTGTAACTAAAAAACATTGACAAAGTTTAGAGAAATGATGTGTAAAAAGCAGAGAGTGATGGATATGATGATGTGTGATGATGTGTTAACAGACAAATAAAAAGTAGGACTAACCTAGTAGTTATTTTGGATTAAAACCTTTAAAGCCAAATCAAAAGGATTTGCATTAAGTAGAATACTCCGCTGGGCACACGAACCAGATTTTCACACTCACACATACACCTCTGCGCAATATCGGGGTATTCTGAGAACATTACATAACAACTGAGGCTGAAGTTCAAGGATACTACAAGTGTGTAAAAACAGACATGTAGTAAAAAATAACCCTAATAAACAGATTAAAGTACTCTGTGTTGGAAAAACTGAACCTAACTGGAACAATAACTACATCTAAATGAAATAATATACATTTTAGACTTACAGAAATAGACTAAATGTAGATAATAACTTTGAACAACATGAGAAAGAAAAAGATGGAATAAATTCTCCATGCCCTGTAACGCTGGCTTTATGTTTGTACTCCCCAAGTCAAGCTTACTCAAGTGATGTCATTGAATCATTTTCTTAGACTTGACAAAGTCTTTCAGAGCCACAGTGTCATGGTTCTGTTCCAGTCTGGCTCTATGTCCCTCCGCCAGTCCACCAGATGCCCTCGGATTTTTGCCCTGTTTGTTGAACTGGACTGAGTGGCAGTAGGCCCTTAAAGTTGAAACTGAAGTTTGCTTTCACACTAGTTGTGAAATGTGACTGAAGAGTTTGACACACATAATTAGACATCATAGATGCAGTAATTTATATATCAGGTGGTTCATTCTACATGTCTCCTGTGTTTAGATTTAGGTAATTTAGCAGCTTATCCAGAGACTGACAGGTGTTTGTTCAATGGCTAGACTCTTTTTTTTTACTCATCCTCTACACATCATGAAACAACGAGTTTGTTAACATTTGTTTCTGTAGATTTGAATAATTTGCATTTACAGCCTCTGTGTGCCATTTGAGAAGAATTGCATCATTATAAAACTGTAAATAAAAGTTTGCAGGTTATAGTGCACTTGTGTATTTAAGTTTATTCATGTATATTCTTAGACGGTTTACGTGTTTCGGTTAATTATGAAGAGGACTGTGTTTTCTGATTTCTTGGTTTTCTGCTGCTCTGGATTTTTTTTTCTTGTGTCTGTTCTGCTTTTCCCTCCACACCTGCCCTGCATTATCCTTGTTAGCCCTGCCCTGCTCCCTGTGTCTTCCCCAGCCAATCAGCTCCCGGCCTGCCCTTGTGTCTTACCACCTGTTCCTTGTTGTTTCATTAGTTCAGTTTGTATTTAAGTCCTGGTTTTCAGTTCAGTCTTATTGGATCCTTTGTTGTTCTGTACTGCTCTGCTCTGCTCAGTCTGGTTTTATTTTGCTGTGCCTGAATTTCTATTTAAGAGATGTTCTTCAGTTCATTCTGGCTGTTTTGTCCTGCATTTGGGTCCATCTCCTGCTACACGCAGAAGACATTATACAACTGTTTTCACAGGCTGAGTAGTAAACCTTGTCACTAAAGGGGATATATTGTAGAAAGGGAGATTTCCATTTCTTTTTAATTATAAAGCTGGTCTAGGTGCTTTATAAATATTGTGAAAGTATCAAAACGTTCAGTCCACGGAGAGAGTCCACAGGCTGAGTGAGACAGAGGGGCAGCATCCATGGCTTGTGCAGCTGCAACTAGGTGCTTTTTGAGCACAAAAATATGCAAATGTTTGTAAATAGACCACAATGATGAAAATATTAAACTGTGAAAGGGGCATTTATTACATTTAACATCATATTTGAATCCGAATCATCCCTCAGATGAACAACATGTCAAAATATGAATCCTGCTAAATAGGATCAGATTATATAAGATGAAGATGACTTTAAGACTTCAAGATAGGCAAAGTGGGCGGGAATAAAAAAAAAAAAAAAAAAAGGTGATGAAGTGGATTCAGTTTCGTCGACTCAGCAGGAAGCAAGAATGCAAAAGTGACTAGAACGGAGTGACGGCAAGGGATGTGGGGGAAGAAAACTGATGAATGATGGGAAAGCAGCAAGTCTTTTAAGGGAGTTGCTCTCCGACGACCTTCAGCCTCCTGACTGAAGAGAGAGAGATGAGAGAAGATGGAGCGGACAAGAAGGGAACATGAGGGAAGGTGTGATTACATTTTAAGTTGTGTGTATGTTTATTTCCACTGGAGGAAAATAACATTGTTGAGCTGAGACACAGACCATTAAAAAGACAACAGCAGTTCTTTTTTAATACACACTGACAAATTACATGTGTGTGTTTATACAATATAGCATATGCACTGGATAGCTCACAGCTGAAACATCAAATACCAAAGTTTAAAAAGTTATGTTATGTCAAGTCATGTTCAAGAGATTCTGACTTGAGCTTCAAAATCTTTTAAACATTTAGCTGCGGGAATCACAGCATCACTGTAAATCTGTCAGAGATTTCTTTTAAATGAAGAAGGCAGGGATACAGGCTAAATATTGATCTAGGAGTTATTTTAGTCACACAGAACAACCCAGAGGCTGCAATATGGTCATACAAAGAGGAAGCCACACCGAACATGCATATCCCTCTCTGTCACACGTACACACGCACGCATTTGCGTCAGATGCAGAAGCATTCCACCAGTGTGTAGGCAATTAAAGGCCTGTGCCTAAGGGGGTGCGGAGGCCAAAGTCACAGTGCTCTATGCTCTGACAAACATTTTCCCCATTACCAGCAGACTAACTGTCCTGCACCGCCCTAAGGTCCGCTATATATTCTACTTCACTTAGACTCTGCAGGGAGGCAGCGGGTGAAATGGGTGGAAAGAAGAGTGAACAGGGAAGGTTATTGTATGAGTCGGCTAGAAAAGGAGCAGAAAGACAGATGAGGCCATGATGAATATAGCCAAATGCAGAGTAGTCAGGATCTAACTGCAGCCATCAATAAAAATAAATAATTTACCAAATCATCTCTGTTGGATGTTTGCAGGAATAAGACAACTAGTGTAACTTCAAACCTGGTTTATTGACCATGATATGGAGGATGCAATGTAACAGACACAGCAGCCGTCACACACTAATCTGCACGGACGGGACAGTAACACCCATGTGCAGGATTACTTCTTCTAAGTACAGTGTCTGCAAGCTCAACATAACTCAACAAAAACTAATGTGAACACGGTGACTGATCTACATCCTCTTTCCTTACCTCATGCTCCGTACAATGACAAAATATCACAAAATGACCAATATTCAGCAGCTATATTCAGTAACTCATATGACAACCATATGAGGTGAGAAATATAAGACAACACCCTGCTTAATATGTAAACAATATGAATATCAGCTACTATAGCCAAACAAATATACACACTGTGAAACATAGTAATCATACTTGAAATATTGACTTTAACACCTGATTGTCAGCTCTTACCACACGTGACCTTGACAATGTGTCTATGTAAATTTAACTGACAAGTGAATTCAGTCTCTGTATTTGGGATTTGGCTTGCTAACTTGCTTTTCAGACTTTCAGTTGTGTTTGTGGATATCTTTGCTAGAAGCACCTCTACAGGAACTGCTCACTGTCCATCATTTCCCGCTTTTCTTTTGTAAGAGTGTTACAGTCTTTTGACCCAAGTCCAGTAAGTATCCTGGTGGTCAGTATCACTTACATCGAGCTGTGCTGGGGCAGGCTCAATTGCGGGCAAAAGGTGTTGGCAATTCCTCCTGTACAGCTTTCCTTGAGAGTGAATTAGGTAAAATCTGGGCTCCTTGCAAGTCTCCTTTACCATGCTGGTTGTAATCTTGTGGGGTTTGCAACCTGACAACCTGTGATTTCATCAAAGGGTGAAGTGGTCGGCTTGATGTGTCATAGCACAACTTTTGTGAGTCTGGGCTGGGCTTTTACCCCCTGTGGCTTTCACATATGTGGTTCAAGTGGCTTTCTTCAGACCGGGAGAGTAGTGTGCTTGTTTGCCTTGACATTAGCCTCTGTGCAAGAGATCCTAGCTTTGTGTCATGTGGCACTTTTCTGAGATTTAAGGTTGAGGAAAAACATCAGTTCCGTCTATGTGAGATTTCTCCACAAGTTGCAGCTCTTTCAGCTAAACCATTAGATTGGGGATACTCTGGGCGGCTGGTAACATGAGTGAAGTCCCACTGGCAAAGTGTGGCAAAGTCTTTAAAGCGCTGGCATGCAAACTGTCTGACATTGTCTGATATGAGGGTGTGTGGTGCTCCATGAATTGAAAAGTGTCTCTTGAGTTTTGCGATGACTGTTGCTGAGGTGGTGTCATGAAGCAGGTCAGTCTCATACCAGCTTGAATATGAGCCCACTAGCACTAAATACTGCTGGGCCATTCAAAGATGTCTGTTGCCACAGTCAACCAAGGCAGGTCTGGAACTGGATACAGCAGGAGTGGTTCTTTCTGCTGGTATGATTTTGTGCTGTTACACATAGAGCATGACCGTATCTCCTTGTTGATGTCATCTGTTATTGCAGGCCAGAAAAATATGCCTCTTTCTCTCAGTTTAGTAGCTTCTGCACCAGGATGCCCTCTGTGCATGATGCTGATGTACTCCTTTTGCAGTGACCAAGGAATGGCCGCTTTGTGACCTTTCATGATGACCCCATCTTCAATAGTTAGTTCATCTCTGAAAAGACAAACAGCATGTGGAAGATTGCGCTGTTTGCTGGGCCATTAATGTCTGATGATTTGATGTGCTGAGTATCTGCTGGGTTGTGTCATCTGCTGTGTCTCTCTTTAACTACTCAAAACGAGCAGAGGATATGTTGTTGACTGTCATCACATCAAGTTGTCCTCCTCATCAGCTTACTGAACTGTGGAACTCCTGGGAGCTTGAGACAGAGTGTCAGCCAGGTGCATTTGTTTTCCGCTTTTGTACATGAGGGTGATGTTGTACTTTTGAAGTCTTAACATCATCCTTTGTAGTCTTTGTAGACTAGTGGGCAGGACAGACATGTGCTTCTGCTTCAAAAGCATTTTGCGAGTTGTCGCAGTGGAGCAATTAGCTGACTGTAGTTTGGATTGAATTTTCCAAGGTAGTTGACCATCCCTAGAAATCTTTGCAGAGCTGGGACATCTGCTGGCATTTCACTGTCTTTTGTTTTGAGGGGGTCAGCTTTGAGGCCTTCACTTGTGAAAACATGGCCGAAACATAGCGACCAAAAAAAGTGAGTGCTAAAAGTGGTTAGTATTGAAGATGTGTGGTCGAGTGAAATCTGTCAAAAAGGAGTTCTTTATATCTAAGGATGAAAAGTGTGCAGCCACTTTTTCCACAGTATGCATACGGTAATGTGGTCTTTTCAAAGCAGTGTCCAGGTCTCTTGGATTGATGCATATTCTGATTTCTTTGCCCTTTTTGTTGGTGGCAACCATAGATGACACCCAATCAGTTGGCTCAGACACAGGAGTGATGACACCCAATTCCTGCATCCTGTCTATGTAGCTCAGCTTTCTGTCTTTTATAGCCATAGGAATGCAATGCACAGGACGAACAATGGGTCTCACTTCCAGGTCAAGTGTCATGGAATAGGTTACAGGTAGCTTTCCAGAATCATCAGTGAAGAGATCGCTGTATTCTGTTTGAATTTGATGGGACAGATCATCATCAATGGGGCTTAACTGTTGAACATCTTTACTGAATGTGACGACACCCATTTGCCTGCATACACATAGCCCTAGCAGTAGCAGAACATCCTCTTAAACAATGTAGAATGGCAATGTGTATGGCTGTCTCTCTAGGTGGCACTGCAACTTAGTCATACCAACAGTTTTGATTTTGCTGCCCCTGTATGCAACAAGGTTTGTAGATTTAATGCATGCTTATATTTGTACTGCATTCTTAACTTGCTGAAATGCCTTTTTAGACAAAAGATTACACTTGGCACCTGTGTTAACTTTCTTTCAACTGGAGTGCAATTAACATGCACAAAAGCTTCATCATTTTTTCTGTGCATCAGTTTAATCAACACTCATTTGCAGTGTTATGCCATCAACACAGAATGTTTCATCTGCTGTACTGCTATCAGTTTGTTCAGATTCTAGCTGGTGAGCAGTCCTCCTACTGTAGGTGTCTGCCTTTTGTACGTCTGTTGTTTGGACTTGCAGTATTTTGAAAATGATTCAATTTTTTGCAGGCATGGCACTGTTGACCAAAAGCTGGGCATTTGTCTCTCTTAGCTGCATGACTACCTCCACAGTTTTTGCAGTTGGCAATACACTGTATCTAATTTTTTCTGACTGGTTTTACATTTTTATCTCGTGCTTTTGTTTCCCCTTGAACTTAGCATGTACTACATCAACATTTGTGGCGGAGTGCTATAGTGTTTTGTTGTGCTCTTCAGTCATCTCATGAATTTGACAGATGGAGATAGCCTTAGCTAATGTCAAATCACTATCACGCAGTAGCACCTTTCTCATATTATCATTAATTATGCCACAGACCAGTCTATCTCCAATAAGCTCCTCATAGAGATCTCCAAAATTGCAGCTTTCGCTTTGATCCTTAAATCACTGGCATACGATTCAATTGTCTCACCAGCCCCCTGATTTTGTGTGTTAAACACAAATGCATGTAACTGGTTTCACAGTTATCTTAATGGCAGAACTCAAGCAATAGTTGCAGATGGTCATCAATCTGACTTCCTTGAAGTTACAAAAGGGGTGCCACAGGGCTCAATACTAGGTCCTATTCTGTTCACATTGAACATAAATGACCTGGGCTCATTTTTTAGTAACAGCGCTATTCATTATTATGCTGACAACACAGTAATTTACTCATTGGCGCCCTCTATTGACAAAGCATTGTCTAATTTAAAGGCCAATTTTTTGGATATTCAAGGGGCCCTGATTAAACTTAAGCTTTTGCTAAATCTTCATAAGACTAATTAGATGCTCTTCACCAAATCTCAAATGAAAAATCCACTAAGTATTACTAATAGTACAATATCTGGGTCTCTAATTTAAAAAGTCCCATGTTATAAGTACCTGGGTATCTGGTTAGATGAAAAATTATCATTTAAAATTCATGTTGAGGAACTGACTAAAAAGCTTAAGTTTGAATTAGGATTCTTTTATAGGAATAAGCAGTGCTTCTCTTTTAGCAGTAGGTTACAGATTGTACAGGCAACATTTTTATCAGTGCTTGACTGAGCAGATATAATTTACATGCATGCCACTGCCAACACCCTCAAACCCCTTGATGCTGTGTATCACAGTTATCTCAGATTTATTACAGGTGATAGTAGAACCCATCATTGTATCTTCTATGAGAAGGTAGGGTGGACATCACCTACTACTCAAAGGGAACAACACTGTCCTGTTTTTATTTTTAAAGCCATCCTAAACAAACTACCATTATATTTATCATCACTTTTAAGACGTAGAAATATGGGACACCTATGGGATATTGGGAAAAACTGCATTCACCTATTATGCTCCTCATAGGTGGAACAAGCTTCAGGACTCCCTTAAATTAGACAAATTTTTTATCTCTAGAACATTTTAGGACTCTGTTGGATGTTCTATATAATAAATGCTCCTGTTTTTCCTTAATGTGTCTGTTTTACATCCCTGTGTAATATATTTATATTACTGTCATTTTCTCTTCTGTTCTTTTGTATTTTATAAGTAATTTGCCTTGCATTTGTGTTGTATTTATGTTTGGTATAAGATTGTTGGTTTTACACTTTTAACGCCTTTTGTTATATGACTTGTTTGGTTGTGTATTTACAGGGCACCATTGTAAATAAGAGCATTGCTCTCAAATGGTATCCCCTATGTAAATAAAGGTGTCTATCTATCTATCTATCTATCTATCTATCTATCTATCTTTTGACGATGATATTGAGGATGCAACAGCAGTCACACACAAACCAGTACCAACAGGACACCACAGAGTAACACCCATGTGCAGGATTACTTCCACTAAGTATGGTGTCTGCAATAGCTCAGCATAGATGTGAACACAGTAATCTACTCTCTGAAACGATCAGTCTCTCCATGTCTCTTTGACCAAATTGGACTGAAAAATACAAAATCAAAGAAGGCACAATGTTCGACTGGGGTGACCTGATCCATATGGTTAAGATGGATTTTCGGAGCAGTATGTGGTTGAACAGGAAATGAAATATGGATGTGTGTGTAAGAACATATACTGTTAGCATGTAGGCTATATTTAACGGACAATGTTGCTGAGGGAGATCATTAGAGTCGTCACTGGGCCAGCTGTTGGTGCTCAGCAGGGTCAGGTTAGAGCACACATACACACACACACACACACACACACACACCACGCTGCCACGCTGCCCCAGAGGGATCAAGGGCAGAAGGATCACAGTATTGCACTGCTTTCCTCTAACTCATTTACAGTGGAAGCTGAACTTTTCTGTCCTTAAGAGAAAGATCTTTTACAAAATGGAGCACAACAAAGATTCCAAAGTGTTTGCATTTAAAAAAAATCAAGATATATTAAGACCATTACTACAGACGACATGGAGAGAGGGATTATGTACCGTAGGAGTCCAGAAAGTATTTGACTGGAGGAGAGGAATGAGGACACAGAAGCGAGTAAATGAGATGATGTCAGTGTTTACATCATGATTAGAAACAGTCCTCTGTGATAACACTAGGTGGCGACATCCAACTCTCTCACAGAGCAGCGAACACTGTGCTGACTAAGGGCTGGCTGACACTGGATGTGCTTGTGCCAAGTCTACATACATGTGTGCTTACATGTGATAGTGTGCGAGGTGTGGTTGACCTTGTAAAGCTGCTGCATTCACACAGATTCTCCTTCATCCTGAGCCGATACCGCTACAGTCCCTGAGGACCGACCCCCCTCCTCTGTCTCCCCTTCTCCATCAGTTTGCGATCTGATTTAATACTGAGCAGGGAATTTGCAGCTAAAACAGCATCTGAGCAAATGTCTGTTTAGTATATCAAAGGTTTTTATAAATGTGTGCGGTGGAAGTTGATTATTCCATATCTACCTACACAGCACTCCCATTTTCTTTTCTTTTTTTGCCTATGAAAACATTAGGCTGCTGTAACAGTAACAATGACTGATGCTCCATCCCCCCCTCCTGCTTCCCTCTGTTGCTCACTTAATCTCTCTCGCTTCTCTCTCTAAATGTGGATCTATCGTGCAAACTCGGAGGCTGGGAGAAGAGAGGGAGGTGTTTAGAATCGAAAGCATGATCTTGCAGCGTTGCAATGTGCCGTAAGTAACTGCGGCAGAGAGAGGGAAGGAGGGAAGGAGTTGTGGTCCATATTGAAGCAGGAGAATTGATTATGGGAGGGATGGAGGAATGTACTCCAGTAGGGAAGGAGGAAAGGAAAGGGGGTGGGCACCTGGCTCTGCATCTGCTCGAGAAAAATCTCTGGGGTCAGCCAATTAGAGAGAGGGTGACACCACTATCCCCCCAGCTAGCTAGTAAATCCTGCGCCACAAGACAACCTACGTGCCTCTGTTCAATGAACGTGTGAGCTCATACACATACACACACACACACAGATAAAAATCTGCTTTACACAGACTTTAGACACAGACACACTTTAAGTACTATACATAGTCAGATTGGAGGTAGTTAAACACAGAAACAGTATTTGAGTCTCCAGGAAGGGTCACTTTTAGAGAAAAATGCTGATTGCATTCCAGAGAAAACCTGTAAGTTTTTGTGTGATAACTTCATGTAATTCAACCATCATTTGAATTACTGATATACATCATGAGCAGAGAGGCCTCAAATCCTCCCAAACCTGCCTGACCACCTTTGGATTAATTCTACAGAGTTCCATAGCATCCAAATCCTTTTGATTACCTCATCACAGATCAATTTAGGCTGGGTTTTAAACAATCTTAAGTAATAAATACCTATATAAATACCTAAGGGAGTTCAACCAAATTCTAAAAAAGTAGTCCTCACTTTACTCTAGTAGTATTTAGTCCTGTAGATGGATTTTGTTTTATTTGCCAAGATTTTGAGATATCGGTCTCAAATTTTCTGTCTCCACAGTACGATGGAAGTAAATTACATTTGGTTTGTGGTTTTGTGTTTCTTTCCATTAACACTCTCCATTAATATGGGTAATCCACAAATATTGCTATGAACAGGATCCCAGTGAATGAAATACCACTAGGATTAAATTAAAAAATAATTGCTGGGTTTTTCTGTTTTGGATGAACCAACACTTTAATATGTACAGTATATATCATTTATCTGGCAAAGTTTTGCCAGCAGACTACATGATATTTAGCTAAACGACTAGCTGAATGTTTTGTAAATTGCTCTTTCCTGATAAAGACAAATAGTGAGGTGATAAAAGACTTATTAAATTTGTTAGATTGAGGGCTCAGTAATTTTTGCCAACTTTACAACCATATCCAAAATTAAGCCAGCTATCAGAACACAAAGCTAACTTCATGTGTGTGGGTAATGCCGCATGGTTATATTAAGGTTCATTTTTATAAAGGTGCTACTGTGCTTGGAGCATTTTAACATCAACAAATTTCCACAGTTTGAGACTTGAGTGTAATTAGTGAAAACAAATGTCCCTCTATAGTACATTTTGCTGCGTGGAAAAAAAGTCACCAGAGCATTTTTGTTAAGATTTGTTAGTAACAGACTGACATGACAGAGAAGCAACATATCATCTCAGCCATGGTAATTACATATAGCCAAGTACATATATGAATGTTTAAACATGCTACTTTCACATAGGAATCGATAAATAAATGAAGGCCCTCTTTCCTTCTCTGTCATGCTTTATCCTCTAACTGATCTATGCTTTATTGGCCATCCTCCTGGAGAGCAGAGCATCACTGTACATGCAGGGTGGGATGAGAAGTGAAGAGGATCAAATCAAAGTGGCATCACCTCTCCCTCCGGGGATTCAGATGAAGGGGTTTACAAACGGCTAAGCTTTTAATAACAGGTCCATGATGCTACGAAACTGTGATGACACTTGCCACGAGGATTAGATAACTCAAGAAATCTGCACTCCACTAAGTAAGATTTGTCATCAGGGAGCACAGAGTGATACTCCAAAGCACCAGCCAAGGCCAAACCCCTGGCCTTGTAATGTTATCATATGTTACCCAAAAGGATTGTTGTAGACAACAACATCTGCATCCCATCCTAAAAAGCCCTCCTTAGCTGTTGTAACATATACACTGTGTTTCAGCATGCCACTTCAGACTATGCAGGTTTAATTCAGTCAGGAAAGTCAGACTCCAATCATAATCTCAATCTTCTCTTGCCCATTGCAGTAAATGAATCAGACGTTCTCTATTGTCCGCACTCAGAGAACTGGAACTGAGAATTACAGCCGGGAAACTGTGCTGCTGTAATGACCTACTGAACTGTACTGCTGGGTTTCGAATTGAATTATTCCTCTTCCCTCTGGTAGACAGAAAAAAGGAATCATCATATCAATCAGGTAAATAAGACACCCGTCATCCAATACAGAGGAAAAGGGTGGAGAGTCACCCTGGGGTCACCCACACTCCTCTGATATTTCACTCCTTTTTGCTTTCACTCTCCTTCCCTCTGCTATGGCCTTACCCCTGGGCTATATTCCTTCAGTCTGAGAGCTCATCTTCACACAATCACTAACACATAAGGTGCATCCCACACACATACAAATGTAGTCCCACGCTGGCATGCTCACCTTGCACACACAAACACACAAAAACCTATAAAAGACATGCTCTAAAAAGCAAATATCCCTGCAAACTCAAAGCCATCACTCACACTGATTTATTCTCATTTTGTGCGCTCGAGCATGAATGAATAAGGATGACAGCGGCAAAATCATGGGATCAGTAAAAAGTGGATGGAGATGCATGAAATTACAAAGTTATAAGCCCAGTCTTTTAAAATAAGGCAAATACAACGCAGAGCAGATCAATACAGTGGATGGTAGGCTGCACATTGCAGAGGCTCCGAGCTATCGTACATATCAGTCCAAGAAATGCTGCAGAGTCTGAGGATACCAGGGCAGGACTCGGAATACCTGGACAACAAACCACACTAAGCTCCCTATCCCACCTCCTGTCCTTTCCTCTCTCATCAGCCAGAAGGAGCTTAAAGGGAAAGAGCTCAGTTTGGGTAACAGCTTGGGTAAAAGCTTTCCTTTCTGACAACAAGCTGTCCAGCAATGACCTATCAAATTCCTCTAAGAAGATATCACCTCATTCTTTCTCCTTTCTCTCTCTCTCTTTCCTCGTTTATTTGGGCATGATGACGATCCATTTCAATAACCCTGATGTCTCAATTCTTGGTTCAGGGAGTTACGTAACAGCTGCACTATCAGAATAACAATTGGGAGGAGAGATTAGCGCAATCGGCCAAGTAGAGAGATAGAGAGGAAGATGAAGGGAGGGAGGTAGGGAGGCACTGGAAGGAAAATCTGAGGAAGCCCCTCTCAATATGACACATCATTTCACGTGCTGTCTCTCAAATGGATAGATTAAGCCATGCAGTGGGAGGACGAGCAAAGAGACGCTGCAGCTGTTAATATATTTTGGAGGTTTACACAACCCAGTGTTGGAGGCTGATGCTGTGCTGAAAGCACTGCAGTCCTATGTGTCAGTTCAGCATCATTTGCCGTCGTCAGCCAGGAAATACACCAATAAATGGTTTGTGTCTCACAGGCTTACTAGGATTATCAAAATCATGCATTCTTTTATTGCACAGATAACAACACACAATAAGCAGATGCTGATACTTGTGGCTTCAGCCTTAAAAGAAACGAATGAATCACTGCAGTGAGGATGAAATTGAAAACACCGCGAGACATCTTCATCACTGATCAAAAATTTTTAAAAATCCTCAGGGTTTAGAGCTTTGGTGGAAGACAAACCCCTGCAGAGAGGGAGTGCCTGCTGGATGCTTGATGTTATTTCGCTCTTGTTTATTTCATTCTTTTTTCTATTTTAACAAATAAAGGAGAACATCTTTTGAGCAGGGGAATCTTCTTCTCCAATCAAATGAACCTGAATGGGTGTGGTGGGGTATCAGCTTTGAAATCACTCAATCTCCACAAGCTCATAAATACCCGCTATCGTCCCAGTGTGGGAGGAGGGAGGAGGGGGGAGGGGGTTGGTGAATTGGCCTCACGTGCTGTGCGCCTTCCATTCCAGCTTTAATTAAAGGAGAGTATGCTGCAGCTTCTGGCCAAACTGCCCCAGCAAGCACTTAGAGCCAGGAGCTGAACTCACTGAGACTCATTCTCAGGCTCCATCAACGTGAGTGAGTGCCTCGGCCGGCCCAGCTGAGTCATCTGTCTGAGGGGTTCCACAGGGCCACCTGGGCCGCAGCCACACACACAAACCCACATCGGATGTAGGTTTCATTAACACACACAGATACGTGTTGAGTTTGTGACAAGAGAGGTGAGATGGATAGACTGCTGGTTGATTGACCTGGTGATGTCTCATGATGTTGTATGATGCAAAACGCTTTTTCTCTAAGAATAGAAAAGTAAATAAAATTTTCACACAAGTTTAAAAGAATACTCTGACATTATGGGTGACATGCTTATTCACTGTCTTGCATAAAATTAGATGGGGAGATCAATACCACTCTTTTGTCTGTATGGTAAATATGAAGCTACTACTAGCAGCTCGTTAGCTTAGATTAGCATAAAAGCCTATCTTGGCCTTGTCCAAAGGTAACAAAATCTACTTACCAGAACCTTTAAAGCTAACTAATTACCAGTTAACATGTTTGTTCTATTTGTACAAAAGTCAAACTGTAAAAACAACACGTTGTGGTTTTACGGGGTGTTCTGTGCCGGACTATTTCTTGGCCTGGCACAGAAACTTCCTGGAGTCTACTCTGGTTGCCTGGCAACCTTTCGAAGAAGACAAGACTCCAGGAAGTTACTGCGCACTTCCAAGACATATAGCCCTGCGCATAATCCCTGAAAAACCATAATCTCTTTTAAACCTCAGTTTTTGTACGAACTAAACAAACAAGATTTTTTGAAGTTTGAGTGATATCGATCTTCTCATCTAACTCTCAACAAGAAAGCGAGTACACAAATTTCTTGAAATGTCAAATTTAAAGGTCTCAAAGGCTCATTCTATTTCTCATGCACTACTTGGTGGTGAAGAAGGCTTAAAGAGAAGTATGTCTGGAGCGTTTGGGGCGCCTTGATTGACAGGTGTCGCAGGCTATCACACTCACATAGTCATGTTGTTTCGGTTAGAACAATCCAGTCTCCTCGCTGTTGTTCAAACTGGGATTTTCTGGGTTTAATCTGAGTCTGACAGTCTGAGAAGACAGCAATGAGTCGTCTACTTCAACATCTTCACTTCAGAAACCTGCACTGTAGCTGATATCACAAATGTTATGTTTGCTTAGTCTTCTTAGTCTCTACTCAGCTGCTTGAAGAGGTAGTAGTGCTGAAAAGAGTAATCAATTCATGCTCAGCCAATCAAAAGACAATTTATTAACCACACTTTTATAATGTTTTTATCATTTAAGTCACTTATAAAGCAAAAATACCACATATTTGTTGCTTCTAGCTTTAATAATATGAGGAGAATTTGCTGCTTTCCTCTGCTTTATATCATTGTAAATTGGGTTTGTAAACTGTTGTTTAGACAAAACAAGCTATTTCACCATTCACCCAAACAATTAATCAGAAAAAAAATCAACAGAATAATCTGTAATTAAAAGAATTGTTAGTTGCAGTCCTAATAGGAAGGACCAGTCAATATCCAACTAATGACACAGAAAGGTGAAGTAAGAGGCCAATCTTTATTTGTCCTGAGCCTGAGACAAATATTGACTGTAGCCAAGTTCAGGATGAGCACAAAGATCCACACTCATAAAAAGTATTTACATGTTGTAGCATCCAATTCATCATCATTTGGCAAATGAAGAATGATTAATAGGAAGTTATTCCCTTTGATCACAGGCGACTACGATGCAGGTAAGCAGGCAGGCACGGCTGATCAGCAGACAGGTGCTCGAGTTGGCTCTGATGGGCTTAGTCACTGCTGCAGCACCCCTAATCCACTGCACCAAATCAGCACACACACTCAAACACACACAGCCATACATGCACATAAACACGGCATCAACACCTAGACAGCACTACGGTACCAATCTGTCTCCGACATCGACACATTAACCTCTCTGCCTCCCGTTCAAGCGGGGAGGGTAAGAGATTTTGGAGGGCAGAGGGAGAAGCAGACAGAGACGAGACTGGAATGCTGATCCACTGCTGCTACCTTTGCTTTATATTAAGATGGAGATAGCATTTAGATAGTACTTTCACCATTGCAATGTTCACTGGCAGCCATATTAGCGGCGCAGTCCTTCATCACGGTTGTTGTTTAGGAACCTGAGAGTCTATGCAGAGGATTTGTACCTTTAAGATGCCTGATGGGCTGCGATATACATCGGCAGCCAACACCTCTGAGTGCTAGACAATGTACAGCAACAAAGTAGCCATAGTGCATCCTGACCAGACTTATTGTATTGATGAGTCTGAGTACCAGCACCACTAATGGGACTCTTTCTCTGCACTTCACTGCCTTACAAGTAACAGACAAGCTTTACTAGGCAGAAACTGTATGTACACAATAATGGTGGACTTTTAGCCACATCAAACACTGACTTTACATATCATTCTAATGATTTTCCATCAGTAGAGTATTACATAGTATAAGTAGTCACTGAGGAGTATCAACTTTTTTTGTGTTGGCAGAAAAGAAACTGCATATTTTCTTTCAGATATTGAAAGACTAGAAGATCGCATTTTGTGTTGCTACCATCTAAGACATTTGAATTTGATTTGTTTGTCCAAAATCACACCTAAAGCTGAAACAATAAGTCAATTCATTGATTGGTGGATTATCAAAACATTAATCTGCAACAATTTTGATAAACAATTAATTGTTTAGGTCATTTTTTAAGCAAAAATGCCTAAAAGTTTACCGGTTCCAGCTTCTCAAATGTAAATGTTTTCTGGTTTTCTTAGTATTCTGTTATATTAAAGTAAATAAACTGTTTTTAGAGAACATAGGCATTTTTTTAAAAAAAAATGTTAGTTTCATTTACATGTAAAGAGATTTATCTACACATTCTTATGTCATTCTCAGATTAATACTCACTGAAACATGAAACGCACACACTCTGCGGTTGAGCAAAAGGGAAATGACACCAGGGAGAAATCCATATTATTGCACACAAAAATACTGCGCTCAACATACATCCTGAATGGGACTATTGGATTTGTTAATCACCCCGGGGCTCACCAAATAATGATCACATACTGTAGCAACAAAACAATTAGTAATGACAAGAAGCACATCTCTAAATGGTTATGAAGATCCAACTAGAATTACTTTTTGGCTTTTACTACCAGCTCATGAGACAAATTTAGTTTATTGTTTTGTTAAGAATTTGTTATTAGATGTAAAAATGTAACTTTTTGCACTATTTTTCTCTTTTAATAAGAAATCTGGTGCACCACTGGTGAAAATGCTGTGATTTTTCATCATAATTAATAACAAGACCTTGATTCTACTGTTGAAGTCTTAATACTGTTTTGTGGTCACAATTCCTCTAGTCTTTCTACATTTGTGTTTAAAGCAGATCTTCATCATGGAGGGTGATAAAAATAGTTGCAATGACAGAAAATTCATTAATGCAGCCAATATGTCAAGAATGCAAGAGCCAAAACAACACTAAAAAGACAGAGCAAACAATGCTGTGGCCCTGGACTGTTAATATATCTTGAATAAGAAAATAGCCTGTTTGAAAATAAAACCCAGGTGTACATCCCCCATGATCTTGGAAAAGTCCTGAATCTTCAAAAAAATAAACAGCCTATGAAAATTGCATTGGATACACCCAGTTTGAGACAAACCATACACACACAGTAAAGCGCTACTGTCGCCATTGTCGCCCTGGTAAACCACTTCTGCCTAAAGGTTTCAGATGTAGATGCAAACGCACATACAGAATGAGGTAAAAATAGGTGCTGACTGGGACAATAGGGCTTTGTCCACATCCTGACAATGCTCATTTTTCAAGAGAAGCAAACTCATCAATAAAAGTAATTTGAGGACAACATAATCCACTGCTCAGCAACTGACCTGTGCTGTATAATACCACTACACCATGAAGCCAATTAAAATGGCACTTTCACCTTTTGATGATGAATTGTTAGCTTTATGACTCTGGACATTCATCAGTGGACACAGACTCATGTCCCCACAGGGATGGAAATAATGATATAAAACACCAATGTACATTAGCCAAAAACAGTAGATTAGAGGGATTAAAACAAAGAGGATAAAGAAATGGGTGTGCAAATCAAATAATGTCTATTAAAGATCCTAAATTAAAATGTACTACTAGAGAGTCAAGCAGCCTCTAGAGGCCATAATACTCATTAGACTCAACTGGACCAAAGAAGACTGAATCAGGTGACGGTCTAAATAACCAGCTGACCAACTGAAACTGCTTTCCTGTTACAATAAATCATCCACTATAAATTGGAACAATTCATTGCAGAAGGCATGAAGAGATCAATAAAAAAGAAAAGGCTATGAGTGATTCCTCATATAAAAACTCAAAACACATCAATTGTGCAGGATAAATGATTGAAATGCCTCCAGTGGAGGAGGAAACAGAAGCTTATATAACAAGACACTGCTTTGCTGAGAACAGAATGAAAACAAGTGAGGGTGCATGTGTGTTAATATGTGTGTGTGTGTGTGTGTGTGTGTGTGTGAGCAAATTTGGAAGGGTGGTTAAATAAAAGATGTGTCACAGAGAAAGTGTCGACCTTGCGTGCACCACGAGGATAGGGACACTCCCGAGGTACAGGTCGATACACAAGACAGCTGATGGAACAACTACAAAAAACAGGTGTCGAGTGGCAAACAAAGAAAACTGCCAAGTGCAACGGTGGTTTTCTTAACCGCCGTGCATGAACATACAAGGAAACGCAATCAGTCAACTTTTGAATCATAGACGGCAGAATTTGCTTCTGTTGCTGCAGGCTTCAAAGAGGAAACAAAGAGGGCACTGGAGAGAAAGAGAGATAAAGAGAGAGAATTCCCCCAGTGTTAACATCTGCTCCAGAAACCAGGAATGACTGTAAGCCGGTGTTAAAAAAAGGAAGAGAGGTTGGGAGGGAGAGCTGGTGGGGAGTCAGGAAGCTTATTTAAAAGACTTAAGCTGCATGGTTACGTAAGTGATATGGGATCCTCTGAAACAATACACTTTCAGTCAAAGTTGCGCTGCATTAGTACTGTCCCTTCTTGATCTCATCTTGCAAGACATGCACATATTGCATTTACACACAAGCTTAACACACACACTCACACGCACACACACACAGGCATCTCTGCACTGGCATTCACACTCCTGGCCCTTTTATCAAAAAGCAAATGTTAGAGTTGAAGAAAATGAGGAAACCTCAACCCAGGAGTCACTGGCTCATGTCAGTCATTGCATACAGAGCGGTGGCATGTGTGTGTCTGCAATGAAAGGACTGTGTCTGACTCTCCAACAAAAAGAGCTGAGGAGCTATCCCCTACTGAGAGACATCTACCCCAGGTGTATCTGAGTCATACTGCCTTTCCCTCTCTTCTTTCTTCTTGCTCTCTCTCTTTTCTTGCCTTGATTTTTCTTAAATACACCTTCAAACCCCTTGCCACCCGACTTTGTACGAGCACAACAGAAAGAAAAATCTAATCCCAACCCCAGCCTTCCAGCCCTGCCTCCCCTCTCTGGGAAAGTGGAAGAGCTATACTGTGTTCCTGTCCATAACACTGTCTCTACTGCATCAGCATCAGATTGGTTTACAGCCAGCCTGGCACAGTGCAGGCTCATAAGGCTGCTGGACTCACACTTGGTTGCTGAGGACCAATTTCCCACCAATGCACAACAGCACAATCTGCAGATGACTCATTTTCATTAATGAGTTTGAGTGAAATGCAACGAGTGGCCAGAGGAATAAAATAGACTCGGCAGCTTTATGATATGTCCCTGCAGTCGGTGACTGGAGGATCAGAGATTTATTGTTTACAATGAGCCAGGCTTTGCCTGGACTTCTCAGCAAGACAGAAGCCTGCAGGTATTGCTCTGCGGTCATTACAATGCCACATAGAGGAAAAGCAGAGAGCACAAGAGAACGGACTGTTGCGGACACAGGCAAGCTCACTGTCCTCGTGGATGATTAGTGCTGTAGTGAAATTTCACCTCACCGCAGTGTGAAAACAAAGAAAGAGAAGTGACAGAGAGAGGGGACAAGACAGAGATGTGAAGAGGGACAGAGACACAGTGAGAGAAGAGTACTACACTGCCTTATCAGACGGCTTAGACAGGACAGTCAATAAAGCAGGTATAAAGCAGTCGAGAGGAGTAGGAAAGCATGCAGTGTGTTGTACCGTTTCCCTGTGTCTGTATGCACACAACATACATGTGTACCAGGGAGACTGTGTGTACACACAGTAGAAACACAACATGACTGGGTTTCCATGTGTGCCCCGGCACCCCTGACCGCAGTTTAGCATGACATAGAAAGAAGGGGGGGCGTCTCAACCTTCCTGCCCCCCTCTCCAGCCACCCCTCCCTCCCAACCTTAACCCATCACCCCACCCCTGACTACCCCACCTGTGAATAGTCCCAGTACCTTGCGCTTTTTATCCCGCGAGCGGCTCCTCTTCTTGACCCTCTCCTCCTCCTTCTCTTTGCGCTCCTGCTCTGCCTGGGCTTCTAAATCCTTGTTCTTGCGGAGGTGTTTGGCCGCTTGTGCCATGGCGTTGGTGGGGGTCTGGGTGGTGTTGGCGTGTCCAGATCCTACGGCGGTGGCCTGCTGGGCGACGGCGCGGGGACTTCTACCTGATGCAGGCCAACGCTAGCGCTGCCGCTGCTGCTGTGTGTTCCTCTATGGCCCTACAGAGTCTGAGAGCGTGCTCACCCTCTGCCTCCTCCTCCTCTTCCTCTTCAGCAGTGCAGTCACACACACACACCGGCAGTCCTCAGCCGTCTGCTGTGGGATGCTACTGCAGCGCAGCTCTTTCTCTCTCTCTCTTTCTCTCTCTCTCGCTCAATCGTTCATGTTCACTTCCCTCATTCAATTTTTCTGCTGCCTTCCTCTCTGGTCTCCCTCATTCTCTATACAGCAGAAAAAGGGTAAATAATTGTGAATAAACAGATTTTCCTTCTTTTTTCACTTGTTTTCTTCTCTGCAGTCTTTACATCTCTCTTCCCTTTATTGCTTTGACATTCTGTGAAACTGCTTCAACCCCTCCACCCACCCCATCAACAAAGATTAAAAAGGGATGAACTGACAGTCAGTTGAGGAATAGACTGAGCAGCTTTAAATCAAAGTCAGCTCTCCCTCCTCACATTGCATTGATTTTGTTTCCTTTTCCTGTATTTAATTTCTCAGTATCTAATAGTCCTGCTGTGTGTCCATCTGTGGAGGATCGCTAGGCTGTGCAGGGAACCCACCATCACCACAGCCAATCACACCATCACTCACACACACCAGGAGACCAGAGGAAATAAAAAAATCTAAAACATGCATGAGGGAAAAAAAAATTGCCTCTTATTCGTTAACTCTCCCCCTCTTTCTGCTCCCTCCTCCCTCTCTACTGTTCAGGCGCTGCAGCAGACAGGATTGGTACCCGTGCAAGGATGTTGGTGCAGTGTGCCTGTGTATATAAGAGTGGGGCTGTGAGCAATGAAAACCTACTCCATATCACTCCCTGAACATCTATTGTAAAGTGTGATACAGTCTCTACAGTAAAAGCACCAGAGGATTTGCTTAATTGGCTTTTTTTCCTGGTTTCTTGCCTTCCCGTCCTCTCTCCACAATCCCTGTTATTACTTTTACAATAAAAGACAAGGGGTAGTATAAATATAGTTTATTATAGTATAATGGTTTTCTGTCTTATGCTCATGCCCAATGTATGTGTGGATATGTGAATAGAGAGAAAGAGGTGCATAGGGAGAGAGGTGCTGATGGAGCCGGCACCTGTTTACTGGTATTGCTCTGCCTCTCTCTGTCTCTCCTCCCGTTCCCTTCTCTCCCTCTCCCTCTCCCTCTCCCCTCCTCTCCTCTCCTCTCCCCTCCCCTCCCCTCCCCTCCTCTCCTCCCTGCGATGCTGCTGACGCAGGCAAAAAAGATCCTTTAACATCTCTCTTTGCCTGGCTCACTATACATCACACATACAGTCCACAATGATACTGTAGACACACAAACACACACATAGTCCACACACATGCCAATACACGTGCTTCAGTGCATATAAACACACACACACACACACACACACACACACACACACACACACACACACACACACACACACACACACACACAAAAGTACAGCTGGGGAATGGCTGTTGTTATATTTTATAGTATAGTATTCTGCAGCCACATCTTGATGTTTGGCTCACTTTTATTCTCCTCCATTAGTTTTTTTAAATGGCTGCATATGAAGATGTACGCAAACAGGAAGGGTATTATGACTCCCAATCCATTCGTCCCAATCTTTGATTTTTTTCCCCCTGTTCTTAATTATCAGGTCTTTTTTGACAGTCATCATCTACAGTCAAATCACTGGTGATATTGAGCCCAATTTGAATCAAATGTGCTCTTCAGGGAATTAAATTTGAGGATTTCTAGGCTCACTGTTCTGTATCATTTAACAGAAAAATTATGTTACAAAATGAGGACTGTTACCATCTTTTTATGAGCTATTCCTTCTACATTACACTCATTATCTTGAATTGCTGTCTGTCCATATCCCTGCACTTATGTTTTGCTCTCTTTTTGTGTTTTTCCTCTGCTCTCTAGCCAAGGCTTCCCCTGATCTGATAGCAGCTCTCTATACTGCAGCATACTAATGAATTGGACTGGTGATATTGCCTTCTGTCTGCAATGCTACTACACAAATCACTCCCTCATATCCCAACACAAATACAGACGGGCTGACAGCTCTGTGGCCAGAGATCCATCACAATATCGAACTCCTGGGGAATGTGCCTAAATGAATTACCACTGGGACTGACTGCAAAATAAGGTGGTTTTTGCTTAGCCAACTAGATTGGTCTTGTTAAGCTATACTCTTGCTGAGCTAATAGAGGTACAGTTTTACAGTGGATTTTAACACAGCAAGTGGGACCACTTATAGTAGGTGGATCATGTGCGGATAAACCTGGAACAAACCTGTGAGGCAGAGGATGTCCCACACCCATCACATACTGACATACATACAGTCAAAAAGACGCTTTACTGGAAAACTCTGAGGTGTCAGAGTTTCCTTCAGTGCAGTGCACCAACAAGAAAGTGATCTATAACTAGTACCAATCCAACATTAGTTCTATCTCAAATATATAATCTGTATACCTCGCTGTGATCGTGATCATTTTATGTAAGGTTACATGAGGCTAGGGATTGGAGTGGCATTACAAAATTGAGTCAGCAGCCAGTTAGTCACTGAATGAATGTAACTGATAGCAGAAACAGTCAACTCAAATAGGTGCATCCCTAAATGTAACTTGAGTTATTTGTGATGCAAGTTGATTTTCTTTTTGCACTGAAATTAAAGGAAACTAATGGCTGCCTGTAAGGAAGTGAATCAATCTAAATGTGAATGGCTTGTTTTGAGAAAAGGATGGCAGTAATGGGCTGGAAAATTCACCAAATTTATTGAATTATGAATCTCTAACCAACCTAAACATACTCTAACAAATTGTAAATAAATATCTGCAAAATGACAACAGCTGCAACAACCCGTGATATCTAACCTGAGAAGCAACTAACCAATCAGCCAACGGTCCATTATCTTTATCATGTCATACTGTAATTAAACAGGAAAAAAAAGAAATACATTAACTGCTCTGAGGCTCAGAGTTCATTCTTGACCTTGGAAACAGCAGTTGAGAAAACAATCCCTCATCCCCCAATCCCCATGAGATCAATCCCTCTCCTGTTATTTCTGACACGTTTCACCAATCGAAGCAAATGCCATACTTTCAAACCATGCATAAGGATGCAAGAACCCTGAAGGACTAACATATTTATCTACAATGTTTGAAATGTGATGTTTCTACTATTAGAGATCTGCAAGCACTTAAGAAATCACTTTTGTGAAACAGCCGTCTAAAGCTTTTGATCGTGTCACATGATCTTCATTAGCAGATGGAGTTGTCATGGAACTGTAGATGTATGTAGATTCGCATTTTAAGGACTTTTCATCCATGTAGGCTTTAAACTTACATTTTCAATGTTAAGAATTTACAATAAATTCATTTTTGTTCATGATTTATCATTGGTACATCTAATCTGACCTGATTTTCAGGTCATATTGTCCTGCCTTAATATAAAGCATACAATTTGTTTTGTTAGAACATAGTAGGCTAAAACATACAAAACAACTGAAATGGACCTTAAAAACCAAACATAAGCCTGTTTTAGTGTTTCACTGTGCACCCAGTATATAGACTGTCCCTGGGGTGGTCCTCCCTGGGACACAAAGGGACAGGTTGTGTGGACCTGGGGGGAGAAAGAAACACACAGCTACTGCCCAAGCTCTCTTCAGTGTGACGGCCAGCACCCGCCAGCACATTAGCCGCTCCAGTGCTCCTCTAAAAACAGTGGACGGGACATGACAGAGCCACATACACACACACACACACACGCACACTCTCTCTCTCTGTCAAGCACCCACACATAAACTCAACACAGTGAAAAGAGACAGGAGTGACAGCTTTTTCAACACATGGAATCATACTGTATGAAACCTCAGGATAACAACCTATGATAACAACGCAGACAGTCATATAACTGTTCAAGTGTAACCAGATTCAGTAACATGTCTCAGCCTGAAACTGAGACAGAAAAGGTTTCCTAGAAGCATGTGACTAGTTTCCCTCGTCTTAAGATGCCACATTCTGCAGGTCAAGTGCGTGTTAACGTGCGAAACACACATTTGACCGGACTTTCTTGCCAGTCATTGCTGAAAGTAAATGTCAGTTTTGCACTCATTTACACCCACGCCACAGGTGTAACTCTTGGGATAATATTCTCATTTCCTTGTCTAATTTAGTCATCCTCCTCATCAGGGACAGGTCACATGGGTGCACAGGTCTAGAGAATATTTCTCCAACAAACACTGCATTTAATCAGAGTTGGTCATAATGACAGGAAAGCTAATAATGAATCTTATTGCTTTGCATTAGTCAGATTCACACATCAGCAGCAGGCTCTCATACAGATACAGCCAAGTGTTTACTATGCTGCTCATGCCGAATCCACCTCAACATTTGTAATAGCAAAAAGTCTCCAGTGTGTTAGCTGGCAGAAGTCCACAGCCTACAGTGAGATACAGTATTCTGTGGTACAGGCCTGTGCCATCCTCTGCACTATCAACTGTGGCTTACAGCAGAGTTATTTTAGCAGCGGTGTTAGTCACTAGTATCAGCCAAAATGAGATGATGGGATGAACAAAAACCCTTGCTATATTTGCGCTACAGTGGACCATTTTGTAATTTCAAGTGGATCAAAGGATAATAATACTGCCCTTTTAACCACGTGAAACAGATTATGGTTGGTCGTCACAGACTATCAATCGGAAAGGCAAGAAACGTCAAGCAGTGAAGAATAGAGGTTAGACAGCACCCTCTATTGATGAACAGGGGGTACTGCAAAAAAGGGAATAGGAATACACAATACTTAGTTCCACCATCAAACATGAAGGGTTTTGGTAATTATCTGCTGTTTAAATTTGTTCATTTATGAGTCTTTTATCAAACAACAAACAGTACAATTACACCATTACAACAACCAATGCCACTAAAATTTTACAGGGCAAGAAAATGGTATGACATGATAACTCAGAGACAACAAGTGTGGTAGAATCAGGAGTAATCCATAATACTGATTACACCATGGATCATAGCGCCCCCCATAGGCAACTCTTATAGTATCACATATCTCAACACTGCACTGCAGCACACAGCCAACTCAGAGCAACACCACAGGACTGCACAGCTCAGTGCTGCTCTGATAGGACAACACACTGCTCAGATATAATCAGGGATCCAAACGAACAGGATACATGCAAATTAATACTAAAAAATAGGTAATTTTGTTAAAGCAATTTGCATTGTCAAGTACAGTCTGTCTCAATATGTGGGTCCACATCTCTACAGGAGGTGGACATGATAACAAGGAACTTTTGAAATTGTCAGTCAATTGATTAGTAAATTGACAGAAATGTATCACTGGTTTCAGCTTTTCAAATGTAAGGATTTGATGCTATTATTTGTAGTCCTATATTTACTCAGCATATACAATAAGTAGGCGATTCTGTTTAAACTGTATCTAATCTGTCTCAATAAACAGGTCCACATCTTTACAAGAAGTGAGCATGACGATAAGGAACACATCAAAATAACATAATGAAACTTTGATATTAACACTAAAAAACTACAGTCTTTGAAATTACTGTACAGTTGAATCAACACATCTCTGACAAAGACTCAACTTGTTTTTTAATATAATAAGTAGGAGTGCAACTAACATGTATTTTCATTATTGGTTAATCTTCAGATTATTTTCTTGGTCTATAAAATGTCAAAAAAAAACAGTGAAAAATGTCCATCACAATTTCTCAGAGCCAAATTGCACATTCGATCGACAGACTAAAACCCAAATATATTGCTTTTACTATCACAGAAAACTAAGAAAACCAGTAAATCTTCACATTTGATCAGCTGAAACCAGAGAACGTATGGCAGTGCTTAAAATTATTTTAACAAATAATCAGTTATCAAAATTGTAGCAGATCATTTTCTGCTGATCGATTAATCAACTAATCATTTCAGCTCTAGTAATACAAAGATAATATTTGTTGCAGGTCTACTGTGTTCAATCAAACTATAGTTTCAAGTGTTCTTGTTATTTTGTACACCGCCAGTAAATGTAATTTCTGGTGGACATTTTGCTGTCATCCCTCCCCTCCTGACATTTGGCAGATTAAGCATGGAGAGAGGAAAGAGCAGGATCGCTCGGAGACCTGAAATGCTCCTTTAGAAAGATCTATTTCCTTCTCTCCCTCTCTCTCTGTCTTTCTTTCTCTGCCTCTCTCTCTCTCTCTCTCTCTCTCTCTCTCTCTCTCTATCTCTCTCTCTCTCTGCTGGCACTGCACCAGCAGAGAGAGCACTGATTGAGAAAGCCATATGGCAGGTAACAAACCAAGGGCAGGCATCATGTGCACACTGTGCCGCGGCTCAGGCATGTTGCCACCTCATCTAAAGGGCTCATCTGATTCTAGGGAAGTATGTAAACCAGAGCTCAGTGTAAATATGCTATGAGTGTTACTGATGCTACACCATCACCAGCTCTGTGGTGTAAACAGCAGTTCAGAGTATACTCATAGCTGCAGAGTCAGCAGTGAATATCGCCGTCACACCAACAGGGAATGACAATGGCCTTAGGCAGATTGACAATCACTTCTGTTGTGTACAGTGGCTCTTTCAAAGCACAGCACAGCAGTGTGTAGGCAAAGCAATACTTTGTTCTCAATTGATTGTTTAAAGGGGGCTTGTCTAGTGATTAAAACAATTACATTACTGCCACTATCTTTTTTACTACACTGAAGAGATGTGACGAGCCCAATCAAATCTGCAGCATCTCTTGATCAGACTCACAAAAATACCTCATAATGAAAACGCTCATCTTTGTAAACCGTTTAGGTGAGTCTCTAACCACGAATAATAACAGAAACTCCCATCTGTGAGGTGTAAAGTACAACAACTGCAGGATCTGAAATGCAGGCAAACTGTCATAAGAGAACATAGTCAAAGCTTTCTCAGTGCTGTCAGATGGGAGAACAGTGGCACTGATTTGTCTCTCATACTGGCTTATCAACAAACTACAATCAGCGATTAAAAACCTCTGGAGACCAGTTCTACAAAGACAAAAAAAACTCTCTATGAAGACACAAAATAACTGATTTAATATCTGGTTTCTGAAGCATTTTTTCACATAGCACCTGACCAATGAATAAACACTGAGAAGATTAGGAGATGGTTTAGTAGATGAAAGGTAAACTGTGTGCATGATGGACAAATGGAGCTTCATCAGCTGAGGGACACTTCTGCCATCTAGTGGCCCCTCAGTGCACATGACTCAAAAAACAACATCTGTGTTTCATCGATCAGATTGAAGTGCTGAGTAACACTGTCTGAGCCTCTCTGATTGATAGTCAACTCATGGTTGTAATTATTACAAAATGTGATTAATTCCATGTAAAGCATTTTTCTTTATATCTTTTGTCTTTTCTTGTCAGTGGTTGTCTATCTACTGTATGTCAGAGTAAATCCCCCTGCTGCTCTTTGGCTGTACTCTAAACTCAGGAACTCCAGGGTTATGAAAGCGTTGACTGAAAAGATGTAAAAAATAAATAAATAAATAAATAAATGCAGCAGTTAAACGTTCTCATTGTGAGAAACATACTATTTTTGGTGAGATGATATTTTTGATGTTGTAACTTCTTTACTAATCAAGTAAAATAACCGGAGATGTTGAATTTTAAAATCAATAATGCAGAGTCCCTGGAAGGCATGTGCCATCTAAGTGCTTAGTGCTCACTATGACCTTAGTGGACTTGGTGAATGGTTTAATCCAAACTACTAAAAATTTTATTTACTTTACATTATATTTGTGTGGCATTTATCCAAAGCATACCAGTTTCAGACTGATTTATTGCCTTCCTGACAGCTTTTAGCTCATGCTCATATGGTGTGAAAATCAACTTGCAAATACTTAAAACCAATTTGTGACAGAAATCTTCTGTTTCTTGTGTTTAAAAGAAATCCCAAACTTTCAAGTGCTGAATCTTGGACTTTTCCACAACCACTTAAATTGTCCAACAAGGGACATGTTTTTGAAACTGTCTCTGCCTATAACCGCAATTCTCTGTGACATAATGTAACTGTGAAATAAAATGTGATTAAATTATTAGGTTTATGTCTCTGCAATTCTATTTTTATAAAACAATCCATAGAAGATGGGAAATACATATTAAACTTATTAAAAGTGTTTGTAAGCTATAAATAAGATTTGTAGTTTGTGAGCTAAAACAGAAAAAACCACCAAGGTTGTACATGATGATTATATATGATCATAATAATGGGTTTCTCTTTCTCAATTCGTTTTTTCTCGTAACATTTCAAATTAACAGAAGGGAAAGCAATGGGCCCTGGTGTGGACATGTAGGTGTGGGGTTGACCTTAAGCAGGAAAAAAGCTAAGATGTCAGGGAGAGTGAAAGACAAAAGAAGGAGAAATGAGAAGGAAATGGAACAGGAAGTGCAGGGGAGGAGGCCACAAACATTTGAGACACATCCCCCAGAGTCCCATTCCCTTCCCCTCACTCCTCCCTCCTCTCATTCCTCTTCTCTTTTCCTCTGTATGTTTCTTTTCCATAGATTCCTTACACATGGTTTCCTCTGACCCCTTCATTTAAAGAATTATTCCATCCTCCTCTCAGCTCCATCCATCTTTTCCCCACAGGTGGCCAACCTACCCCACAAAACACTCCCTCCTTACATCCTCACTCCACAGTCAGGGCCACCATGCCTCACCTTGGCAGAAAAATAACTGCTTGAAACTTGTCAGTGCCGCTCTGTCACTGCGGCAAGTTTCAGAAATATCCCTTAAGCTTGATTCTGTTTAATTACATTAAAGCCAAATACAAGAACATCTGGCGATATTGTTTCAAATCCTGAAAAGCTCAGAATACTGAATACACTCTGTGGGCCGTTAGAGTAATTACTGGTTATCTTTTACAAGGTGTAACCGGAGCCAAAACAGACAGTGACTCCCCTCGTGACACCCAGCGAGTCCTCACTTTGTCCCAATCTGTTCCTTTGGATGTACAGCCCGCCTCCTTCCACCTGTCTCCTATTCTTCCTTTCTAATCAGGCGTCCCTGCCAATCAATTTGATCGCCATGACAACATTTCTCAGGACGCCCACCTCCAAAACACCGCCACCACCCACCCACCCCTATAAACAAAAACAATACAAAACAAAAAAAAAAGCTGAATTCCGACAGCTCAGGATTGATGAGGGAGAGTCCTGTCAAAGGCCAGAGATTAGATTAGGACTGAAGCACACACACACGCACACAAACACACAAACCACAACACAGCTCCGAGGCAGCAGGTGCTTTTGGTTAAACCTTAATTACATGATCTCTGATTTCTCTAATTGATATGGTAATGACTATGTAATTAATGCAAAAGCAAAAATACCAGCAGCTCTCCTAATGAATGGATTTATTTGATTAGATATCCTCCTGCATATTTATGCATGCTGGTATACAGAGGACAGAAAGACACATAAAACAGTTGTTTGTGCTTGTTGTCACAGTGTTGCTACCACCAGCATGCCACGACTACGCTGCTGGATAGGACAGAATTCAACATACAGATTCACATATGAATACAAATTAAGCTACTTGAGACGAATCTTGGTGAAAAAAATACTGTCTCTGAAAAAAAAACAGTACATTTGCTGCTTCTTTTAGTGCAGATGATTGTAGTGTGAACACTTCAGATTAAGGGGAAAGAAAAATGAAGCCTGTTCTCTTTCACAGGTAGGTGGCGCTATGGGGCTGCCTCACACACACACACACAGGACACACAGTTTGCATGATTGAGGATGAACATTAACAGCACTGGTGCACCTTTTAAAATTAGCAAATCACTAAAAAAAAGTTGTCATTTTAAGTCTGAAGATATATTGTATATATTTTAGTTTGAAGACAACTCACATCTGTTAACCCCCCCCTCGACCCACACACACACACACACACAAAGCTATAACTTCATCATTGGCAAAGGGTCAACTGTGACAACTAGATGTGACCCAGGTGCAATTACTCTCCGCAACACTTGCAGGGGGGAAAAAAGGGTAGATATTTGGGGAGAGACTCCAGTATGACAAGTCACCTTCTGGGGATGAGAAATCATTTCTCCTGCTCGCTGACTCTAACATATGTCTCCATATATCTCCAGATATCTGGAGGGATAGTTCGAGGAGAAAGCGAGTGAAAGCACATGTGGGCCCTGACCAGGTGTGAAGAGCAGAGACCCGAGGCTAAACCGCACCACCCAGACTCTGTTCTGACAGCTGATCTGGACACTGCCTGTCTCTCCTATTCAATCTGGGTTCGCAAAAGAGAGGAAAGAAATCTAAAACAGACAAGACTGACAGTTAACACACAGGCTGATGTGCAGTAACGGTTTTAATGACAGGGTGAGAAGAAAATTTTTATGGTTACATCAATGAAGGAATAGAAATCCCTCTAAAAAAAAATTGCTAATTTCCACATTGGTAGGGTCAGCTTTTTTACTATAATTATGTTTTTGATGGGGCTTTGACTAAAAGATCAGTATAGCAAATCAGCTTCATCTCATGTTAAGAGTACTTGGGTTTCTCTCTTCAGAGGAAATCCATCAAAAGATAGACTCCTCCACTTTAAGGAGGAAAGAAGCATTTCCTTGCTTTCCAAACAATTGCATAAAAAGTTAATCAAATTAGTGCTGAAAATTTTATTTTCATTGGAAGCAGTGGAAAATCTGCCAAAGACAAGACTTTTTTAAGACTTTAATTAATTGTTTCTGTAATAAAAAAGGCATACTAACGCACTGAGATCAAGACAGGCTGATGTCACACAAAAACTGGTTTGATGTTCCAAAAAACATGAGAAAAGACTTCAGATGGGCGTGTTTTCTGTTTACTCTGGGCCTGGCTGCCTTGGCTGTACCTCAAGGCCACGCGGGTTATAAATCATGGAAACATCAATCAAGACATAATACTTTCCACAAGCTTGATACTGGATGTGTTGCCTATTAATTCCATTTGGTGAACAGCACATTTCCACGAAAGGCTCGCTTGCAGAGACCGACAGAAGAGAAGCTAATACCATTAATGAATGGTGGAGCGCTAGTTGGTTAACTAACTTACCTCTGAATAATGTGTTTCTTACGGGGCCACTCGGGCCACGGTTGATGGATGGCCTTACAGAAGCCGGGTCAATTAGCCAGGCTGGATTTCCCTCCATGTCGGCTGCAGACAGCACTGGGAGAGCTCCTACCTCTGTCACGCGGCCTGGCTGTAATTAATCACCAGCGCGAAGCCTTCTCACCTCA
Organism: Thunnus thynnus; assembly: GCF_963924715.1. Classification (NCBI taxonomy): domain Eukaryota; kingdom Metazoa; phylum Chordata; class Actinopteri; order Scombriformes; family Scombridae; genus Thunnus; species Thunnus thynnus. Next base: position 21,711,335 of record NC_089518.1, read on the forward strand.
CACCGCCGCGCGCACAAACAGCCAATACGTGCGTTCGGCCCAAATTACATCTAATCTGGCTAATTGTCAATATTAGACCCAGAGTAGGAGAAAGATCGTGACATAAAAAGTCTTTTCTAACGACAAAAGATCTATCCTACTGTACATTCTGCATAGTGCGTATTTTATAATGAGAAACCTGATGTTTTGTAAATTAACAAGACAGAACCAAGAAATATGAAAGGAAAGTGATACCACAGAAGAAACTCACAGGTAAATACAATTAATGTTCATTATAACATAATGACTATAAGTAAAAATGTACTGAAACATCAAGAATACAGTTATTTAATCTTAAGGGTAGGTCTCCTGTTGGCATATTTGTTCAAAAGGCCACAAAAAGGTAAAATATGTGATCCAAATGTAAACATAAGAGTCACCACCATCGTAAAACTCAAAACACAAGTTTGGAAACTGCTACCACTCCCAAATTCAAATACAGGTCTTTAATAAGCCAAACTGTAGACTAACTTAAAGTGTATGTTTTTTTTTAAATGCTGTTAATGTCCCATCTGTTTCGTCCCATTGTTAATTCAACTGAATTGTGTGCATTAGTATAAGTAAACACAGAACTAAAAGGTGTGCTCTATTATCAGATGGGAAACACAAAAATGTAGAATTTCTAACATCCTCTTTTATGTATGTGAATATACATCAAATTACTGACTACTGGGGCCTTCAAATTTACCTAATTAAAATGAATTTAATGTATCTCATATTATAAAACTTAAGCATAGTTTTAAGTGGACATAATTAATGGCTTCTAGATTGTATTGGGTGCTCAGTCTACTTACACCTTACCCCATGATTACTGTGCATCTCTCTCTCTGCGTCTCTCTTTCTCTGTCTCTCACACACACACACACACACACACACAAACACACAGGTACACACAGCACAGATTGAGAGGCAGGGACAGAGACGTCACTCTGTGTTCACAGAACATACTCTGTGCTCTGGACAAAAGCAGCAGGCTGACAGATGAGGTTTGTGTCTGGGGGCAGGGGAGCTATGTGTTGCTGCTGCTGCTGTTATGTGTGTGTATGTGTGTGTGAGTGTGGATCAGGTATTCCTCACGTTGTGGGGACGTAAATCTCATTAATTTTAGGGTAAAGACTTGGTTTAAAGTTAAGGTAAGTTTATGGTTATGTTATGGTTAGGGTAAGGGTTAGGCATGTGGTAGTTATGGTTAAGTCTCCAGGAAAATAAATGTCAGTCAGTGTGTAAGGTCCTCTGAAGTGATGAAAACATGACTGTGTGTGTGTGTGTGTGTGTTGTGCTTATGCATATGTGCATGCATGCATGTCTGAGCGTGTGTGCACCTATATGTGTATGTGCCTGTGTGTGTTTACATGTGTGTGTAATTTTGTTGGGGGGTTGGTCTCATGGGGCAGCTCTGTGTCTGTCCCATCTGCCACCCCACTCTACTGACACCCAAGGGAATGGCAGAAGGGGTGGGGGATTCATTTTGTAAAAAGGAATCGGGGTCCAGTGGTCTAATGGGCAACAATGCAGGTTTACTGACGGGCCAAAGGCAAAGGACACTGGCTGGGTGTGTGGAAGCCAATCTACCAATCTATTTGACAAAACATTGGGCCACCCCTGTCAAGCTCTGCCTCAGACTGCCTAATAAGCGACGCACACCCCTGAAATTATGCCTCAAATGAGAAAGGGGTGCACTGTATTTTACATACACACACACAGACACTACATACACCCGGGGCTAATGCATGGCCATGCTGTGGCCAGAGGGCTAATTGGGTATATAAACACAAACATATCCCTTGAGAGAGAAGAGGGGAAGGGTGTATTTTGTGCTATATGCTCCCTCTATTTAAGGAAGACAATACTGTAACTTAAATATGGAAGCTCATCAGTCCTTTAGCAGTATCAATAATGAAAGATGACATGGTTTTTGCTCTCGTACGCCCAGGAGTTCTTTTGAAGCTGTGCATATAGTGTGATGTGGAACGACTTGGTGGCAGGTGGCATCTCATGCTGTCTTTATCCAAACTGTGATCAGAAGACAGTAAATGGCACCAATGCCGCCACAACAACAAAACAGTCATGTGGAAGAGGAGCATATGGCTCCTGCACCACTGGGCAGAAGGAGCACTCAACAAGATGAATGCTGAGGTGCTGGCAACAAAGCTGACTTTAACTTGTCAAATTAACAGCATATCAAAAGAGAGAGAGAGAGAGAGAGAGAGAGAGAGAGAGAGAGAGAGAGAGAGAGAGATGAGGAGGAAGCAGCAGCAGCCTGAGCTTTTTTTGACAAGTGCCACTTGATGGTGACAAAGACAGCACAGAGAGAAACAGTGACTTGCTGGTGGGGTCAGATCACAAACAGAGTTAGCAGCCGTTTGAAGTCCACATGTCTCTCACTGTCAGAGTTGTTGGTACACTGTTTGTCCATACATGAATCATAGAAACACACACACAGACACGCATCCACCGGGTGCTACCCTGCCCCCTCACTGCTTTGAGCGCTATGTTAATGAAACAGTTGCTGTTTCCTGGCATAACATTAATTACCCGATCAAAATAGAGTGGGTAATTAACTGCCCTTCTTTACCAGTGCTAATTACATTAGCAGAGAAGGGCCATTTCAGGGGAGCAAAAGAGAGGAGAGAAAGAAAGACGGGATGAAGCTGTACCAAACAAAGACTGAAAAAACAAGGGAACAGTGAGGCACATGCCAACGCGTGTATGGGTTTTAAGAGAGAGAAAGAGACAGAGAGGAGGAGGCCATGCTGGAGGGAGACTCATGTGGTTCTCACTCGGGCCCCCAGAGGCTTGGTCCTCAGAGAAAAGCAGGTTTATTGGAGAGGAGAGAGATGGGGGGAGTGTTGTTGTTTATCTTGACATGCTCTACTCAGTCTTTAATGCTCGCATCACAATTAAGATGCTGCGGCTCATCAGCTATGTATACAAAACAGTGTAGCAAGCTGCGCAAGCATACAGGTGATGGGCGCAGTCAAAAATAGATTCAGCACAACCTCGAGATGTGCAGCCTGGTAATGTCCAAGAAATTTGAAAGATAACAGTGTGCGTGAAAATACTAACAATGTAACTCTGTTTCTGCAGGTTAACAACATACATGTAAAAAAGAAACCACTGCAGATTTATGCTTGATGTAAGAACCAACACAAGTAAAACCAAGGTTAGTGACTTTTTGCTTATTTGTTTTATTTGGAGCACAAAATATAATTACACCTTGAGATATACAAATCACATTTGCACCATGTTTTGTACCGTTTCAAAGAAAGATGGCTTCAAAAACATAGTATTAAATTGCTAATAATTTTTAAATAAATAAAGTTAACCAAACTCTAAAAACAAATGTTCAAATGTCATCTACTCTTTGTGTTCTTTGTTTTCACATCCTGAGAATGAAGTTTGTTTTGTGGTGGCAAAAAATCAATGAATAAGAACAGCATGATATGGGTTGATGAACATTTAATACGCCCTGTTCTCTTCTATTGAGCAGTTTGTGCTTTCATTTACTGTACTGCATAGTGACTAGGAACCTGTACTCTGTTTAACCATTTAAAATGAAACTTAAAGTCTTTATGTTATAATAATATCGTTTCAAATTTGCAATGTGGAATGAAATAACAGGGCATTGGTGTGACAAAGCATGCATTACACGTGAAATTAAAAAGGATAAGGCTAACTAACATTTTTCCTTTACACAAGGACAATAACCTTCTTTAACTGTGAGCATAACATTAAGATTTTGTTATGCAAGAAACTGCAAACTGGGGATGTTTTATTCCAAACAGCTGTAGTTTATCTTCTCCACAGCGAAATCCATCACTTTTAATCAATTATCAATTATAATGGCATTGTTGAGATAACTTAATTTCATCAACAGTTGGAAAAAGGACCACTTTATAAAAACACGTTTATATTATTCCCTAAACTAACTATAATAAGTTAAATTGCTTGTTCTTAAATAAATCAATATATGAATTCCTTTAGTAATAACCCTTGAGACAAAGAATTCTCCCTTGTAAAACCGTAGAGATCAGAACAAAAAATAAAGGGTCTATTTTTCTGGAATGTAAATCGTCTTCAAAAAGTCTACTACAAAAAAACCTCTCGCTAACTCACAGACAGTGTACACACATGCCGTTTAAGGTGTCCATACACAGACAAATAGCACCCTGCTTTTTAGAACTGCAACATAATATCAGAGTTGTCCATCATCCAACAACGTTCAGTGCTCTCACAACGCGTCCCGTACGTCTCTGGCCAAGGTTTGGGCAGGTGTTGGAAGAATCGAATACTGCATGTGACAGTAGGCCAGAGGTAAATACAGATGCTTTCGAAGGTTGAGGTGATTTTAGGAGCAGCTCTTCCTCTGTTTCCTTTAAAAAACGCTTCATGACACACACAGCGGTATAGGGTCCAGTCTGGTGCTGTTAGCTAAGTAGCATTGTCTGTCTGTGGGTGAAGTAATCTCCTCTGCCTCTGGAGTAGATGGCTGGTCTTTGGGACATTTTCATAGCCAATCCTGTTCATCCACCTGGATGAAAAGGAGACTAAGAAATGGCGGGGGGGAAAGTGGGGGGGTGGGGGGTGCTCAGGGAGTGAAGTTACACATGGTCACTATTGATCAATTTTCCATTCTCCCTGCCCTCTGAGTGCCAAAAGAGGGGCTAAGTGAAGCAGTGGTCTGGGGCAGATTGGGGTGGGTGCTTTGCTACATCGGGGGAACAACCAGGCCCGTCATCGCTGGAGAGAAAAAAATATGCAAAATCTATGATTCTAATCAATCAGGTCTTGCATTAATGTACAGTACATCCAGCAACTTTTTTTTCTGTCTTGTTCAGTCAAAGCTTTCGTGTGGTTAGTACAAGGGGTTAGACTGCATTCGTAAGTTCAGAGAGGGGGGTCAGATAGTGAGTTGGATGGCTACCTCTGAAGCTGTTCCCCCCTGAGGCGGGGCAGGCAGGGGAGGGAGAACCCTGGGGCCTGAGGACGGGAGCAAAAGCACTCTTCTGTTTAGCAGCAGACGGGAAGGAGGAGAAAGGCAAGAGAGACGATGAAGAGCTGGAGCTTCCTGGTATGGTAGGGCTGGAGGGCATTACTGCGGAATAGAGAGCAACAATCAGTCTCACATCTGAATATCACAACAGACTCAGCCATGCTAGGTTAGCGCACAAATATGCACATTTAGAAAGCACATAAGTTCTTACTGTAGGGAGAGCCTGTGGGGGAGGTACTGCTGAAACCGGGAGAGCCAGGAACTCCTAGACTGGTCATGGGAACTGTCCCATAACCTCCAGTCATCCCCCCGCTGCCCCCGTAGCTTGATTGCTGAGGAGTGGAGGCTGAGGGGTAACCCCTTGGAGACAAGCTGCTGGAGTTTCTAATGTAACCTGGAGGAGAAACAAGAATGTTCAGTCAGATCTGAGCTTAATTAGTAGCAAAACTGAAGTAGTGCACAATTTATGACTCATTCTGCTCACCTTGGCTGCTCTGCCCTGGCTCTCCGATGCTGACGCCTAACTGGGAAGGATAGGAGCCCAGACCCATGACACTGCCGTGAGCTGGTGAGCTGGGCAGCGCCTGCAGCTGACTGTGAGGACGGGGAACGCTGTAGAGTGCCTCAGCAATGTCAGCTGCACGTTTCAGCAACATGTCCTACAGGAGATAAAACAATGCAACAGTTAAGTTACAAATACAGAGAGAGACCAGTTAATAATGCAGTTTTGTTAGGCTGTTAAGATGAAACCTCCGTGATTATACCTGTGGCCTGACTGTTTACTGGTGAACATTTGTCAATCTCAAAAGCTGAATGTGTATATTTTAGTCTTGTATATTTTAGTCCATTGACTGCCAATAATTTCAACAACAAACTTCTCAATGCCGGTGCATTCAAGGTCTTCTAAGAAACTCCAAAATGCAAAAACAATATTTTGAGAAATAACAACTAAATATTGGTCAACTAAATATTCACAGCATTGGATGACCTATCTTTAGCAGGTTTCAAATCCCCGCAACTTAATTTTCCTACCTTACTGAAGTGAAATGAACAGCTGCCTGCTGCTGCTTACCTGATTACTGTGTGGATTTCCGTACAGGGCCTCCACAAGATCTGCTGCTCTCTTCAAGAGGATTTCCTGCAAATGAAAATTTATTACATTAAAATTTTAGACTGTAGCTTGCACAGTTCCTGAAAAAATCAGTGTGGTCAGTACAAAGTGTGGTCTTTCATTTAGGAGTCTCTCACCTTGGCTAGTTTCTCTGGGTCACCAGGATGTCGGGGAATGACCTTCTGAAGACGCTGGAAACCGTAGTCTATAGTTGGCTCATTCAGAGCTAAAATAAAATAAAAAACAAACATATAACACATCAGTCCTCAGTCGCAGGTCATCAAAAGCTCATATTTAAAAAGCTTCATTGTTAAGTGTAAAAAACTATATGATGTATTTTCTACTCACCTGTGTAGATGAAGCGTCCGGGTGCTCCCTTGCAAAACTGTTTAGATTTATAAGACAGTGTGACCTCCACGACCCCAGGAATGTGGCGAGGGGGTGTCTGGACACGGATGGCGTGCGGCGTGATCAGCTGAAGGAACAGCACAGAAATCGTGTCATACAATAGCAATAAATGATTCCCCCCGCGCCTTGTAAATATTTAGGCTAACATATTACTGTGGAAAGATTAATTTGTGTAGACTCTCCATAAATCATCTAAATAATGAGACAAGCCATATGCTATATATATCATTTCAAAATATTCTAAGAAACGGTATCATTAGTGAGATGTCTTGAAGACAATGCCTACCTCACTCCACACCAGCATGCTGCCAAACACCACCTGCAGCCCATCAAAGAAGTTCTCCCCAATAACAATGACCATGGCCCCGCCAGTGGTCCAGCCCTCGCTGGGGCTGATGGCTTTGATACACGGGGTCGCTAGACAGGAGAGCAAAGCAAGAGTTACTCCGAGGGATTCAGTGCAGGATCTACAACTATTGAAAAAAAGAGAGGATAGAGTGTGCATCTGTCTCTGGAGGAATGCTTGGAAGGTTCATGAAAAACAACTTCCAAGGCACTGTTCAGGCCGTGATATATCCATGATTTGGCTTTTGTCCATGAATAACACCACAAAGAACAGGATGTTAGATAGGAAAAAATCCATATCAAATACAGGTCAAGAAGTCACATGACCTGAAAGCGATGAAATATGAATAAAAATTGCAGGTACAGATGTGGAAGAAATATTCAAATCTTTTACTTCAGCAAAAGCAGCAATACATCAGTGTTAAAATACTCCACTACAAGTAAAAGTCTTGCATTTAAATCTTAACACAGAAATATTACAGCAAAATGTGCTTAAAGGATCAAAAGTAAAAGTACTAACACGCAAAAAATAGCCCTGTGAGTGTTGTGTTATTATAAATATTACATTAATGTATTATTAGTAGTACATAAGCTATATTGTTATTATTTTGTAGAGATGTTCTGATCTACTTATATACTACTGGGTAGTTAATTCTACAACAGTGTCTCATACTTTATAAGTCCAACATATGTTTTGTATTGAAAATATTCATCAGAAAAGTTTAAAAGCACATAACCTTAAAGCTGTACTTGAGACAAGAGTACTTGAGTAAATGTACTACGTTTAGTTACTTTCCACCACTGCACAGGAAAATGTTATGTGTGTTTCTTGGTTCAGAGATAAATGTGACTACTGATGGAAATGTTCTTGCCTATATTAAATTGTGCTCTTCATGCTTAAACATATGGATATAAGATAAGATATTATCCATGTTGTATGTGAAGACAAGTATTTAAATAATGCATTAATTTGCTCAGTTAATGACCTCAATAGCATCACCGGTTATGTTTGATATATCATGGTGATTATGAATGGACATTAGGCAACTCAAGTACCTGCTGCTGAAGAGTTCCTTGGATCAGTATGTTCTATGACTGAGTGTGAATGATGAAGCAGACGTGTAGTGAAATAGAAAAGATAAATGAGGTGTGACATTGTAGTGTTGTAGTGTTAATGTCTCACCATATTCCATGGTATTCTCAGCTGACTCTCCTGGCTCCAGTCTGCGAGCCCTCCGACCGTGTTTTGAGTTGTTGTGGACGAACATGTTGTCAGACACTGCTAGGACGTGGCCGTCCACACTTACAGTGCTGGACAAGACCACCTGAAAGGAGAGGAAAAGAGCCAAGAGAAAGATACATGAGTGTATGTGCACGACTTGGACAGCACGCTGCGAGTCACAATCTCCGGTTACAACAGCAAAATCCCTGAGCAACAATTTGTTTCGGCATACAGGTGATAGTAATATTTCTCAATAGGTATGTGACATCAATGGGATCTTCATAATGTGTCTGCATTCTGGTGATGACACCGCTCATACACCCCTCCACTCCTCCATCAGGCCTCCATATGGCCTCTCCACTGCCTCTTGCCTAACTTTTTGATTCATACAGCATGGAGCAGGCTCATCGTTGTCTCCTCCTGATCCTTCAATGACACCAAACATATGGACCAAATCTCCCATTTTAGCCGGCCGTTAAAGTAGTGGATGATATATAGTGGCCCTAATTTGATTTTCTGGCCACAGCATGTGTGTGTTCCTTCCCACATCTGCCCCGCATGGATGACACATATATAATTAATGAGAGGACATGTAGTTTTTTTCTCTTTGGATATTAAGGAGTGTTGATGTGATACTATTTCTTAAAGTGATAATAATTGTGTGTTTATGAACATGTTTATGAGAGTTAGAGGGAATGGGTCAGTGAGAAAAAGGTATTTTATTTTTTTTACCATAAATATTTCAAAATTCATAGAAAATCAGACAGCAAAGATAAAACCATACGCTCACTTTGAAATAAACACATGGCAGTAATTTTGCAGGTGAAGGAACATAGGAGAGAAAAGGAGAAAAAAGCATATGTGCTATAGGTGCTGGAGAGGGAGGGGAACCTAAAGAAAAATAACTGTAAATTATCGATCAAGCAGCCGACTCCTGTCCAGCTCTGATCACCTTTTAACCCAGAGATGAGAGTCTTGGAGCGCCTGTGTGCTCATAACTTCTCAGCATGTGTCACATCGTAGGAGCTAAAGCAAACATGGTGGAAGACAGGGGGAGCTCAGAGAAGGGAAAGGGACAGGGTTAGCTAGGAGAAGGAGAATGCCAGACAGGGGCCGCTGGTGCTGAAAGACGGCAGAGGAAGTGAGGCGGGAGTGTCCCCTGTGACCACTTCCTGGGTCACGGAGCATGACCTCCCCCATCTGGAGCCAATCACTCAATTCTTGACAACTTCCTGAAACACCTCAACCTATTTCCTGCACCCCACCACCAAGTCTCCCACATATCTAACTCCTTTCGTTTGTCTTTCCGTCTCTCTGACTTATTGATTTTAAACTTTAACTACTTCTTCTATGTCTCTTGATATTGGGCAATTCATTGAAAATTGGTGTAAACTCCATGTATACAGATTGGATAAGAAAATAATTGTAAAATAATTAATTCAAATGGGAGGGCGTGAAGGTGGTGTGTTTTTACTTGACCGTGAAATCTTTGTTTTCTTATATTTTTTTTCACATTCAGTGCCACATGTTATCACGTTACCTCTTTCTACTCACACACAAGCACACATTCACAGGCACACATTTTTTCTCTCCATCTATTCGTACCTGAAATCTCCTCATATCCCTCGGGTTTCCTGCTGTCTTCAGACAATTCTGGTTGCATTTCAGGAAAAACTTCAAGAAGAACCTGCAAAGGTAAATAAAGGGACATATGTTTGTACGTCAGCAACTAAGAAATCACATGAAAGAATCATGTATATGATTATTTGCTACCCAGAATGACACTAACAGTCAAAGGAGATGTTAATTATTTTTCAGAGACAGGTTTTGTGGATGGTGTGTGCGGGTATGTGCGTGCACATCTATATGATTACAACTCTGACATCAATCCCGGCTGTTTAGTTTAGTATTAAAGTCAATGCTATTGCACTTTAAATCAAGTGATGAGAATTTGAAGCACAGTCCAGTGAAAAGCACTACTGTGTTTCAAAGTAAACTGGAGACAGTGATGTATGCCAGCGGACTCAGGGGACTCGTGGTATCCCGCAATGCCGTATTTGAACCCCCACATGGGAACGGAGAGGGAAATGAAGTAGAGACGACTACAGAGAAAGTAAAATGAGGAGGTGGAAAGAGGAAGGTAGTGATAGAGGCGCAGGCACTGGTATGGACATGAAATTTGTTTTCAAGTATATGTGTCTCATTATGTATGTGAGTTTACTTTTGAGAGTGATAGACTGTGGAGACGAAGATAAAGACAGAGAGAGAGAGGGGTGCTGATAGCCTCTGTTACACCAAAGAAAACCTGAGAGAAAGGTGGAATAAATAGGAGAGAGGGAGACTACGGAGAGAGACTCCAAATCCCAGGTGTACACAGTTCGGCAACACAGCCCGCTGCCATGGCAACGCAGCTCTGCCGCAATCCCAAAGTCCCCATGCTGAGAGGCAAAGACAGCGATGGGAAAGAGAAAGCAACAACAAGAACACATTCCATCACTGAAATACAGAGAGGAGGGAGGAGAGAGACTTGGCAAGGTGAGATGCAGGAAAATATATGAAGGGGGCAGGTGCAGTGGAGGATGAGAAGATCCACACAAATCTCACGGAGAAGAGAAATTAGGCAGAAGAAGCATGTTAAAACAAAAGAGAAGAGAAATGAGCTTGGAAATGATGTGAGGTTATGATATAATTATGGCAATTGGCAAATATATAGCCATCAAACCAGATGCCCACTTCACAGAGAACACAACTCTGTCTTTCCTATGAAAAACACATCCACTAATGTTCCAATTAAACAAACAACAACAGTGCAGAAGAAAAATGCTGCAGAGGGAGGCAGTGGTTTTTGGGCTACATGGGTAGCTCCAATCCCACCCACACTGCACTCTCTGCAAATATAAGTCATCTTAATGGAGAGATGTTGTTTGGAGAGGAACTTCATATTGGCCCCACAGCCCTGAACCCTCCCATCGAATACTAATCTCTCCCTCATTCTGTCAGCTTTTACTCACAATTCTTCCATCACTCTCTCCAGCTTCCTCCCTTGTGAACGGGACCTGGCTTGCAACTAGCTCTCAGTTCCAACAGTGTGTCCAATATTTCTTGATTTGAGCTATTTCGTCGGAGGACAATCAATATTGTTGTTGGCAGAGATCAGTGATAGTTCGGACCTCCAACTTTTAAGTTGAACTCGCCCTCATTTTACAGTGGAAACATGTAAAAGGGCACATCTGCGTTTCTCCCTGCTTCCTTCTTCCATTTCTTTCCTCATTGATGACTGACTTTGTCATCCTCTCTTATATTTGCCTTCTAGACATTATGACTTTGTTAGTTTAACGTGATTTAAAATCACTACGTATACAGTGTAAAAGGAAATATACAGTATACAGTTATAGTTTCCTGACCATGACGAGGGCTATAATCATGTTCTGTTTTATTTTACTGCCTCCTTTGAGGGTCATAGAGAATGTACATTTTATCCTGGGCAATGATTCTTACATTATGGCTTATTTTTAAAGGCTATAAGGGTATATATAAGGAGGTAATTCATAATAGCACATGGACCATAGTTTTGGTTTAAAGTCTAACCAGCAGTCATCACTCATTTGACTGACAGCCATGATAAAACTCTGCAATGATGCCTCAGATAGTGAAATCATTAATTGAGAGGTTGCTTACATCCATCTCAGGCTTTGTGCACTTTCTGAGGGTTCTTGACCTTGTTTGTTGACTTCTTCTCATCATTCCTTGTTTGTATGACACCAGATGCCTCACACACATACGCAGAAACACACATTCACATGCATGCATGCACGCTCTAATACACTGACACCCCCACCTTTGCCCCCCTCCCAAAAACCCATTGAGTCAACTTTTCACCCCCCCTCAGTTCGGACGCACACAGCTGCAAATGCTGAAATTAAAGCGAGACATTGACGCATATATTAGCATGCATTAGCCGCTTCCCCCTGCCCACTTAACATGCAAATCTCCCAGCCCCGTCGCCTCGCACCTTCTGCCACACATTCATTTGCTGAATTATAATTAGACTAATCTTGCATAATTAATAAGAAGTCGAGGACCCTCTGTTTTTTATCCCCTCCTCTATTGTGGTTGCAAAAGTTTAATATTGCTGTTGTTTGTTTTTGTTTTGGTAATGTAATACACCCACACACCTCCCCATCCACAGGGAAGAGATGAGGAGAACATGCAAAGAATTGGAGGTGATCTTCGTGTCACAGGGAAATCGCAGAGAAAGGCTATTTTCAAAGAGCTCTGCTAGCTTTAGTGTGTTTATATTTAATGTGTGCTTTGTTCTGCACATTTACAGAATATTCTATTCCATAAGCATTGTGTACAGTAGAGGATCTGTTTGATTAACACAAGTGAGTAACATAGTACAAATAAAGATAACGCAGAGCCTGTTTCAAAGTTGAAACTGTCATACATGTCCTTAATAATGTATCTTTTTTTCTTCAAGTGAAAAAAGTAGCAAGTCAATTTGGAAAAGATTGACAGAAAGACTGTGACTGTGACTGTGTACTGACTGTGACCAAACCTTGATACAAAAAAAAAAGAAGCTTCCGTTGGCATAACATTACCAACAAATATGACACAAAAATAATTTTTGATGTCTGAGATTGATATCAAATTTAAAAAGTGATTGAATTTCACACAGTTTGCAATGGTCAGCAATTGAAAACAAGTTACATCTTCCACAACATCTAACCTCCACAGACACACTTAACCAGGAAACACAAACAAAACATAGACCCGAGTCCTAAACCTTGGGATCATTTTCCACACTGGAACCGCAGGGAGTCTGTTTTTTCTTTTCTGTCTTCACTTCTGCATCTCTGTCAAGGCCTCCGGTCCCTTTTGTCTGCATCTGCTTCAGTTCCCAAGACTAAACACAGGCCTCGCAGCATGCGGCGACTATCCCAATGGTGACAACTTGCTTAACTAAAACTAGTTCAACAATCAACCAGTATGTCGTGACACAAAAAAAAATAGAAAAGATCTTGTTTTTTTGTAAATTTTTCACTCCTCAGTGTGGTCCCTCAGTTTCACGTTTCTGTCCATTGCGGCATCTGTTACACATGAGTGTTACACTCTACACTTTACATATGGCCTTAATCATGAAGGGAGCACCTAAGCAGCACAGGACCTCTAACAAAAATGTTCGTAGGCATTCATCAGCACTAATCATTGTTGACATAAACTGCCTTTTCACATAGACATAAAACACATCACCCTCTGTGCTCATTGTAAATGAAGGTTTACTAGCAGTGGCTCTTGAAGCATGTGATGCAAAAGGCTTTAACGCAGAGTTCAAGTTAGTTAGCAGCACAAATATAAAACTTTCTCCACTCCAGTCATCTCCTTTTTTTGGCTTTAGCCTTCCAATTGGGTTACTGCACCAAAGATGACAAATGTGTGCTGCAATACAAAAATATGGAAAGAAAAACTTACTGAAAAGAATGAAGAGGAGGAGATTGTCATAATTTTTTTTTAAGCAAACATCTAGATGCCCTGCTGCAAACACAAGCAACGATGCAGAGAGGAATAAGGACAGAGGGGCAGACTGAAAAAGCTACTCCTCTTCATCCTCTTCATATATGTAACTACTCATATAAATTGTAGGAAATAAGAAGAGATCGAACAACAGAAAGATGAAGAAGAGAAGAGGCAAAGACAGAGGAAGAGAGAGGGAGACTGTTGACGTCCTGTATTCAGGGCCATCACTCATCAGACATCCCCTCCACCACCACCACCCCCCCACATCACCCAGAAAAAACAAAACAGTGTCCTGACATCGTGGTGGAGGGGAGCTGAGGGGAGGGCCGGGAGGGAGGGAGGAAAATTAGGAAACCAGATGTGAAGCATTAAAACATACTGACATGCTGAGGGCCTTCCTCTGCCACACTCACACACTGAGAGCACTAACTCATACAGCAGGCCCATATACGTGCACATATGCATGCATATGTCACGCGTGCGCACGGGCAGCGCAAACCACACACACATGCATGAGTTCACAGAAAAATACGTAAAGACAAATACTGACTTGCAAGCAAACCATGTGTGCACAATCAATCACTCAAAATGATACAAATTAGCAAAACTGATGCCTTAAAAACAAATGTCTAAAAGTCATATGCATGTATGTGCTTGCTGATTTTTAATAAAACATGTAGTAAAGGGCCAAAAACATGCTGCAGCTCACGCCCATGGGCTAGGATTTGGATAAACCAGTGTTGACCTAAGAATATTTCACGCCAAGGCACAAATCTACAGATGGGTCGTCATGCATCAGTGTATGGATATGCATCCAATTAGTACATGTACCCAGGCCGAGGAAAGGCTGAGGGGGAGGGATAGAGGTGTTTTGTTTTCCTCCGTGGGGAGAGCTATGTTTGGGGGAGGTGAGGAGGGGGGTAGTAATAAATACCCCTGGACCCGGGTCCCCTGGCAGACTGGAAGCTAGACTGGTCACCAGGGTTAACACCCGGGGCACATGACCTTTGACACTGCTAATGGGGCACAGAAAACCCTCCACGAACTGATACCCCCTCTGTCGCATACCACCACAGGACCTTTCACACCAGCCTCCTAGTCCACACAACCCCCCCACCTCCCTCCTAAAACATACAGGGATATCTCTGGCATCAGCTTCACTCGTCTTTCACCAGCAAATGTCATTCAGCCAAAGTGACTCCATGTTAGTCTTTTGTAATACAATGCAGATCCAGTCATGGATTAAACCATTAATGACATGTCACTTTTCTTGATGTGACACCAATACCAGTGCAGTATCAAGGTTGAGTTGGGAAAGTTTAAACTTACACTTACTTACACCCACATACAGACACACACCTCAAAATAGCCCAGTGAAATATCTTTTTTATCAGTATGGCTGAGTTTCAAACTACTTTCAAAATACTTTTTTGGTGCTGCCACAAATGTGTCCAGAGCACTGAGTACTGAAAAAGCTGGCATTAAATGCCTGATCAGATTGGTGGTCTTATTTAATAAGTACTGATTTAAATCTTAGTTTTGCCAATTTTGGCTTCTAGGGTTTGTAGAAAAATGTAAGCAAGGCATCAAAAAGAACATTTTGGTGTTGGTGCTGAAAATATTAAATGATACCAAGCCCTACCAGCAAGCAGAATGACTCCAGGTAGACAACAAGCACATGGGGGAGCTCAGCTCTTTATAAATTTGCCTGGTGGATTGGCTGTGCCCCTCTGGCCTCTCCTCCGTTGCCTCCCAGGCTGGCTTCACCCCTGCAACCTCAGACCTGGCCCACCCCGCCTCTAAACTTGAGAACTGTGACAAAGCCAAACATTTAAACCACTAGCGCTGATTTATAGAGCTTGGTAGTGCTGTAAAACCTTCAGGCTTGCCACCGCAAAAGTGACTGAGGCACGGTGGAACTGAGAGGAAAAGAGGGATGAGAGGAGGAAGGTGGAATGATGGGAAGGGTACACAAGAGCTACTCGAGTGTTTCAACGAGGTTTCCCCTGGGTGCTAAAGTGTTATACTGCATAGCTTCTCGCTAGCTGCTAAATGTGCATTTTAACAATTTAAAATGAATTAATGTTTCAGTCTCCCAAGCTTGGCCAAAAGCATAGATTGCATACAAAGCTTGGCCACATGGGACTGCGGTCAGTCTGCCAAATAGAAGGATATGGATAGATATTCAGAGTCAGGAGAACATGAATTCACAACCAGGACAGGGAATAGAAGTCCCATCAGTGGCCTGACCTCTCCCAGCATGCTTGGTGTGTCCTGAGGGACAAGGATTCAAAATATACTCTCATAACTGTCAAATGGAGACACGGAGCACACTCTGCAGATGAATAGATTTCAAACATACCAGAAGGTCATCTGCAATACACTAACACTAATCTTGCTTTTTCAATCAATCAGCCACTAATCAGATTTACCAATAACATGTGTATATCAAAGCTCGACCCGAACCTTTCTCAGAGAAGAACAATGAATCTGGGATGGATGCCACCGCGAGGGAGAGGAGAGGAAAGAGAAGCAACAACAGAAGGAGAAGAGATGTCTTCTTAATTAGCCAGTAATGATAAGATCTGACAAACAACATCTGTTTCCAGAAAGAGAGAGAGGGGGGGGGGGGGGGGAGCAAAGCGGGAGAGGGAAGGAGAGGGCGGGAGAGAGGGATAGGAAGGAGGACAAGAGAGAGAGAGAGAGAAGCGGCTGAGAAACCTGTGAAGCCTAGACAACAGGGACCTGCTTGTAAGAAAGTAAAGGGGGAGCGAAGGGGATGTGTAAGGGAGGGAACGCTGTGTAGCGTGACACAATAGAAGAACGGAGGATGAGAAGTATAACAGAAGTGAGAGAAAGACAGACAGGGGGAGAGAAATCTGACAGGGTTGAGGGAGTCTAAGAGCCAGGACGAATATGACAGACAGTGGAAAGAAAACAGATCAAAATGAGAGAAAGGAGGAAGATAGACAGACGCAGAGAAGGTGAGCTGGATAATGGTGCTGTAGGGAGGGAGAGAGAGGAGGAACGTGTGAAGAGATGGGAATGGAATTGCTCAGAGGTCCAGGGTGCTGTAATTTACTGTCCGTGGCTAATACACAGCAAATGTGTGGAGTCGAGGACTGGGAGAGGAAAAGGGGAGCCGGGTGGTAGGGGGACTGGAGGGAGGGCACGCAGACTGTTGGGGCTCTCAGCATGCCTGCTGGGAGCCTGTCAGCAGTCACAACACCCCCTGCCCTCAGCCCTGACAGATTCATCAGGACTATTACACACACACACATATAGACACATCAAAAAGATTAAAGTGGCATTACAAATGTTAAATAGCTGTTTCTGTTTTCCTTTAACTTATATTTTCCCTCCATGATGAGGAAAACACGTCTGTTGCATAAATGATTCAGCCACCATGAGAGCAGATGAGCCAGTCATGATTCCCGCTTTGCTTTAACTTTATATGCTGCAATTCAGTGGAGAAGTCTATCCCACGCTCTGTCTATACCATATCATCTTGCTTATATCAACATTGTGTAATTAAAATGCCTGTAGAAGTGTTTTAAAATGTAGATCTGTTGTACGAAAACTGAATCTGCACAATTCTTTTTTCCATGGACTACAGGAAGAATAGCTATTGCCTCAGGCATTAGCCGATAGGGATACTTAATCAAATGTTATTTAAGAAATCCTGCAGATGTATAAATATTAGTGTTAGGAAATGTTTTTGAAAAGTGAAAGGTGGGGGAATTTCAGCGAAATCTGACTCCTGAGAGGTATAGTCTGTCCTGGTTCCAGATAAACAGACAAACAAACAAACAAGGTGGCTTGCGGGGCCGGCCAGAGCACCAGGGGGCATTGTTAAGTCATTAGTGAAATTTAAGACCTTCACAGAGGAGGATGACCGGACATATACAAACACACACACACACACACACGCACACACACATCCTCACAGCTCCACCCACAGCAGCAGCATCAAGCTAAAGAAAACAGGCCTTGTTCCTAAATACCACTGCTAACTGGCCTCTGACTCCACACACACAAACACACACATACACACGCGCACACACACACACACACACACACACACACACACACATATACACACACAGTCATGTTTCCATCACTTCAGAGGACATTACACTGACTTATATTCATTTCCTGGAGACTTATCCTATAACCACCACATACCTAACCCTAACCTTAACATAACCTTAAACTAACCTTAACTTTAAACCAAGTCTTCACCCTAAAATTGATGATTTACGTTAAGAGGACTTGCTTTTTGTCCCCATAAGGGAGACGAGCACCCACAAAATGACATAGACAGATTTACATCCCCACGTGTGTGTGTGTGTGTGTGTGTGTGTGTGTGTGTGTGTGTGTGCGTGCGTGTGTGTGACCAGGAATACCTGGTCCACACACATATACACAAACACACACACACATACACAAACACACACACACACACACACACACACACACACACAAACACATGAGATCCTGATTACACTGACCACAAGATCCCCTTGCAAAATAAATGGCAACTGCAGGAATTTCACATGAAAAATAAACCCACACACAGGCAAATCTAAAGTCACACACAGGCATAACCACACACTCGCTCACTTGCTTGCGATCTGAAGTACCCTTTAAATCATTCTAATCTGCCCCCTTCTGATCCTCTGAGTACCCCTACTTAATCTCTACACTGCTCAACCAAAGGTGAACCCTATTAGTGGCCAGACAAATGGGAGGGTTTGCCCCAGCTACTCTGAGAGCACGAGGCCTTTCAGAGTGCCACTGAGCTGCAACTCAAAACTTCTAATTTCCCCCCTCTGTCCCCTCTGCATCCCACCCACTCCAAGTTCCCCCACTGTTCCTCCACATTAGGCCATTGGTAGTCTCCCATTTCCTGTCAAAACATTTCTGTGCTGCTCTCTGTTTCCGACTGCCCCCTCTGTAGGCTCTCAAAGAAAACAAACCGGGCCTACTCCTCGTGTCAGGGTTCAAGCCATGACAGCCAACACTGGCCGAAGCAGAGCAAAGGTGACAAAACACAAACTCAGCTCATAACCTACGACTCATTATACACTTCCTGTGCACACTGGAGTCCAGGATCGTCCCAGTTCACGTGAGACCACATTGCAAAAAGCTTGAGCCTCACAAAAGGTCCCTGAACTAATTTCCACCCATCTAACTCTGAGTGAGGCTCTCACTGTTTCAGGCAGTACCTGTCAGTGAATTTGATATTCTAGACATTGTATCGTCTCTCCCTGTCTGTCTTTGTGTCATTCTCCCCCTTGTATTGCCCCAAGGGAGGAGCCATCCCCATGGTCCTGTGCCAGCTGCTCAGTGGTCCAGCCTGTGTGCCGCTCCACTGTGTGAGGCGGTGTGCACTGGAGCCTCAGGGCCCTGTCGCCACGCTGCCTGGCCCCCTGCCTGAGGGGCTCACTGACAGGGGGTCTGGAGGGACTGTCCAGTACTAGCCCACCAGGGAGAGACCTGTGACAGCGGACTGAAGGGACTGGTGTGTCCGACTTTGTCTCTGTGCATGTATGCGTGTGTGTGTATGTGTGTGTGTGTGTATGTGACAGACAGGTAATTTATGCATACATATTAATATCTGAATCAATTTGATGTGTATGATTGTGAGCGCAGTCCAACAACTCTTGCTTTCCAGAGAGACTTCAAGTAACTGTAAATCTGAGTTTGCTTATACCAAGGCTAGTACGCTGTACTGTATGTAACATCAATATAAAATGGCAATACAAAATACTAGTTTCTGATTGGCTGGAAGGTATTCATTATGGACTTAAACATAGTGCGTAATGTATTTTAAACTCCAGGCTACCATAGCAACATATTTCATGCTACAGTAATGCTTAACTACAATTGGTGAAATGTATAAGACACACCAGGAAGTAAACTAACAAATGTAAAAAAAAAAAAAAAATAATGACGACTCAGTAAGGGGTCATGATATTATAAGTGTAACGATTCAGTCTGAGGGGTGCAGAAAAACACCATAACACCGAACTAAGTGAATTTCCCTGCCTCCACCTCATCCATTATTTTCTTCAGGGCAGCTCATCATTCATTATTGCTCACATGAGAGAAGTACACAGTATATCTCTGTATTGCCCTGGTTCATCTTTAAGTGTCCATTTGCAACAACTTTGCCAGCTGCCCTTTCTACGGCCAAAGGCTGGAATGGAGAAGGAAAAAAAATGCACATCCAAAAAAATGCAGTTGGATGATGGATGAGGGAAATGATCCTCAATGGTTATTGTCAGAGCCCACTTTGCAGTCGGCCTCTCTCAGCTACTTCTGAGGTCTCACATTAACATCCTGTTTCAGGGTGAAATATATCGAAACAGGATGAAAATTATTAGCTCAAATATATTTCTCTGGATTGTCATTATTTCTTGGCAAGGCGATAAGTAGGATGCTTTATTATGGAAATGATTTCTGTAATTTAGGAATCGCCCCAATCATAGCAGTGATCCTTTGAATTTTCACCTCTTGGCCAACCTTCAGAAAAGCCATCTTTAAACAATGTGATAGAAAAGGTAGTACAGTCACAGCATGCCAGTATCAGCAGAGAGAGAATCACTTTTACAGCTAAAGGAGAATCTTAAACTGGGAGTATGAGAAACAATCTACTAAAATGACATTGTTGTCTCACACATAAAACTCTCATGTGCATATATGATGACCTAACAGGGCGACTTGGCGGCAGTACTTAAGTATGCATCTGGGAAAGGGGAAGAATTCGACCCCTGACACAGTCCAAAAAATGTTGCTGCATTTATTCTTTGGCTGATAGTTTAATGTTCCTTTCCCAAAGACTTGCAGCTTGTATTTTCTTTTTGGCTACAGCTGAAGAATGACGAGGCCAGTGTTCTCCACCATTACAAGTACATGGAGAAACTATATGGCCTGCTGAGAAAACAGGTAGATGGCAAGAAAAAATGCCATTCAGAAGCACAAAGGGAAATGGCCTGCTTCATCGCATAGAGTTCCTTTTTTTTTAAAAATTAGTTTAAGACAGGCAGGCATAAGCAGGTGGACAGACTAACATTGAAACAGATGGTCAGACTAGACTGCCTCTCTGAGACACCACAGTGGCTAAGACTAGACATTTACATACAGCAACAAATGATATCTGAATAGTTTATTGTCAAACTGTCCAGACAGTTTTAATCCGTAAAGAACTATAAAGACGGGTACAGTTTTACTGCACTGCCGAACTGAGACTCTGTGTTTAAGATACTTTAAGACGTCTTTTTGCAGGAAAAATATGCTTCGATATAACTATGTGGAATTAACAAATAATAACTGCAATATTAAACATTCAACTAGGGAATTTTCTAATTAAGTTGAAACTAAAGCTAAACATTGATTAGGACTGTGGGGAAAAAAGGCCGCACTGACTAGTTGAAAACAAACCTGTGGTACATGCACATAACTAGAACCAAGACTACAAACGGATCAATACAACCCACAACCTAAGATTAAGAGTAATGGATTCCTCTTGGAGCCGAGCGTCTGAAGTCAAGCCATCGCCTACGACAACTAATGATTGTTAGTAAAATTAAAAAGTCAGGGAGCAAAATTAGCCCTTTAAAAGTCGGAGACAACAGAAAAATGTTAAATGAAGGTTTTGTTTTTAAATTTGGTTTTCAAAAAATTAAATGAATATGAGTCTTTGTGAGCTCATTTTGAGTCTGGGGGAGGGAAGAGCCATATTGACAACATTGGAAAATTCCTATTGATTATTCTTCTTTTCTCTGAGCGCTGGCTTGTTAAAAAAGACCCCTCTTAGAAACACGATCAATTAGTGAGATAGTGCTTGCCATTGATCACCTCCACCCCCCTCCCTCCCCACCCCACAAGGCTCTTGCCTTACGATGGATCCCTCCACACACTCCTTATGACCAACTATTGATCTCTGCTTTTTAGCCAAATATAAAAGCACGCACACCCGCTGAGCACTGACCCCTCCCATCCATACCGCACAGTCCTTTCTTACTAATACTAATACTGACATCTGCTTGTCTCCATTGTAAACCCATGGTTCACTCATAAATACAGAGGCCAGCTTTGGCCCAGAACCAATATAGTTTCTCAGAGGTCAAAGGTCAGCATGGCAATAATACCGCCATTTACTGATCTGGATGGAGAACTTCCCAGAGTAGTGGAGCTTTTCACAGTAAACGAATCATAGATGAGTGAAAAATACCAGTATTGTACATAGGGATGATTATACTTACTCATACTCATTTTATCGATATGATTATTATAGATAGGGTTAATAAATTAAAATTCAAAGGTATAAAATTGAGAAAAGCAACAGCTTCTTACTTTGGAGCAAAATGCTTTTTTGCTTGATAAGCGACCTTTTTCAATCAATTGATTATCAAAATCTTGGTCAATCGACCAACCCATTGATCCACTAATTGTTTTAGCACTAACTGTACAACAGTTCCCATACAATATAAAATATATATAGTGTATAATGGCCAAATATACATTTGACTCAAAATAAACTCAAAGTAGCCAGAACATTCATTTTTAGGAAGACATGAGTTTGAAGAGTTAGTGAAGATTTATGGTGATAAGCCAGAGGAATCAATCTATCTATTTGTCTATTGATCAATCATCCAACCAATCAGTGGGCAAACCAGTCCATCAATCAAAGATAAGTGACATTCTCCAAATAGAGAAGTCAAATCAGGCCTGTGAGTATAACAGTTCACCAGTGCTAATATTAGACAATTGTAAAACTATTAGACACAGCAGGCAGTGGGGTATTAGATAATTCACTCCCATAGGCAACTTAAGAGTCATCTCTTTGTCAACGACTGCCCTTGCCCTCTTCATCCCTCGGTCCCTCCACCCTCAATCCCTTCACCCCTCCTTATGGATCAGCTGTGATCTCCTCTCTCTCCTTTCACTCAAATCGGGATTAGGGAGAATGGGAGGGGGGGTTGCAGCAACAGCAGCAGCAGGAGAAGGGGGAGAGAAAACTGAAACAATATGGAAAGGAGATTAGAAAAGAGGGGGTTTGGGCCGTTTGGGGAATTGCAAACTCCCTTGTGCTTGGGTAGGTGTCCTAATGACACCGCCTAATTATGGCAAAATTAGACAGGCTAAAGGAAAGGGAGGCAGGGGGTGGGGGGTGGTGCGTGGAGGAGATGGTAACGTAAAGGAAAAAGAAGAGGAGCGGGTGAATTAAGCAATAGGGAGTGAAGTAGTAAGTGCACAGTAGGAGCATGTGAGGCAGCAAGAGACAAGAAGAGCGAGAGGGGTGTGCAGAAGCACCGATACGAGCTGAGGCGGGCACCAAGGGAGCGAGGGGCTGAGACTGAGAGAAAAAAGAGAAAAGGGGGAAGAAAAAGAGTAGAAAGCAGTGGCTGGGCAATAGGAGTGAGTGGGCCCCAGCACGCTGCATGTTAATTGGAGAACAGGTGTTGGGGCTGGGAGCAGGAGGCTGATTACTGGAGCCACAGAAACAGACTGCCTCCTCCACACACACACACACACACACACAACTGCACACACATGCACGTAGGCTGCACACACACAGACACACACATGAATAATTTAAGACCCAAGCAGTGACTGAGGAAAAGGTCAGAGTAGGGGTCACAGAGACACATAGACAATCGCACATACATTCATACACATACATAAATAAATGTGCGAGGATCCACACGCGCTTGAAAATATACATCCGTTTGTGTGCACACAAACAGCGTTAACATGCTCAGAACATGCACACACATCTTACCCTGTCAATCTTTTGACTTTCTCACTTTTTCAGCGTGTGGTGTACATACACAGAGCAAAATGAGAAAGTGCACATGAGGTGGAATAAAAGGGCACGCAAAATTCCATTGGCTTATCAGAAATTAACTGCCTGCTAATAGTCCGCTCCCTGAGGAGAGGATTTCGCGGGCCAGTCAAGAGGGAGAAGCCCCCATCAGGATGGGATATGCCCAGTGTGATTAGAGAGTACAGTAGGTCAATGATTCCATTTAAATCAATCCTTGCAGCCTCACACCAGCCTGCACACACACACACACACACACACACAAGGAGTCACAAAGAGATATAGATTGCTCTTTCCTCACCAGCACTACGCCAAGCTACTTACAAACAAATTTCGAAGAGGTTTAGCCATGTTAGAAGGAAGTATAAAGGGGTGTGGAGGGGGTTATTGGAAGAGTAATGCGCTATGGCAAATGAGAAAAGCAGCTGCTCCAAGGTATTCTGGGAAAATTCAAAAGACAACAGCCCAATTTTTCCGTTATATGAAAACTATCTTCAGCAGAGATCCTTTGAGACATACTGTCAACAGCCAGCCAGCTTGAACTGAGGAGGGGAAAGAAAAGGGTCCTTGACATATATGAAGTGAATGTTTTCTAGACAGACAATTGTAGGGGGAGAAGGATAGAAGGGGAGAAGGAAGGAGAGAAGAGGAGAGGAGAGGAGAGGAGAGGAGAGGAGAGGAGAGGAGAGGAGAGGAGAGGAGAGGAGAGGAGGGAGGTGATGAGAGTTGTGTCTATGACATCACAGAGAAAGTATTTCACATGCGGTCTGCTTATGAGCATTCATCACACTGGTTAATGCCAGGCAGACAGTGTGAGACCTCTGAAATCCCTCAGACGTGAAGGTCCTCACACACGCTGATTACAGCAGTGGGTCATCTACCTTTAAGCCTGATAACTGGCTGTCAGGGTGAACATTCACTACATATGTGAGCCTGAAAGATCCACATGCTTCTGATAAAAGGATATCTATGCTTTTGGCGGTTTCAGGTGCTACGCCGGCTGGTAATGAGTGACCAAACTGAAACAGATCCCAGAAGGCTGGAGACAGATCAACAGATAAACAGAAAACTGAACGCAGACAGAAACACATGGGAGACAGACATGGACACAGATACTATGTACTGTATATTACTGCTTCCTTGCATTGATGCAGTGTAAACGGACATGGTAGAAACTACTATGAACACATATCAGACATTAACATATACTGTAGATATACATCTATGCATGTATACATTGTAGCTGAAGTTTCTACTCCTCTCACTACAGACTCTATTTTTACTGGCTGATTGGTGAGATCTCAGCTCAGGATCTTGGTCTTTACACCAAGGCAACTCTGTCACTGTGTGTGAGTGTGTATGTGCGCAGACACAAAGAAAGGGCAATCTGAACACATAAAGGGATGAAGAGGTGTTTGTTTGAGGTGGTGGACACTGTGTGGAACATGGTTTGATCTCATTACCTGTCAATGATGACTGGGTCAGAGGGCGTCTCATTTCGGTTGCCGCAACTTTTCTTCTCACAACAGCGGCTGAGTGGGCAGAAAATACAACAAGAGGAAAAAGTCAGTGGAGGAGGGGGGGGGGGGGGGGAAACAACAAATTAAACAGGAGGAGCCATCATTTGTCTGGCCCATCCACATCCACGGGCCCAGACTATTCTGCCCCGCAGTCGGCCAAGATCCAGGAGCACACAAAGGAGGCATGAGAGGGGAGGGGAAGAATAGACAAAAGAATAGAAGAGGAAGAAAAGGTACAACAACACACCCTACAAACAGTGAGAGACCATTCAAAAGTGAAAAGCCAGCCAGGCAATCTGTCACATTGATTTCGAAATCAAACTCAACCCCCATGCAGCTTCATTGCGCACGCACACACACACACCGTCCCATAACATCCTACCATTCGTCAGCAGTCCTGTCCGAGGAGCCTGCTGGCCACCCAGCCCCCCCCCCACCTCCCCACCAAAATCCCCTTCACTGCATAACAAAAGTGCCCCCACCCCTAACCATCTGCCACCCCTACACCTCGCCTCACCCCTCTCGTGTCCCAGCTTGGCCCTGCCCTGCCCCCCTCCGCCCCCCTGTCAGACGGCCTCACTCCCCAGCTGTGACGCTTGCCCTCTGCCTCTTCGGCTCTGTTATTAGCCAGCTGTGAGTCACATTCGGGCATCTGCTGGCTACACAATGGCAAAGCCCACTCCGTCTTAGCCCCTCTCCCCATGTCCCAGCCCCCTATCCTTCCCCCTGCTGCCCTCAAATCCTGGGTCACTGCCCCACTTCCAGACCGCTCTCTTCTCCATCCACAACCCTGTGGTTACCTTTTTTCTTAAAACTCTTTGGTCAACAGTACTGGACCATAAGGATAGATTTTTCAAATTGACTGGGCTTTTTCAACAACTCTCTGACTGTAACACCGCACATACACCACAACATTTATCATCACATGTTGACAAAGTTCAAACATGCTGTCTCAGCTAAACAGAAGAGCTGGAGTTACATTTTGTTGAGCGAAAGGCAAGTTTTTTCCTCTTAAGTGTGTCTGGTGATGTCAGCTGAGGTCTGGCTGCAATACTCCAGGCCGGAGAACATGGAGCTCCAAGAAGAAACAGGAGCTGGCCAGGGACATGCTGCGTTACAGCAGAAAGCAGTGGGGGGCTACCACTGTAACAAGGATGCTGACAGACAGGCTAGACTTACAGTTCAACCACAGACTCATTTTCAAAAAGTAGAGCCCCAAGCGACATCCCAAAAACCACATTTCAAGCTGACTGAGACAAAGCATAGTGAAGGAGAGTAATGGATATTTGGATTTCGTCCCTCTGGATGAAGATTTGAATGTGTGTGTGTGTGTGTGTGTGTGTGTGTGTGTGTGTGTGTGTGTGTGTGTAAGACTCACCTGCACATAACCTCATGTGTGAGCAGAACTCTGCACATTTCAGGATTCTTGTTTTGTCCTTCATACGATATGGGCTGTGAGGAGGAAATAAGGTGCAATGGGACAGATTCAGTTCCATGTAAAATCAATTAGACTTCATTGTAAACATGCTTACATAGTTGAAGACTGAATCCCCTCAAGAAGACTTGAGTTTACCAACCTGTTTAGTGACAGAGTCGATAAGTCGTGCATAAAGATCCTGCTCTGTACGAACTCCTGCACAAAGAAAAGCATTTTTTTCTTTAAAGGAAAACAATGTTTCATTTTCATTTTGATGTTTATTTGGTAGAGACAGATACAATATACATAGAGAATTGCATAGCAATTATCCAATGCAATGCATCACAGCATTTATAGCTGCTGCTAATTTCCAGTGGCCCGTTTCCAATGGAACCTTAGATAAATGGAAACTGAGAATAGAGGAAAGATCAAGCTGGAAAAAGACTGTATTGATTTTGTGCAGATAACTTCTGCATCACTAGACAACAGTAAATTAAGGCTGATTCACTTGCACCTATTTGCGAAATACTATATAAATCAATTCTTAGCAACTGAAACTGCACTTCAGTCCACCCTAACCAGCTGATAAAGAGTACATAGCGCGGAGGATTCTCAAAATAAAATGGAAAGATTTATGACATAAATCTTTTTTTTTTTTTCCCCTCAAACTCTGGACAATCTCTCAGAAAAAAAGCATTGAACTCTGTCCAGCCAACATGGAGGAATAAGATTGGCATGCAGCTCATATTTTCTCTCTGATGGTTTCTGAGGGGATTGAGAGTTATTTGATGTTTGATGATTATTAGTCATGTTCTGCTTTGAGGCCAGAATTTACAACCATATTCTCACGACTTGTCAAAGTCTTCCTTTTGTGGTTATTTCTATGTTAAATCTTGACTTATTCCCAAAGTTTAATTGAGTGGCCAGAGATTACAGTCACACGTCAACAGGTAAAATAGCAACCGATCAGCATGAGAAACAAAGTTTGACGTGGTTAATTGAAAAGCAAGCGTGGTCTTTACGTAGCTTCTTGCCTCTATTGTAATCAAGTGTTAGACTTCCAGAAACACCTGAACCTCCAGATGCGTCGAAGCCTCTACTGTAAATCACTCAAGAGAGGGAAACAACATGTAATGAATTGAGACTTGAGAAAAGAGTGCATTACACCAGGATTTTTTTTTTTTTTTAGAGAGAGACTTTGGAGAGTATCGCTTTTAAAATGTGTTCCTCTCATCAAAGTCTCGATTGAGATGCCTTTGATATTGCTTGGGGGAAGGGGGATGAGAGGAGGGGATGTAGAGGAAGTGCTTTTGGTGTGCTTGCATGTTCATGTGTGTGAATGTGTGTATGAGGGGGTTGCTCTGGAACATGTCTTTTATCTTCTCTCCCATGGGTGCCACTGCGATGGCAGAGTAGGGGCAGCGGTGGCTCATGGGAACCAAATTTCTCTGTGTATCCCCGATCTGATGTGGAAGCACCATGGGGGGTTGGAGGATTGGGGGGGGGGCGGGAGGGGGGGTTGATGGAGGAGGGGGTTTGGGGTGGCAACATGTACCTCATTTCCCCATACAAGAGCCCAGAAGTGACTTTTCGAAGAGCTGAACGCTGAGTTGTACAAACCCAGTGATTAGACGACGAGTGGGAGGTAATTTATAAGCTCAGAGAGGAGAGGCGAGGTAAGGCAGGGGAGAATGATTACTTAAGTGGAAAGGTGCATGTCGTGTTAGAGCACTGGTGTCACTGGTAACCTTTCTCAACTCCTGTTATACACAGGGCTCAGTGTCGTCGTCTGAATGATCAAATTAGACACCTCTAAGGTTGAGGGGTCTACTCACCATTGCTGTAGAGGAGCTGCAGCTTGTAGTGAGTGCCGTTGTTGGTCTTTTCTCCCGTCTGCTCCTTGGAAAGAGAGGACAGACAGACAGACAAATGCAGTTAAGCATGTTGGGGGCACAGATAAGTCCAGCTGGGCATCTCGTCGCAATGTTAAGCACAGTGAGTCTCTCTTAATCCTGCAGCTTGCCCTTCCCTGGGAGCAGCGTTGAGATCAGAGGGTTATAGGCTCAAAACCCATGTGGGACCCCATGTTTCGTTCATAAGCCTAGCGCTTAACCTTGAGTCGGATGTTCTTTGTAGAGGTTGAACTATAATGTCTGATATGAACTACTAAAACGTTGAGATCAAATTCAATGGTCCTCGCTGCAACAAGGTAGTATAGGCACGGTTATATGTTCATGTGTGTGTGTGTTTCAGGGAGTGGAAAGTACTGTATGTGAGACTGAGCAGCAGTCGACCTTGACAGAAAAACTTCCTTTCCGTTATCCCTCCTTCCCCCAGGCTCTCCACTACCCTCTCACTTCTTCCTTCTCTCCCCCTCTCTGTCTCTCGTTTCCCCCCTTTTCTTTCTCTTCCTCTACCTCTACTGGTCTTTCTAAGTGGTCTCAAAGGAATGCTCTCTGGTCCAATAACCCAGGAGGCTGGCATCACAGAGACGAGAGCAAGAAAGGAGGAGAGAGAATGAGGAGGTTGGGGGGGATTTAGAGAAACTGGGAAAAGGGAAACAGTTGTAAGGAGGGAAAGAAGAAGAAGAAGAAATTAAGATGCATGAAGATAAGTTGGGAGTTAACACAACTCAGAACTCAATATCAGGAGATAGATTGATGCCTGGCTTCATAAGTTTTGTAAATATACACAGAGGAACATTTATTTTTGCCGTGCCATCGCTCTACCTCTGCATAATTACAAAGCAAAAACAGATGCCAGGGTAACCATGCAGAAAATGAACTCAGTGGAACACACTGACAGCTTTCAGCCCTGGCATTAGCACTGCCGCCCGCCCTCTCCCTCCCTCCCTGACATTCAGAGTAAAACTATGTTTGAACTTCAGTTGACAGGATGTAGTCGTCTTGTCTTTCTCACAGAGGAGAGTTGTTGCCAGTTTAGGAGACTCATGCTACCCTCACCACAAGGCAAAAGCATCTCTCAACACTGGGCATAAGGCTCCCTCTCAGTCTCTTTCTAATTTTGGTCTTGTCCAACCTGAGGAATTCAACCCCCCCCTACAGCAGTGTTTAGAGTAGGGGGGGGGGCATGAAGGAAAAGAGACTTTGATGATTAGTTCACTGTATAACTTAACAGGAGCAAGCATAATTTGCATTTTAAAAAGTAGTGATGTCCTCCTAATGAGGCAAGCTGCTAATTAGTCATTAGATATTCTTTTTCAATCCCACATCATCAGCTCATTGAGGGTAAAGCTTGTGTAAACATGTAGCTGTCAGCTGTTCAATATGCTTGGCTTTACTGAGGATGTGGGAGATCAAGTTGAGCACCTGGTTACATCTGAAATACTGTAGATTACTAATATATTGTTGTTTCAGCAAATATTGCTTTAGGTGACTGGTGTAAGGCTTTAGAAATTTCACTGTAAAGATGGATAAGCTATGCAGTGATTTGGTGACACATAGACTCAAATATACATCATTAAAAAGATTCAGATGCACCCGCACACCTTGTCATGCTCAACAAAGTCCACAAACGCAGTCCTCTCCACCTCCACAGGTTGGCCGTGTCTGTCATAGAGCGCCAGGACAAAGTGGAAGAAGTTGGACTTGCGGAGATTGGAGGGCGGCTGCTTCTCAAAATGAGCTCTTGAAAGAGCAACTCCACTGAGGACACAACAGGAAGAGACAGTCAGCTCTCAGCTTTGCGTTCATGATGTTAAGAGACATTTATATTGTGTTTGATAAACCATATGGAGTTTTGTACTGCTAAATATAAGGTTTGTTTATAACTACATGACCTTCTAACAAGTGTATAATCCATTATTGGTTGAAAATATTTTTCAAAGAAATAGAAATAAAACAAATAAAAACTAAAGACCAGGCATTTTCTCTGTTTGCAGATAAATCATAAAAAATAAATTAATATGCACTTCAGATATATTAGATTTACTGGAATGTTAAAGGTATTTATAGTTGTAAATATATATATGTAAATATATTTTTGCTTACAAAGTTTGTTTTTTTTTAATTAAGAGATAAGGCCTCCAGTTTATTCATAGATCAATTCATTGCTACTTTTCCCAAAAATACAGATCATTTATAAATTGTCTATTTCCCAAAACCTCAGAGGCTTTTTCACCTTCAAGAAGACCCTAAATGTTGAAAATAAAAGAAAATAAAAGGAAAAGCAAAACTTGTTGAAAGTATAACTTGAATACTGAAAAGTGGACAGACAATTGAATCAGCACTTTTGATTAGACTGCTGGTGGAGCTTCTTGTATAGAAAATAAAAAACTGTTTAATTCAAATAAACCAAATATTTAGTCCCATCAAAAGAGACTCCGGGTAGATTATCTCAAGTCAAACAAAGATGATCAAACGTGCAGGATTATAAAAACTACACAGTGAGTGTGTGCAGTACATTTCTGTGAATTTAACTTCGATCTAAAATAGGCCGTTTCATATCTTTTCAGAAAACTCTAACTTGTGTACATTATAGATTTTTTCATGACAGCCGTAAATATTTTACCCAAAACCAACAGAGCCGAAAGACAAATCACTTTAGTGCAGATATTCCAAATTACATTTTAACGTCCATAAAATACCTCTTTATGTCAAATATCATAAAAACAATTACGCGATTGTTTTATATTAATAGCGCGTTCATTTTATTACATTTTAATGTCTATTAATTTGTGAATTATGCTAATTAACTTGTTGCCTGCTTTAAAAGGGTTTTTTTTTTCTTTTATGTAAAACACTACCGGGCGTTTCTGATCAGGTAAATAATGTTTCCTCAACTTAAGAAACAACCAGTTTGACACGTGAACACATAGATGTGTGTGTCCTGGTGAAGAAATTAAAAATGAGAAGAGGATGATCGCACATCCAGGGGAATGTGGAGAACAGTGTGGGAAAAGATGTAGTCTGATTGATCATGAAAAGCGTTATTTCTGTTCATACAAAATTTTAAAAGTCAAACTTGTGGTCGGTGAGTTTTTCAGCTACATGAAAATCATCAGCTGGGGCAGTTTTTCCTGCAAAAATGTATTTCATGTTTGTAAAATAGAGACGTTATCTACAATTTAATGTCAACTAAATTAATAAATTGGTCTTTTACATAAAAGAAATTCCCCTGATCTAATGCTTCTTGTGACTTAAGTAGTTTGTTTGTTCTCCTTTTGTGCACAAAGTCGGAATTTCCCTTTTATTTCTTTAAAAAATAATGTCAAATGTTATTCTTTCTTTATTTTTAGAATATGTTCTCAAAGTTTGGGGTCACTGACCTTTAAAGGGGACTCGTGTTATCTTTTGCAACAAGTAGTTTGCAGCCCTTTTGTGATTAGATGTCTGTTCTTTGGTTAAATGTTCGCTCAGGATAAAGTGCTCATACTGAACATGACAATAAATCTTACCAGGCCTCTGACAAGCCTTAACACAGCTGATTATAAAAACACAAGAATGAGTAGAACTGGTGTAAAGGTGATGTCAAGAGATCAGCTGGGTTTATACTGTACCTTTGCGCCGCAACGTTCGCATCCACAACCCCGACATTACGCACCCACGACCGGACTGGATCCATCTCCTCTCCAAGACTTCTCTCTTTTAATCCGCTCGCTTCTCGTATCAGATGCTCCTGGATCCCGAACATTTAAGCCCTGTCCTGATCGGCGGGTGCACTTTTTTAAACTAATGAAGAAACTGAAGCACTAAAGCACTTTGGCAAACAACAGAAGGTCCAGCCCAAGGCGCTGCGCTCCTGCAGAGCGCCGCAAGAAATATGAGCTTTGAAAAATAAGTGACCGGTGCTGTGTGATGTTTTAGAAGGTGTCTCAGTAAAAGATCCACTCGGACTTTGTTTTAAGGCTGAAACGATGTTAATAAATATATTCCCCCACTGATTGCAAGCATCGTCCAAGTGCAAATCTCCAGCGTTAGTTCGAGCGCAAACGATCACCTGCTCGGTGGGCTCAACTCCTCGGACAGTTCAGAGCGCGTCTGCCTCAAAATTCTTCTTAGAATGTATGTGCACAAAGTCTTCCTTTGACAAAAGACCAGATCTGATCAAAACAGTTGATCCGAGAGGCAGGAAGCTTGCAGTGAACCGCTGTCTTGAAGCATGAATGAGACTCTCTGCCGGGATAGAGAGTGGAGGAGGGGTCTTAGTGCCATATGGGGGACCGATTGTTGAAATGGATGCTCTCATTGGTGTAAAGTGCATCCGTTGTTTGGACTTCTGCCAGATTCAGCATCCAACCAGTGACGCTCCCAGCAAACTTTTCACACATAAAGTTCGACCAGGGAGATAATATCAGGAAATCACAACATTTAGGTCTTTTACAGCAGGAACTCGCTCATGTCGTGCAAAAATCTTACTTTTTATTCCCACATTTTTATATACAGGCCCATTGTTTATCTCTGTGTGTTTTATAAAAGCCACCTGTCAAAATGTGGGTTTAAACGTTTCTGTATAGTCTGGGCTACTACTGCCCTGAATAGTCTGTACAGCAAATCCTGTTTGGTCTATTCATTCAAGTCAAAATTTAACACAAGTGCGCTCTCGACAGGCGCGTATTCAGCAGCTCGACCGTCTGCTCCTTTGAACGCAGTGATTCCGCTGAGGAGGCATCGCATCAGTGTCAGCCTCAACAATGGCCGTCTGGTTGGTCCATCAATCTCCGCCAACAGCGGACAGCGCTGCGCTCTGATTGGCGTTTGGAGCGCAGCCTGACAGTGACCAAAATTAGTTCTTAATCAGTACAACAAACTGTCTCTATCATGACATAATAACATCAAAGATGAAAAAAACACACGCTTCCTCAAAGATTATTTGACAAGCGGTTCATGTATAATGTGTTGAAATAAAACAGAGTTGTGTATTTGGTCTTCAAAAGTTTATTTATCTGCTGATTTTGATATTTTTTACAAGTTATTGTCAAACCATTTGAGCTCGGTGCTGTAAGGAAAACTGCACAAGAACAGTTTTCTACTAACCTCTTGTTTTTGTCCACAATGTAAATCCTACTCTAAAATTTTTATATTAGCTTTAATTACATGATATTTTTGTCTTAATATTTTCTTACTGAAAATGGGCCCGTTTTCTGTGTTTAGACACATCCAAACAAAACTATATCACGCTGTGGAGCATTTTTTTTTTTAACTAAAAATTAATTTCCGCTCCTTTTCGTCTGGCGTTGAAAAGGAAAGTTTTTTTTCAAGCCTGGTTCCTTGCCCC
Source organism: Thunnus thynnus (assembly GCF_963924715.1). Taxonomy (NCBI): domain Eukaryota; kingdom Metazoa; phylum Chordata; class Actinopteri; order Scombriformes; family Scombridae; genus Thunnus; species Thunnus thynnus. The sequence continues at coordinate 21,744,975 of NC_089518.1, forward strand.
TTACCGAGACTATTGTCTCTGTGTGGAGTTTGTGCGCCCGGACAATGAATGTAAATCTCCCCCCTTGGATCCCGCCTCAACCCACCATCTGCCAGCGCGGGACAAAGTCAGATGTTCCCCCAATTATGAGAGCAGTCTTGGGGAATCCTGCTGCCGAGTCTCCGCCCTGTCGCTGTGTCCCCTCACACACTTCTCCTAACATGACTGACAGCTCCACTTAGCCCAAAACCATGAAAAATCTATAAGGGATGACACACACACATGCGCGCTTTCATTAAATTCCTGCACTCGTTACAACTTCCAGGTGGACATTATGAAACGCAGGGAGATGCTTTCGTTAAATGGATTTATTGGCCTATGCAGAAGCACATGAACAGACAGAGGATTGTTTTCAGTGTCTTGCTCTAAAACTCAGATAATCGATCCAGAGTGGTTGAATATATATGAAGGAAACTAAAGCTTCTGCAGTTTCCTCTGCAAACAAAAAGTGACCAAATGAGAGAATATTCATTTAAAACTTTGGATTTGACTCACTGCACTCAGATATATCCTAAGTGGGATGTTCAACCCTTAAGCATTTAAGTTGAGCAATAATTGCCTCAGCCTGACGTCAGAAATCATCTGAGTCATCAAACACACTTTTAGTAGACACGTTGAGTCCAACTGGCTTACATCTCATCACCTAGTTTCATTAAGAAGCAAAGCAGTTCATATGTGCACCTTTATTAAATTTCATAACATATTTATTTACTATTTCAGAGGAAAGGACGGTGCTATAACCTTATATCTTTTGCAAAAGAGACACTTTTAATCACAATTATTAAGCCTTTAATGGAGTTTGTCGTTTAATTCCAGTTTAAATCACCCATTTTCATCTAATATCGCTATTAAGTTAAATTATCTGTTTATATATAATTGAAAATTGTATCCCAATGATGTGACTGTTTTCTATTGTCAAACGCAGCTCGAATCTGTTTAAAGTAAAACATAAAAAGAGAAAATGCTCCCATCATATTTTTTTTTTCGGTTGATGTTTTGCAGCAGTTGATTTACCCACTGCGGACCAACTTGTGTCTTCACTTCAGCCCCACAGGTGCGAGGGGCTCGGCCGTGATTAGCCTATCACAACCCGCAAGACTCGCAGCCTAAAATGTGTGTGGCTTTTCTAATTTGGTGAAGCGGAGAGCCGGGGCGAAAATGGAAGATTAGTCAAATCACAGACGTCTTTCTAATCAATTTAACCCGCTGAGAGGCTCAGTCCGTGTGTTTTAGGGAGGAGGGCGGGGGTGGGAGGGAGTTTGGGATTGGGGGGGGGGGGGGTTGAAGGGGGGGAATCAGTGACTGCTAAACCAAACAATGGGGTATCGTGTGCCGCTCGTCCTCTCCAGCATTCCCCTGCTCCCATGGGACACCCGGAGCCACTCTGTGTGGATGGCACTGTGTCCACGGAGGTCAGGAGGTGTGTGTGTGTGTGTGTGTGTGTGTGTGTGTGTGTGTGTGTGTGTGTGTGTGTGTGTGTGTGTGTGTGTAGGGGGGTGCTGGAGACGCAGCAGCTGGTTCCCGTCCCTCCTCTCCACTGTGGAGAAAACAACAGAGCTAATGCGACCCATCACGTCTCCTATCGATCGCCATATATTGCGCTCGTTTCTTTCTTCTTTTTTTTTTTTTGTTTGTTTGTTTACTTATTTAGGCAAAGATGCAGAACCCCAGGGGAGTGTCGGCATTCCGCAATTAAAGCGGAGCGACCGCCTTTAGCCTCATTTCTTAATATCAAAAACCATCATCTGCTAAACTTATTACAAACATGTGGATGCACCTCTGCACAAAGCCAGTTGAGATTTGGAGATGGAGCAAACCATTTTCCTAAAGAAAAAAACTCAAGTATGATAATCGTTTTTAAAAGAATGAATTGCAAATACACAAGAGACTTTAAAATATCTTATACATGGTCAAACGATGATTGTTTGATATATTGATGGAGTAAAACAGTCACAGAAGCGCAAAAGCCAGTTCTGATTTTACAATATTTCTATAAACCTCTATATATTACTTTATCATTTTCATCAAATGAAATAAAAGATAATGAATTGAGTCTATAACACTGATATTAAACAGGCCTGACATCTGCTCAGCACATTACTTCAAACTTGGAATTACTCTCAACAGTTACATTTTCATTTTCACTGCAGATATTTTTACCACAACAGGAAAAGCTGAAACTGTCCAAAACCTAAATTCAATGAAACAATCTATAATTAATGTTACTAATTACATCTGAGGGTTTCCTGCCATGTCAAAAAAAAAGTCCTCCTGTGAAAAAGATCTGTTTGGTGAGTCCACATTAAAACAGTCCTGCTGGGATAAACCTTACAGCACTTTTCCAGATATCACAGTGAAGCCCATTCTGGCTTTCATTACAGTGACGGAGTCCATATTTTGCATTTGAAACTTGTGATTCACTGGGAGGTTGACAAAATAGTTGTTCCTCTATGGAAAATGTTTTATAAGATGATGTCTCGTCTAATATCTCATGTTGTATCCTGGCTCACAGTAACAAGGATGTAGTGCACAATAAAACCATCTAAATTCAGTTCATTATTTTCATTTACCTGCTTTCAAGCCAACTTCTGCATCACTGTAAATAGTGACCACAGATTATAGAAAGTTGTGTGTCTGACTGAGGTTATGATGCTTTTAAGAAAAAAAATATCTTTTCTTAAAACACCACAGATTTTTAACAAACTTGTGACACTTCATGGATGTTTTTGATTTGCAGGATTTGGTTCTAAGAGAAACTATGTTTCAGAGAAAGGGTTTTTCCTCACACTCCTGCAGAGGAAAAATAACTCAACAACTACAGCAAAGAGTTTCTGCCAACTGGATCTTTCCAATTAGGGGAGGGGGAACAAAATTCTTTAATTAAGATATTGTAAACACCATGAATAAATATGCTCTGCTCTGAATTTAGCTCCAAGCACTTATCAGTGAATCAACTATTTTGATTCTTTGCTTTAACTGAAACAATCACAAACTTTCAGAGTGTATGTGTTCAGTACAAGCATTAAACTTAATATATGAGATATTTAGATTTTAAATCGCTGGAGCAAATTGAGAACCAGATTTACATCATATATGCAGTACTGTATCTGAGATTCATCCAAAACCACAGGTTGTGCTTGTGCCTGCTTCCCTGTCCTTATAAGATTGTATGTCAGTGCCACCTGCTGGTTGGGTCTGCACACAGATGTTTTCTTCTGAAAATGTTGCTCTGTGTCATCATATTTTACAACTGATTATTGAAAATTAACTGTGATGATCATTATGAATGTGAAACAATGAGGCAGAGGGTTCATTTGTGTAAGAATAATTTATTGATGTTTATTGAAAGTGACACAAGGTCTTACACTTATACTTTGGACAAACAAAAATGTGTTCCAAACAAATCATTTCTCAAATGCAGCTTTTGCAATTTTAGCTTATTGAAAGATTACCTGATTTTTCGCTTTCATTTGCCAAACATAGGCTGTAAAAAGGTACAGATCTCTAAAGAAAAGAGGTAAAGACAATTTTATGAGACAAAATGATGATTAAATCGCAAGAAGAGAAGAAAACATCACACGGTCGTAAGTAGTACTCAGAGGTATCACATTGATTTTCAGTAGTTAATTTTAAAAAAGAATATATAAGCTTGGCTCCTTCCTTTGCATTACAAATGCAGGTACTTCTACTTCATTCAGTGCAAAGTTTTGATACAGTCAAATCATGCCACAGGGTTTTGAACATTGTGGTTTTCTGTCAACAAGGTTCACTGCAAAAAATATCCATTCTAATAGTTATTATCATGTTATATTATTTTGTCTTTCATTGCAACCATGACTCTCTGTGTTAGTTCATTGCAGCCTTTAAGGCACAACAACTCCCCCATTTATAATTCTCAATAGAGATTGGTGACTTCAGGTAACTCTAAGCATAGCTCTGCTTAGATGAAGAGGAAGTCTGTGTAACTGTGAATACCTGCGTGGTCTCCAGGACCTTTAATACTGGTGCACTGCAGGAAATTGCACTGGAAACAAGTGGAATTATTTCACCTTCTCAGCAAACGTTAAGGGTGTCATAGAAATGTTTAAGGTTGCATTTTACACTAAATAACTTGCAAAAACAGATGTTTTTTGCAGTGTGTTGACACTGTTCTCCTACTCGGTGAACAGCAGATGCCCTGAGAAGAAGCTGTCTTTGGTCAGACCATTACCGCCATGATTAGCCACCAGCCAGACCTTGTCTCCCTTCTCTAGCTTTATGTATGTGCTGCCACTGGCTGTGATGTAACCTTTCTGCCGGGTGGTGAATGAGTGAAGGACCCGATCTCCGTTTCGCATCAGATCCACACTGGCAGCGTTCTGAAAGATCGTGCAGTGGAACTGAAATTCATAGATGCCTGGATGCACACAGGTGAAAATCCCGGTCTTAATGTCATAGTCGTTCTGTCCGTTATAGATGACGTCACGGAAGATGATGGGAACTCCAGCTTTGGGGAAGTTGTTGCCCAGTCGTACAGTGAAGGCCACTTTCTCCACAGTGCCAGGAGGTCCAGGGGGGCCTCTCAGACCTCGGGGTCCTCTTGGTCCTGCGTGTAAAAAGACATGAATACAATTATACCAACAGAAATTTCCCACTGCAGTATTTTCAATCACAATTCTATAATGATTTCACTATTTATAGATAATAGTACAAGAAGTGCTGGATTTACCTGCTGGTCCCTGGGTTTCACCTGAGCTTTCTTCCAAAGCAAATGAAAAGGGAAAAGCAGTTATTCAAAAATACTCAAATTTTAGCATTGAATGTTTTCATTTGTAAATGTCAGCAAAAATTTCAGAGCATCAATTCACCATCCTCTCTCCATGGACTGAGGTCAAAGGCAGGGATGTCACTGCACTGGGTGTAACCAGACCCTCTGGGCCGGTATTGGAAAGGTGTTCTTGGTACTTCAGTGATACCAGTGTTGTCACAGATGATGCGGGCAAGCGATGTGTCCCTCAGAGACTCTCTCTGGGCTTCAGTGAAGACTCTCTCGTTCTCCCACCAAAGTCTGAAATGGACAGTTCGTTAATGTCTGAATGTAAAAGTGCAGCTAGTACAAATATCTCCACATCATTAGCAATGTCAGCTTTGAAATTTCCTGTCTGATTACCGGTCTCCCTCTCGGATCTTCTGGAACTGAGTGGCAATCAGGCAGGCGAACAGGGGTCCCACTCTTCCTCCACGAACAAAAGGCTCTGCGACTCCTGCCAGCCACACGTCAATGTTGTCAGGGTGGCCATAGAGATCTGTCAGGTTCCTGGCCAGCTCAGTGTTGTTCATCACTTTAGCCAGGTCTTCCTCATTTTGTGGTTCTGACAGCCCGCAGAACTTGCGCCATTTGTTGTAGCCTAAGAATATTGCAATGTTTAAAATAATGTGTTATGCCCGCAAAAGCTTAAATATATTAGCATATTCATTCTTGACATAAAGAATGTATAGGTATAAAGACTAAATGAATACCAGGGAGTCCATGGTCCCTGCCTCTCTGCAGATTCAGAGCAGCCAGATCCAGTGCCAAATGAGCAGAGAATTGAAACAGCCTTTCTCTCAGCTCATCAGGCATCATTTGATCCTGAGTGTTCAGTTTGGCCTGGCGACCCACCAGCCCTCTCAGGATTGGGTCCAAACCACCTGAGGAGCACAAGATATAATTTTTTTTGGATCAGTTTTGTTGATTTTCCATAGAGAGCAGAACAAACAAGTAAGACACCTCGACCATACCCTCAAAAAGGATCCTCCATGGTGTGAAGAAGGCTCTGTGCAGCATTGGGCTGGGGAATTCACGGTGCTCCTTGTACTGCTCATCAAGACGGAACATGACGGGCTGAATCATTAGGTGAGCGAATCGATAGGCAGCTGTGGCGAACACATTGGAGATGGTGGGGTCCACGGTTTCATCATAACCAGGGTAGGTGGACAGCTGCCTGGAAATGAAGTCTGGACCAACAATGTGGAGCAAGTAATCTCTGAAAGTGATAACCTGAAAGACAAAAAAGAATGGATGACGGATGAATGAGTTGTGAGGACATACCGTCACCAATTGACACAAGATCTCTTCAGTTCATTCAGCTAAGCTCCTCTCTAACCTGGAAGTATCCTCCCATGATCTTGCGCGCCTCCTGGTAGAGTCTCTCTCCTCTCCAATGAGGATTGAGTTTGGCCAGAGCACGTGCCAGGCGATTGTGCTCTCGCATCAACAGTGTGTGTAAAGAGGTCAGAGCAATGTTCTCATTGGTGCGCTCGTCACCTTAAAAGTTACATACAATTAAAATGAGCTTTGCACTGCTTGGGATGAGTATTGGGATAATGATTATTCATCAGTTTGCTTGCTGCCACTTACCAGCTAGAAAGCACTGCACCTCCTCGGCATTACTGTCATTAGTAAGGTTGCGTCGAGTTGCACACATGTTGGCTCCCATGCTGGTGAAGGGCAGGAGCTCACGGCTGTTGTCAGTATACTCTGTGTTGACCCTCAACAGACCCTCATCTGTAGTGAGGTTCCGGAGCAAGCGAGCTTTGGCATCGTCTGAGCCGTACACCTGACCCGCATCAATGAAAGCTGTGAGAGTGTTCATCTGCTCACGGACATTGCTTGCACCAAAGATGTGGCCCGTGTTGCCAGATCCGCAACCCGCTGCTGAGCGAAAGAAGGGCATGCACTCTTCTGAGTTTCTGCCAAAGCGGGGATCTCCCTTGGGAAACTGTTCAGAGGACAAGAAGTGGTAACTAAGCATCCAGTATGTCGGTGTTTGCGTGGATGTATTAATATGTTTTCTTGTGTGATGCAGTGAGACTGACCTCGATGGGGAAGCAGGGCTCTGTGCGATCACAGCTCTCGTCACAGTTGATACCATTACTGAATGAGCGGATGACAGGAGAGTGAGGAGTGAAGGTCAGATCGTGGTCAGTCCATTGGCCGAAGATTGTCACCAGGTGAGTGTATAGTGGGTCGTTCTCCACGTCAGTGTTGGCTGTGCTCAAAATGCGGTTGGACACTTCCCTCACCTATAGGGAGATGATCACCTTGGTGAAAATGATGTATACAACTACAAATGTCATCTTTATTCCATGGTTATTTAGATGAGGCTGTTATATTAGCTGGTCAATGAAGTGGTGTAGCCATTAAAGATGAATATCCCGAAGTATAGTACCAAAGGAAGAATATGATTGTTGATTTTGAGGTCACGATCCCAGCCTTTAGGCAGCGAGATTTTATCTTGGTACTCAGCAGGCAGCCAGCGGGTGAACGGTGTGTTGGAAGATCCCCAGCGGGTGTTTGCCCTAGGTGAGAGGGGGGAAAAGTCCGTGATTGCACTCTTATTTTCTCTGTTCTGAGATTCCTTTTGTAGCATTTTGCATTTATTAAATTGTTTTTGCCAACAAAAAGCAAATGCAGGAAAAAGGACAAGGTGACAACATGCAACAAAAGTCCCAAGCCAATCTCAAATCAGGGACATCACAATTAGTACCAAGCTTCGCTCATAACCACAGAGGTTTTACTTTTATATTGTTCAAAATGAAAGTTAGCTGTGCAGTTGTCCACACCTATTTTCAGTTTATTTGTTTATAAAATGAAAGGAAGAAAGCGACATTGAATTTATTTGGCTCCAGGGTCAGAATAAATTAAGCAGTCAGTGAAGATGTTTGTCACTTGTTCAACCATTAATGTTAAAGTGGCTGCTTAATTGATGCCTCACCTGTTGTTGCAGACGCTGCTCGCAGTGCGAAACCTGTTTAAATTGGGAGTCGTCTTGCAAGAGGGGACGCGATGTCGGGGAGAGCAGCCTGTCAGATCAGCAATGACCTGCAGATCTTCCTCAGTGATCAGATCTGATCAACAAAGCAAAGAATAAGCAACCCAGCTCAACAACAATTGGCACATACCCGTATGGAAATTTCGAAGAACCTATTTTGGGTACATACCTGTGGCATTGATGGAGCGCTTTTGGCGTCTTTCCAGAGACCTCTTGATCAGTTTCACAGCATTATCCATATAGTCAGCAGCACGCACAGCGTCACGACTGGGTCCAACAGGTTGCTTCAACAGCCGCAGGATGTCTGAAGGATTCGCTACACTCCTCCTCAGACGGTCAATGCTCCTGTATTGTGTGGAGAGTTCAGATTTATGAGCTCACTGCTTCTGAAGGTATATTAACTGCACTGTTTTCTTTTATGGCATTGCAGAATAATATCAATTTTATAAATCTATGTTGTTGTTTTTTTTTCCAGTCAATGCAAAACTTAAGTTCAGCAGGTTTGTACACTCACTCTCTCCGAGAGTATTCATAGGCTGAGTCCACATTGGCCTTGGCCGCCATCACAGCCCTTTCAATGACACTCCGGCTCAAACGAGAATCTGAAAGAAAAAAACAATTAACTTTGATTTACTTTCTGGCTCACTCTTAACATTGATGTTTTTGATCAGTGTATAACTGACATGATCAGTTTTAAGTTTCAGTCATGTGACACAATTACAGCATTTATGTTGATTGTAGTCTATTCAAGAACAAAACATAAATTCACGTAGGCTATTTCTTTATGAGCTGATCATGCAGTTCATTACACAAAATAAGATAAATTACATTGTAGTAGGATGAGATTATTTTAAATTTATAAAAAAAAAATGTAATGCATTTAAATCTTTTTGTAGGTATTCTAAGTAAGATGAGAAAGGTAACACTCACCAGCGTTCACTTGGCATTGCAAACACAGGTAAAGACTTGCAGCCAGCAGGCACAGAAACCGATTCATCTCTGCAAAAAAGAAATTTATTGTCTCATCATATAGGCACTGGTCAAATAATTCAAACTAATAACCCTATAAATCTAACTTATTCCGAATTTTCTTTTGAACAAATTCCTGAAAATATGATGCAAAAAAGTAATTTAATAGCCTACATTATTGTTGATTATAGAATAGAGTAGAATAGAAAACCGTAAATTGTGTAAAAAAAAAAAAAAAAAAGTAATATAATGGAAAGTTACCTGTGATAAAGTAGAGCTCGTGTCCTTGTAGCTCTGGTGTCGCATCCAACTTGAACTTCCAGCTTCAGTCAGCTATCGATGCTCAGTCAATTCTCAGGTCTTTATAGGCATGATGACGCATCATTTGACGCGGCATGTAGTTAGCGTGAAGTTAGAAGGAAATGTTTTCTCAGACAATGAATTCATTTTCTTCTTCCTAGTTCCTGATCCCTGTTTAGTAACTTGACACCAGTGTGATACTCATGCCAGTGTCGGGAGAGCCAACTTTGATTTTTTAGAGAAGAAGAGCTTTTTCAAAAAAAAAAAAAAAATAGTTCTCATTAATTGTTTATTTATGTAGTTATAAATAGACATTAAAGGTCATGTAGAGGAACAACCCGGAATAACTGAACAGTATTTTGGTTAACCAAAGACACGGTTTATTTTTAATAGTAAAACATTTTTGTGTTGTGATTTTCGTTCTTTCATTTTTCGTTATTAGGTTATTTTAGTGTTGTTGTTTTTTTTATTTTATTGACTTTTCGTCAATAACTTTTTTTTGTAAGTTATGCATTTCTATACATAAAAAAGTTTGATTATTCTAATTTACATGCAAATTATACATTTAGAATTTTCATTACAACCCTGCATTTGAGAAAAGCAACAAAATAAACGGCAGACATGTTCATGCACGTTATAAACAAACGTAATCCGGAGTAAATAGGCCACCCATCAAAATGTAATTAAGAATGCAGTTTAGTTGTAGGCCTACATGAACGTGATTTTGGGAAAAAAGGTTGTTACTGTCTGTTATTTCGCTATCTCTAGCTATACTTTTTTTCTTTGCGTTTTTATAAGCTACACACTTTTTTTTTTTTTTAACTCTGTCACGTAATTTCTTCGACTGAGAATTTAACTGTATTTTTAATATTTTTGAAAGTGCAATATGAATATTGTTTGGGCTACTTCTACAAACATCAGTAATAATGTAAGTAAATATGGTGAAATATCAGGCGTTTCCGAAGAAAGTGACCTCCACCTTAACGATGGATGAACCTACTAGTAAATGTCGCTGACTTCCTCTAACACATACCTAACGCATATCATCTATGAAACTCATCACCAATGATAACACCCATTCAATGGCATGATAAAGTTCGTCGGTAGTGTCGTGAGGATGTTAAACAATAAATAGCTCAGCAGTGTCTGACATTTCGGGTTCACATAACTTCCTGGAGAGGAACCATTCACCAGGTTTGATGACAATCCACCCAATGCTTTAAAACCCCGCATTGCGTGACCAAAGAAAAGAAAACAACTTCCTCCACCGATGAAGGAAAACCAACAGACAGTGACTGTCATGTTCTCCTACACACATGTAATTATATACAATAACTAAATATACGCTGTTAAACATGATGAATAAGGTCATTGTCATCATTTCAAAAATGCAGTGAGCTATTAGACATATTGATGAAAAATAATATGATGATATATATATAATGATTCCAGCACCAACGAAAAAAAGTCTGCTTTGTTTATTGGAATCCAAACAAATAGTCTATACATAAATACCCCATTTAAATAATAAAATACAGTTAAATATACGGGAATTATATCCAAATAATTATAAAACCAAATTTACTAATCTATGTAACCACACTTCTTGCTCCACAATTTCCAAACAAGAATGTAACACAAAATGTTTTTCTTTTTTGTGCCAAAAGCTAAATAATATCATTTAATTTACACACATATTACACGCGAGTTTCTTGGATTTCGGTGCAGTGTATGTTCATATATGTAGGCTGTATGTTCAACCCTGTCATTGTTGTATAATGATCTTCGATATATTTGTATGAAGTCAACCATTTTTGTAAAAGTTGTCCAGCTAAGACAAATGTTTGCTGTGAGGGCTGAGAGCATAAAAGCAGCCACAGCTGAGTTTTTCTTGATTCAAGTTGGAAGATATAGCCTAGGCCTATTCAGATTCGAACTTCGCGGATCAATAACTCGTAAACGAAACGTTGTTAAAACACAAGCGACGCCTCTCCTACAGCTGTAGGGTAGGCAACGAGCTACAACCTAATTTTCACCCAAACGAGACTCCTCAGAGCTGGACTGATAACATCGGTCTCTATGTACAGCCGACTGTGAGATAAGTAAGTGGGGACCGTCTAAAAAGTGCAACACCAAAAAGAGATACTACAAAAATATTCAATAACTTCACTCTTATACAGTGTAGTGTCCCCTCACTTCACACGTCAGTGGTCTCCTGTTTGTTATAGTACAACACTTACTTTGGAAAAATGTGCTTTTGCATAATTTGGGGTAATTTTTATTGGGAAAAATATTCAATAACTTCACTCTTATACAGTGTAGTCTCCCTTCAATGACTTCACACATCAATGGTCTCCTGTTGGTTACGCTGCAATTTCACCCTTTCCGGGTCCTTTGTGAATTATATGGTTTCTTTTTGTCTCAAAAGCTGCAAAAAAACGCAAAAGCCGTGCAATCCTTTTGTGAATCACCCCTTAGTTTGGAAAATGTCTTTGTTTTTAATGGTCTTGATGTTTTTTAAGCTAAATTGTAGTAGCACCAAATTCACGTCAAACACCAGGAGACCCCTGATGGTTCTACAAAACCACTTAGCTTTTAAAGATTTTTTGCCTAATTATGATGAATTTTGAGAAGAATCTCTTTAGCATTTAAACCAGGTAACGAGGTCTCCTATTTGCTTTCCACAAATCAGAACATTGTTTTAGGCTACTTTCATCAATTAACATATAGACTCAAACACACAGTCCATCTTATATTTACTAAACTGTTTTTTCTGAGAAGGATGAAAGTTTGGTTTTGGAGGCCTTCCCGTTGGTCAGTAGTTGAAAACTGGGGTTCACTCTGAATAGGTTATTGGTGCATTACAGTCCCAAAATAATAATAATTTTTAGGACTTTATTTGTGGACCTCCATTTGTTTTTATGACCAACTGTTGACAGGTGTTTTTCTCTTTGTAGTGACGATTCCAAGTTACACTGGTAGCATGTAATGTGGTCCAACTGGTGTAACTGTGGACTGATGACGTTTTGTATGGTCTACTTGTCTTGTATGACATACATCAAGAGAAGTCATCAAAACTAGTCCACTCATTTAATCTTCAAGAAACCACACACACATACATACATACATACACACACACACACACACACACATATATATATATATATATATATATGGCCTGCAAGACCAGGCAGACCAACCTGTGCCACACATATACACTGTGGAAAACAACTCTGGCGGCCAACTCAAAGCCATTTGCACAAGTTACCATCAAGTGTGGCATATACTAAGGTGATGCACTATTCCTGCTGCTGTTCTGCATAGGCCTGAACCCCCTCAGCCAGATCATCTCGAAGAGTGGCTACGTGTACCGTTTCCGAAGTGGAACAACCATCAGTCACCTCTTCTACATGGATGACATCAAGCTGTATGCCAGGAATGAGCGAGACATCGACTCACTGATCCACCTCACCAGGATCTACAGCAACGACATCAGAATGTCATTTGGACAAGATAAGTGTGGTCGGATGGTATCGAAGAGAGGGAAGATGATCAGAACCGAGGGGGTTGAACTACAGGAAGGCCACATTGCAGGTGTTCATGACAGCTACAGCTACAAATACCTTAGGATCCCGCAGGCAAATGGGAACCTTGAGGAGGCCGCAAGGAAGTCAGCCACAGCCAAATACCTACACAGAGTAAGGCATGTCCTGAAAAGTCGGCTGAATGGGAAGAACAAGATACAAGCCATCAACACGTACATCCTGCCAGTCATCAGATACCCCGCTGGCATAGTAAGCCAGCCAAAGGAGGAGATAGAGGCCACTGACATCAAGACAAGGAAGCTCCTCACAATGCATGGAGGGTTTCATCCCAAGTCCAGCACCCTGAGACTGTACACTAAGCGGAACGAGGGAGGCCGAGGACTGGTGAGCATCAGAGCCACTGACCAGGACGAAACAACCAAGATCCAAGAATACATCAGGAAGATGGCCCCCAAAGATGAACTGCTAAGTGAATACCTCAGGCAGCAGAAACATGATGCAGAGGAGGAGGAGGTACCATCATGGAGGGACAAGCCCCTATATGGCATGTACCACCGACAGATAGAAGAAGTGGCTGATATCAAGAAATCCTACCAGTGGCTGGAAAAGGCTGGACTGAAGGACAGCACAGAAGCACTGATCATGGCAGCACAAGAACAGGCACTTAGTACAAGATCAATAGAGGCGGGGATCTACCACACCAGACAGGACCCCAGGTGCAGGCTGTGCAAAGATGCTCCTGAGACAGTTCAGCACATAATAGCAGATGCAGGCAGGAACAGCTTACATGGAACGCCATAACCAAGTGGCTGGCATAGTGTACAGGAACATCTGCACTGAGTATGGGTTGGAGGTCCCAAGGTCACAATGGAAGACACCTCCTAAGGTGGTTTAGAATGACCAAGCCAAGATCCTGTGGGACTTCCAGATCCAGAATGACAAACTGGTAATGGCTAACCAATCGTAGCAATCCCAAGCGACAGCAACATCAAGAAGAAGGAACACGAGAAGATCGAAAAATACCAAGGGCTGAAAGAGGAGCTAGAAAAGATGTGGGGAGTAATAGCAACAGTAGTGCCAGTGGTAATTGGAGCACTGGGGGCTGTAACCCACAAACTGGGAGAGTGGCTCCGGCAGATTCCAGGTACAACATCTGAGGTCTCTGCTCAGAAGAGCACAGTCCTAGGAACAGCTAAGATACTGCGCAGAACCCTCAAACTCACAGGCCTCTGGTAGAGAACCGGAGCTTGAGGAAGACACACCACCACCCCCCATGGGAGGGGGGTGAGAGGAAATTTTTTTTTTTTGTATATGGGGAGTGGGGGGGCTTCATTTGTAAGTTGAGCTAACTAACTTGAGCTTGACTTATGCCAAAGCACTTCTGGCTAGACTGGATTTTTTCTGACATACTGTTTATAAGTGTCCATGTTAAATGTCTGTGGTATGTTTGGAAATGCCTTCACTGTCATCTTGGCCATCTGTACTGTGTATGATCTTACACAGTCAAACAACATATTGTTTTGTCTATCATAAAAATAAGGTGTTGCATAGAATAACTTGCTTGACAAAGATCCCACAACTGGTGTCATCTTTCTGGAAGGTGTGGGTTATCATGCCAGGCTGCCACTTGATGCTAATTCAGGCTTCCTCTCCCAGTCTATTTAAGCACATCTTGAAATACTGTCTACACGATGAAAGGAAAATCAATTTTGGTTTACATTTGCACTTACTCTATGACATTACTAAATGTGTGTGTGACCTATTTTATTTATTTATATAATATATTTAATATTACCCAAATCTGTAAAATAATAAGTTTTATTTATGTAAAACTTCAAAACCACAGTTGACAAATTGCTGCACAGCATTGAAAGTACATTTACTGTACAAAAGAGACTTACAAGTCTGGGTAAAAGCAAAGTAACAAGCCATTTTAAGGAGACATATTTTAACATTCTTCTTAAATGTATTGAGAGAATTGACAACCGTCAGATCAGTTGGAAGTAAGTTCCACAATTTGGAGTCATATTGAATGAAAAAAGACTCAAATCTTTAGATGAGCAGTAGGGATCACCAATGAGTGAACTCTGAATACAGGGACCTCCATCTGATATGAAGGAATACAGATACAATGACTTGGCTATAAATCAAGATATTTATTTAACTACCAAAGGATACAGACAAATGGGAAACACTATGTATATATACAACTAAAAATGAATGAATGAGTGGTTAAATTGAGTCAAAAATGAGTCAAAAACACAATGATAAGCTCTTGGTCTTTATTGTGTTTTATCCTTTTGACAACTACGGTACAAAGATGTGATGCCTCCTGGTTGAGGCTGTGCATATATTATTTATTTACTTATTATGTGGTATATCTTTTATATTGTCAATAAAGAATCTGAATCAATCAGACTAACTGAGGCTGTGTAGTGGACACACACAGCAGGGAGGTGTCCTAGTCTCTGTGCATTCAGTGGCAGGCTGCAGAGTGGAGCTAAACTTATCAGAAGTCCTGAGAAAAGTCTTGAGGAAGTTTAATTACGCAATAAAAATTGGAGATTACAAAGAGAATAGATTATTCAAATGGCAACCGGCTTGGCTTGTGGCGTAGGCATCTGTGCAGTCTTTCCTCTTCGATGAGAATTCCTTTCTGGAGATTGCATCTCTCAGAGAAGAATGAAAAAGACAACACCCAGAACAAAGCCAATACACAACACGCCTGATAAGGCAAAGAGAAAACAGAAGAAGCTACAGCCACAGCAGCAGTCAGCACACAAGTGAGCAAGCCCAAAAACAGAAAAAGAAAAAACACCCCAGACAAAGAGTTGTAAAAGTTTTTATTGTCTAGGAGGCGTATTTTGAAAGAAAAAGGATCCTTGGCGCTCTTTTGAAGGACTGCATTGATTACTAATTAATTCCTTTGAGAGAAGAACTGGTCTTCAATTTAAAGGGAATTATTTTATTATTATTTATTTATCATTTCTGCCCCCAAATTATGCAAAAGCACAGTTTTTCAAACTAAGTGTTGTAGTATCACCAACAAGAGATCATTGATGTGTGAAGCAATTTTGGCGACACAACACTGTAGGAGTTATTGAATATTTTTGTTGTATCTCTTTTTGGTGTTTCACTTTTCAGACGGTCCCTGCGCTGTACATAGAGACCAATGTTATTTGTCCAGCTCAGAGGACAGCTTGGTTTGGTGAAAATTAGGTTGTAGTTTGTTGTCTACCTTACTGCAGTAGGAAAGAGGTGTTGTTTGTGTTTTAAAAATGTTTTGCTTATGAGTTATTGATCTGGGGAGTTCAAATCTGTGAATATATTTCCAATTTTACCAAACTCAAAGCAGGGGAGGTTACATGTTTATTAGTGAGCTATAGACAGAATTTATGCACCTTGACTTATGCAGGAATCTTTTTTCTTTAGAAAGCATGATCCATCTGGAGTCCTGTGATGGTTTCGATGGAGTGAGCCATGCCTCAAATTAGCTCTCCTTAAACACTGCTTAATCACTGCTAAAACCCACTTAACATTTTCAAAAAAGGGTTCTAAAGTCTCTATATTTACTCTCATGGCAGAATCTATAAAATAAAGAGGGCACTGTAAAATGACCCAAATCAAACTTGGCAAAGGTAAACAGTCCCTGGACCCTGGAGGGGGAAAATGGCCGTGAAGTTGACAAAGGTGTAGACAGTGGGGGATTCGACTGCCCTCTCTGGGCTAAGGAAATATAATAAACAGCCCGACCGACGCATAGATAACCATGAGAGAGACCCTACCAGTATTCCTACAGACAACAGCCAAAATTGAGGCAGATTTAGCTGGCCTACTCTCACGTATCGCTGGTGTGGAGCAACATATATTGGATGTGGTAGACAAGATCGATCCGCCTCAGAGCAGCAATGCTAAACTTAGAAAACAAATGAGCAAGCTTGTGCATACAGTGGACCATCTGGAAAACTACTCTGAATGTAATAACCTATGTCTCATTAACATCCCTGAAAATATGGAAGGAAACAACATAAAGGGACCAGCAAGCCGCTTAAGAACATCTTGCAGATCCCAGAGGACCAACCCAGTCCTGAAATAAATAGAGTTCACATACCAGCCCAAGATGAGACGACAGCAGTAAGCCGCAAACCATCATCCTGAGGCTTCTTAGATTTGAGGATAAGCTGTGATTTCTTTGGGAATCAAAGAAGAAAGAAGAACTTTCCTACAAGTCCTGGCGCTTTTTCCTACTCCAAGAAGAACAGAGTACAACAACATCAAAGAAGCCCTACACCAGCGTGGTATCTCTTTCAGTCTCCTTTTCCCGGCCCGCTGATTGTCACCATTGACAGGTAGTGGCACATCTTCAAGAATCCTGGACAGGCTAAAGTTGAATTCTGAAGGTTAATTGCTGATTTCTAACCATGATCTTGTCTCGTTGCCAAATAATTGAATGGTAGAATAGGCTTATTGCCTTTGTAGCGTGTCTGTAGGCTGCTCCAGCCTGAAGTTGGCAACTGAGGTACTGTGTGATCGTGTGTGTGCATCTGTATGTACATATGCATGTAGGTTTGCATATATATATGTGCACTGTGCTTACAGTAGGCTATATCCTGTTAGGTGGAACAGAGCAGGTGGACCCAAATGCAGGAGACTGCAGGCTGAATGAGGCTGAGGAATAAATGCTTTATTTAAGGCTTGTGCAGGCAAAGTACAGCTGGCAGAACAGAACAAACCAGAAATAGAACACGAAGAACTAAGCAGAGTAGAACAAAGGATCCAACAAAACTGAACTGAAAACCAGGACAGGACTTCAATACAAACTGAACTAATGAAACAACAAGGAACAGGTGGCAAGACACAAGGGCAAGCTGGGAGCTAATTGGCTGGGAAGACATAGGGAGCAGGGCAGGGCTAACAAGACTGATGCAGGGCAGGTGTGGAGCACAGGAACACAGAAAGGAAACACAGAGCAAACAGAAAACCAAAAAACCCAGAAAACACAATATAACCATGCATAAACCACACATGCACATTCAAGGTAAGGTAAGGTAGAGTAATTTTATTTATATAGCACCATTCAGACACAATGCAATTCAGAGTGCTTTACAAGGGCATAGGAATACATTGAAAATAAGACAATAAGACATAAAGAAGACATTAAGATTGCATTAAAAAAGGCATTATAAGAACCAGGGACTGAGTCTTTGTGGCACTGGACAGTGGAGACTCTGTGGCACTGGAGAGCGGAGACCCTGCAGCACTGGGGAGTGGAGACTCTCAAAGCGGGACCACAGAAGATCCAGGCAAGTAGCATGGCAGATCAGATGTAGGACATAAAGGTATGGTACCAGCTGGAGCCAAAATAGGGTCAGCAGCATAAGTGTTCACAATCTCTTTCATATTAGACAGTAGGCAGCCATGGCTTGGATGAACAAGCGTTGGGTACCAGAGAAAAAGCTGCATTCTTCTGCTGAATGCTGAAGGTCTCATGGCCTATAGGCAGAATATCGCTCCAAAGCATACGAAAGTTCTTTTACCTCCTTCAGCATATCTGCTGGGTCCATGTCTGTCCAGTCCGTCCAGTCAACAGTGTTGGTGGGGACTGGGGCTGGACTTGGATGGGCATGACAAGGTAGGAGGCTAGCTGAGTTAGGGGCAGAGGTAGACTGGAAGCTAGCAGTCCCAGGTGCAGGCTGAAGTGCGGAGGAGGCAGGAGTGACAGGCTCAGAAGAAACAGGATAGCTTGGCTGCTGGTGGCTAACAAGCTTGGAGGCTGGATGGCTATCATACCGGTGGCTAACATGCTGGTGGCTGCTGGTGAGGACTGGACCAGCTGGCCCAGATGGAGCCAGCACCAGGGGCCCATGGGCCAAGACTAGAGATCAAAGAGAGCCAGCTGTACAAGCTCTGGATCTGGTGGGCACAGCGGCAACATGGCCCAGGGAAATGCAGGGCTGCTTGTCTGACAAATCAAGGTCTGACAAATCAAGGTCCCCCCAGTGCCAAACGTGTTCCAAGGAAAGGGTTTGTCTCCACTGGGTCCATGACTGGTTAGATCCCTGTGTTAGTAGGAACATGCACAAACCGTCCCAGAACTCACAACTAAAATAAGTGCACAAGTCACAACAACCACACACTTCAGTATATATTGCCATTGACAAAAATACAAATAAATGAGTCTATCAAGCAGAGTGGAATATTAAGGCTGTATGAAACAACATAAATCAAACTAAAAGACAACTGTAGCTCTGAATGACATAATTAGTGTTTTAGTTCACTTAAGCACTTAGTTCCAATGAGAGTCAATGTAGAAAGCAACACCATCTCAAGTGGTCCTTGAATATAATCTGCAATCTCTCTTATCTGTCCGTCTTCCCACTTAGTCCAGTCTTAAACAGGCAGAAAAGCCCAGGGACATCTGGTGGACTGGTGGAGGGACATAAAGCCACACTGGGACAGAAGAACCATAACAGATAATTGGAAATAAAAATGAAAGATTGTCTTTGATTAAAAAATAATAATCCACACGCTGTTAATTGGCTTAAATACATAATTTCAGTTAGATAGAGCTCATCAGTTATTAACTACTTTTCCACTGTTTGTTTCAGTGGCAGAAACAGTCTGGCATTACGTTTAAGTTTTTTTTATGTGCATAACATATTCAGAATTGTTTCTTCATCATCCAAGTAAATAGCAAAATACTCACTCTATACTTAAGTCATATATAATAATAACTTCATGTATTTTAAGCGTTAGCCTAGTTTTAATATGCGGAAATTATTTCTAGTGTTTCTACATGTTCTTATTCTTTTGTATGATTATAGGCTCGTTTACATTTCACTTCACTGAATATGACTTTTGCTGTCTCTGAAACAGAAAATTTCCACAGGTACTTCATCCATGGTCCTGATAATATCACTCATAATTAACAACCCCGTCTCTTTCACATGAACAATGGGAAAAAACAGAGTTGACTGAGTTTATAGGCAGCTTCGTGATACTGGTTATGCAGGACGGCCAATGTTAAGCTCAATGAAGCCAGCTCACCCAAAGAGAGACAGACTAAGCTGAACTTGCTTCATAGTACAGGCACCTGGTCTTGTCATTTTTTATATCTTATTAAATTAAACGTCAACTAATATTAACCAGTAATGAATTATTTGCCATGTTAACTTGTGGACAAACTTTCTGCAGGTTTCTTGTCAACAGACGTCGTCACACTTTTCTGTGTTCTGTGTCAGAACAACATTCTTTCACGCTGATACTGGTTAGATACTGGTGTCTCTCACAGTAGCAGATGAAAGAATCTGATCAGCACAGATGATAAGATGACAATAGAGAAACACACCGCGTCTCCTTGTAGCTCACTCTAAATATAACACAGAGAAAGCTTTAGTGATCAGTTCACTGAAGGTTTCAGGTCCCAAATTTATGCAACAACTATAGCAAAAGTAACTGGTGTAAGTTTTACCTTCAAAATCTAAATTTACTTTACTTACTGTTATATTACCTGGTATCATTGACTGTGACCGACAAAACATGCAGTCTGGTGCTAACTGACAATATTAATATGAAGGCTGCCGTCACTTACACACAGATCTGTACAGCCTGTTGACAATTATTTAGTTCCCTGCTGACTCTCATGTTACATCACATAAGCTACATCTGTTTACAGACGCAGGCTGGACGCTAATGCTAGCAAACCCCAGCAATAAAACACAGATGAGATTGCACACATCCATTGTAATAATGTAAACCACAAAAAGAATATCTTATACATGATGTTAGTGTTTACTTACAGCCATCGGTTAAATTGAGATTTGTTATGTGGGGGGGCTCTGTGGTTTCAGGGTTGCCATGGGTGCACATGTGTGTGCGTACAGACTACAAAATCTGATATCTTTTGACAAACTGTAAATAAAATATAACAACAAGGTGAGACAAGCTCGGACAATTACAACAAATACTTCTGGTGTAAGATAATAGGTTTGGCCTTTAAAAACATGTATGTATCAAAGCGCAAATACATACATATTACATTACATAAGAAATTTACGCATTTACAGATTTGTCTACACATTCACAAATCTCAGTACAGACTTGGAGATTTTTTTATATATTTATAAATCTGATTACACTCACAGGAATTGCGATACAGTTACACAACACACATTGGCACACAAGTCTGCTACAGTAATACCCTGATACAATTCATCAATGATTTCTTAACCTAAATTCATACAAGGTTGGTTGAGTGGGGAATTGTTTTCTCTCTTACAATGATTGTGAAACTGATGAAGTGGTAACACCCAATTTTAAACGCCTTAAGACATTCAAAATGAATGTGTTAATGGCTTATTTTCTACCAAAGTTTATGTATTAATGCGTACGCCGAACTATACATTTTGGTCCAATCCATGTTCCATACCCTGCTGGTAGTGCACCTTCATACATGCGTGTACTTTTCACACCTAGATGAGGCAAAATGTGACACTGACAAGGTATCCTCTAGTGCAGTGGTTCTCAAACTATTTCACATCAAGGACCCCTAAACTGACACAAATTAGACCACAGACCCCCATTTGATAAGATTTTGTTCCAGGGTCCCCTATCTGACAAGACTTGTGCTTTTAGATATTTTATTACAGAAAGTGCATGAAACCCGTGACCAAAATAGTCACCTGCTGTCTGGCCAACAGCATTATGGCGTGCAAATTATAACATGTAATATCACATTATTACATAGAGTCTTTCTAAAATCAGGGTTGATTCTGATCACATTCTTAGTTTTTTTGAAGAGCTTTTAATACTTTACAGTCCTACCGAGGAAAAGGAGCTCAGCTACATCATCACGGATAAGGAGCTGAGATGTGAAAAGACTCTCTCTCTCTCATTGCTTTCCCTCAAGGTGTTTCAGTTCTTAATGTTGAGTGTTTTCCTTTAGCTTTTAGCTTTCCTTTAGCTGGGAGATGGGTCACCATGTATAACATCAGCTGGCGGTCTGATTTTTTGCCTTTAGGGAGAAAACACAGTGAAATCTTGTAAATGCAGCATGTAAAAGCATGCCTTAGAAACATATTCTCTCTTAAGCTATAGTTCCAAACTCATTCAAAGTATAAGAGCTCAAGCACCATGTAAGTAACCTATTTTGACTTTACCTTTATAAAAACCATTACATGCATACAAGTAATTGCTATCACATTATTTTTTATTACTGTGTTATTTATTTCAATATTGTTTACACCAAGCCAGCATGATCGTATACATATTTTGTGCAGGTCAAATGTGACACAGTACAATATAAGTCCTGTGAATATTTTATGAAAATAAAATTAGGACTCAGAGGTTTGTCTGAGTAACACTCATTTATTATGTCACACTTTAATGTAATGCTTCACCTTAGACAAACAAAGCTATATTCTTCACAAATGTATTGAAAAATGCACACCTTGTAATGTATTTTATGTAGGAATCATCAGATTGTGCACATGTAAAATGTAAAAATCACTTTTTAAAGACAGGTTTAAAGGGATAAAAAAAAGCGGAAATGAAAGGGAATTGAGAAAGATTCACACATTATTTGATCATTAATCATGGCAATCACATTGCTTTTCAACAGTTAATCAATCAAAGAAATGTGACAGAAAATGTGCCCTTTCATTTAAATAAAACATTTAGGTAAACTGCATAAGGTAAATCATTTCATTTGACAGAACAAAACAAGCAAACTGTCAGAATTGAACAATGATACAGGTTTTAAATATTGCAGTTTTGTGTCAGTAATGTCTTGGGGATGTCATTTCTTTACTCAGACCGCTGTAATGAGGATTTCAGGACATCTACTCAGTATTCTCCTTCCATGGACTGAGGTCAAAGGCCGGGATGTTCTTACATTTAGTGTAACCGGACCCTCTGGGCCGATATTCAAAGGGTCGCTCTGGTACTTCAGTTATACCAGTGTTGTCACAAATGATGCGTGCAAGTGACGTCTGCTCCAAGGACTCTCTCTGGGCTTCAGTGAAGACTCCTTTGTTCTCCCACCACAGTCTGAAATTGACAATTTATTAACATTTAAAAGTGCAGCTAACACAGCTATTCCACATCTTTGGAACATGTGAGTAAATAATTACCGGTCTCCCTCTCGGATCCTCTGGAACTGAGTGGCGATCAGGCAGGCGAACAGGGGTCCCACTCTTCCTCCACGGACAAAAGGCTCCGCGACTCCTCCCACCCACACGTCAATGTTGTCAGGTCGGCCATAGAGATCCAGCAGGCTCCTGGCCAGTTTACCATTTTTCAGAACTTTAGCCAGCTGTCTCCGATTTTTTGGTTGTGACAGCCCACAGAACTTGCGCCATTTGTTGTAGCCTAAAAAAGGGCACTCAGTGTGACAATGTGGCAATGTTTAAGGTATGATATGTAATGCCAGCAAAGGCTCAGATGCAGGCAAAATTCTAGAGATACAGAACAGAAAATACATAGAAAGACTAAATCAGAGTAATACCAGGGAGTCCATGGTCCCTGCCTCTCTGCAGGTTCAGAGCAGCCAGATCCAGTGCCAACTCAGTGGAGAATTTAAACAGCCTTTCTCTCAGTTCATCGGTCATCATTTGATCCTGAGTGTTCAGCTTGGCCTGGCGACCCACCAGCCCCCTCAGGATTGGGTCCAAACCACCTGAGGAGCACAAGAGATGGTAACAATTTAAGTTGGACTATTTTAAAGCTCAATTTACTTACATTTTCTACATAAACATTGCACTAACTAACTAACTGTGCTGCTGACCATGACCCTACTCTCATTGGAGTTTACAACTGCATTGTGTTCATTGTGTTTTGGTTGATAGTCCATCCATTTGGTCCTGATGGCTCAATGTAAGTAGCATTGTTTGTTTACATGGTAGCCATAAGAACTTAATAAGCAGGCAGCATCTAGCCCTGATCCAAGATTGTCCTGTACGATTCAGCTCATTGGTTTAGATTGCAGCAGACTGACTTTGCTCCTACATTGATATTATTGCAATGAAACTTCCACTAACTGCAATGTTCCTGAGTAGCTTTCTTGGCAACAAGCTAGAGATCTTCTCCATACCTTCAAAGATGATCCTCCATGGTGTGAAAAAGGCTTTGTGCAGCAATGGGCTGGGAAATTCATGGTGCTCCTTGTACTGCTCATTAAGACGGAACATGAAGGGCTGAACCATCAGGTGAGCAAATCGATAGGCAGCTGTGGCGAACACATTGGAGATGCTGGGGTCCACGGTTTCATCATAACCAGGGTAGGTGGACAGCTGGTTGGTAATGACATCTGGACCAACAATGTGGAGCAAGTAGTCTCTGAAAGTGATAACCTGAAAGACAAAAAAGAGAGAATGACACCTGAGTTGTGAGGACATACCGTCACCAATTAACACAAAGTCTCTTCAGTTCATGCAGCTAAGCTCCTCTCTAACCTGGAAGTATCCTCCCATGATCTTGCGCGCCTCCTGGTAGAGTCTCTCTCCGTTCCAATGAGGATTTAGTTTGGCCAGAGCACGTGCCAGACGGTTGTGCTCACGCATCAACAGTGTGTGTAAAGAGGTCAGACCAATGTTCTCATTGGAGCGCTCATCACCTGGGAGACACAACAGACAATACTGGAAAGTAAGGGGTGCCTAAATTAACCTGCATTAATGGATGGAAAACACTGTCTGTGGCGAAACAAAGACTGTTACTATGGAAGATATCCACTTTATTTGACTAACTCAGAGGGCCGAAGCCTCATATTATCTTCAGATAAACTTTTAAATACATTTTTGCTCAAAACGAGGATTGTGGATTTTGTCCCCCATCACTTGCATTGTAAGCACATTTGGAGGGAATCTTTTAATGGTCAGTATGAACAGTGAGGAAAACCACACTGGGTCATAAAATGACTCCCTTCCAAAAGATAAATGAACCTGCTTGAGATCCAGTTATTTGAATGGAGCACAGCTTTCATTCAGGCAAAGGACTGAAGTCATGCTGTATTGGCTGGAGTAGCTTCAGCTGTTTCATACATGCTTCACAATCATTGGCATGCCAGCAACGTTTTGCTGGTGCAACTCCTTCCACCACCCAAACCTCCTTATGTGGTTTGTTTGGAGTTGTTGATTTAATTTACAAGATTTACATTCATGTATGTTTAACGCTCTTTTTTGGATTGCATATCAGCTTGTTTACTGCAACTCACCAGCTAGAAAGCACTGCACCTCCTCGACATTAAAGTCATTAGTAATGCGGCTCCGGGTGGCACACATGTTGGCTCCCATGCTGGTGAAGGGCAGGAGCTCACGGCCGTTGTCAGTATACTCTGTGTTGACTCTCAACAGGCCCTCATCTGTAGTGAGGTTCCGGAGGAAGCGAGCTTTGGTATCATCTGAGCCATACACCTGACCCGCATCAATGAAAGCTGTGAGAGAGTTCATCTGCTGACGGACATCGCTTGCACCAAAGATGTGGCCCGTGTTGCCAGATCCACAAGCCGCTGCTGAGCGAAAGAAGGGGATGCACTCTTCTGAGTTTCTGCCAAAGCGGGGATCTTCCTTGGGAAGCTGTTCAGAGGACAAGAAGTGGTAACTAAGTATCCAGTATGTCGGTGTTTGTGTGGATGCATTCATCAATTTTCTTGTGTAATGCAGTGAGACTGACCTCGATGGGGAAGCAGGGCTCTGTGCGCTCACAGCTCTTGTCACAGTCGATACCATTACTGAATGAGCGGATGACAGGAGAGTGAGGAGTGAAGGTCAGATCGTGGTCAGTCCATTGGCCGAAGATTGTCACCAGGTGAGTGTAGAGTGGGTCGCTCTCCACGTCAGAGGTGGCAGTGCGCAGAATACGGTTGGACACTTCCCTCACCTATAGGGAGATGATGTAGACAATAAGCACCTTTGTGGAAATGATTTGCACATCTATCACTGTCAATTTCTCATTTTACAAGTTAGAAAATACATCAAGCACCAGTGCAGATGTGATTAAATGTTCAATTTGTATTTTATCTTTATTGTTACCATTTCTACAGCACTATACTTTATATTATATATAGTATCATATAATGGTATATATACAGTATATACTTTATATACATATATATACATATATATATTACCAAAGGAAGAAAGCGTTTGTTGACTTTCTGCTTGGGGTCCCAGCCTTTAGGCAGAGAGATTTTATCTTGGTACTCAGCAGGAAGCCAGCGGGTGAACGGTGTGTTGGCAGATCCCCAGCGTGTGTTTTTTCTAGAGAGAAATAAGTCCATACTGTTCTTTCCCTTTGTCTTGCAGATGAGTATAACATGCAAGGCATGTAGCAGTATATGACATGCCTGGCGACAGCTTTCAAAGGAATGTTGGCTCTGAAATGTTTGTCATGTCCTATTTCGTTCATTAACATCAAAGTGGTTGCTCAACTGGTGCCTCACCACTCACCTGTTGTTGCAGACGCTACTTGCAGTGCGAAACCTGTCTAAATTGGGAGTCATCTTGCAAGAGGGGACACGATGTCGGGGAGAACAGCCTGTCAGATCAGCAATGACCTGCAGATCCTCCTCAGAGATCAGATCTGATTAAGAAAGGCAAAAAACAGACAAATTAGCTGTGACTTGAAACCATGTGTTGGAAAATTCAGACAATTAGTAAAGGCTACACACCTGTGGCATTTATGGAGCGTTTTTGACGTTTTTCCAAAGACCTCTTGATCAGTTTCACAGTATTATCCATATAGTCAGCAGCACGCACAGCGTCACGAGTGAGTCCCACAGGCTGCTTCAACAGCCGCAGGATGTCTGAAGGATTCGCCATATTCCTCCTCACACGTTCAATGCTCCTGTATTGTGTGGAGAGGTCAGATTTATGAGCTCACTGCTTCTGACGGTGCACTTGTTCATTTTTGGGATAGCCAAGCGGATTTAGGACACTTTATTTACAGTATGTGTATTTTATACATTCATGTTGTGCCATTTGTTTTTTCTTCAACTGCAGAACTTCAGTAGGTTTGTGCACTCACTCTCTTCTGGAGTACTCATAAGCTGAGTCCACAGTGGCCTTAGCTTCCATCACAGCTTTTTCAATGGCACTTCTGCTCAAGCGTGGTTCTGAAGGCAAAATACATTTTCAAGTTCAATTCTGCTCTCTTACACGGTGGTCTCTTTATTTTCTGGTTCTTTATTTTCTATATTGATGGTAATAGATTACTGAAGTTGGTTGAAGTTATAAAAGTTTGTTGTTTGTACAATGTTTATTCAGTGATTACAGCAGAGCACTATTCTTATTATACAGAAAGTAAAGAATAAAATATAAACTTATATGCTCATCTGTAAATCTTCTATATTCATTTTTTAACTAAATGACAAAATAGATTGTAGTAGACTATTTTATTCACATTTATGATAAATGTATTCAAAACTAGAAGTAGTTATTCTAAGATGATAGCAGCAACACTCACCAGCATCTACGAGGTTTTGAAAACACAGGTAAACACCTGCAGCTATCAGGCACAGAAACCACTTCATCCCTATGAAAAAGGCCAAACATAGTCCTGTTATAAATAACTCAGTTAAATACTAAATCATTCTTATTTCTTAAAAAAATATACTATAAAAACTATATGGAAGGTTTAAGTAAGAAAAGAAGCTTAAGCTCATGAGCACAGTACCTGTGATGTCCTGCAAGGCCCAGTCTGATCGTCCAGTTGCAGGCAGGAGTTGGTGTATTTTGCAGCAATTTCTTGTCTATATATATAGTGTTTTCTTAAGCTGGAGACACACCTTGGTGACACCTGGGGCATCTTTTTTCCTTTTACCTTTTTTGTTTTCCAGAAGAAAAGAACATGTTGTTTAGCAGGAAACTAAAAAACCTTCACAGCCCTGCATTTCAACAAAGTCGCAGACAATGTGTTGTCAATCAAAAACAGAAGTAATTCTTTCCACTAAGCGGGTCCATCGTAGCTTTTTCCTTCCACACCTTCAAATGGCCACAAACATACATATAAATCTTATATGAACATTGAATGATGTCATGATAGGAGTACGATGGTTGGTGAAGCACAATCCATGCAAAATCCTATGTGACTAAGTCTTCAACAGACAGAAAGTTATGAACTCCTGCCGACAGGATGACTGCATCATCACCCAAGATTAATTAAGATAAAAATTAAAAGAGACATTTTGTTATCAGAAAGAAAGTGAGTTACATCCAAGTTACAAATGTACAGCAAAAGCACACAGTATTTTCATGAAGTCAGAAATTGATCATTTCACTGCAGATTTTTGCTCATGAGAACAAAAACAGAACATCTGATTATGGTCTGCTCCTTTTTGCACATAGCTTCTATTTATTCTATATTCCATCTTATGAGTAATATGTACACATTGCCTCAAATTGGTGTCACTCTAAAGCTAAATAGCTACTGTATATGCCATAATTTAACATGACGGACGTGAAAAACTTCTTTTGTGATTTAGGTGAACACAGGAATTTTTCAATCATGCTGAACAGTACACGTTGAGTAACAATGCAACAATAAATCTTCTCAACGACTTCTTGGTTTGTTGCAAGCATCTATTGAATCACACAGTCAGTCAAAGAGACAAAAAAAGTTCCAAAACAAAAGATAGAAACACAATAGCATCTCATGTTTTCTGGATGACACATAGAGGAAACTAATGTTCCTCCATCTGCTCCACCCAAAGCCATTATAAATCAGTTAACAGTTGATTCAGGACCCTGCTGCCTGAGCAAAGGGAAGAACCAGGAGAGAATACAACAATTGATTTTTTAAACAGTTTTATTGTTCTATGAAGCCCTATATTTTCTTACATAATTGACCAATAATGAATGAAGGAAGGCCCTCAAATTCTCTGGCATGAGTTTTTAAGTTGTTCTGCAGGGCAGGACTAAAACCTTAATTGAAGCAGCTTTTAGCTCTTTTGCTCCAAGCTGTTTTTGAAGAGGCTGCCAGAAGCTCTGAAAGTAGCTGAAAATGTTGATATCTTTAACTTAAATTCTACCTTATTACCCTGGTTTTGGCTTTATTTGTTTTAAAACTAACATTCAATCTTCATCTTTTATTGTTTTGTCTTTTTACTGTATATTATTATTTTTATATATTTAATCCTATTTAATTCAACACTTTGTGTCAAACGTCGCATGCGTTAGTCTGCCACAGTTTTACTATTTATGTTCCTACTTCCTCATTTTTTTACCTAATTACCTGTTAATTACCTGTGAAGCACTTTGAACTGAATAAACATGTATGAACCTGCCATGCATGATTATTTTTTCTATTCAAGACACTTTTTTATTTTGACACTGTCTCTCATTAAAATAAATTTGAGTGTATTAATTCATATTTTGCACTGTACTGGATCGGCATTGTAACTTTTGGTCTCCCGTTTTATGTGTTTTATGCAATTTTAGCTTATCCTAATCTTTTATTTTAACATTCATGTGTGTCTTTTTACATTGCCTTGTGTGTTGTGTTTATATATTGTCTTAATGTGTTTTGATGTGGTATTCAATTCAATTCAATTCAGTTCAATTCAATTCAATTCAATTCAATTTTATTTATATAGCACCAAATCACAACAAGTCATCTTAGGGAACTTTTAACTTAGAGCAGGTCTAGACTGTACTCTTCTATTTACAGAGACCCAACAATTCCCCCATGAGCAAACACTTGGCAACAGCAATGAGGAAAAACTCCCCTTTAACGGGAAGAAACCTTAAGCAGAAAAAAAAGGAAAAAAGGTGACACTAGTGGAACTCCCTGAAACATTTTACATTGGTGAGAACACCTGTTCACTTCCTCCTGACTGAAAGCCCACACATCAAGGTTAAAATAGGCGTCCTGAAATTTAAGCAAATGTCTGCAAAGAATTTACCTTTGATAATGGTTACATGATATCATTTGAATCCAGGACCGTTTAAAGCTAAAAAAACACCACAAGCAGTCTTCTTCTGATGTTTAAACAACTCTTGAGATACAAAAATGTTGTCAGAATGAAAAATAATTGTGCCTTCAACTACATTTACACATGCAAAAACACAGAAACAGTGAAAACAGTAACTGCACTATTGAGATTGAACAGTTGAAGTGAGTGAATAATAGTTAACCTGTTGATTGAACGGTTTGTGATTGTATGATTGCAGGTTTCAAGGTATGGGAAGAATGAGGCAGAGAGCTGGGAGTCAGAAACGGGCTGAAAGTGCAAGAAGTTGAGGACAACATATTAGACCAGAAAACTGGTGTCAAGAACAAAAATTCCTAATTTTTGTTTAGTTGTACATGTGAGATAACCGTGGGGGGGGGGGGGGGGGAGGCAGCTATCTGCCTTGACCTGTTGGGTTGAGAGAGATGTATTATGTAAAGCACTTTGAATTTCCTTGTTGTTGAAAGAGCCATCATCCAGGCCCACTTTAAAATTCAGTTAAAGACCTCGCAAAAAAAATCTTAAGTAACTTTGTATGATTTTGTCCTAAAACACCACACTCACAAATTCAGTTACTCATATGCTCCAGATTTGACAAAACATATTATGTTAGTTACTAAAATAAATAACTTCATGATCTGTAAACAGGTTTCCTCAAAGCCAGAAATTAAATCAGAGACAGTAGAGGAACTGATGTAATTTTTTTTGGCAGAAAATCTAAATTAAAATGCTCTGTTGTCTTTCTGATGATTGCTTTTAGTGGTATGTAACTTGGTAAGTATCCACTGACGTTGCTTAATGCAGGAAAAAGAGGAGTATTTTCTACCTATGTGTGCTTCCTTAATACAACAATAACAAGCTGTCACTAACAAAGCAGCTTTTCTGTCATAATATGTGCACTATATCCTGATGCCTTACAAGCAAAATAATCAAGGCAAGTTTAACAACAAGGCAATTCAAAGTGCTTTACATAAAACATAAAAGGTATTAAGACAAAATGTAAAAGAAGCACAATGTATTATAAAAAGACACATTTAAATAGAATTATAAGAGTTAAATGTAAAGTACAAAAATAAGCTAAAATAAGAAAGGATAGCTACAGAGCACTGCTAGATATGATTCGAAAGCCTCCAGTTTGATCTAATAAAAGGCAGCAGCAGACAGAGAAGTATTCAACCTTGATTTAAAAGAACTGAGAGTTACAGCACACCTCAAGTTTTCTGGGAGTTTGTTCCAGAAATGTGGAGCATAAAAACTGAATGCTGCCTCTCCAGGTTTAGTTTTGACTGTGGGGACAGAAAGCAGACCTGTCCCAGACAACCTGAGAGGTCTGGATGGTTCATAACGTAGCAGAAGATCAGAAATGTATTTTGGCCCTAAACCATTCAGTGCTTTTTAAACCAACAGCAGTATTTTAAAATCAATTCTTTGACAGACAGGAAGCTAGTGTAAAGATCTGAGAACTGGAGTGATGTGAACCACTTTCTTGGTCTTAGTGAGGACTCAAGCAGCATCGTTCTGAATCAGCTGCAGTTGTTTGGAGACCTGTAAAGACACTGTTACAGTAGTGAAGTCTACTGAAGATAAATGCATGCACAACTTTTTCTAAATGCTGTTGAGACATATGTCCTTAATTCTTGATATATTCTTAAGGTGATAATAGGCTGATTTTGTAATTATCTAATTAATGTATCTATAATGTGGCTATTACAATCTAGTAATCTAAATCTATTATTACACCAAGATTTCTAGCTCGGTTCATAGTTTTTCACATTAGCAATTAAAGCTGAGCGCTGACTTTTTTATAAAGATTTTTTTGGGGCAGGGGGGCCAAGGGGAGAGACATGATACCACATTCAACAAGGGTCTCTGGCTGGAATTGAATCAGGGGTGTTGCGGTTATGTAGCATGCGTAGTAAACATTTGGCTATCAGGGTGCTCCCAGAGCACTGACTTTTAATTGTTCTTCCTTGGCTCCAAAAACAACTATCTTTGTTTAACTGGAGGACATTTTGGCACATCTATTCATTGATTTTAGTACAATTGTCCCCTAGTGATATAGTTACATAAATCTGTGTGTCTGCATAATTATGGTTATAATTTGTAGTTGTTAGATAATTTTTTTGTTTTCCATAAGCTCAAACAGATTTGATTCGCAAAATACATTTGTGATTGACGGGGGAAGCAAACTGGTTGACAGTGTGCGTGATTCTTTGGTTTCTTAACATGCATCATCTGCCACATTTTTGCGTAATGGATAACACTCATAAATACTGTCTTCTTGCTTTCATTGATCTGCAGTTTAAGATGTTCTCAGTCACAACAGTTTAAATGAACATCTCAGAGATTTTGAGTGAATCACAGAGAGCTTGAGCTGGTTTGTATATGATCACTCAGACAGACTTGAGTTTATAGGTAAATTCTCCTCGGCCTCAGAGGTCTTGGAGCTTGCATATTAAATCAGCTGATTTATCATAAATGTTACAAAGCAATTGAACTACAGACGGGTTACAAATTAAAGGAAAAACCAATACAGGTCTGAAAGCTTGACACCCACAGTAAGGGGATCTGGTGGCTCTGTTATGCTCTGGGGGGCATTTTGCTGGCATGGTTTGGGTCCACTTGTCCCCTTAGAGGGAAGGGTCACTGCAAATCAATACAAAGTTGTTCTGAGTGATCACCTTTATCCTATGATTAAACATTTCTATCCTGATGGGAGCGGTCTCTTCCAGGATGACAATTACCCAATTCACAGGGCATGAGGGGTCACTGAATGGTTTGATGAGTATGAAAATGATGTGGATCATATGCTATGACCTTCACAGTCAACAGATCTCAACCCAATTGAACACCTATGGGAGATTTTGGACTGACGTGTTAGACAGCGCTCTCCACCACCATCATCACAACACCAAATGTTGGAAGAAGGGTGTTCATCCCTCCAGTAGAGTTCAGAGACTTGTAGGATCAATGCCAAGGCACATTGAAGCTGGCACGTGGTGGCTCAACACCTTACTTAGACACTTTATGTTGGTTTTTCCTTTAATTTATCACCTGTCTGTATGTTGTGGCTTTGTCAGACAGCAGTTACTGTGCATAGCTGACATAGAAATGCCAGAACAGTTTAGGTACGCTGATAACATCAGCAGCTTGTCTTTCTTGTGTAACAATTGTGAATGTATCTGTAAAGATGAATTAATCTTGATCTGATGGGAAAGGTATGGGTTTACGGGAAACATGGAGTGCAGTTGGAATGCAGTTTGGCCACAGGCTGGCTGGAAGCAGTATGCATGATATTCCCATGTAGAAAGAAAGCGACATTTTAATGAGGTCTTATGCAGGTGTTGATTATATGACGAGTAACTTTCTTGGCAGTGTCATGTCGCAATGTCAGATAAGAAAGATGTAGCACAAAAATGAATCTACTGTAGGCTATTACTTAAGACTATCTACTTTTCCACCATTCAATTATATGCTAATTGTAAAAAATAACAATTAATAATATTGTAACAGTTCACAGTGAGTATACATGCTGCTGTTTAAACAAACTTAAATGTTATTAATACTATATTATCAATCAAGTATATAGACAATGGAGATGTTAGATGCTAGATCTCTTCAATTTTTTGATTTTATGGCTCTAGATAGCATCCCTTCTACAGAAATGACTGCTGAAGCTCATGGGTAATGTAGTATTTAGTGTCATAATCCATACTGAAGTGATGGTAGAATATGACATCTCAGAAAGAAAACTGAAACATATCACTGTGTCACCTGGATTGTTTAATGATCCATTTGACTCTGTGTTGAGAAATATTACATTTATCATTAAACATTCACAGTGGGGAAAGATACACCAGAACCAGCAGCTGCTCCTGCCTATCATCTCATTGTAACACTGGTATATTGTAGAATTTTAAACTGAATGTCTCGGTGGACACTTCCTTTAGCAACATGATTCATCCAAGCTAAAAGCCTTTGAACGATATGTGACAAGGAGCGCTTTTTGCGCTTGAATACTTCAGTAGCAAGATGACAGGTTGGTATGTGTTTCCTCTGGCCAGTGTTAACAACATAGTGACCTTTCACTTCACATTGAGTAATCCTGACTTGCATTATGTTTGTATCCAAGGCTTGTAAATGCTGTGACTAGTCAGCACCAGCAATTGGTGAAGAATGCAGCAGAATTCAGTTTAGATTTTCAGTCTTTTCATTAATTTTATACATCTCTGCACCAACACTCTACAGGCCTTGCAACCAAAGTGCCACGCAGTCCAGGCTCAGGACAAAGAGGGATCATACTTTTATTGGTTTAGCTCTGGAACAATCTTCCCCCTTGACATCCAGTCAGCTGAGTCAGTGCTAAATTTTAAAAATCTATACTAATAATATTTTGTGTTGTGTCTATTAGTTTTGTTTTAATTCTTTGCATTAAACCATTCCCTGGAATTGTATTTTTATGTGCACTTGTGCAGCACCTTGCAAGTCTGGTTTTGAAAGGTGCAAAGATTCTTCCTTATTTACTAATCTACTGCTAAATTTAGTGGCTAAAGCTCATCATATGTTAGATGAATCAAAAACTGCAGTGTTCACAGTAACAATACAAAATGAAATCTGCATTAATTTAAATCTTGCAGCCATCAGTACAGAAACTTTTAATAAAATGCAATGCAAGCAGCATTTCAATCACCCTAATCTTCAGTCTGTGTGGAGTGAAATTCCAGCCTACAGGACAATAAAAGATTTGATATGATCTGATGCAATATGGCAAACATGTTTCTATCTGTTGAGATGTTTAATGACATGAACAGGCAAGTTTTGTTGTTTCACCCTCAGACTTTTTATCACATTGTATCTAAAAATCAGAAAATGCTTTCTTGACTCTAAATGACTGCAGCTAAATTGTAAAACATATTGTGCACTCAAATTTATTAATTCTTTATTTTTTGTCCTTGTAAAAAATGATTTACTTAAAAACAAATGTTGTTCATTCATATGGTTCCATTTCAGAAGAAAGGTATCTTAGTTTTGATATGAGCATCTTAACCACTAATTATTTCTCTTATGTCATCTAGTTGCTGGCAAAAGGAACAAGAAATAGTCTGTCACCAGTCAGACAGCTGGTCCTTCTAGTAAACTGAAAGGAATGGGACAGAGTGGTATGCATGCAGTCATGAAAGATGCCAAACTGGAAAAGTGACTTAGTAGTTTACCAGGAGTGTTTGGTATATGTACAGGCTGTTTTGGGAAGATACATTTTTTTAAAAATCACAATTTAAGATATATATGAATGTGACAAGGATTTTTTCCTTTACTCTACCCATTAATTGTGTGTACATTTGTGTGTGTGTGTGTCCATTTAGTGTGACTTCTGTCTGTCCGCAGGTTGACTCACCTTCACTCCTCCATCATTGTCTTGCCCTCTTTTGTCTTGTGTGAATTTTTCTTTCTGCTACACTGCAGATGGAAAAAGAAAGTCTGCTAGTTTGGTGTTTCCTCATATTTGATCCTATCTGATTTCATCAGCAGTGAAGATTGTTTCAGGCATAAGGAAGTATGCTACACATCTGCTCGTGTGCTTTCACAAATTTAAAAAAAATTGCCTGTCAACATCTTGTGTGTTTGCTGGCACGTCAGAGGTGAAGGGGACACACATTTGTTTAGTTTTTTTCTGTAAAGCACTCTGTAACATTTGTTAAGAAAAGTGCTATGTAAATATAGTTTTTATTATAAAGTTTATTATTTGTGTGCTTGTTTGTTGATTTGTCTTACAATATCTTTACAGAATGGCCCTGTCAAAAGTATTTCTTAATGTATCTGTTGGTACATATACTGTATTTATAATTGGAGTCCTTTGGTGCAGCAAAAATATAAAATAGATTTTATGTTGACATTTGTGGAATTAATTCATTTCGGTATAGTTAAGTATTTCCAACATGGTTTCCGGCATGGTGCCATCTGGGTCAGTGCTAAAAGGCATCTCCGGTAAGTCAGGTGATTAATCTTACAAGAAGGAAATCTTTTTAATGTATAACTGTAAGAGAGTTTCTGTAAGATAATTGCAAGGCGTGTTTGGATTGTGTCTGATTAATTGTTCTCACCCTTTCATTTACCCAGTGACCTAAATATAGCTCAAACCTGACTAATGCCACCATTACTAATTCAAAGAAAAAGAAAGATAGAGAACGCAGTGGGTAGAAGCAAAAGTAAAAGATACTGAATGAAAAGTGTCACATAAGAGTTGATGCAGATTAACAGCGTAGCCTTCAGCTCTGTAGAACATGTTAGAAGATGATTTTCAAAACAATAATAATAGTTCATTTTATCCAGTTTTATGTGTTGTAAGCTTTGGATGAAATTTTGAATGAATGCTTCTTCACTCACCCTGTTAATTGATATCAGCTCACGAGTTGGTCTTTCCTCTCTGGAACCTCAGCTGATAATACAGGATATTGTTTGGCTGAGAAAACACATTCTTTTAATTCATTATAAAATAAATAGATTGAAAAGAGAAAGAGATGCTGTAAATATATTTTAAAATATATTTGGGAAAGATATTTTAAAAGTTACAGAAAAGCTTGACCTGCAGAAATACTGTGGACTTTGTAACAATTCATTTTGGATTTCAGCATTGTGATGGTGAGAAGCAGACAGGAAGAGGCATCAGTGATGAATAAACTGAGAGTCAGAACAGAAACATTTCACTGCAACTTTTATTAATAACTTAATTTATGACTGAAATGTCTTGTACACATACAATGAAGTTGGGTGTCAGCTATCTCTACCACAAACAGACATGTAGATAGATGATGATCATGGTGATGATGGTGATGAAGAGGAGGAGGAGGAGGAGGAAACGTTTGTTGTGGTCTTCTAATATCTATGTGCACAGGCAGTGCGTAGCTGTATGACCAAAGTGTGTTGTGGAACACAAATAAAAGGGTTTCTACATTTCTGACATTGATTATCTCCCATTGACTTAATTAAACCAAACTATTCAAATATGCCACGTTTAGCACCTGCAAGCAAATTCTAGCAAATTGCAGTTTGTCAGAGCTGCTGT
Organism: Thunnus thynnus; assembly: GCF_963924715.1. Lineage (NCBI taxonomy): Eukaryota > Metazoa > Chordata > Actinopteri > Scombriformes > Scombridae > Thunnus > Thunnus thynnus. The sequence continues at coordinate 21,781,626 of NC_089518.1, forward strand.
GATATTTGTGCAAAGACAGAATGGACAAGAGGACTGATGAGAATGTTTGATTAACTTGAGATTACTTCTTTTAGATGTCTGAGGATGAGAAACAATATTTTCAAGTAATCTTCAGCACGACTCTCCATAAAAATACATATTTTACAATCACTTGATGAATTAAAGATTAGAATGAACTGCAAATGTGGACAATGATATGACATTTCAGTCTGCCCTCTTTCAGAGAAACACATTTTAAATGGGTCACAACTTTATATCCTGAAGTATGCAGACATCAGAAACTAAAACTTAACTTTATTTGTTTCTTGCTTCTGTGGTTTCTCTTTTGTATAAGAAAAAACAGCTGCAATTATGCAATTATGCTGTGTGATAAGTATGCACATTTCATCATGTGCAAACTAATCACACAGCATCTTTAAATCATTAAAGAAATAGCTACATATTGTCATTTTGATATGAGTATTATACTGTATCTACAGTAAACACTAAACAATAATTGAAACCAAGTCTGTACATGTCTGACACACCCTAAATAATAACGCAGGGCAACAAAACATAAAAGTTATCATGTGACAGAGTGTTTGAGTTTTTACAGGGTGTAGAGCTGCCACCCCATGTAAAGAGCAGAAGATGGTATTTGGCACTTTAAATTCTGCATGGCCCTCTGCACACTCCTGGTGTTGTGTTGTGAATGACTTGATTGCTTCTTGCTTTCCAGTGTCTATGAAGAAAAAACATCCCACCACTGCCACCAAATGTAGTGTCGCCACCCCATATAAAGGCCAGAAGATGGTTGGCACTAGAACTTTTTAAAGGGACATTTTAAAAATAAAGCAGGTCAGCAGACTGGAGTATGTGCACAAAAAGGGGATATTTATCAACAAAAATATTAATTAAATAGAGGCAAAAATTAACCCAAGGAAATATCAACAAAAATAAGTTAAGCCAAAGCAAACAAACAAATAAAATAAAATCTGCAGCCTTACAGCAAGCTACCACCTCTTCCACTCTTCCCTACTGACCACTGAATGGTATTTTGCCTTCAGCCTCACCTAACTGGGGGGTGAGCCACACATATACTGGGCTTTCAAAACATAAACAACTCCACCCAATTATAAACACTGGATTTTTTTGTTGTTGCTGACAATCACAATCCACTATAAACCCACCAACAGTTCCTCATTACACCAAGTTTAACCAGATTTCATTTACTACAGAACAGTTTTACCTATTTTCTCACATCCTAACATCCCATCCTAACAATGCCCAGTGCCCTCAATGCTAAGAGGACCTAATGATGCAAACCTGTTTCCCTGATTGAGCAGCTGATCAACCCTCAACATCACAGGAAGAACAACTGAAAGAACACAGAGTGGGCTGACCCTCCTACCAGATCATAAACCTCTAAACAAAGATGAACCACACATATCAACCAATGTATTCACTTATTAAAAAACCTAACCGACAAACTAACAGTGACATTTGACTGAAAATAATGATGATTTAACACACGAAACGATGATAATGTTGAAGAACAGGGCCTAGTGAAAAGGGAGAGGAACAGCCTTTACACGGGGCTATTATGTTTAATTGCATAGGATTTCACAAATGACTGCCTCAGTATGTCAATTATTTAATTATGAAATTGGTGAGCTGGTTATTTTATGTAATAATTATTATTATTTTTATAGATGCATCCAACATGGTGAAAGGAAGGTTGCATGGATTCAGTCATTTCAGTCACTTAAAGGAGGTACACAAAAAACAGTCAGTAAAACTTAACAATGAAACAGGTTTTTCTTGCTGTAATCATTCCTCCTGTTCATACTGTCCATTAGAAGATCCCTACATAATGCACTTACAAGTTAAGTTATAGGGACCAAAATCCACAGGCCTCCTTCTGTGCAAAAATGTACTTTAAAGTTTATCTGAATCTAATATGAAGCTTCAGGCATCCAAATTAGTCAAATCAAGCAGACATCTTTCAATGTTACAGTCTTTTTGTTACTATACTTCCACCTCAGCTCAACAGGGAAACACTGTACAAGGAAACAAGGGAATTTATTATGCTAAAAAGACAAGACAAGAAAGACAAGACAGTAAATGTGGCAGATATAGACTTGATATGACTAATTCAGACTGCTGAAGCCTCATATAAGTTTCAGATAAACTTTTAAATTTTTGATCAGATTTTGGCTCCCGTCACTTACATTTAAAGCACATTTGCACTTTTATTAGCCAGTATGAACAGGAGGAATGATTACAGAAAAGAAAACCTGTTTCAGTGTTCATATTGGTACCTGACTTTTGTTTTAAGACAGACTTGAACAATTGGGAACCTTTCCTTTAAACTTCATCGGGGCAAATGTTTAACGAAAGAGAACCTCAAAGCCTATAATGACGTCGAATTGAGCCCCACCTGTGCCTTTTCATGCAAGTACACATGTAAAATGCAGCGCAAAGTTGGGGGTCCAAATCCATAGGAAACTGCACAGACACAATATATTGTATAACAATAAAACTGAAAAAAAACTGAGGATAAATCAATGCAGAAAGCAATTAGCATATCACAGAATATACAATATTAGAAATACATATCAGCTGAGCCTACTATCAGATCTACACTTCCCACTCTGCAGAAGGTGCAGAAGCAGAGCTGGTAGGATTATGAAAGATCCTCATTACCCACTTCTTCGCTCAGGTAAATGTCCAACACTGAGAGACTATAAAAAACCTTTTTTCCTCAGGACATCAAGATGGCCTATTGGGACAGCATATTGTTCTCAGTGAATCTTTTGCATTGCCCTGCACATATTTGCACTTTAGCATATAAAAAATATTACTGTATGGTTTGCCTATAATTGTGGTACATGTACATTTTTCATTTTTACATGCATATAATTTTTTTATTTTATTTTATCCTATATTAATTTTTTTGTAATTCTTATTTTTCAGCCTTACTACACATTTCCTTGAATCCAATATGACACAAAGAGTTGTTTTATTGTTACTTTACTTCAATATGCTCTGGATGAGCTCAAGCACTGTATTTCATTTGCTGTGCCGCCATCTACTGGTCACTTCAGAAGCCTTCCTGAACTGTCAAACATGATTATGAACTTTTTTTATGTACTTTTAAAAAATACGACATATTAATTTATACGCCTTTGTTTACATTAGACCATGGTACAAAGTCCAGGTCTGAGCAGCAAGGACAGAAAAGACCAAAATCTCAGAAAATATTCCAGTTTAGCCCTCAAGTAGTAAAACAGGTTTGTCTATTTTTATATTTATATATATTATATGATATTACTTTAACGCTAACCTAGTTGATCATTAACTTTCTAGTTTAAATTATTTGCTCCACTGCGCCTGCGCTGTACCTCTGCCGTCAACCTTGATTTCCGGTGCAGCCCAAACAACGGCACTGATGTTATTATAGACAGATCATCTGCGCTTCATATCGTCCTGTTCCCCCTCACATAATGTCCGCTTCACGGCTCATATTGCTGGTCTTCGCGGTGTCACTATGTCCCGGTAAGATGAAGGTTCACTGACGGATGTCTGCGGAAATATCAGCTGACCAGCCGTCATTAATTCTGTTGACAGATCAGGTTGTTATTGTGGGATTTATTGCTAACTTACTCTGCTAAAAAAAAATCAGAGCACACACGGTCGTATATATATTCGAACCTATGCTGAGATGAATCTGTCGCTTCATTTGTTTCTATATCACTGTCTTTTTCATCTAATCTTTTTCTGTCTGGGTCTTTTAAGGAGACTCCAGGCTCATCATAGACCCTCTGACACTCATCAAACAGACATCTCTGGTAAGATTGATTCTCTATAATGTTTCTAAGACCAACATACCAACATATGGAACTACATTTCAACACACAACATACAGTATACACGCTAAACCATATCAGGGAAACTACAGAAGTCTCACTCACATATTATTTTTGCATATTCATGTATGGTGTTAATTGTAGATATAATAACAGTGGATGCATTTATTTATTAGTGGGGTTGTTCTTGATATCTATACAGTCATCAGGCTTCAGTTATAAACATTTCCTCTTTAAAAGTTCACACCATTTATTATTAATCTGCACAGCAAGTGAAAACCCAGACAAGCCTTGCTTATGTTTAATATACATTTTAACACAAATGTCTTTAAAAATTGACCAGTTCTCTGTTTGTGGCTTCACCTTATTAGACGTTTGACATCTGTTCAGAATGCAGCCAGATCATCCAGCTGTCCAGCAACATGATTTCCAGCAGAGATACTAAGGTGGGGCTGTTGGGGACTGACTCACTGCACAATGTCATTTTACTCTCACTTCACTTTATTTTATTTTACTGGACACACTGAAAGGAAACTGTGACAATCACACCCAGCAGCTGGGATCCATGTAATATCTTTCCCCTTGTTTTTAAAGTTACATTTGAAACAGGCAAGGACACAATTTTTCAATCAGACAGTTTTGACATATCTGATTACTTCTGCATGTACTGTCTTTGTACGTGGTAGTTAATGTACACACAGACACCCAGTATTCCTACAACAACATAAAAATTGAGCCATTGCATTAACGTCTGTGCTTCTGCAGGAAACCATGTATGAAACCTTGCACGCTCTGTGCCAGCATCTCCCCAGAGAACAGGCATCAGAGTGTGATTTACAGGTGAAGATGTTTTTGCCAAAAGTCCTGCAGCAAACACCTGATCAACTGGTAAGCTTCTTTTTAGATGTACAATATGGAAATATAATGAACACTGTGGCCTTCAGTGAAAGCTTTCAATCTATGATCATATGTTTTTTGTAGAAAGCAGGTGAGACCTGTATGGTTTTTGGACTTTGTGCTGCCCACAAGGACAAAGAACCACTGAAACTACCCCACCATGCCACCTATGAAGACATCTCTGCACTCAGCACGTCCAGCGATGCACATGTTAGTATGAGAAAGCAGAAGTGGAAGATCAAATAGAAGTTGAAGTGAAACTTTTGCCAACCTTTGAATTCTGTAAACGTCTTATCATCTAACTCCTCTCTAGGAGCAGATCAACCCAGCCTGCACCCTGTGTTTGTTTCTTATCAAGAAACTGGAAACCCTGTTGCCCCAAAACATGACTGAGGTGACTATTTTTTTAAAAATATATTACTTCGTCTTGCTTCAGGTACATATCCCTCATCAGGCATCACTTCATTTATATGTCACCATCTTCTTTCTTGTCCTGCAGGATGCTTTAATGAAGCTCATGGAGGAGTTCTGCTATCTTGTTCCTCACAGCTACAAGGACCAATGTGAAGATTTTGTAGACAAATATGGGACACAGATAGTGGAGTTCCTCTTATCGTCCGCAGCTCCTCACACAATATGTACCCTGCTGCACATCTGTTTGTTCAAGGACACACCTGTTCCAGGTCAGTTACATGTTTATAATGAATACATTTATAGGTTAGAGCTGACCCTCACTCTTCCTCATTGTCACCAAATTAACTCTCTGCTGATTTCCCAGAGGTGTTCCTCCCCTCGGACTGTGAGTCGTGCCGCACGCTGGCTGTGCTGAGCCGACTTCACCTGGGTCTCAACTCCACCCAAACTCAAACATCCTCCTTCCTCCAGTCTGTGTGTGTTCATCACCCCAAAGCCATTCCTATGGTCTGACCCTCAGCTCCCACCAACTCTCAGCAGATTATGTCAAATGCCCCCTACATGTCCTTTTATTATTACTATATGCTTTTATATATTAGAATATTTGACCTCTCATTGTTCTTAAAGTTTTCAGTAAAGCAGTTTGTTAATCAGGTCTCATTTCACTTTGCTTGAGAAGTAGCCAAGTAATTCTCATGCTCTTTTCAGTGTGAGGCTTTCACCAAAATCTATGGCTCCCGGCTGCAGCAGGTTTTGGGAAACCAGCTGGACCATCCAGATGCTTGTGAAGTAAGAATAAGTTCCTTTAAAAAATAATCATATGCACGTGTACTTCACACCGTATTACCAATCCATAGGAGGACTTGTCTCCAGTAGTTTGTGGAGTTTTACCATCATTTGCAACAGCACTTAGTAACTTATTTTAGTAACACTTTATTTTACAAGTAGTATAATGTTAATGTTTAGGACATTTTACAGAAAGGGTGTTGTAATTTGGTACAAATAAGAAAAAACTGAAGAAAAAAGTGTTGGTTTAGTTGGTCAGTGCCAATTCATTATATTTCAGTTCATACCTAGTTGTTAGTTTGCAAAAATTCTTAATAAATTAATTCTTTAACAGACAGAAAATACTTTTCAGTGTGTATTTTTGTGTGTCAAACTAACTATTAGCATATTTAGTTGTTTCTTAAAAACTCTATAATGAGCACATTTCCCGTATACTACCAAATTATATAACGCTTTAAAGAAATGAGCCTTTGTCCATGCAACACTAGTCATGAACACAGTGTAGCAACTTATTCACATGCCATTCTTTAAACTAGTTTAGTTTCTCATCAGTGTTTGTCCCGTCTGTCCTTCAGAGAGCTGATCTGTGTGTTGCCACAAAGAAGTTGGAGCCGCTGGGGAAGAATCGTTGTACTTGGGGACCGAGCTACTGGTGCAGAGACATAAAAACTGCTCAGGAATGTGGTGTAAGTGAAATTCAGTCACATGTTGCTTGTTTGGCTAAAAAAAAGGTGATGCACGGGTCAATCCCATCACCTGACAGTTACAGGGTAAAACATATATAATATTCTCTAGTAAATCTTGATTTAGCCATTTGCTGCATCACCCAACTTAACTGCTGTTCATTGTATCCAACATTTCAGGCTATGATGATAATGATTTCAATGTTTAGGTCTGTGATGAATAAGTAAAACCTTAATTATATAAACTATCAATACAAATGTCTGCAATGAAAGAGTCAATATGCTCACTCTGCAGTGAGGATAAAAGGTTTTAATTGTCTTAGAGAAACGTTTATCAAAACTATTTTTTCCACATTCAAGCACACAAGTGATTTTTTCCTCTCATAAGTTCCATTCGATAGATTAACCAACCAACCATTAAACTGCCCATCACTACTTGAAACTATTTGTTTCACATCTGCTTTCTGTATTTTTTTTTTCCTATTTTCAGAACGTGGCTTTCTGTGCGAAATACATGTGGAAGAAGAACAAATGAATCAACCTGCCAAACTGAATGCAGCTCTGAATATTCTGTACTGTATGTTCACATCAGGAAACTACTTATTATCTCACAAATATATTATGTAACTGATCAACTCTTAATGTTTTACAAGTTTAATGCACTGATTGTTTTTTTTTTTACTTTTAGGGAAGTTGCTCCTTCTTGTAGGTTTGCAGTCAATCAATGAGCCATAAATGTTCTGGTTTGCATGAAATGTGTCACAAGACTGAGGCTGGGATTCAGTCTGAAATATCAGTTTCTGCAGTGGTTACAGTTTTGTGAACAGTGGTATTCTGTAAATTGTTTATGTATGTCATAATGAAAGTGAAAATGGAAAACACTGGAGCTTTCTGTCCAGTATGAATTAAAGACTATTTGGACAACTGACTACTCAACATAATTGCATCTTCTGTTATCTTGTTTGACATGAAAATGCAACACAGACAAAAACGTGTCCTGGAGATCGTTTATTTAGAAACTTCCACATAGTAAAAAGATAAAACAGTGAAAAAAACATGGAGACCTTTACATGTATTTCCTTTTTTTGTGTGTCTATTAACAAAAAGTCCTGGTGCTCTCTTTCCACCTTCATTTTAGATTCTGTTGTTATTTTCAATCATTTAAATACCCGGTTCATTTCCAGAATAGCGACACCACTTCTGGTCATTCACACTCAGAAAATTCCTGCCTCACTTACGCCCCCGTGTGGTTGTTTGTGTCATCGTCACTCTCTTGTCTTTTCCAGATCTACAAGAGAAATAAAACAGTTGTTACCAATATGAGATGAATGGAGGTCTAGGCGAAACAAGAAGTGCTTGTTCAATTCATGATTCACAACTGCATTCTGGTGTTTTTCATATTATTTTTTCATTCAGGATTTTGAAGTCTAGGAATCTTTTTACGGATACTTTGTACTGATAATCATTGTTGTTAACTGACACATGGGCATTTTTTTAACCAAGAAATTGCAAAGATTCAGTCCTCCACTGAATGTATTCTTGGCATAGTACAAAGTGTCTAAAATAGCACATAAATTACCAATGAAACAGTAGCTTCAACAGAAAAGATGGTGATGGTAAATAAACTATACAATTATTCTTTTATATGCAACATCTTTACATTTATAAGTTGTTATATTGAGGTCTTTTTGTAAAAAATAAAAATTTTGCAGATTTTAAAATTGTTTTTTTTATGTATCTACAATGAGAAAGGGACCAGCATGTCCTGAGTGGACTCGCTTGCCAGATTAATAGAGTAATATTTGTGTTGACGTTTTTTTCATATCACTACTATTTCTATTGGGCATCATAAGTGAAATTCAACCAAAATACAAATTGCTATAATCAGAAGCTGCTTCTGTCTTTATAAAGTGAAAGATATATGAGTGTGCTTCAAATGCCATCAGATGAAAGGTGATGAATGTTTTATATCATTTCATGTTGCATAGAAAAGTACAGAGACACGGCTCTGCAACATTTATGTTTTCCAACACACACACGCGCACACACACACACACAATGAATGGCAGAACTTGCCTGGATGTAGGCTTCTGACAGTGTGATCATCTGGGGGAGAATGTCCGTCACCTGCAGGTCCTGCATCTCATACCACTTCCCAGTTCCCTGATCAAACACAAAGACACATTATAACTAAGAGGCAGTGACATCATTTTAACCATATTACTAACACTGGTTTGGGGAAAAAAAAAAACACAATTTAATGTTAGGTTGTGTGTAATTAATACCATCAAAAAAAAAAAAAATCAGGGAAATTATAAAAACATCCGTCTGTAACCTACATGATGCAGGACATGTATTCTGTATGCTCCCTCAGTAGGTTTCCCATCATGCACCACGTTAGCGACGAGGTCATAAGTTGTGTTCTTCTCTGTAACTTGGGCTTCTTCTGTCAAGTACTCACGGAGGTCAACATTTCTATTGAAAGAAATACAAAGTGACATGAATGAGCACATTTATACTGAGGCTTTGTACTTTGTCTTACAGCATATGAACAGCACTTACGTGATGGGGAAGTTGACAATTGTCGGGTTCTTTTCCACGAAGAAGTTATTCTTCGTGAATCTTTTAATGCAAAAGATGAGGTACGGAGGCAGTTTGGTCAACTGGAACCTTTTGAGAAAGTTCTCTTTGTAGGTTTTATATTCCTGAATGTAAATGAGACAGAAGTGTGTCCAGATATAGAGTTAAACTTTTCACACTTTTATTTTGCATCATTATATCAAAGACAAGACGATGTGAAGGAATCGTTACCTTCTCTGTGCTGCCGTTGAACTTGCCCAGGATGTTGAAGAGAGGGACTTGTGGGATAATAAGCTGCTCCTTCTCATCCTTGTACAGTGGGGCTGTTGGGAGGTCAAGGGTCAGGAACAAGAAAGTGGACTCAGACAGCTGCTCCTGGTACTCCTCTGTCAGGAGCAACGCCTCTTTCTCCTCTGGGAGCTGGGAAATTTTAAAAACATACTTTTCTTCACTTTTCATTTTACAACCTTCAAAGTTCAATTCTTTTAAACTGTGGTGTCTTAATGAAACAAAAAACTGTATGGCCCAAAAAAAATCTCCAAAAAACATAAATGAGCTCAAATTTGAACTAACGGATGTTAAAATAATGCACCAAAAATCAGCTTTGATTTGCCCCGTATTTTGACCAGAAAATAAAGTAATATAGAAAGTAAAAAGTCTTTTTTCAGCTCAACAATCACTGTCTCCAACGCACTATCATCAAATAATTTTAACATGATTTATAAATAAATCTGATTTAATTATTAGCAATATGATTCATGTTCCATGTGTCATTTAATGAGTTCAAAACACAAGCAGGAAACTCACTAAATCTGGGTGTGGTAGTTTCTTCGAGAAGATCCGCATGGAGCCTTGAAAAGCTTTTGTAATGATTGCTGTAATGACAGAAAGACAGAAGAGGACAGAGGCTGATTCTCACTTATATGATACTAAATAATGAGAAATATTTGGCCGACTCAATCTCCAACTTATTTTTGCCACATAGAAATAATACGTAATTCTCATTTTATATAAAATTATGTCCCATTTTTTCCTTCAGCTCAGATAAACATACTGTTAATGTGCCAAATGAGCATCTTTTTTAGATTACAGATGAAACCCTTTCTAGTCTTTTCCCACTCACATGGCTTTTTCTTTGTGCCTCCTAGAGCACCGTGCAGAGCATTTAAGAACCACGTCATGAAGTCCACAGCATCTCCTGCAGAACAGAGAACAATCGATCAGCACCACAACCTACAGCTTTCTCCATAGTGCAGCATTTTTTGCTGTGAATTAATCCTCTGTTCTTCAAAACTCTAATACGTGCTGCAACACTAATGTCTGGAAACACAAATCTTACCTTGCTTGGTAATTTGGAAGTTCTTCTTGCTGCAAAGCACCACAGCCTGCAGCATCTCATGGGGAGACACGTGAGCCTTGAAGTTTCTTGGATTCCAAAGTTTGCGCATCAGCTCACCAAACCTCTGCACCAAGAGGAACATGATGTCCCCTGGTGGTCTGCGGATTCCCCTGTAGTTTTCCTCCTCCAGGAAGTAGTTTCGCAATGGTGGAACATTGGAAAAAGCCTTGAAAACAAACAAGGAAAAATTAAATTGAAGAAAAAAAAAATCTGTATTAGTTAAAAAGTTTATGACTAAGTGATGCAGTTCTTTATACCTGTAACACCACATTGGCATAGTCATTGGCTTTGATGTTGTTGAGCCCAACAATGCCTGGCAGGTAAGTAGTACCATCGTAGGCTCTGTACAGCTTTCCCTGCTTGTCAAGGCCGGTGATGTGCTGCTTGGTGAAAGTTGGCTTCAGCACATACTGCAGAAAGAGAAATGTCAACAAATTACTGACAGAAAAGTACTGTTTGCAAATATAACAATATTTTGAGTGCATGATACCCTCTAATACATTACATAATACAACTAATACATTAATTCAACACAAACACCATTTTATATATCCCTCTTCACAAAGACGAATGTAAACTCATTAGTCTATAACACTATCACTTCGCTCACCGTGATGTCCTCTAGTGAAGAGTCGATGATCTCATAGTTGTCTGGCAGACAGTAAAACTTGAGAGTGTGCAGATTGAGGAACACATGATGGGTGAACTGTACACTGTGAGTGTAAGCATGGGACTTCAGGCCTCTACCTACAGAAGGAGACAAACATGTGAAACACAGTGAAACAGTCAAGTCAAGTCAATTTTAGTGTATTGGCCCAATATCACAAATTTGCCTCAAGGGGGCTTTACAATTTGTATAGCAATACAACATCCTCCATCCTTAGAGCCTCGATTCAAATGGAGGGAAAAACTCCCTAAAATAAACCTTTAACAGAGAAAAAAAGGAAGAAAAAAAGAAACTGCAGGAAGAGCAAAAGAGGAGGGATCCATCTCCCAGGATGGACAAACATGCAATAGATCTTGTGTATACAGAATAGAACAAGAAAGACAAATTTCAGAAACACAGCATGGAAAACAGGATGACAAAAATATCATGGATTTATAATATATATGTATGAAGTCAAGACAAAGCACAACAAGGTGTTTCAACCCTGCATTCTCTTACCTTGAAAGTATTTCCCACATATGAGGCAGGCATAGACATTGATGTGGGAGAGAGAGATGGAGCAGAGCTTCTCAAAGTCAAAGTCCAGCACACTCCTGGTGGATAAACAGACAGAAACCTTGAATGAGCTGCAGAGCAATGGAGGTCGGGGCTCAGTAGCATTTAGCATTAACGTTAGCTGTACACATTCAAGTAAATCTTGCCTGTTTATGGTGTCAAGATAAGGGCAGTGGCGGCTTCTCCGGTCTTCTACTACACGTCCTCGTCGTATTTTGGTTACCACTGAAACATGGAAATCAAACAAAAAAGAAAACAAAGTCAATTCAGTTTGTGTTTTAGCAGTTGAATGTATGCTAGCTAAACCTAGCATTTATGTTGCTAGGAGATGATTGATTTGATACACAGAGCGCTCTGGAAGGGCGGTGAATTTGTTTCAGCCCGTTAGAAACTACACATTTGCGGTGTCTGTTGACTGGCCTGTGTGAAGCTGGATCAACCGGTGGAAATATCAAACGCACTTTCAATAGTAAAATTAGCTACCGGCTAACCAGACGTAGGACAGACGTTTATAAAGCAAATAAACTCACCTCCGTCTTCGTTGTCATCGTCGTCCACCTCAACGTCTCTTTCTCGCTTCAGGGAAACCATCACAGCAGTAAGTTTGTGCGCCTGACGTCAAAATAACAGATAAAGGTACAACTTTATTTGGGATAAATGAACGAGTCGCGCACAGAGCGCGTCGAAAGTCTCGCGGTCTCTAGTCGTTAACAGCAGAGGAAAACCTAACCCGGAGTTAAAAAATACAGCCTGGTCACATCAGTCCTTGGCCAGTACCAATGTGATTTTGAAACAGTATAACCTGATTTTTTTTATAGTCACTCTTAGTAGATTAGGAGTTTATTATTTCTACTCATTATTTGTGCAGAATGTTCATTTTGCACGATGGGGGAAATGAGCCTTAAATTATGTTTTATTCATAAAGAATAGATTTTAATTAAATGGTTTGTATTTTTATTGATACTTTGTTTTAGAGCGTTTTGTAAGTGTTTAACGATTTTGAAAAAAACATGTTTGTTTTTAGATATGATTAACCCCTTCCATACTTACTGTTCAGGGTCAAATTTGGCCAATTTTTACATTTTAGAGCAATAAAAACACCCTAAAAACTTTTCTTTAACCCCGACATGTTGTGACTTCTCCTAATGTGACCCAGAATACACCAAAAATGGAAATATTTCAACTTTTTAAAAACATTTTTTGTGTGCAACTGATTCACATTTTTGTAGAGAGTGTTTGACTCATATTTATTCAAAAACTCTCTCTGCTATGTGAAAGCTTCATTAAGGATTAATCACCCAGTTTCTCTGTGACTGACGAGGTATTCATGAATCATTTGTGGCACAGAGGCTAATTATGAGGGGATGGTACAAAATATAAACAGTATATGGGGGTTGATTTGTAAACTCCGGGAACGTTACGGTTGGACAACAAATTACCAGCAGCTAGTTAGCTATGTAGCTTTTTGTCAGTGCACAGTTACTCTGACTGGGACTTGTGACCCGTTAGCGTGATTAGCTCATAAATACGGTCACCGTGTTGAAACTGTATCTGTGGAAATGGACATTTTAAGAGATGATGAAGCGCATGAGCTGAAATACAAACCTGGTGGCCGTTTGGATATGAGCCACGGCTTCCTGCACCATATCCGGAGGAACCAGATTGCTAGGTGATTCCCTCAGCTAATGCTAGTAACTGTTAGCTAAGATAGTAGCACAGCTGGTCCGCGACATCCAGCCACTATATCTGCAGCTGCAGCCGCAAATGTTAACTAGAAGTTAATCAGATGGTGAAGTAAAGTTAATTAGGAGGGCATATACTGATTAAGACATCTGCTGTGAAGCAGATGAAAGAAAGGTTGCACAGGCCCGAGTTGTCCATGGTTTGGGACACAGTAGGTATAAAACACATTTAAGTGTGTATTATTTTAGTGGAAGAAACAGTTTTGCATACTGTTATTAGATGTAACTATCAAAGAGCCTAAGACGAAGAACCTCCATGAGATATATTGATGGACAATTTTTTTTAAAAGCACCTACTATTCTACTTTCTACTGCTGAATTGTAGTTTTTTTGTCATATCTTCAGCGGTATTTAAGTAGAACCTCTACAAAAATATTAGTCAATGTGGCTCACCATTGACACAACGTAACTATCAACAGTTTGTCAGTGCCAGTCAAAGGTTTGGACACACTTTTTCATTCAAGTGAATGGGAAAGTGTGTCCAAACCTTTGACTGGTACTGTATTTGAGAATTTCAAAAAGCTAATAATATTCATTTCTGTCTCTGAAATGCACGTCAAATATAAAGGGAAATTCTATAATTAAATTTTTTACACAAACCTTTTCTGAAATATATTTGAACAATTGCAACGTACTTACATATATGAAGGTGAAGCTTAGACTTGAATATATGTTATAGAACAGCTTGTTTGTGTTTAGGAAACAGGATTATAACTCTGTTATCTTTATGCAAACCACAGCAAAACAAGGAGAAGGTGACCTACTTTATGTTGTGTCACTAACTCGGCTAGACTGTCAGATATTATGCACTGTATATTTTTGAAAAGCACTTTGTATATTATATATTTTTCATGCTATAACAAAGTGTTGGTTCACTGTCACTTCAAGAGACGACTATGATAAAGAAGTGAAGCAAGCCAAAGAGCTTCAGCGGCGGAGGCACACCACAATCCCTAGACGACCCCGTCGACCCGACATCCAAGTGTACCATCCTCGACGAAGGCGTAAGATTGGTGCTCTTTGTTGTTAGCTTTTTTCCGATTACATTAGATCCACTCTGTGCTCTTATTCCACTGTGCTCATTTCCTAGATGGTTCAGAGCCAGGGAACGGTGCTGAGGCTGAGGAGTGGAACGAGAGTGGGTCAAGTACAGAGACGGAGACCCATGGAACTGAACTCTTCTGGCTTGACTATCAGGCTGACTCTGGTGCCATTACGTCCTTCCTCGTGCACAAGGTTAATGCACATCCCTCCTGCCGCTAATGTGTCTGACTCTTACTGCGCTAATGTGTATTTTAATCATCTTGTTCTTTGCACATCCTGATTTTCTCTCTGTTTCTGAAGGAGGATAAGCCTGAGAAGGTGGTGGAACGTGTCGCAGAGAAGAACACATTGGATTCGGCCATGAGGGCAGCTCTAGAGGCCCGGATTCAAAAGGAAATGGACAAAAGACGAGACAAACGCTGAGTTACAATCTCAAACAGTCGATGATGACAATAGCTACAGGGAAAAACCTGTGGAGCAATACTCCATTTACAGTTCTGTGCTCCTGATAAGCATCAGGGCTGTCGACATAACGAGAACTCCAGGATCCTGTACAGTGACGGTCAGCAGACGGTCACCATGTGATATCTCACATTCAAGTGCAGTCTGCGCAGAGACAGCACTTGTAATAGACAGAATGGTTGTGGGTCTGTCATGTTCATGTTTACTACATTTTACTCACATTGGACTGTTACCTCATACCCTGATTCATATCTTTAGGGACACATTATACACATTTAAGATGACTGGACCTGTAAACTTATGTTGCTTTCTAACAGTTAAAATGTTTGTAAGTTGGCACTTTTTGACAGGGAGCACTGTTAATCTTCTGCTATTGAATACGTCCTGTGTCTCTTGTGTTTACAAAGATCTAGTTTTTATAAACAAGATTTAAACTTTTTGGGAAAAGTGCTGTGAACAGAAAACGGATCTTTCAGTAAACGTTCGCATAGAAATGTGAGAATTCAGTGTCATATTGAGTTGGACGGTTTAGTGTTTGTAGCCATGATAATGTGCTTTGTGTTGTGTTTCATCGCATCCGGTATTGTAATTTATTTTTGGTTGTAAAAATATTTTTATTTTTGATACTGTAATATTTTCTGAGGACACAAATTCTTTACACATAAAATGGCATATACATAAAAAAACATTTATTACTGTCCAAATGTGTCTGGGTGTGTGCTTGTGGAATGAACAGCCATATAATGTGAATGTTTTCTTCTTTTATTAGTGTCTTGACAGGTTGTATAACACTAAAATCTGTGGGGGGAAAGTAACAGGTCAACCTGTTTACTGACTATGATCAGTTCTATCTTGAAATATGGAGAGATTGTAATACATAAATTGGGATACATGAGAATACTGATGTAAGTGTTTTACATCATGTCCTCAGCAGGTGGCAGTATGAATCTGTGTTTCAACTATGTGGCCCATCTGTTCCTCTTTTCCATGTGCTACAACTTTTTTTTTTCCAGAAGTCAAATTACATTTTCCCCTTGAGTTTATTGTAACAGTCAATTGTCATTTTAAAGATAAATAGCCATACAATATCATTTCCACACACAACATATTAACAGTGTTTGTCAGTCATTCTAAAATTGCACACATTTCTTGAACTTGCACCACTTTTTACACAAAATCTTGTCAGTGGAGAGCTTAAATGAACTTGCAGTGTCACAGTTGTGTAAAACTGCTCAACTGACAATGAGGAGCTCAACTAGAGTTCTTAAACTCCACATATTAATGCACAAGATAAGAAGCCAGTGTCTTGTGTTGTAATCCAGTGCGAGCTCTCACATGGACGCCCATTTCAGAGTCACCATGCAAGCAGCATTACATAAGAAAGTTTAAATTTTACCCAATATTTGTTTGTGTTGCCAAATTGTGATCTTGTGTGACAAAGCGAAATGAAATCTTAGGACTTCAAAAAGTCTGTACAATATTCATTTTACATTCCAATATCACAGAATGAGTTTTTCTGTCTCTTTTCAACCTTTCACTGGTGTTGATAATGGCTTTCTTTGGATTTAGCTGTTATGTCATTTTCTGAAACAAC
Organism: Thunnus thynnus; assembly: GCF_963924715.1. Classification (NCBI taxonomy): domain Eukaryota; kingdom Metazoa; phylum Chordata; class Actinopteri; order Scombriformes; family Scombridae; genus Thunnus; species Thunnus thynnus. Next base: position 21,798,297 of record NC_089518.1, read on the forward strand.
CACTTTTTACGAAACTCTAACCTGTTTTCCCACATGGGACCCGCCTGGCAAGTTAGACCCAGCCACATATGAGCACTGTCATCTACAGTAAGACTGCAGCAAAGAAAAGGAATGTCAAGCTGTATATCACAAAGACTGTACTGCTTGGAAACACAGAAATTGATATAGATAGATATAAAAAGATAGCGTGAGTTCCTTAGAAAGGATGGCATTGCAAAGATTCTTGTACCAGTGCACAAGTTACTGTTGTCACATCAAACAGATAAACAGCAGACACATTTTTTTCCCAGCTCTATGCTGAAAAGTAAACGAAAATTTCCACTAAAATTCCCCGACTGTGGAAAAAAACTAAACTTGACTTGACGTGTGCAGAAAAGCTGTTGATCCACTGAGCAATAGCAGATTAATTCTTTGTTTTCATTAATACATGAAAATATGCAAACTTCAGACCACATGGCGGGCCAAGTCTCCACAGTGTTATACAAAACTTTGTCAAGGAGGAACAGGCTCAGCGTGCTATTGGTGGAATAGAGACACTCCCCTTTAGATTGTCAATGCCCTCCCTCCTGGCTCACTTTTCCTTCCTCAGTCAGCATGTGACTGAAGTTATTGAGAGGGGGGACACATTCCCTTGTCACTGGCTCTGCTGCTCAACAGATTATCTCCAGTTTCACCATTTCTCAATTGGCTGGAAATTACCCAATCACAACTCACACCATTGCCCCTTCCCCCTTACTGTAGCTTCACGTTAACATATTACATAAAGCATAAACTATAATAACTCATCTCCAGGAAACACCTGTCAAATGTTTTGAAAGCTTGAAATTATGTAATCTACTGAAGTACCTGTTGTGACTGGCAGGCCGGCGGTTATGTAGGCTATTCAGTAAGATTTGAGCGTTGCCTAATCTCTTTTAAAACAACCTGTAGTTTTGCATCAAAACTATTGTTTCACTCAGTAGATGCTCAAACACACATATCATCCAGTGTCCTCATGAAACCCTTTGCTACTGGCAATTCAGTTCTCTAAATCCCTCCTACAGTGCTAAATACACAGACAACGTTGTCCTGTTGATTTAGGTATTGCTGTACTAACCTTTTGAATAGTTATACTGCACACAAAGCTGCAAAGTTAAACACACAATATGCTTGCTCTTCCCCTCTCTTCCTGTTTGCTCATCTCGGTTAATGTATTGATCTTTACTATTTACTTACTCACTGTTTTATTTGGTTACATTAACTGAAAAAGCTAAGAGCATCCAGGCCTCCTGCACCATTTTGTACTGTCTTTTGATTTATCTTGTTTTGTACTTGCTTGTTTTTTCATGTTTTTTTTAGTGTACTTACAATTAAATAAACTGCATTAATATGGTCACAATAATCTTGTGTAACAAAAGATTTTGGAGCTTACAATAGGATCAACTCGTCTACCTCACACTTTAACTTCTGACCATTTTTGTAAGTGGTTCTTTTAAGTCATTGTTAAACATTTCTTGGTCAAATGAATAATCTCAGCAACACGTTATAAAATACAGTGTATAATTTAGTTTGGGCTGGGTACAATGACAAGTGTCTAATACCCTTTTAATTACAGTTGGGATGAGATTTGTGAAAAGTCTCCATAACTACCAAAAAGACGATTGCATAACTGAGCTTGGAAATGACGTGAGTGTGATACAACAGTACAAGTGCAACCGGATACACTTTTGCAACCTTAATTAAAACAGGAGCTTGTTGTAATAATAAGGTGGCACACCCAACTCACATAACACAAAAACACAAACACAACACAATTAATAGTTTCTTAACAAACTCACAAGTCCTTGGCTGAAAACACTAAACTCATTGATTGTTCATACTGTTTTATTGCATGACGTTACACATTTTGAAAACCAATAATCCCATGTATAATACACTATAAAGTGGACTGTGTGCTTTAAGAAACATGGTGTGTTTCCTTCCAATGTTAACATTTTAAAGTGGAGTAGTTAATCACAAGTGCAATATTTGGGTAAAGATGCTACATGTGGCCTTAACTTCACTTTCCTGCTGACGTACAGTAGAGCAACAGCAAGCTCCTACAAATATTGCATCAGCTGTTACTTAATACTTTGGAGAAATCCCACTGACCTGAGTCTGCCCTTCTCACTGTGATAACTCTGCACTGCTCTGCTTGTTAACTGTGCTGACTCTGAGAAAACTGAGGGCACCATGAGACCTTATCTTTCAGTCCTCACCAATATTTGGTCTCAATGTTATATTATGTTATGGTGCCCATGGTATTTTGTTTGGTCTCATACGTCAGCAAGTGGCACCCTCTGAGCTCTTTGTTGTGGGAAGAATTCACTCTGTTCTTATTTGTTATAGAGAAACAAAGATATGATACGGTATCAGAGCCAACTTTATTACACCAATTTATCACTTGGTGAAAGTTTAAGGCTTCGTTACTGCCTCACAAATTCAGCATGGTACAGGTGTGGCGCAGTGCTCTTGAGGAACAATATCCAAGGCTTTTATTATTGCAGCCTAGTGTGTTTCAGTTGCAACAGCCGCGGTCAGTGCTGTGATGCTCGTGCAATGGAAAGTGATCTTGCCCATTCAAGGCTGTGGTGACAGTGTAACCCCCTACATTACCCATCACCATTCAGAGTTAAATATAGAGGTCTGACTGAGCCAAGGTGGTAGTGGAAATGCACAGCTGCTGTACTTAAACTGCAGACAGGACCTGAAGTCTGAAATCAATGATGTTATTTGAGCGTGAATACCACTCATAGCCTGATATACTGTAACTGTTGTGATGTCATTTGTAAAAGTGCCAGGAGCTTTCCAAGTCAAGGGACCTTAAAATCTGGAATACTTCCAGATATAAATTTAAGGTCATGAAATGCCAGCTATGTATTTCCTGTGGGAAATTTTTCTAAAAGATTTTTTGACAGTGTAAAACTGAACTTTGCAGTCAAGGGTCATCTGGGCACAGTTTATCTACAGAGGACACTGGACAGAGACAGATTTTAATGGATATATGACAATGAATATATGATATATAGATGTCATATGACAATGAATACATAATAATATAAATCAACACTGTTCATAAATAAATTGCTGTAAAATTACTGTGAAATTCTATGAGTGAGGTATCATTATTTCTATTTATTTATCTCTATTTATGTTATTATTTATTTCTAATTTCATTTTTGCCACTGCAATAACAAACCAAAAAGGTCAGTTCTTATTCAGAAAATAGAATAATATTTGGGCATCTGGTTACCCAGTTAGTGACTACGTTTAATTTTTGCTAAAAATTCAATTGCTATAATCCTAGCAAGCACCTGACAGGCACATGAGAGCATTTTAAGGTAGTTTATCTTCAGCAGTTGGAGGTTTGAATTACTGGTATTTAAACAGTATTTTCACTGCTGCTTGTAAATCTTTAGATTATTTTTGGATGACTGTTTTCTCTTGAACTACATATCAGTGAATGCTAACGTTAGTCCGGCCTGGTCTATACCTTCACCTTGTTTATCCCACATGCATTTCATAATTAATAATAGCCTAATATATAAAGCACACAACAGTTGTGGTGGTCATATTGGTTATCTTAGCTGAACCCAAGTGTGTTTTTAGGCTGTTACTAGGTTGCCGCAAAGATATTGTAGTTTGTTGCCAAGCTGTAATAAAACTGGGATATAATAAGTATTTTCAGCCATATTATATTGTTTACTTATACAAGTGTTATGTGTTGTTTTCAGGGATTTCATTGTGATTAACGCTGAGAGAGGAACAGAAAGTAATTCTTAAGAAGGCAAACACACTCACAGTCCACAATCCACATCACTACTCTTCTGAAGCACTTGACGTCACCTCATTAATGTGAGGTGTCTTTCTTGATTAAAATGATTCTCTCCGTCATTCAATTGTTTCACTTCTCTTTTTCTCGCTCCCACACTTGGTTCTTTCTAACTCAGTGAGCTGTGACCTGGAAGCCTTGACGCTGACCTTCTGCTTATAACAGAGGACATCTGAATGCATTACAAACTGTGTTATCCTGCAATATGCTTATTTGTGCTTTCATATTTGTTAACAGTAGTTTGCAAAGCAGTTGCTGTTTGGTTTTGCTGGCAGCTCAAGATATTACAGGGTTTACATTGACCCCTGTGAAAGGGCATGAACCTTGAGAATTATTTTTTCAAACATATTTGAATATACTTGGCATATTGACTAAATATTCAGTCCCATAAAGCTGTCACTTGTCTCATCCTCTTTTGTGCTAGATGTTAAGAGTTGTTTTTAAATGTAAAACAGAGCTGATCTCATTACGAAGATTGAAGACACATTGTTATTTACAGTATGTGTCTGCAATTTATAGTTGTTTTTATTATTATGAATAAGAAGAAAACTTTTCAGTTGTTTACTGTAACATTTACAGTAAGAAATTGTTAAAGTACATTACAATAAAAATACAGTATATTACTGCAGGATTGCAGTATCAAACTGTAAACCTCACATTGTACAGTAAAATACTGTAATCATTTTTACAGTAATTAATTGTTAAAGTAAATTACAGTAGCAACACTGTAAAAAAAAATGGTAAGACAATTGCAACTACAGCTGCCAGTAATTTACTGTAATTTTACAGGGAGATTTGTAACAGTCTATGTACTATTATGTAAGGACAGATGGACGCTTCCTTCCAAGTAATTCACGCAATGAAACCTCAGTAGGTACATGACATCCTATCCAAGTGTTCAGTGTTACCATAGCAGGCAAAAGTATGTTAAATACAAGTGTGCAGGTCTCTTTTAATAACACAAACTGTCCATGCTGATGGTGCAACTGCCACATGTGTGCAGGCCACAAAATCCCCTCATTCATTTTAAAAAGCTGATAGGATTCTGTGGCACAGCAACAAAGCTAATTATAGTGAAAAGGCTCAGTGGATTATTTCAGCACAGAAAAGGCTCCAGAGATCCTTCTCTAGAACAGGATTTGATGCTAAAACCTCTGAATGAGATTCAGTCAGCATGTGAAATAAACATATCAAAGCTTTGAACTAGACAGTTATCTGTACTCATATGAAGCAGGTTTTTACATCAAGGATCAACTTACAGAAATTTGGTAACAGGAAAAAACAGATCACTGTACCATATAATGTTTAATTTATTTTAACACTGCCTTGTTTGTACGCTGACTCAACACTATGACAATTATCGTTGATATCCCCTTCAGGCCCTGGCTAGAGAGAACTGCCCAGACTTGTTTTAGTGGATATTTCAAAACCAACTGACAGAGGTTTTCATAACTGAGGATGAACTGAAATTCTTGTATTCATATCATATGAATCTTCTTGAGCTGTTTTAAGCTTTCTCTACAGTATAAAGTCCCCCATGGTGTTATTCTTTAATATTGTGTACACCATCCACACACATTCTGGAGTATATTTTATCTTTTTTTTGGCTGTTAGTGGAGAAATTTGATTGGAATCAAAACATAAAAGAAAGTGTTACGAAGCGATGTAACACTTGCAGACTTACAGAGCAGACAATCGGATAAAAACATATTATCAGTCTAAATAACTGTAAAGGTGCACAAATCTTCAATTCTTTTGTAATTAGTTCATCCTGGCCTGTGTTTGCAACATCAGCAGACTCATCAGCTGACGTTAAAGGAAGTTAAGTATTGTATTTGTCAAGAGGAAGATGTAGAAATTAAAATTCACTGGAGATAGGGTGCGACATGTTATCTGGGGGTCAGTTGGGCAGGATGGCTCCTGGACAGGAGAACTGAAAACAGACATGATGTTATCTATAAGTCTGTATTTGATAGATTAAGAAAAGAACTGTAACGCTCACTTAAGGTGTATAAAACCCTGTTATATGCGTTCCACTAGGAGCACTTTTCTTTGCGACACTGCGAAATGCTCCTTCTTGTACAAGAAAATAAATTCTTATAAATTTTGATACTTCGGCTCCTGTCTCTATTGTTTCATGGTCATTACGAAGAAATTCTTTTAACAATACTCTTTGTTAAAGCACAAGCAGCAGTACTTTGAATTAGCTGCTAGATTTGTTAATGTGGAGCAGAATACCACGCGGTGTAGCCTATCGCATTGCAGATAAAGGCACATATTTGTTTTTACAGTTCTGACTCTTTTTCTTATCACATATGTAGGACGATAAAAAGCTGACAATTCACAAAAGTAATTTGGATGAAATTTAAATCTGAGTCCATTAGGACACCAAGATACCTTCATTATTTTGGATGTTTTAATTGAAAGTGAGCAGTTTTTTTTTAAACTGGCTTGCACGGGAACAGCACATTTTGACAGAAAAAAAACTCAATGCCAAAAAAGTCCCAGAGTCCCACAGCAATCAACTTAATCAATTAATTTCAAATTACATACAATTTAAATTTTTCTCCCCAGAACAGTTGATTAAAAAGGAGGGTAGACTGAGAACATTTTGTGTGTTCAGACATTTTCCCAAAAATATTCCTGGGCTCAGAGATAATAACTCAAACTTGTACTTAGTATGCAACTAAGCAAATAGCTGGTAAATTGCAGTAGCTGCTCAGAGTTTATCACAAACTACTGTGACCTTGTGACCCATGTGACCGTGCAGTCAAAGCAAACTGCTACTACTCTATTATGTCCTTCTCTATTACTACTTGATTAGACTAGACAGACTAGACACGTCCTTGTCTTTTTCCAACTTTGTGAAGAAGCTTTCTTAAAGGACAATTCTGAATACATTCATTCCAAGGTTACACACACATACACTACTGAGAGTACTGTGTGCTCTTCATATGTGCTTTCTCTTTCTCACTTTACAATATGTGTATCATAATCACCAATTTGTTTTATGTCCAAGTGTTTATTTTATCTGTGAATTCAGCTTTTCACAGTGCTTCTGTAACTGTTAGCTGTCATTATATCTTATTTATTTACAGTTTATATAGATATAACAGTAAAGTAATGCCTGAAATGTGATTTTATGAGGAAACATTTTATGAGAATTTATTTGAAATATAGAAATCACAATTGCTTGTACAAGTACTGATACATAACTTTCAAAATGTTTGTGTCAAGGGTAAACTTACAAATAAAAATGGGAGTAGTGTGTGAATAGACCAAATGTATTATGATACAATTACACTTTGATGTAGCTGTAATGTGTCAGGTTGAGATCAAGTATAATACTGTACATACTGTATACTATGAACACATATTGGATCTTTTCTTTTTATTGATAGTGGAAGAAATTTGATGGTTACAGTTGTATTAACTAAACTCCCTGAATAATGTAGTATAGAGCTGCAAAATAATGACACCCATCGTTTTCTTTATTTAGTCTTGGCTGTTTGTTCTTTAAGGAATTGGTTGCACAATTTAACTCTGTGGTGGTAACAAGCAGTCAAACATCATCTACACCTAACCGGAGAAACTGCTTTATCTCATCTATCTAATCTATTTCCTGTATCTTTTGTTCCAATGACATTGTATTGTGTTTTTTTTTTTCTTTCACCAACCTCCAAGATCCTTTGTGCTTTTTTTATGATTGCAAAATGTCAAAGGGCCAAATGTGCCAGTTGACCTGCAAAACTCTACAGAGTCATAGAGGCAGCATTTCTGTTTTGTTGTTTCTACAGTCTGTCAATTCATACATGTGAATGCCTCAGTTAATCTTCATAAAGATTATTCAAAAATCCAGTTGTGCTTGTTCTAATTGTAAACACTGCAAATGGTTTCAATTTTAAGTGAGTTCATTTAAGGTAAATAGCCTAGAATAATCTGGGTGGAAGCTGAATGAAGAGTTTAGTTTAATGACTAACAAAATAGCAAATAGTTGCACAAACATATTGAACCAATTTATCCTCTCTACTGTATGAGGCCAGCCGTTGTGTTCTAGCACATTAATGCATCTGAAGGTTAGCTTGCAAATATTGCGTGTTTATTGACTGTTACCTGTAAGTCATTCATTGAAATGGGCACATTTTGGACAGAGTGATGCCTTTCTTTAAAGCATTTATGTAACCTGTAGTTAAAGGAGGACACTTTTATCTCACAACTCAGGCATGAAATACTGTAGATTTTGACCAAATAATTGACGCACAAACCATATGTTAACCCTGTTAATACTGTTTTCTGTGCATGTTACCATTGCAATTTATATGGATACATGCAATATCACTGATTTTATACATTTTTGAATACAATTCAAGTAAGCAAAAGGAAACGTTAAAACATGTAACCAATGCGTGTTTTGTAAGCTGGACGATAACACTGTGTTACACAAAGAGCTGGAATGAGCTATTCCCTTTAGGCAACGCAGTTTGCATAAAAGCGAAGTCATTCACAGAGAGCAGCGTTGTTCATCCTTATAGGTAGAGTTGGGTCTGTGCCTAAACCCCACTGCATCTTATCCTTGTCCCGTTTCAAAAGAGTGGATGTTGAAGTAAAGAGGAGTTTTGGTAGTGCTAAGGTGAAGCAGTGATAATAATAAATTCTGTTCAGGACACATATAAGGATAATTATAGCCTTATAGAGGATATAATAGAGTGATGTCAGCCCTGTTGCTTTGCATAATCTACATTCATATGAAACCACACTTCTACATTCTTCCCTAATTACATGTTATAAACTGCTTGTAATCATATTTTGAGGATGCATTCACACTGGAAAACAACAGACAATGACACATATATTTCAAAATGCCAGCATGCATAGTAAGATTTTTGAATATAGAAAATAGTGGCAAAGTAGTCCATTTCACAGCAGACATTTTGACTTCTCAAAGTAGGAAAAGCACACCTGTCACTAAAAACATTATAATGGCTTCACTGTATTCAAATGTCCCAGTAAGCCATGGAAGTGTGACAATGAGCCAGTATGTACAATACTACGACCCTGAAACTGGAGCGGCTAAATGGAATTGAGTCATCATTCATTTTATTATTTACACCTGTGCTTTTCCTACTGACATGTCCAAATGTCTTTGGTAAAATAAAAAAAGGGGCTTATGTTGTGCCATTGCTCAAGTGAAAACTAAGTAAACAAAATAAACATTTTCACAAACAAGCAAAAAGAGTCATGAACTCCATGGGTCATTTGTTCTTATGATTTTTATCCCTATTTTTGTAATTTACACCAGGTGACATACTGGGCCCAACCTGTTTAACTGTCTAGTCATATCTATGAGTGTCTCCACAAACAACAAGCCCTGCTGCTTTCTATGAAAAGTGCATAAGAGCTCAACTGGTCTTCAAAGGAGACAGGATATGAAGAGAGACTGCAACCTCAGCTTTCACAATATTAAATTCCATAAAACCACTTTACAGGCAAAGCCAACAGTGGTTTTACCTGCTTCAGAAGCAGAACCAGCTGGTTACGCCATTAATCTCAGAGCTGTTATACCTGTCACGCTAAAAGAATACTGACCTTTTCATTCAGCACAGGCAGCTAAAATAGGCCAGTAAGAACGGGGGTTGGCTTGGGGTCAAACTCTGCAGTCAGCACTGCACCAGATCAAGGAGAAAGACACATATACCACTTAAAACTCTGTAACCTGCTTCCAACTGTTTCCCTCTGAGAAGACACAAAAGGCCTCATCAGTGACCAAGGTAATGAATGCGAAACTGTGCACAAACCCATACTGAGGACTGTTTCAGTCTCAGTTAATATATCACAGATCTGCACACAGCGCATGATTAAATCTTTTAGCTTCCTGTTAAAGTGTTGTTCCGTTTTTGGATTTGTAAACCATACATTTCAAAGGCTAGAAAGAGTAACCAACCAACCAACCAAAAATATATCCATTTGTAATGACATTTCAGACTTAACATTTTTACAGCTGCCATCACAGAGAGATGGTGACCTGAGAATAGGGGACTTCCAGTGTTTTGGCTTATAGATAATAGTCATTATCCTGGAGGCTGGCACTACATTTTTTAGGGCACGATAATTTATTGGTACCACTTCTACTTCAAATTTGGTTTAAAAAAAAAAACAAAACAACCACCTAAGTGTATAAGTGCAGAGTAAGGAATTTAATGTTTTGAATTTTGGTATTTTTCTAGACAGCCTATGATTTTACTTGTATATCATGAAAACCGTAAGTCAGGCTGAGTTGCGAGGCACTGTGGCCAGCTCTTGTTGCACCACTGGTAAAATCTTTGCTAGCATGCTATTGGCAACACATCAGACAACAGGTGCCTGAAAAACACATGACTTGTAAATGCCACCGGTAGCTTTTTCATAATAATCAGTCACCCTGACAAAAAACCTAATTTTTGGTGGAACAGAAAGACAGCACAGCCTGTTATCATTGAGTATTAAACCAAGCAGGAAGTAGACAGGGCAATTTCTTATATTGTAACATTTCTTCAATAATGCCTCCAGACTTTAGTAATATAATTTCCTGCAACTGCTGCTCCGTCTAAACTTGATAATATCTGGTAAATGTCCATTAGTAACACAATGGGACTGAAGAAGCCTTTTGGGTGAGAGGTGAAACTTAACTATATAGGCTGGTGCTAAAAACAATGATGGAGGATTGCAAAAGTACAAAGTCTCTTAACAAATTTAACAGAAAGCGCAGCTGCGAGTAAAATTACAACCCTACTTCCTCATTGCGACAAGTTTCTTTCACTTAGCCACCAAATTCTGTGTGCACACAATATCAGTGAACATACAACGAAATTGAGACAGCACATTTGAAGGGAGTTGTTTATTACAGAGCATAAGGAAACGACCCAATCTAAACATGAAGCATAATACAGTATGAGCTACTTGTTCCTGTGGAAGTTGAACGCATGTTGGTAGGAGGGGAGAAGGGGAAATGGTAGCAGAGGAAATAGAAAAGGCACTCTTACACTTACTGTAGCCAACGTTATGACCTCCGAGTAGTAAAAGGGAACAAAACCAAAACTCCAAACCTCTATCCAACACATGGGATGGCCATGTAAACAAGGCTGGTTTCTCTGTACTACACCAACCAAATGTTGCCATCCCATTAGTGAGGACAGGTAAGAGCCAAAGAATTGCACCAGACATTTTAAAATGGGATTTCAAAACCAACCCATCTAAAAATTAATATCTGCTGTCCAAAAATAAGAAAAGGTGTAAAATAGTCATTAACATTAACCAGTGACAGTTTCTTGTTGAGGCCAACCAAAGCTTTTCTGTACAACACTCTGGAGCCTCAAGCCAAACACTGAAAAATGATCAAGTCAAAAGGAATTCAAGATTCAATAACCAAGTGTGTTTAAAGCTGCCTTCTGAAACTTCAGCTTCTCTGTATCCACGCCGAGTTTCAGAGAACAAATAAATAGTATTGAGGTTTGACATCTAGCCAATAAGACTCTGTGGCAAAGAACAAACTCCGGTAAGAATAAAGATGGGAACCAGGTTTCTCTGTAGCTACACCTGACATCAATATTCTTATGGAGTCAAAGGGCCTTTAGTCACTTCAAACCATAAAAAAGCAAGTGAATCTACATTTAAAAAAGGACTCATTTAAAAATTGAATTTCAATGCATAAACAATCGAGTTTTTCCATCACTATCAAGTATTACCGATACCTCTGCAGACCAGAGCAGTGACATAGCAGCTTCTGACTTTTCTGTATTACGTCAGAAAACAGCAAAGGTCTGTAGGGGCATCTGAGGCTTTATGCTCACTTGAGAGCTTGAATAATTAGGATTTGACTTGCCCCTTAGCCTGCAATGCATAGCATTTTTAGTGAAAACAGCAACAACCCTTGAATTTTAATTGTGCCATTCTAGCATCCTCCACAAAGACGAGGGAATAAAGCTAACAAAAAGGGGATAAAGAACACTGGGTCAAGGAATAATTGTACCAGACTGACAAAGGGGGAATGTTTAGAAAGAAGCTGAACTTATTTGGGAAGATCAGAGGATCCTCCAGTGTCAGGTTTTGCTTCTAAAATGGACTTTCAAATCTTTAGCTGTAACGCAGACTCCTTATAAATCAGTAGCACCAGCAACGCATATCGTCTAAAATGCTACTACTATGACACTGAATAGAGGACTGACAATATTGACGGAGTTTGGAATGCCAAAAGAACAACTGAACCGCAGCTATTCGGGGACTATCACAACGAGAAGCAAGGGGACCTCAAGACGTGGGAGAACATGAAGCACTATGGTGCATGAGTTCATGGAACCCATCCAACTCTTTAAAAACATCCAAGTTTGAGGCATGCCTCCTAGGACCCAGTACAATACTGCAACCAGCAGAAAAACAGTAACCAGACAAGAAGAGGGAGGTGGAGTGAGGGAGGGATGGAGTCATGTGTTAATGATACCATTATTAAAGAGATAAGGGCATTTCACCCCCGGAACTTGGAGGCTTCTCTGTAGTATACACCAACAAGCCTGGGGGGAAAAGCTTAACAGGTTTAGTATTTGAGTTTTTTGGGCACCTCCCATGGGAAGGAGTCTCGGCCAAAGTGGCCATAGGCCGCGGTCCTCTGATACAAGGGCTTCTTCAGATCCAGATCCCTGGAATACATAATCAACACATTTAGCAGCAGTCAAACCCAGTGAGCTCACATGCATGCATTCATATTCACAAAAGGCATTAACACTCACATTAGCCAGTGGGCAGTGTCAAGAGCCACTACCAAAAAAATTAATAAATAAAATAAAATAATATAATAAAATAGAGGTTTGTTAGACCAGCTGGTAAAGAGGGAAGAACACATAAAGCTTCAACACTTACCCTGCCAACCAAACTCATCCCTGAGCAGTGTGGTGACTGCAGCTTCAGATGGAAACCACACTCATCCAATTTAAAGAAGGACACTTGAGCTAACTATGAGCTACAAGGCTTCATTATGCCAAATCTCTTACATGTTTGCCCTAATAAATTAGACCCCACTAATGTCCACATGTGCAACCTTTAACACTAAGCCATATAATTAAAAACAGAGATATGGCAAACTCAAAGCTTTCTATCACAATAGATTAATAGACTAAACTCTAAATCCTCAGCAGGGCAACTAAAAAAAACAAAAGAGACAATAAGACACAGGAAACAGAAGGAGCCAGAAGCTGCTCTGTCAGTGAGTAGCACGTGGCTTCAGAGGCCATACATTACCTGACAATGACTCCTGGACGGAGATCAAAGTTCTTCTTCACAATGTCAAGCAGCTCCCTCTCACTCTTGTGGGAGGTCCCATAGTGGAAGATGGAAATGGAGAGGGGGTGGGCAACTCCGATGGCATAGGACACCTAATACAGCACATATACATGTATTATATCAAGCCTACAAAACACAGAAAACTTCAGACAGGAACCTCTTGCAGCCCCTTTCTCTAAAACAGAGACGTGTGTTATGGTACTAGTACTCACCTGGACCAACACTCTCCTGCAGAGCTCAGCCTTCACCAGAGATTTGGCCACCCAGCGTGCAGCATAAGCAGCAGAACGGTCCACCTTTGTGTAATCTTTTCCAGAGAAGGCTCCACCGCCATGGGCTCCCCAACCTCCATAGGTGTCAACAATAATTTTACGCCCTGTCAGGCCGGCATCACCCTGTAATGGAGGAACAGATGTCAAGACAGGTATGCAACCCACAGGCTACATGATTTCTGAAAGCCACTCCCTCCGACACTTACCTGTGGGCCCCCAATAACAAATCGCCCGCTGGGCTGCAGGTGATAGATGGTGTCATCGTCCAAATAGATGCAAGGAACAACAGTTTTGATGACCTTCTCTTTCAGGGCGTCTCTCATCTCCTCCAGGCAAATATCTTCATCGTGCTGAACAGAGATAACAATTGTGTGCACACGCACTGGAAGCATGGCGCCGCGGTCCTGGCGGTACTGGACAGTAACCTGCACAAAAGGTGAAAATACAGATGAGTCAAACCCCATTAAAAGAAGGAATTTACAGTAGTTAAAAACAGGTAAAATGGCAGCTCTACCTGGGTCTTTGAGTCTGGCCGGAGCCATGGAAGGGTGCCATTGCGTCGCAGCTCAGCCATCTTAGCATTCAGCTTATGGGCAAGAACGATTGTCAGAGGCATGCACTCCTCGGTCTCATCAGTGGCATATCCAAACATCAAGCCCTGCAAAGTGAGAGACGATTACTCAGTGAGTAGGTTTATTTGCATAAATGTTATTTGAGGACAACAACAAGCAGCACTTTGTATCGTCAGCACACATGTGGCAAACTGACCTGGTCCCCTGCTCCGATGTCCTCCTCGTTGCGGTCGACGTGAACACCCTGCGCAATGTCAGGAGACTGCTGCTCCAAGGCCACAAGAACATTACAGGTCTTATAGTCGAAGCCTGTGCATGAGGAAACATCAGCAGGTCAACACCATTCATACGCAATAATAAAAGTTGATGTGACACAATTCAATGAAAAGCACAAAGCAGAAGTTCTAAAAGAAAAACATGCCACACCTTTGGAGGAGTCGTCATATCCAATTAGGCGAATGGTGTCACGGACAACTTTCTGGTAGTCCACCGTGGCTCGAGATGTCACCTCGCCTGCCAACAGGATCATTCCCGTCTTGGCAACGGTCTCTGCAACAGACAAGACAGACAAATGAAAATTATTTTCCGTAAGAACTGACTGACTGCTGATTTGAGCCAACATTAAGAAAACAAAAAGAAAAATGTTCTTACCACACGCAACTTTGGCATCAGGATCCTGCTTGAGATGAGCGTCTAGGACTGCATCGCTGATCTGATCACAGATCTTGTCTGAAAAAACAGAGCAATAATGTAACGTCATTACCTGCACTGATAACAGACTGCAGCAAGACCAAAGCACCGGGTAAAAGCCAGATGAGGCGATCCTGCTCAGTGGGAGTGGCTCGAAGCCTCTCAACAGTCGCCATTTCAGCATGTGCACGTGTGGAGCAGCCGGGTGAGCGCGCAGAAAACCGGAGAGCGGAAGACAAGAGAGTTAAACTTCTAACTAACCTTCAAACTAATTAATTATACCGAGGACACAATAAAAAGCATACACTGTTGTACAGGCAAACCGATAAAGTAACCGAGTCATTGTTGCTTTTCAAGAACAGCCGCGGACGGGGAGAACGTATACCGATTATGATATAAAAATTAACGTTAGGTTGAGAAAAGCACTTAGGTCACGATTTCCAACGACTGTCTGTTATGAACACAGCGGGGGTTTTGCTGTCGGTGGACCGGACACGCCACACAATCAACCGTTTAGCAAAGATTAACGTTAGCTAGCGATAGTTAGCTGGTGGCGCGTGCTTCTGAAGCTGGCCCATCTTCTTTCACGCAACGAAGAAGGCCGTAACGGCAACATTTGAACGGCGTCCAACCTACTCTTTATTAAACGTTACACTCTACAGTACGTGGGGGCAAAAAAAAACGTCGTAAAAACTATATCACCGTGGCTCATTTAATCAAACACAACCGGATGAATGGCCGGCGTGCTGGTCTTACCGGGATGCCCTTCTCCGACAGACTCCGAGGTGAACAAGAAGCAGTCCTCGTCAATGAGGGAGTTATGAAAACCATTCATCTGTCCGTTCATCATCGTTAACGGCAACTGCTGGTACTAAATGTAAAAAAAAAAATGTTGCAACGTAAATATTACGTTAACTGTGTATTATTATTATTTTCTAGCAGCGCCTTTGCGTTTCCTCTTCAGTCTCAGCCTCTCGGTGTATCGATCCTGTAGCCTGAGCCTCATGGCGCAGAGCTCCACTATTTATTCTATCAAGTCAGACGCGTTGACGTCACTAGGAGGCGGGCCATACCACTGAGCCCATGGCGGGGCTGTACCATACTGTAAGCCAATTTTTTTTTTTTTCCCCTAGGATAACGAAGTTATGACCCGCCCTACTCTACCTCTGATTGGCTAGTACTTGTTGCCTTCATTGGTTGGATTGGTTAGGTTCAGGCATGAGGAATGAGATTGGTTAGTGTTAGGGTAAGAATATCAGGGTAAGCCAATAAGACGTAGAGTAGAGCGGATCATGACTTCACCATCCTAGGAAAAAAATACATACTGTAAGGAGGACTGCAGTGTAGGGTGTGTGCTATGTATATGTTATGAAAGCCTTGTTCATTCAGCACCTCCACCCTATTTCTTTAGTCTGACTTTTATGTAGTAGCCTGGCTTTTATCTGGTGTTTTACGATTTT
This sequence comes from Thunnus thynnus, assembly GCF_963924715.1. NCBI lineage: Eukaryota > Metazoa > Chordata > Actinopteri > Scombriformes > Scombridae > Thunnus > Thunnus thynnus. Next base: position 21,814,450 of record NC_089518.1, read on the forward strand.
ATCATTTTTATTGCTTGTATTGCCTTTTATTATTTATCGTTTATTATATTAACTACTGATATTTTATTGTTGTCTTATTCTATTTACTTTTTTGCTTTTTAATTATTTTGATGTGCATGAGTTTCTAAATCGCTTGTAAAGCACTTTGAATTGCATTTGATTTGTGTGAAAGGTGCTATATAAATAAAATTTGATTGATTGATCACACACAAAGTGGTTAAATCTGACAATATAACATGATTTTGTATCATAACTTTCTCCCTTGTCTACCACTGTGTTGCCACACACATACACACACACACACACACAAATCTGCCCTTGTGCTTCATTCCCCAGCCTTGATACCATGGGGGCCGCATGCCTTAACTCAGCCATTACTCAAACACAAACTTAATCTTCTGCAAATCTATTTAAAATTGAAATTAAATTCAACCCCTAAACTTAAAATAGCTTCTTTAAGAAGTCAGGACAGGCCAAGAGTTTTTGTTTTGCAAATAATAACATGAAAACTTAAGACATGGTGTGATCATATGATTCCTGTGTATGTATGTTAGGAATGTTTGATACCTGATGCTCCTCAGCCTGAACATCCACTGGACCATACTTCTTTCCCTCTCATGTTTTGTGTATTTTAAGCACATATAAGAGCTGGTTGGCTGTAACTCTCCAGTGCACTGTTTGCTACATTGAGACTTACATTTTTATGATGCTATGATCAGTTTAAAAGCTTATTTTTAAAAAGACTTCAAGCCTAATGTCTGATTAAAAAAAAATTCATACATCAGACCGAAGTTATTTGCTCTACAAATATAAGCAACCAATGAACGTGATTGCTAATTCTTATGATGTCTTATATAAAACTCTTCCTGTGTTTGTGGGTGATGCATTTTATCATCAGCCTTAGTGTACCAGACAACAAATACGTGTGTCCTAGAGACCATGATTAGAGTTTAATATAAACACCCACAGGTATAATTGATCTGATAAGTTGTATTCATATTAGCTATCACAAGAACATCAGAACATGTACCTTCCCGGTGAAACAACCAGATAAATCTGAAAATACATTCATAATAAAGTGAGAGCTGGGCAGTGGAGAGAAGAGCAGAGGTTGAGGATATTATCTCTCAGCATAACTTCGTTATACTTTGCTCAAAAAGCCCCCATCTTCCTCTTACCCTTCAGGCGCTGTTGTGTAATATAATCAAAAGCTCTCATTTTGAACATGTTGTACCTTAGTGGACTACAGATGGGTTTAATTATTGTCTCTATAAGGACTGGTTTACCATGGTTTTTGCTCCAAAGCAGGACATTTTCTCATCCATTCCTTTTTTTTTTTTTTTTTTTTTTTGAGGTGAAATTAAACTAAGTGAACTAAAAAGTTTAGTTTTAGTTTGTGAACATTGAATTCACTCTTAAGAACTGGTTTTAACTGGTAATATTCTCGTACATTTGTCTTAGCCAAAGATAGATTTATTCACAATCTGATGCACATGAAGCAGAGACATTGTGGTTACAGAGTTTGTGACTCAGACCACTGATTCACCAAAACAGCTCATGCATGTCTTTTCTGCTTATCATTGTGAGTATTTAACATCCAGCACATATTGATCATCATGTTTCCAAGATATTTCGAAAAAAAAAATATTGCTGGTCACCGTGACACAGCATTTGTGAAAGTGTAGAGCAGTGATGTTTCAATCTCAGGCCAGTGTTACATCATGAAGCACAGTAACCTGATGTTCTCTCTGGGCTACACTGACGAGATATAATACTTCAACCTGGCAGCGTTTGTCAACAGAAGTCAATGGTCAGTCACTGTGAAGGTTAAGATAACTTGAACAGTGGCTGTTGGGTAATGTTATTATCATGTGAGATAAAGAATAAAGGTAACATTATTAATCCCATGTACTGATTGTTATTCCACACACAAAGTAGCTCATATCACCAGGGTAAAAGGTCAAATATCAAACACTTCCTTCTGCACTTGTGTATCTCTTAAAGAGAAGCCGAAATTATACCATTCAATTTTGCAAATTGATAGAAAATTTAAAAAAAAAATACACAAGACTCTTCACACTTATGGCATTACAGCATCATAGCATCATTTGTATTGTTAGCCTGTATCATTTTAGACAATCAAATGAATTATTATTACTTGGCTTATGGTGCATAGTGTCACTAAACCAAGCAGTTCAATCCCTGACTAGTGTTGCATCATAGTGGTACAGTCATTTGTCACCGTGAATTTGCAGGGTGGACGCTTTCTTTTCAGTGAGCAAAAGCATGATGCAAGATGCACCTGCTATTGCCTTCTACAGGATGTGTTGCTCTACTCATCGCACACATTCATTCAGAAAGTCCAAAATAGCAAGTGACTTCTACCCTAAACCATCCTAAATCACTACAAGCTGATTGGCTGTCAAAAGACTACTAATGCAGTGTAAGTCCACTCTACAACTAGTAATCATTAGAAGTTCAGTTCTTTTACATAATTGAAGTTGATGCATGTGGAGTACTGTTGTTTCAGTTATGGCCTTTATAGAGACTGGCTGAGGGAAATATCACCTGCACTTATTTGTTCAAAGGTTTCAGCAGTTCAGACCGCATTCTCTCGGGGAATGACATTGATATTTTTAAGGCCATCGACCTTACTTACTTTGTAAACACATATCCTGAGTCACTGTTTCAGGTACAGTGCATTTCTTAATGTATCTTTTTTATTCTCTCTCCCACACACACATTAATCCTAACCCCCTAACCCGAACCCCTCTAACCCTAATGTCACTTTTGGGGACATTACATAGACTTATATTAATTTCCTGGAGACTTACCCTAACCTTAACCACTGACCCAAAAATCAGCTTTTTCCAAATTGGTGACATGACTTTTGTCCCCAGTTGGACAAGCCGTCCCCAAATAACTGGTCTTTAGTCTGAAATTTTTCTCCGAAAGTAGCCTATGACAGACAGACACACACACCTTTCAGCAGAAAATATTTAACTCTTCAGTGTGTCATGCTTTCATAACATTTCCACAGCACACACCCTACACTGCAGTCGTTGTTACAGTATGGTCCAGCCCCTCAATAGAAAGAATTGATTATGCTGTAACACCCATTTCTCAAGCAAATAAAATAAACAGACTCAGGAAAAAGACAGACAGCACAATTTGAAGGGGAGTGTATTATTTCTTTGGACAGTGTTGCACTAGTGTTTGGGTTGAAGAACAAAGCAAGCAACTCCCTAAAAAACCTTCTTACCTCATAGAACAGATGTTTTTAATTATCCTCATGTGCCAACAATCCAGTCAAATATCTCACAACATTGCTGTATTTTTTTTTTTTTGTATTCAGGTCAATTTCATCTACAATTATACAAACACATGTAGACTAAACAATCTACACATCAGACAATAAAAGCAACATCTGATTTGAATTTACTAAAATGCATACTGGAGAAATCAGGATCTCTCTTCATAGTTCCAAATAGAAAAGGAAAATAATGATCAATATTCTGTAATATATTTTGACATTTCCATTGAAATAATACTCCCTCACTGGCCAGCAGAATTCAGGCTCATTGAACAGTTAAATAAGAAAATAAATACATAATTTACGTAAAATAAACTTTGTGGCATAGATTGTCTATTTAGTGTGTTATATCATACTTCATATTTGTCATTTACATACATATTCTTCTATTTTAGCCACATAATAACAAAACGATAACATTCTGTAGACAGAGCATTTTTTCTTTAACATTTCACAATGGTCACTGATCATGACTGCAGTACTGATCATACTTATCTACATCACCTAAAGTAGGACAAAGTTCATACAATCTTAATCTTTTACTCTAAACACCCTAACACTCTTTTACTCTTACTCTAAACAAATGTTGTGTATTTTTTTATTTTAAAGTAAAGAAAATACATAAATGCACTATGAAATGATTCAAATAATTATAGATTTATGCAAGCATAACTATCCTGCATTTTCTTCACCTAACGTTTACACGGAAGTTAAATTTTTATACTGTCCTTACCATGTTTTTCTAACAATTTTCACAGCCACGATTATGACAAAGAGGAGTCAAAAACAGCACTTTACGGCACAAAAATCACAGTACCGGAATGTAGAGTATGTCCAGCAGCAAACCATGCAAACACAGTCGCACTCCATTCACTGCCACTGCTAGCTACACACACACACACACACACACACACACACACACACGCCATCCCAAACACACACACACAACTCCATAAAAACACATACACACAAAAACTGATTATAGACACGCACACTGAGGTTACAGCTACAACAGTATACACTGTCCTATGCTAAGAGCCCAAAGGTAAATAGTGTCTAAGATGGTGCATCAGAGGTCACACGATACCAATGTTAACACATCTATCGTGACAGCACACTGTCAGGTAATGACCGGGATCAGTAAGGGAGGGTGAGAAAGAGAGAACAAATTTTAAAAAACGGTTAACTGAAAAGACAAAGCAAAAGTCAAAAACATACAAAAAGTGAAGCATTAAATATGACAATTCATGTATTTGAAATATCATATTTGCAATGTGATATTTCACAATAGTGGAACATGTCGGCTTTGTATTATACTACTAACAGTATAATACAAAGCTCTCTAGTAGCACTACATAGTAGAGTTTCTGCTCAAATTTGTTGGAGATATCCAGATTGATAACCAGTTAGTGTCTTTCTTGCTTTTGTGTTCCGGTTAAATTTGCTGCTGTGAAAGGCAAGATTTAGATTAAGGCCCATTAACTCACATAAAGGTATCTCTGTCAAAGCAATTGAAACATGTTTCTCCTGGGACGGATATTGCTATAGTTGTTAGTAAGTGGACCTAAGGCCAGCAAGTAATCACCAAGTTCTGGCAAGACAGCTGTGTCAGCTGACAGCTAGTCACCCACAGCCATCACATCTCACTGCACTGACTTGGCGGTCTATTTAAAGGCCTTTACACCCACATTCACTCTCTACACTGAAATGGCTTGTGGCAGGGGCCCCTAAACACCCCATCTCCACCTAATTTGGTTCTGTTTTGTTTTTATGCCCCCCTGGAGGTATTTTACTCCCATTGATGGATCATTTTAGATGCTCTCTGCATGTTACAGTATATATCATGTTGATGTGTAATACATACCAAATTGCCAAAGCAGGGAATGTAGAACCACACAGCCAAGTTCAACTGCATGGCTATCTCCATTTGCAGATTTGCAGAAACTAGTAACGCAAGTTGACAAAACTGATGTTTTCATTCTAAGATTCAGAATAAAATGTATTTTTGTCTCTATGGTCCTCTCGGTTTGAGTGGATTTGTTTCATAATAGATACATGTTCCACAACTAAAGCAAACAGTGAATGATACTATTTGTGAGCAATGTCTGTATCAAGTATGTCATGCTCCTTGTCTCAAGAGCTTTTTTTCGGTCACTTGTATGCAGTCTGCCAACATGACTGTCAGTGCAGAGCTTCAAACCGTTGTTGGAATATCGGGAAGTTAGTCTCTAAAAAGTATTAAGCAGCCATTACTCTACATGACCATAAATCCTTGAGAGTTTTCTAATGCAAGGTGTCAGTTCCCTGTACTGTCCACACCTGAGAACGGACAAAGATAGAAGAAACACAGGACAGAGTGAAAAGTTTACAAATAAAAAAATATACAATGTGCACAGCTTAATAAATCAACTCAAGGCAAAGTAAGCCTTCTGAATAAACCAGACGGCTGTTCCTGAAAAGGATGGCATAAGAAACTGTACATTTTCATTACAGAAAACATACAGTGCAGTGGATGTATCAAATGAAAGACACAACATTTGGCTATGTGACTTGTGACAACAGCAGGACTTGGTTGTGTATCACACCCCTGACCCCTCTGAGTCTTTGTCTTTCTCCCCAGGAACAGACAGCTGGCTGCTGCTGCCCTCTGCTGGGTGTACTGTGGACCCACTCTCAGCTGCCTCCATGGTGCTGGATGGAGAACCATCAGTGACATTTGGCTCTTTCATCTTGGCCTGTGTAGGACTGCCGGAGCGGCTGAGACTACGGCCGTGGCTGCCACTGCGATGGCTGCGGTGCTTGCTCTTGCGTGGACTGGGACTGCGGGACCTTGTCTTCATGAGGACAACAGTGCTATCGTCTTCGGAGCTGATGTCAGAGCTGTCTGAAGAACTGCTGTCAGGGTCTGAAGTAGGAAGCTGGATCTGGGGATAGATGAAGGAGAGGAAAAGAGTGGAATGAAAGAGGTGGAATATGGAGAAGAGAAAAGCAGAGGAAATGAAAACAAGTGTAAAGATGCAGTGGATGTGAATTCAGTAGCAGTCGTTGCTTAATCATACTTAATGTCAACTTGCAAAAGATAATGCATTTGATTATTTAAACCTCAACAATGCTGTATTGTGATTACCTGAAATGGCTCTGTTACACCCACAATGGTGCTCATATTGTTGCTATAGTAACCCAAGATAAAGTCCCCTGAGCCTTTGGGCAATTCTTCCTCAGTAAAGGCTACCTGGAAAACAGTTTGTAAGACATTAATTGAATGTGAAAGAAAATTGTCTCTGAAGAGAATTCAGCACACATCCAGGTTACCTGATGTTCTTGTCGAAGGAAATCAGCTTCCTCTTGCTTGGCCCAAATGTATCCCACATAGTCCTTGTGGTGTTTGAAACCCACCTAGGGCAACAGAGGCAAAATCACAAATAGTATCTACTTGATTAAAATTAGCTATGCACAGAAATATTTGTTATGCTACCGCTGATGGTTTACTGACATGGATTTATCATACATTATTTGGCCAGTAAAGGTAAGACTTGTTACCTTATAGAGTCCGATCCAGTCCCAGGAGCTTCGAGAAAAGTTGGGTGCCAGTTTGAATTTCGCTATGGCATCAGCAATGCTATTCCACTCGTCCTCCACTATGATTGTGACCAGGGGAATATCCACCTTGTAGGGGAACTACAGAGAACAACAAATATTTATTCAATGCCAAATTGATGTAAGGTTTCTAAAATAATATTAAATGAATCTGAGGGCTGGGGACTAAACCTCAATACTTTTTAGCATCAATTATTAAACACTGTTAAGTACTGAAAGTTGGCATCAAATGCCTGGTTACATTCTTAGTCCTGTTTACTTTTTTTGATCAGATATTTCCTCATTAAAATCAAAACCTTGTTAAGTTTAGACTGTATTTTATTAAGGCTCAAGTTCTTGTACGTAAAAAAAAGTAAAACAGAAACATATTTTGTTCAATTAACAAAGGGCTTTGAAGAAAAACATCAATGTTCTCAAACTAAGGAAACTTGGTAATTTTGGTGCCCAGCTGTAATGATACCCTGTCGATGTCGGTCCCTCACAGTGGTGCCTGGTGTGTCTCACCTGCAGGGTAAAGATGGATGAGACTGGTTTGTGGTCACTGACGATGTATTCCATGTGACTTCGGTAGCAGTGCTGCGTCACTTTGGTCCCACTGGTCAGCCCCGAAATGGAACCACGCTTCCCTGCACTGCCAGCAGGTGCGGTGGCTCTCAGGCGCCAGAGAATCCGGTCGGTCCACGCCGGTTTACGCTTCTTTCCACTGGGAGGGGGACAGAGAGAGAGACATGTAGAGAAATCTCTTACAACCATCCTTTAAAGTCAGAGGAAGTATGTGGAGGAAAGAAAAGAAAGGCATTCTCAAGGGTCCTCAGGCTAGTGAGAACCTTTCAGACAGGAGTGTTTAAATATTACTGAGCCAGACATTGAGATATCTGGTCAGTGGCCTAGAATTCAAAGCAGCGCCGCCAGCATCACCAACCTTGTGTCATATGTATTTGTCCCAACATCAAACTTGTAGGTAGGAGAGAACTTCAGTGGCCCCTCTTGGAATCCCTCCAACACTGTCTCACTGTCTTTGGCCATGTTTAGCTGTAACAATGAGAATCATTAGACATCACTCACCGAGGATTCCTCTTTCGCACTTAATGATAGCTCTTGTGAGTGGGTAGCAGGTGGGTAGCATATTTCTCTGTTGCCCTCTAGTGGTTCAACCTACACATATCACAGTCCACCAAATGATAAAAGACATTTTATCATCTACTTTCTGACTTTTCAGCATCATCTGAGCTTGTGAAGGGATAAGTCTTCACAAGTATTATTATATAAACTTATGTTTTTAGAATTAACAGCTTTTTGAAAAACAACTCTCAGTAGGTTTTCTTTACATAAACGCTACTTCTGCTGCTATGAAAAGATAAGATAAGGTACAAGTTCCATCTTTTCAGAGAGGGCACATGCAATGCAGTTTAAGTTAATTTTCACAATCTTCTATCATTGTAAATATCAGACAACCTTTATTTTTACCTGATCTTTTTCCCACAACACGGAAAACTTGTTGTTATCGATGGCTGATTTTACCACTTGCATATCCAGGTCGTCAATGCGGAAATTGAGATCCCCAAACCAGAATACCACACTGCAAAAACAGAGTAATGTAATAAATTCAAACAAGTGCGAGCACAAAACTGATTATGATAAGATTTCCCTTCACAGTGAACAACACCTGTATAGCTTTACTTTTCACAAATAAGATGAAAGTGAAAAGGGGTTATCAGTTTGTGTAGTCTCTGTCGTACAGTATTCAGACACGCAAGGCTTAGACACTGGACACCTGACCTCAGAATATCTGCATTTGAGTGCTTTATTAGTGCTTATCGGACAGATATATAAAACTGTATGTGTGTCCATGCATGTGGTAACGTACTCATGGTCAAGAACCCCGGTGGCAGCCTGGCCCTCAAACTGCTGCTGTTGCAGGATGCTCTCAAAGTCCTCCATGCGCTGCTCTGAGTTTTCCATGTGAGCTGGCAGGTGGCAGTTGAGGAAGCAGATGGTGTGACCGAACACAGACATGCGGGCACTCACGCCACCTTTATTCCCCTACAACACAGACAGGCAGATGAGAAGTTATTATATAAATGAGGAACCGCTAATAGACGAAGAGGGCGTTTGAATGTGTTGAATCAAAATTAATATTGTAAATAATGGAAAAGTGCTTAAAGCCAGTGATTGGTATATCAGTGTTTTCATTGTATTGAGTGGTGTCCATGTGTCTTTGCCACAGGAAAACAGGAAGTTTACTCATTAAGGACCATTGAGTGAATATTTAATGCTAACAGCAAAGTGCACAGTGGGGGGACAGGATGAGCCTGCAGATTTCTTCTGGCTGTTCTCCGAATTGCTCTGAGTCGATAAAACACAGAAGATGTTACAGTGTGAAGTCTGCAGATTGTGCTGACATGTTGTAGAAACATCTTTTTTTAAAGAATTAGTGCCTCTAAACAAAAATCTTGGATTGGATGGACTGGTTTCTTGTTTGTTAGAGTTTTGGTGCCATTAGTCAAAACAAATGTGATTTCAGTCTCTAACTTCATCTTGTCCAATTCTCATACCAGTCAAAATACATGGAAAAGAAATCACTAACCATTAGCATCAGTCAAGACTGTAGTTTGGCTTTGGTTCATTTTGTAATGAATGACTTTCGAAGCATTAACAACCGCTGGCTGTGAGATACAAACATCCTTATCTTATCCTATATCCTTATTTTCATAAAACTAGATGGAACAACATTTGACTAACAAATAACAAGGCCTGATATTGTGGTTGGTGTGCTGTTGCTCCAGTCTTTTATTCTATATATGTAAATACAGTATGTTAGGTCATTTGCATGAGCTCTATGCTCTGAGGATGCAACATCCTCACCAGCTCTGGATAAAGCAAACAAATTGCACAGTTACAAACCAAGCAGTATGTAAGAGGCAGGGTGTAGAAACTGTAATCGATCATTTGTCTTTCAAATCTATATCAGGGTATCCATGACAGATGCGACCTTAAATCTATTCACTCCCAAAGGGAACTGTAGTCCTTTGTACTGCTCTGTTTCTGTGGGCGAAGTTTCTATGGTCATCTCACCCAGTAACCCCCCAGTCCAGTGCGAGTGGTCTCAGTCTGGACTCCACGGAGGAAGGGCAGATGGTAGTACTTGGCAAAGATCAGTAGCAACAACCCCTGCATCCGCTGGGAGGTCACCTGAGGGACAAACAGTTGAGAAGTGACAGACATGAAGAACAAGATAACACAACATAAATAAGTACACAGTGAGGGTGATGAGGACCCATTTTACATAATTCTGCTAAGAGGACAGAAATTAAGTTCACTTTGCACAGAAAGATAACGGTGAATATCTCTTTTAGTTGCAGTGAAATTTCTATATGTAAATTCTCTCCAGCCTTGCTGTGTGTCCATTTCTGCTGCTCGGCTTCACTTTCTCCTCCCGTCCTCTTGTACTCTCCCTCTTTCTAACCCCTTGCATTTCCATTTTACCCTGCAGGAGCCTGTGGCCCAGCTCACCCACTACTTTACATGAAGCACTGCACATTAAGGAGGTCGTAGCTTGCGGTCTACTCTCACTATGGAAACAAACCACTTTGTAGGGGGAAATGTGATGTACACACTGTAGGCGCTTGATGGTCAGACCTTTCCTTTTTTAAAGCCTTCCACCATCATCTGATGTACTTCTTGTTATGCTACATCTATACATATGCAACTTTTGACATTTGTGAACTACTGGTATAAGAAAAGTGCGCATATTTTTCTACTGTGCAAGAGGGGCATTCACTAAGCCGAACGAGATAAGGTATTTGCATTCTATGTCAAGCCCCTCACCAGATATTTATGGTACTTCCCTCACTGTCTACACATCCCAACCCCCCAACCGCAGGCCGAAGAAGCATGATCACACCCCGTCTGAAATGCCCTGTGGGCAGTAATGGAGGCACACATCTCCACGTGACTGAAGACCCTCCCGAGTACTAACCGGCTATTTGAACGACTTTGTTGCGTAATGGATTCTACTGAACCGCAAAGTGGACCGACTTTATTTGTGGTATGTGTGTGGATGCAGACAATGAGTGTGTGTGTGTGTGCACTTGTGTAAAGTCTGAGAGAATGTACCTTTGCCTGTGTGGTTGAAAAGCATTTCTTATTAACATCAGTGAACATTGGTAGAGCTCCTGAAGGCTTCTATTTTGGCTTAGAACATAAGAGACATTTAAGCCCAAAGACAAGTGTGTGTGTGTGTGTGAGAGAGAAAGAGAGTACATGTGTGCAGCTGTGTATGTTTGACCTTGCAGAGCACACACATGACTGGAGAACTGAGCTGTGAGTAACATGTGTGATGTTAGCAGGGCCGCATGGGAATTTAGAGAAAGGAGCTCAGTGCAAAATAAAGGCTTCATGATTCCAGTCTCTCACGCTGACGACCACAAAAACATCCACACCCTCTTCCATAGTTCATCACCTAATTTGTTAGATTTTTGAAGAAACTATAAAAGCATGCCTGAGATTAGTTTTGACCATCACAAGTTTGTTGACATATGTGCCATAAGTATAGCTTTTGGTAATTATTTAACTTTAATAGAAATGCAGGTCTCTGTTATTCCTGTTATTCTAGAATTTGCCAAAACTATAAAAGATGATGTAACCTAAGTCCTTGTCAAATGTCTTGAAGGCTGTTAAATTTGGAAGCTTCAATTTTTTTTTACAATGCATGTTAAAATTATTCAGCTAGTGAATAAAGTGCTCAGTCAACATTTTTTAATTAAATGGTCAACCAAATAAATCACAAACGAAGCCTACTGCAACACATTCAATAGGGGTGCCATGCTGCAATTAGAGATTAGAGCCAGAAAAAAAAGTCTTTACAAATGTATGCATCTGAATGTAGCTTACTTAATCAGAAATAATGGTTACAATCAGCAACTGTGTGGTTAAAAAAAGTCCTGTTGGCTATGTGCTTCTGCAGCGAGGGGCTGATTTGACAACGCTTTCTTGCTGCCCTGCTTGCAGCCGATACAGTCTGAACCTGACAATGAGTCTTGGTGAGCAGACTGTCTCAGAGAGGAAAGAACGGATGAGGTGTCTTGTTACTACGTGTCTGTCCACCATGTCATAACTATACAGATTCCTACTGACACCGCCGTGTATCTCCCTCTACTTAAAGAGCTTGACCAACCAGCTCACAGCATTAATATCAGCACAAAGTACACAAAAAGGTCACAGCAAGATGATTTTGACGAGGTTTAAACTAGCGTAGCAGACCGTGAGATAGCTGGAGGACAGCATCAGTCTCACTGTCAGCGGCCCATCAACACTGACAACAACGTGATCCAAAAATAAAACTGCACCCTGGGAGACATTTGTCTAGCTTGTTCAGCTCGACAGCTGATTCACGCTCCCCGGCTCACCATGCCAACAGAGTCAAACATCGTTTCAGATGCAGCCAGATGAACACCAACTGCCAGCAACGGTATGTGCCTGTAAACACATAAAATATGCAAAATACCAGCACAGCAAATACCAGTATCCTACAGATATAAATATGGCCATGCTTTTAATGTTATACATGATATACAGAATGGAAAATATATTAGTATTTCCTGCATCATCTTACATTCAATATGTGCAGAATACTGTTAGGAAATTCACAGATTAAATTCGAGCTTTAAGTACATCTAGTATATTTGAGAGAGAGACCGGAAGACAGCGAGAGCTTGACTTTGCACAATGAGCATGGCAGCAGACAGCAGAAGATAGCAGATACGCTGACATTACATGCTTGTTATAAATTATCACTCCATCCGTTGCTCGGGGAACAAAATGAGCCGAAACAGCAGCAGGAAGCAGAGATCTCATCAGCGATCACGTAATGCGTACGCATGCTGTCTAGCATTTTAACATGAGAGCGAGCATATGTGTGTTTATAGAAAAGCCATTACTGACCAGCACATAACCAAAGGGGCTGAGTCTCTCCATGCAGACCTCGCTCCACTGGTCTGTGAAGAGGACATCTTTCAGCCTTTTGTTAATCATAGAGTTCACTTCCTGCAGCCTTGAAGAAAAAGAACACAGGGTCAACAGCAGGCAGAGACGTAGGAGGAAGTGATGAGAGGTGGCTTTGATAATTTAATGGATGATTAATAAATGGAAGAGAATCGTTGCCATAGGGAGAGAGACTACTCATTAGCGACATTGTCTGCACTGTCAATGTAGGACAAGTGAACATAAATGGACACTTCAGCTTTTATGTGAAAGAAACTGGATTGCTGCTGCCTCTCACCCAATGATGTACATGTCTGTGTTTCCATCACCCACGTTCAGCCCCAGCAAAGAAGTGATGTCATCAGGTGGCGTGGCCGAACCTACGTTCCAAGTGATGATGTGCACCCTGTTGACAAAGAGTGTTATGTAATATCTCTCAGAAACACTCTCCTACACACCACACTGTCATAACCTACAGACTGAGACCCTTGTATTAACACATCCTAATGTATCTTATATATTCTTATCTATATCTAATGAGCACAATATGCAACTTCTTGACTGTACATGTCATTTTAATTAGATGTCAATCATCTAATTACAGGCAAATGATTCTAATGTAATCTACTCAGTCATTCTGATTCATATGCAGAGCAAATTGCATGAAATTATTGATATATATTAATATTAAGTAAAAACAACAATACAATATACAATACACGCTAATTATCTGTGATGATGTGGACACCCAGGAGCTTCTCTTTCCATGAAAATAATTACCACCATAAATTAAGGTGGTTACCAGTGGTTCAAATCAAAGCATGTGTAAGGAGCCCTGTTACACATTTAATAATGGTAATTACAGTATTATTCATGCAATGCTATTTTATATATTGGGTGGCACCAAAACTAATACACTGGGTTTGACTCCACTGAACGCTATGAAACTCATGCCAGCGTCAGACATTTAGAAACAGTTTCATCCCACAGTCCAACACATGCAGGTCATGTGAATGGGAAACTCTAGATCACGCATAGAAACACAACACAAGGATTCATGTCTGTATAAAGAGATACTGTGGCTTCAAATGTTAAGATGGCAAGTAAGTTGCAGGCTGGCAAAATTTAGGAGAGTGATATTACTGACGGTGAGAGTAAATTATTTATCTGAATTTAATTTTTCTAGTTGTGAAAATACATAATAAGCTTCAAAAGTTGAAGAAAACAAATGTTTCCAGACACTGAAACTAATAATTGTGTTAAATGATTATCACAGTATTTAACAGAATTACCACATTCATATGTTAGCTGCTGTACAATCAGACAGCCTTGCGGTGTTAATTGTTAAAGTCTATAACAGTCTACATGTGCCAAGGCTAATCTTCCTCAGCTGTCTGGGAATGAAAGGCTATATGGAGGCATGCTGAGACATGAATGCTGGGACACACACACACACAAAGATCAGGGAACCTGCCTGAAGTCTTCCACAGCCTGGGCCTGAGTGTCAGCTGTACCTGCAACAGAGAGGGCTCTCTGTGCATGAGGGGTCAGGTGAGGAGGCACAGGCCTGCTAGCAGGTGGGTGGGGCACTGAGGCAGCCCTGACCGGATGGTGTCCCGGACCTTTAGGACCAGACTTGATGCTAGGCGCGGTACGGTCTCCTAAGGGTTTGACAGCTGCAGGGCGAGAGGGTTTGGGACGACTTGCCGCAGCGCCATCAGGAGTGCACTGGTCCTGGTTAGCCACTGGTGTGGGTTCGGGTTTGGGTTCATCTTTGGGTTCGGATATGTCTACAGAGCCCTCTACTTTGGCACTTCTCTGGGGCCGTCGAGGCCTGACAGAAGCAGGCTGGCTGGCAGTGGGATCTGTGGCTGGAGCTGCTGTATCGGTTGGAGGAGCTTCTACTGCTCCACTTGGGTTGTCTGCTTGCGTCTGGCTCTGGCTCTGATTACCTTGGTCCATTTCTTAAGATGTCTGCAACAGAGAAAATGATAGGAATGTTTCCATTTGTTAGAAGCACATTATGCTTGCATTTTAGGAATTTAACTCACACGCATCCACAACATCTTACACTAGTGAACCTGAAGATAACATTTTTCTGTGGCATCAAAATTACACGGAAGGATCCATACGAGGATTTATCTCCGTGAACATACAATGATCGTATAACGTAATGTAAAAGGAAAATAAAAAAAAGAAGCTAAGAAAAGAGGGAGGCCAAATTTCTGTCAGGAAATACTGGGCAGCACAACATGCAGCCTCTTTCACAAGTGACAAGTCTATTCAGCTGATGAGTGTGGGACTGTCATGAGATCCTGTTGACCCAGCACTGAGTGAGTCATTCAGGCTCCCACCATCACGACTGTTCAATTACCTGCCTTTTCATGGCCTTGAAAACAGATTATTCCAGCTGCACATAGTGATATAAGACATTTGAAAGAACAAAAAACATAAACACAAAAACTGGAGAGCAGGAGGATACTGTTCAAACCTCCTAGAGGTTTTGGATGGGAGATATGGAGAAAATAAGCCTGGACACAGCTGATCCTCTCTGCCTGTGCCTAATCTGCCTGCCAGTCCTCCAGTAACCAGGGAGATGCTCAGTCAGTTCATATCAGCTCAGAGCACCTGGCACACACTAACATGAGGAACCGCTGCATGGTCCAGAACAGCAAAAGTCAACAGCACGGAATAAACAACAACACTGACTGAGGTAGCTGCAGAGCTCAAGCAGACACAGAGAGCAAGAGATGACATAAATAAAGGAGGAATTTAAAAAGGTATACTGGGCAGGATTTCCCTAAAAAACAATGTATAGGCTCATACAAAAGTCTCTCAATCATCACTTATGATCCACTAGAAGTATGTGGTGGTGTATTTATCTTCAGAGATCCTGACCTCTGCCTGTTCTTTCTTATTTTCTTATTATTTTTCTGGGTGTGTAGCCCACAGCAAATAACAGCGCACAGAGTGTGAGGTCAGGAGCTTACATCGCTGTCTCCATCTCTCGCTCCTCTGCTCCGCTCTGCTCTCTCTCTCTGTGTCTTTGAGCTGCAGGTCTGTGTGTCTGCTTGACCGAGGGCGGAGCCAAGCTACACACACACACATAGCAGAGAGGCCACAGCAGACAGGATGAAGCTCTGCATTCAAACAAAATCTGGCAATGTAGCACCTTCCCCCAAGGTTGTGTGGAGGTGTGGGCTTTAGAACATAACCACCATAAAACAATCAAAAATAATGTTTTATTCATCTGATTCATGGCTTTGTTCTTACCAGCGCCACTCACTCCCTTCATTCACTCTCTAACTTGATCTACTACCACTGCTTTCTCTCTCTCTCTCGCTCATTGAACTGGGGAGGAGGGGCCAACTTTGAATGCTGTGTGTTTACAAACACAAAATGATAAATCCTGCATAGTGTGCCTTTAAGCCAATTGACACAAGTAAAAATCCATTCAATTATCGCGTGAATAACGTCTGCTTTGATTTTCTCTTATGCTGATTGATATCACACAATAGTGATTCAAGAAACACCCAGTTTATACAAGGTTTTACTATTTCTGATTTAAATTCAAAAATACGTGAAGCAACAGCTACAGCAAATTGATGAAAAAAAAGATACTTACCATGATATTCAACATAGCTTAAGACAAGAGTGCTACCAACAGAAATTCAAACTTATGATAAATAATAATAAAGCAAACAAAGATTTCTCAGATGTAAAAAAAAAGAAGAAAATCAGCAAAGAGGAAAGGGAAGTAAATTAATAATTGACATGTCTGAGCCTTAAAAAAGCAGATTTGGGCACAAAACTGTGACAGCCCAACCCCATATCTGTTAGTCAGTGATGGTTACAGTTTAACACGTGTGGACCAGAAAATGCCACATTTTTATGAGAGTGAGGAGACACCTCGCCTTGTGACACTGAGTGCAGAGCCAAACCATGATACAAATATTAACCCATCATATCCCCCACATGGCTGAAATGACGTCCTGTGCAATATTTTTATACTCTCGGTCAGTAGTGAGAGAGGGTTTGTGCTGCTTGGGGACGGAGACACAACAGAGCTCTCTGAGAATTACTTACATGACCTTGAAGAAATGGAGGCCATGACTTTCATGCAGAGAGGGAAGCTGTGCTGTCTGTACTCCACATGTGCCCCAGAAACATGCTGGTCTTTCAGTCCACCAATAACCTGGTGCCTGCCTGGGCATAATGTATTCCTGTGGTCCATGTATGGCATTTAGTGGGTGGGTGGGGGGAGTGTGGAGGAGGGTGACGGGCCAATTGGGCACACGTGGGAGTGGGTGGGTGCAAAACGAGCCGAGGGAAGCGAGAGGGAGAGCCGAGTAAGACAGCCCATTCGGTGACAACATTGTGTCTCTTTGCAGAATGTCTCTAAATTGATCCTCTCACATTTCCCTCTGGCACTGTCTATTTTTCCAAGCTTTAATCCCTCTTCTCTCGCTCTCTTATCGTCCCCATGTCTCTAATCCTTTCTCTCTCCCCCCAGACTCGGTTGTTCCATCTTACCCACCTTCACTGTATGGGCACTGAGTCAAAAATGTTCCCCACCAATTAGGTTTTTTCCCCATCCTTTCACATTAAGCTGAGCGACTGTACTATTCCCAACCTAAAAACCGTCTCTTATTCCTCCTCTCCTCTGTCTCTGCGCTCTGAGGTGACACTTGTGCTCCTCCAGCGACGTGCTCTGTATTGTTTCCTTCAGCCAACCACCTCACAGTCACTATCAATGACGTCAACGTGCCACAGTCCCAGCGGCCACCGTCATAACAATTGGACATAGATCATAATCAGCAGTAATGTGGATCTGAGTACTCGGGAACATTGGGAAAAAAAAACAGGAATGTGAGTGAAAGTGACCATATGAATTAGAGTGTGTTTAAACCTTGGTGAGGGAAAGACATGGATAATTTAGGGTTGGGAGAAGCACATATAAAACCCTCTATGTCTGTGTTTAAGACTTCATGATAACACACTGCTATATATTATGTAAAATGTTAACATTTTTCTGCATTCTAAAAACTAAATACAATGCGGTTAACACACAAAAATGTTCATTTTCTGAATGTATGACAGAGGGAGAGCAAAATATTTGCTTTTATGGGAACAATCCTGACAGACTACCATTCCTTATTCCACTCACGTTCACATAGGAGAGAGTAGAATGATTTGATAATAACAAACGTCTCATGGTGTTTACATGCACACTCCGGAGGGCGAGAGAGCCAGGAAGGATGTAGTGTAACCCAAACAGCAGGCTGTAGAGAGCCTTCTTGGCTCCGCTCATGGGATTATTTGACAACACTGATAGTTTTGGATGACTGAGTCAAAAGCCATATCTTCACATAGCTCTTCCTCAGGAGTTAATGAGAAGGAAGTCATCTATATCATCACATTGTGTTATCTTTTATCTTAAATCCTCGGCTCTGCATGGTTGCCCTCTGTTGACTCAGTGATTCCACATTTTGTCCACCTCCTCTGTGTTTAATGTTAAAACTACAGCCGAGGAGTGTTGGTGTTCAGGGCCTCCAGGGCCATATGCCCCTGTGACAGGGATACTAATGATGACCCGGACAAAAATGACACCGGCAGCTGCTGCCACAGCTGTAAATGCCTCCTCTAGGTCCTAGTGCCACTCCTGTATCTGGGGCCTCATCTTTCTGATCAGGTCACAGCCTAGGGTAAATGACGTCAAAATGATTTTGCTTACAGTCTAACATTAAAGGCACGAGATGACAATGTAATGTATAATGTCTGTGCTGCAAAATTAAATTGTAAGATGAATTTCAGATTCTGTCAATTAACCACTGTAGAAATCAACCAAATGGAAACATTTATTTAAGCTTCATTGTGTTTTAAAAAGGCCTTCTGTACAGAAAAACGGCCACAATGTTGGTTCAGCTTCTGGTTTATCAAAATTTTGACTCAGTGTATATAAATTGCACAATATAAAGTAATTAAAATAAATATTTTCATCCAGCCCAACACATCTGTCTGTGAGGGAAACTGGCAATGGACTCACCTTAATTTGGGACAATAATAATTAATCAAATGTGCTTAGACTGACTCATGAGAGAGACTTAATGCTTGTGCTTGTGTCTGCATGTACATTGAAATCCAGTCTTACACAATCATGTTTCTTCCTGCCAAGCTTGCACTTTTAACAAGAGTGAAGAAATACATGCAAAGGGACTTGCCAAAAAGTTGTAAAAGGGGCACACGAGTCTTAACAGTAGTTAACTGTAACTACTGAGAAAACCTGTTAGGTGAGTGATAATCAGTGTGTTTCAAATTCAACTGTAGTACTGAATTTAACCCAGTTACAGATTATTACGCTCACAGCTAAATTCTCACTCAGTTTAGCTGCATGCAAACACATTTCCTCTGCATCTTGTTACTCTGTCATATTACATTATATCACATTATATTATTGCATACTACCAAGCACTGAACTGTATGGACTCATGACCCTGAGAGTAAAGGATAAATGGTCTCTGCTACGTTAGTGGAGCACATTGCTAATTTATAGAGTGACAGTTATCTGAAACAGCTCCTGACCACAGACAAATATGCAAATATTATCTAGCAGCTAAGAGAAGGCTTTTTGACAGGATGTGTCATTATATATTTTTAGAGCTGCAACGATTAGTTGATTAATCAATTAGTTGCCAACTATTAAATTAATGGCCAACTATTTTGATAATCAATTAATCATTTGGAGTCATTTTTTAAGAGACAAAAATGGCCAAATTCTCTCATTCAAGCTTCTCAAATGTGAATATTTTCTGGTTTATTTAGTCTTCTATATAGTAACCTGAATGTCTTTGGATGGTGGACTGTTGATCGGGACAAAAGAAGACATTTGAGGACATCATCTTGGACTTTGGGAAACAGCAATCAAGATTTTTAACTATTTTCTGACATTTTATGGACCAAACAACTAATCGAGTTACTTGCAGCCCTAGATATATGATATAAGCAGTTATGTAAACACTAGATCACACATCTACATTGTACAGTGTAAATGTAAGTGGATACTAGTAGCCTATGTGGCCAGTGGTACGTTACATATTTACATACTGTCAAAGAAATGACTAATGTCTTAGCTGAAAGAGGACAGCAGCAGATATAGTATCTGGCCTAATTACACTCCTGCTTCAAGGACAGTTTTTCTGTCTGGGGGGGGAAAAAAAGGATGACGGTCATTTTTTAATTCAGTGTTTTGCCATCAGATAGTATCTCAGACACATGGTTTGCTGTGGGTGCATACATCTGAGTGTGTGTCAAGAGATGAAGGAGTAAAATATCAGAGCCAGTCTATGTGTGTGCACATTTTAATTGTGATCAACATGATTTCTGGCATTAAAAAAAGGTGACAAAGGTGTGAATTCTGTTAAGTTTATCCTTAATTATCATCTTCTCACGTTTAAAAAAAACAAATGTTGTCACACAACTATGACCAATAGGCTATCAGCTCTCATGTAGAAACATCCCCAGCATGAGGATCAGTTTTCAGGGATGCATTTCTCGCAGCTGTCAAGATGAAACTAAAAGTAATTTATAGTATTTCATGTCTGGGGTGTTTTTTTTTTAAGATGTCACTATCACTGGTGATTTATAGACACAGGCCCATTACATTATAAATACTACTAACAGGTTTCAAGTCTAAACATAACGCATGCGTGTAGGTGATTAATCACCACCTACCTGTTTTGGTTCTTGTGGATTTTAAAAGCTGATGGATCTTGAGTGAAGCGTTTCTGCAGCAGATGTCAATGTCGGACAGCGCGGACCCTCGGTGGAGGATATGGATTTACGAGAAGCCCCCCCCCCTCTGCGAAACGTCAACTATAAAAAACACAGAACTTTGCTTTCCAGCCTCCTCCCAGATGAAACCATCGGCATCCCAGCGCCTCGCTTCCTGAGCGGGGAGATGACAGAGAGAAGGAGCAGGTGGGCTTGGAGCGATGCTGGCGACAGATTTGCAAGGCGGGCTACATCTCTCAGAAACAACACAAATGTCTCCTTCCTGTGGTTTAAAGACACAGGATGTAGCCGCGCGCACACGCCCGTGTCCCCGTGCCCTTCAAATTAAACAAGACTGTCCGGGACTTCCGTAAACGAGCAGCCGCTGCCTGCCGAGGATTGTCGGTTACTGATTACAGAGGAACCCGACTCTGACGCTCACAGATCCGCCACAGATAGAAGAGAAATGTCGGGGCAATTACGCCTACTGTACCAACGTGACGTCCGTTTGTGCGCTGAATGAATTATTTTTTGTTTTACGCTCGACGCTGGTTTCCAAAACATTATCAAGTTGTGTCTGGTTACGGGCCAAGTAACAGTGTAGATCTGACATGGGGATGACCGCTCTATATATTTAAAGTCTATGATAAAGCACCGCCGCCGCCTAGTGGTTGGTATGATGAAGTGCGTAACATAATTAGCCTATGAAGTGAGTGTATAAGGGCCTCGCCTCCCAATTAAGTAGATGCGCTTGCAGCTTTTTTTTTAAAGTTGCAATATGTAAGATTTGGCCACCCGCTACAAACAAATAGGGGGCAGCATATCACCAGAGAGCACATCCTCCTATCCCCATTTCATGTTTCATGTTTGGATAAACTGACCACATGCTGGGAATCTAAATGGTTACTTGCTCACCTGAAAAAATACTAAAACTTAATAAAGTGACATGTTAACAGTCCTGCAGCTGGCAGAAGCTGGCTCAAAAACTCTGCTATTGTCGCTGTGGTGGCTCGGGGCAGCACAACTGATTCTCATGTTGGACTGAGGACAGACTGAACGCTACAGTGACTTACCGTCACCTCTTGAAGTACAAAGTGGTATTACGAGACAGGACAGGCCGGGGCTAGCTGGTTAGCATGCTAACTTAAGTAGATATCTCCACAATACAATACACATGACATAACATCAAAACTGTTATTTTCTCCCATTCTGTTGATAATTTTTGTTAATTTTTAAATGTTTTAAACTAAAATTCTGGCCTTTGTAAGTGTCCTTTGTATTTTTATAACATTTTGCCCCCCCCCCTCCAAAAAAAAAAACATCCACCTGAGATTATTTTTAGCTGGATATAAGATTTGTTGCAGCCACCCTTAACTGCTCAGCTTGGACAAATGAGAGCAAGAGCAACATGTTGGGTCAAAGGTCAAGGTTATGCATGCTGATATTGTCATTACAGAAATTTATACTGCATGCTAAACACTCCCACCCCATTTAATTACATTTTCCCCTTGCCGTGCAATTCCACTATACTGTTCATACAGTTTTCTTTAATCATTTTCCATTTGTTTATGCTTGTAATTTAAAACATTTGTAAAATTAACACCAAAGATGCAACTTTTTGTAATTTTTTTCGCAAAGTAACATAGATGGACAGTAGTGTGCAAAAGTTTTAGGCATTAACAGTAAAGTGAGGATGCTTTCAAAAAAAGAATAGTTTTCATTTATCAATTAACATACAAAGTTTATACACTTACGTCTGTGTGTGTGTGTGTGTGTGTGTGTGTGTGACCACACTTTGCCTTTAAAACAGTACCAATTCTCCTTGGTTTTTCAAGGTACTCGGCGAGTCAGTTGTTCCTGCATCTTGGAGAAGTTGCCACAGTTCTTCTGTGGATTTTGGCATCTCAGTTGCTTCTGTGTCTTCAAGTAACCCCAGACTGACTCCATGATGTTGAGATCAGGGCTCTATGGGGGCCAAAACATCTGTTGCAGGACTCCTTGTGGATAAGAATTTAAACATGGCTAAAATGTTTGCACAGAACTGTATCTGTCTGTACAATTATAATACAAAGTAACATAGTGACAATTATGCAACTTCCAGTAAAGTTGATTAATAGACCCTTTTCACGGCAGACGTTTTGATTTGTCAAAGCAGGGAAAGCACAGGAGGAATTAATGACATTAATGATGGCTGCACTACATTTAGGTGAGTCAGTTTCAGCGCATATTGTACATGCTCACTCACTGACATCACTTACCAGGACAAGTAATGCACTGGAGCCATCGTTAGTCTTGTTAATTACATGTGCACTTTTCCTGCTTTGACAAGTCAAAATGTCTGCTGTGAAAAGGGTTCATTGCTTGTAATTTGGAACATTGTAACCAGCAACCTGCACTTTTGTTAATACATTACATGCAAATCTGTACTATAAACCACCTTTATTACATTTTTTCTACTTTTAGTTTTATTATATGTTAATTTAGTAGGTGATAGATATATATATTCATTTCACTATGTGTGTTAAGCATCTTTGGCATAAAATATTTCCTTTGGGATGAATAAAGTTCTATTTTATCTTACTGTAACTTCACTAAAGGCATTTATTTACATCTGAAACATGAGTCTCACTATTTTGTTTGTGTTAGTCTCCCATTGTGTTACTGATTATAATTCTAGTTAATCAGTCACCTGTAGAGCATTTTAAATTGAACTAATCTGTGGCCTAAAAGAGTTTTACAATCTGTGCAACACACAACAGCCTCTAACCTTAGACCTTCGATTCAGACAAGGAAAACTTCCCAAAATATCCTTTAACAGGAAAAAGTGAGAAACCTCAATAAAGCAACAGAGAAAGGATCCTTCTCACAGTACAGAGAAGATGCACTAGATATTGTATGCACTCTCCTGGAAATTGTTATACATTTAAAGTTTGAAAAATTGATTGGTGGAGAGAGTAAAATATCTCACAAAAAGGGTAATTTCTACATATTTCCCCTTCTGTCCAAACAATGACAAGGACAATTGGTCTTGTGACACGTAAGAGAGTAGTTTAATGATTTATTTCAGGAATTCATATGTCTCATAAAAAGTTAATATGCTACTGAAATTAGTATTACTATGCATATTTATTTTATTTAATGCTGGCTACATATTAACACTCTTTTACAGCTACACCATTATGTTCAGAGGAGCCCCATGAGGTTTTTTTACCCTTGAATCACCTCTGGTGTTAATGAGTCTTTAATTTAAGATTTCACACTAGGCAGGGTCAGAGCTAAAAGCATGAATGTGTTACACGTTTTGAGGCTACAGGAGTAACTGTATGTACAGATTTTAGAGAGCATTAGAGCTTATTTTTCTTACAGAGATCTACAAAGTTCTTTGTCACAGTTTAGGTAGTAATTTGGATTGTGCACGAACCTAAGAATCTGTCCCTGGTCCACTGTGACTATATGAAGTTTGATTCAGACTAGATTGGAAATTTGGACTGGAAATTCTTCAGGATGTCTCCAAAATGTATTAACACAGCAGCTTCACCTCCAAACAGAAGTCCTGCAGTGATGCCTGGATACAGACAGCAAGGCAGAATGTGCTGGATGTAATGAATTCTGGTTTATATTCACCTTTTCACTGGTTTTCTTGTGTCTTTTGTTCCCTCAAGGAAGTTTCACAGCTGATTATTTATATTAATATATGTGCTACACATAACAATGTCTAATTAAAGACATGCCAACAGTTATACAAGTATTAACACTTCTATATTTTGACACCAGTTTATTTCTTTCCCTCTAGGAAGCTGTCAGTCCTGAAAACACCTCTACACTGAGCCGAAGCATGGGATAAGATGTTGCTGTGGCAACACCCGAGGGTACCTCATCAGTCTTCACAACCTCTTAAATACATATGGCCTACGGCCACCTTTATAAAATTAACAAGACAAAAACTGTATCTCAGTGTGTGTGTGTGTGTGTGTGTGTATGTGTGTCCATCAATTTTTGCAATGGGATTAAAGGCTGTATTCATATTTTGTTTACGGACATAACAGCAAACTATGTGTCGCCCAGTAAGGCCAAAGCTTGTTGGAATAAAGCTGTGCAGTGAATGTGGTGAACCTGATGGGTGCCTGAAGCTACTAGTTGTGGAAATTATTGTTGATCAAAATGCAGAGGTAAATCAAGCACTGCTAGATGTGCTGGAAAGTTACACATACACTCATATACACTATTATGTCATCCTATATAACAGAAAACATGACCACCATTTTGACAAAAGTGCTTCAACTCAGCTTAGGACAGGTGCCCATGTTTCACACTAATATGTTGAAGAGATCTGCATGTGTGCTTATATTATTGATAAAATCATTCACCATGACCAATATCACATCTGATCATCAACTCTTTAACTTGTTCATCCCACATTCAAGTGTGATTTACTTCATGCAGTGTTTCCTGTGTGTCTCATTACCCTCAGGATCAATTTACCCAATTTTAACCTACATGTAGGAACTTGTCGCTTGATTATGCAGTAACGATTGTATAATATCTGTATTACAATATCAGTGATGTGAGTGCAATATCTTTATGCAGGCTATTCGTGTAAAATACAGTGGTGCTTGACCTTAAGAATTTTCTCTATGTCTGCATAAATATGACTTAAAACATAATCAGATTTTCATGCAACTCCTAAAACTAGAGAAAGGGAACCCAATTAAACAAATGAGACAAAAACATTGAACTTATTCATTTATTTATTGAGGAAAATGATCCAATCTTACATATTTGTGTGAGGCAAAAGTATGCAAACTCTTGCTTTCAGACCCCTTTTTGCAGCAGTAAGTTAAACTAAACATTTCCGGTAACTGTTTATTAGCTCTGCACATCAGCTTGGAGGAATTTTAGCCCATTCCTCCTTACAGAACAGTCTCAACTCAGGGATGTTGGTGGCCTTCTTTGCATGAACATTCTTTGGTTGAACGACGTGTATGTTTAGGGTCGTTGTCTTGCTGCATGACCCACTTTCTGTTGAGCTTCAGTTCATGGACAGATACCTTGACATTTTCCTGTAGAATTTGAAGGTACAACTCAGAACTCATAGCTCCATCAATGACTACAAGCTGTCCTGGTCCAGAGGCAGCAAAGCAGCCCAAACCATGATAATACCACCAGCATGTTTCACAGATGGGATAAGGTTCTTATGTAGGAATGCAGCGTTTGCTCGTCACCAAACATAGCTCTTCTCATTCAAGCCAAAAATTTCGATTTTGGCCTCATCCATCAACAGAACATTTTTCTAATTGCCTTCAGGCTTATCCATGCAGTCTTGAGCAAACTGTAGACAGGCAGCAATGTTATTTTGGACAATAGTGGCTTTCTCCTTGCACACTGACATTAGCTGCGGCAAGAGAGGCCTTTAGTTCCCTAGACTTTACCCTGGGGTCCTTTGTGACCTCCAGGACTATTACACGCCTTGTTCTTGGTATGATCACTCCTGGGGAGGGTAACAATGGTGTTGAATGTCCTCCATTTGTACACGATCTTCCTGACAGTCGACCGGTGGAGTTCAGACTCATTAGAAATGTAACATTTATGGGGCTAGAACAGTGGCAGTTATATTTTGGTATAGGAAATAAAAATTTGGCATTGAAAACAAAACCTGAACTGAAAAAGGAACACTTTTATTGGAAAAGGTTGTATTGGCACTGAAACAATTATTGGCACTGAAAAAACTTCCACTGAAAAATTAATTTTAAGAATTTTGATATATGATATAATTCCTTTGGAAGATAAATGTTGGTCTCAGATGAAATCTAATAATTGTAGCTGCCACATTAGTTTGTCTGAATTTAAAGCTTCATGTTTTTACTTATTTCATTTTATTTTAGGTGTTTTCACCATACTTACTGCAGTAGGCCTCCATAAGCACATGGGTATTTGTTGAGTACATCCTCCACGGGCATCCCTTCCATGATGTCACAAAAACTCCAGGAAAAATTTTGCACCATGTGGTCTTTGACAGTCGAGATGTCTGGATGTGTCTTCTGATACTCACTTTGTAGCACGTTTACATGGACCTCAACAGACGTTGATTCCTCCCCAACACACATTTCCTTTGGCAAAAGGACAGAGACAGATAGCTACATGCCAAAAGTCTGCACTCATTGTTCACTAAAGTGCTTTGGATAAAAAATATCCACTGAACTGCATGAACAATTTGAGACCTAGTGTACAGTTGGAGTATATGCAAAAAGATTAAATGCGTACTATATCTGCCTCATATTGTCTTGCATTAGGTGTAAAAGTGAAAGTGATTAAAAACATGAGAATGAATTATTGTAACGTCCCTTGATAAGCAGATAATAAGACGTTAGACGGTTTTCGCTGCAACTTTAATTTGCACAACACAGGTTACTGTGGGCAGTGGCCAACGCCAAAATAACAAAAAGACCCGCCGTGAACATGACACTACACTCTCACTAGCCTCTCGTAACATCAACTAACTGCCACGCGATCAACACAGGAAGAAGAAAGAACAACATTATATATATTTATACAGTCCATGGTTATCTCCCACTGATCACTGTTACAGGTAGCTCCCATGATGGACAACATGTTCACTGACAGTCTGGAAATATCAGTACTGCAACTCAACAGACTTTATGTCTGAACCAAACTAACGTTTCTTACAGTAACAATCATAATAGTTAAACACTAACATGAACACATATGGCAATGGACTGACAAATATCAGATTATCTGGCTGGAATGGGTTGCACTACTCAAGTCTGCATGGGCTCCATGAAGGAGTGTCAATGCATAAAATTAATAATTACAGAAAAACAAGTCCCCCTGGGGAATTGCAAAGAATGTTGAATGAAACGGTAAAAATACTTTGTAAAAAATAAAATAAACTAAATTGGGGAATAATGGTGATGGCAAGTGGAAGCATTTCAACTCTGCTACATTGCAGTTAGCAACTTGATTAAATGAACAAAATCATTCCGAAATAAAAAGTATCCTGTCACAGAGTTTAAGTTACTTGATTAAAAGACCAAATCGTTCTGAAATAGCTAATTAGCCTATCTAACAACAAGCCATAAATGTAGCTAGCTAATGTTAAGTTGTATCCTGAGTTAGGCTTGTTAACGTTAGCTAGCTAGCTAACAATAGCATGAAAAGAAACGTTAAGGTCCAGTTACTTACCCCTGAATTTTCTTGTCTCTTCTTGGTTAATTTTATATTCCATCTTCAATTATTTTTTTAATAAGTTCATCCGTGGACAAGCTTGACAAAGCAGGAAAACTAACCAACATTTTCACTGTCTCGTGCCATTTCATGTCTAGTAACACAATCGGGGATGAACCAGTTTGAACCGGGTTAAGCTTGTTAAAAGTACAATTATGTATCCTTTTCTGTCAGGAATGATTTTGTACCTTTAAAATAAAACAAAGGTGCACAGTTATCACCTTAAGGACCATTTCCGTACTTTACAGGGTACTTTTCTGATAAATGTACCTTTAGGTACAGAAATGATACCCCCATTTTTCTGCGTGTACCATTTAATTTATCATCACTTTTAAGACTTAATATGGGATACCACACTAGTTCACAAGAATGCATTACCTTGGATATCCCTTATATGAATACAGACCTGGGGAAAACTGTATTCACCTACTATGCTCCTCATAGGTGAACAAGCTTCCGGACCCCCTTAAATTAGACAAATTTTTATCCTTAGAACATTTTAAGATTCTGTTGGACGATGTTTTATATGATGAATGCTCCTGTTTTTCTCAATGTGTCTGTTTTATCCCTGTAATGTACTTTATATTACTGTCTTATATAATTTCTCTTGTGTTTGTGTTGTATTTATGTTTGGTATAAGATTGTTGGTTTTACATTTTTTACACTTTTTGTTATATGACTTGTTTTGGTTGTGTATTTACAAGCCACTACTGTAAATGAGAGCATTACTCTCAATTGGTTTCCCCTGAGTAAATAAAGGTTTTCTTCTTTTTCTAATAAATAAATGAAATGTAAGATTTTTGTCTCATTTGTTTGATTAACGTCTCTTTATTTTTAGGACTTGCATGACAATCAGATCACATTTTAGGTCATATTTGTGCAGAAGTACAGCAAATTCTACTTCGAATGCAGACTGCAAGGTGTGTGTGACCTCAGAATAATTCATATTTAAACTGAATGAAAATCATTGTTATAAGAAACATTTTCACTTTTATCAATCTGGATGTCACAGTAAACATTACAACATTATTAGTGAAAACAATGAAGGAAACTTCAGTATTGTGTGATGTGTACATGAGACTGTGTCCACAAACTGCGAGACAAAAGCGTGTTTGATTTCTGTGAGTAAAACTAAAGATCAGTACTGTCTGTGTGGTTTCTCTGAGCTCCAATCATTTATGTTATTCTGTCAAACATTTTGTGTGATCATTCAAACTGATTGAGCTGTTTCAACTGCATGATGTCAGTCTACAGAAGAATGTTTGTCTTCCTGTTATGATGTCAGCGTTTATGACAAATCCATTCTAGAATGTAAAGAGTCTATATGTGAGTTCCTCAGAACAGACACAATCTCTTCACCAGCTGAACAGACACACATTCGTCTTCAGAGAAAGTCATCTGTCAGACACTCAACAAGATTTTACATCTATCTCACGTTTTAGAACATTTTCAAGATCATCAGCCACCATGGAAAGACGAGAGAGTAGAGCCAGCAGGGTAAGATGTTCAAACCAGGACGTAACACTGCACCACTACACAAGACTATGCATGTTTTAATGGCTTTGTATTGTGTCTAAAGCTTAGATAAATACACTTTTTATCAGCACAGATGCAGTTTGTAATGAGATTACATTTCATACACATTTACAATATCATCTTAATTTAAACTCATCTCTCACAGTCAGTCAGATGAACACATGAATACATGAGAATGTCTGCCTGGATAAATACTTCAGATTAATATGAATACATAAACAATAAATAAAGGATTTATTGAAGGGTTCCAGTATAAAATGTAAATGTGATATCTATTTCCTCTCAGTACTAACAGATGACTGTTTTCCTGTAAGGAAAAATAGAGCCATTAGTGATATGAAAATATCTTCATGTATTTCTGTGTTTGTGTTGCACAGGACTACAACAGAGGAATGGAGGAGATGAGGAAATTGATGGAGGGTGAGATGAAGGAGAGGGAACAAAAGTTAAGGACCGCTGCTAAAATCATGGTCCTCAAGGAGAGGGAGACCTGGAGAAGTGACAGAGAGCAACTTCTGGAAAAGCTCTCTGTCACTGAGGAAGAAATCACGGCATTGAAGAGTGACCTCCAGGATGAAAAGGACAAGAACAGGAACAGAGAACAAGAGATCTGGTCTCTTCACTGCCAGCTCTCTTCTGAGAAAGAAAAGTACGACTCCGCCAATGCTCTCTGGTGGAGGAAGTTACACCAAGTGCTGGAAAAGGCAGCAGGGGGCATCAGACAGAGAGATGATCAAATCATCTCTCTTGAACGGAGCCTCCACGCTGAGAAAGAGAGCTGGCAGCAAAAAGTCAGCCAGCTGGAAGAGCTCCTCAGTGAAAAAGAGAGAGAAATCAGCAGGGCCAATAAAAAAAGAAGAGAACGTACCACGGCTCATATCGACACCTTAGCCCTGCTGAGTGAAACACAGTCAGCTTTGAAAGAAAGTCAACTGGCCTGTGATTCACTGGAGGAAAAACTCAGACAGCAGCTGACTGAAAAAATGGAGAAAGACCAGAGAGAGCTCTCAGAGAGAGTAGAGAGCCTCCGCAAGGAGCTCTCTGAGAGAGTCAGTAAGTGTAGAGAGGAGCTCTCCACAGTGTGCGAGACTTGGGAGAGGAGGTCACACCAGTGGAGGAAAGAGAAAAAACAACTGGAGGAGACGCTGCAGGCCAAACACGAGATTTGGATCCATGAGGAGGCGCAGATGAAAGAACAGATCCAGCGCCTCACCAACGACAACCTCCAGCTTCAGGTTTGCTGCCTCAGCTCATATTTTTAATTCTAACAATTGATTTCAGATCATTTCAGAGCTTTGAAACTGAACTCAAAATATTCTGTTTTTCTCTTTTCAGGAGCTCCTGATAAAAAAGGAGAAGAAGAAGCAGAAGAGCTTCTGGAGCTGGAGTCGCAGCAAATAACAACAGCTCCCTCTTTCCCCAAACCCCTCTCCCACCTCACCCACCTCTCTCCCTCTCCTACTCCTTCACACCCTCACCCTCACTCTATCCTCACCCTCACCCTCGCTCTACTCTCACCCTCACACTTACCCTTCCCTCACCCTCACTCTACCCTCATCCTTCCCCTTCCCCCACCCTTACCCTTACCCTTCCCTCATCCTTACCCTTCCCTCATCCTTACCCTTCCCCCACCCTTCTCCTTCCCCTTCCCCTCACCCTTATCCCTCTCTCCCTACATTTCTTCTTCCCTACATATATCTGTAAATCAGTCATTAAAATTCAGTGACTGTGACAGTTTTGAAGTTTTGTTTTTTAATTCCTGTGTTTTAAAGCAGCTGCTTGGGGCCTCCAAATGAATTAAGGCCCCAAAAGTCCCCTGTAACTGATAAATGATGATTTGTGACATTATTAGATTGTTACTGACGCATCAATGCGTAAGCAGCATTTTACTGTTGAAGAGGGTCCAGGTGGAGCCGGTCTGAGCTACTTTATAGTTGTGGCTCTGAAGCTGGAGTCAGGCCCCATCCAAGAGACCACAAGATCAATCACTCACAAGAGAGAAAAGAAGACAAAACCAAGTTCTGATACACAAATCTGTATCTAAAATTTAAACATTTTTTTCTGATCTTAGCTTTTTGTGAAATAATGAATCATGTGAACAGCTATTGAAACTAAATCATGCAGGAGGGGAAATGCTAACAAATCATTGACATATGAAATGTGACAAGGAGCCACAACTACACACTGATTTTATACAAGAGACACAACTACACACTGATTTTATACAAGAGACACAACTACACACTGATTTTTACAAGAGGTCAAACGCCAAAAAGGTTCAAAGCCACTGATTTAATGTAGAAATGTATTATATCAGGATAAGCCCCTTGAGACATATAAGATACCTTCTGTTTAAATTATTTGACGCTATATACATAAAAATTGAATTGAATTGAATAACAGTAGAGTAAAATGGTACAAGAATGGACATAGATCGATAAAAAAAGGTTGAGCTTATTGTTTCTAAAGATAAAACAGCCCTGCCTGCAGCGGCATATAAACCTAATAAAGAGGGAGGAAATAGAAGGCGATATTTATGAGTTTGTTTTATGAAATGATCTCTCTCCCTTTGAGAGTATTAACTACAGATTACACATCAAGTTATGTGATTATCCGTATCTTGATGGGAATCTCGCAGATAACCAATGGGCGCCCTCTCCACGCCTCTCTCCTCTGGGAGAAATACTTGACGTGGCAAGAGATCCGGACGTGACATAACTGCACATCTCCTCTCTCCTCCTCCTCCTCCTCCTCCTCCATTCAACTCAGTTACCTTCAGACGTCCGCAGGTAAACTGGTTCTGGAGGTCCTGGTCCGTGATCGGGCATCGGGAGAAATAATGTGGCTGATCGTGTTGGCCAGCTTTCTTCACTGCGCCTCGGCCTACAATGTGGATCTGAAGAAACTGGATGGGCTGGCGAAAGCGAGGGTGGAGGTACAGTAAGCCTTCATAACAGTCCGCTTCATATATTAAAGTAGGCGGGATTATATTTACGAGGATAGTATTAGTGCATTTTCTGAATCAGACTTGGGTAAATGTGTGAATGGATGCGTTTTATTTATTAGGTTGGGCGCATGCGTTATGTGAGCAGGATGAATAGCGCTGTAAACCTCCATGCGTTTACAATATGGTACCCAATAAAGCATACATGTCATTTCTATTTCATTAAATGTAAATCTGCTATACAGTGACTAGCTGATCATTTGAAAATGAACAGAAACAGAGGCTGCATAACAGGAGGTCGGATTCCTGTACCAAAGTTTCTGAAACTCTATTCTTCTTTTTGTGAGAGACCATAGTAGTTTTCCTCCAGGGTGTCACCTACTCACCGCCCTGCCAGCATCACTGAACAAAAGCATGCTATCTGTTGCTATTGTTGTGTTAGCCACACCTGCTACTCAATACCTTAGGCTCAGATTACTACAAAAATGGGTTACACATCCTTCCTGCAACCTGCAACCACAATCTGTGCTCTGTACATTGGGTGCAAGAACATTGTGTCTTTGAACAAAGAGACGAACCCAGAAACTGCAGTAAATTAGTTGCTCTACAGGGTAACCTGTGATGTGTGTGTGTGTGCGTGTAAGCAGAAAGACACATTTCAGTGGCTGAAACATTTCATTGCCTCAATGTCATGTTCTGTCTCTTCCCAGACATGTGGTGGATGACAGCTGAATCGGCTCAGAGAGGTAAGCTGCCCTCTGTAATGTTATCAACAGGAACAAAACGGACATGAGTGCACCGTGAGCCACTGTCAGAGGCAGACTGAAGCCTAATCCCTGCCTAAATGTGTTTGCTCACTGGGAAACATTTTACATTTAACATCTAGGATTTCACATAATCCTCTGACAAATCTGTCACTGAAACCAGCCCTGTGTGAAAAAACATTAATCCTCACTTCTGTCCGCAGGTCAAAGCCTTCGTAGTCCAGGATATTCCTCTTTAGTATCCTTTGACTCCAGTACATCGCTGTTCCTAAATATGTTTGTTTAACAGTTACATACTGTACAAAATCAAGCATTTTCTGTCTGCCCATCCTTGACCTCTTCCACCTCAGCCATAACCTGGTGATGAAGCACATTCCTGGAGCCGACCCTGAGCTTGTCCTCCTGAACCACTACTTTGAAGAGCTGGATGTAAGTCCTCCATCTGTGATGGGTTTATTTTGCACTGGTCTTGTTTTGGAATATATTATAGCATCTATGTGAAAAATCTTTATAACATCTATAAAATGACTTGATGGAAAAAATTTTGTTGGAGAAAATTATCATAATTTAATAACATATTAGTAATATAACATAATTTTAAAACAACTTTTTAAATCATTGTTGCTTTATCATATTCCAAGAGTTTAATCAAAGTACAATTGTTGTGTCATTTAAAGCTACACTAATCAGTTTTTGGCCACAAGAGGGCAGAATATGTTGACATTTACCCACCTTTGACCTTATAAAACTGTTACATGTTAGCAAGTGTGTTAGCAAACAATGCATATTTACACATTGAGCAGACACAGAGAAACATCTGCATTTATTTGGAGTTGTATTTCTGGCCACCACCTCTTGGTCTGTTTTTGGAGAAAAGTATCTGGATCTTTAGTAGCTAAGTGCTCAACTTTGTTCAATATAGCTGTTCCTAACCTTGTATTTTGTTTGTTGCTTGGCAGGTAGCATACAATGAGTTTAACAGAGCTAAAGAGGAGGTGCAGGGTTGGATGACAATACTCTATGAGCGACATCATTGTTTACAAAAAATATTGATTAGCAGAGTTTTAAAGGTGCAGTAAATGACATTGAACCTCACTGGATGTCAGCAAACAACTATTTGCTATGCAAGAATATAGTGGAGTAATGGTGATCTGAGCAGTGAGTGAAGTCACCCTCCCTCTATGTGTGTGTTGTTATCTGAGCCTCTCTGTTGTTTGTTTTGGTAGCTGCTCCAGCCATGTGTGCATGTTAGTGTGTGTGAGTCTCTCCGTGTCCTCCACATCCGTTTCCAGGATCCGCTTCACAAACTTTCTCAAATGACAGCTAAACATTACACTAAAATTTGTTTCTGAAAGCATTTGAGGTGAGAAATAGGCAGTGCAGTAACAGAATCTTGATCCATATTTGATCAGCACCGCCCAGTTGAACAGATCTGAGTTTCCTGAGTTGTCGGCTTTTGTTTTTTTTCCAACTTTATTGCATAAACGACACGTTTGTTTTGGTCTGAGATGTCGGTGCTATAGTGCAACATCTAGTAGCTGAATGTTGTGTATTGCTACTTTAACTTTGCCTTTCATCATTAAAGCCTAAGGCTGAATCCAAATGTTCAGACTCCACCACACTTGCAGACTTACGGACTTTGCGGGTGCGTTCCCGGGAAGTCTCTGAGTGCTGAGAGCTGTCCAAATCCACATCTCATCAAGCCCACTGCCAGAGAGTCCACTCGGGTGCAGACTTCACCAGACTTCGCTTGGAAAATTACCCATAATCCTGTAGCAATAGGCTATAAAGTTACAATGTAAAAGAAAATAATAATACTAATTATTATGATCAAAAAACAACAATGATCACAATATTAATAATAATAGGTTATGTAAACTGTTTACTTTTGATGACATTTGCTTTAACTTTTGTTGTATAAATTAACTGATGTGAGGTATAATGTACAGACAGAATAATAGGCCTATAGGCCTAATAACTTTGTCTGTGAATTCGTCTATTATAATCTTCTAAACTAGACGGGCAAAGGTTGGTTTTTGTCCATTTACAATGTGAAGGTCCTCAGTTGAGGATTTCTTGTGAATATAATATTAGCTGTGTAGCAGTTCATGTGAAGGGAAAATCTGACTGAGCATTCTGACCCGATTTGTTGAGAGTGAATCAGCAGAAAAACACAGAGTCACAGGGTCAGGAATTTCAATTTATCTCCATGGGAACACTGGAGTTCTTCAGTTCTGTCTCAGAGCGCCATTGTATCCCCTTGGGGCCCAGGACTCTCGAAAACTTGACGTGATGACAGTGAATACGTCACAGTGCGTATGACTGAAGTCCGTAAGTCCAGAGGGTTGACATTTGGATTCAGACATTGTCTCATACCATCAATACTCATCCTCCATAATTCATAGGCTCCTATTATTTTCAAAAATATGTTAACGATGTAACAGTAAAAATGACTGTAAAGAGAATGATCCTTTAACCCGTGTGTTTCCTCAACAGCGGATCGCCTTGTCTGACATGACACGCTCAGAGATCAACGAGCTGCTGGGGAAACTGGGCTTCTACAAGAAGGCTCAACCTGAGGACGAGGTGCCGGAGGAGTTCCGCTTCTCTCCTGCCAAAGATAGCCCGTTCAAAGATGAGCCAGAGTACAAGCCCTCTACTTCCTCTCTTGTCACTGAGAACACCTCCTCTGATCCAGACTCCGAAGTCAAGCACACTGACCTATAACTTGTCAGAGTGGAGAAAAGTAGGAATCTCACAGTAACACTATGTTCCAAGGCTGCTCCATGACCAGCTGGTTATTGCAGAAATGCTTGTAATTTCACAGCCAGGCCAGCAGATCATGGATCAGCCCTTGGGGAAGGACAAAATCTTAGCATCAGCAAAAGGCCTTCAAAGGTCCACAGTCTGAATTTGCACATATTTTTCTTGCTATTTGTTCTTTTTTTCAGCGCTAATATCCCAACAGGCTGGTTTGTGAGTGCTTTTCTATGACTGGAAGTGTGTATGTTTGATTTGTGACATCATGTGTCTGCTGTCGTAAGTATTCCTGCCTCACTTGAGCTCTTGTGTGTCTTGATTGCTTCCTACTCACTGTGAAACTGAATGAAGCCTCAGGCTAAAAATCGTATGACTGGCCTGGGGTTGATGTTACATGTTCATCTGGGTTGGGCTGATGCACACAAGAAGATTCAAGATGGGGTTGTCAAGGAAGAAAATAATAAAATATTTCAAAAAAATGAATCTCAGCCCTGGTCCTTGAAGAATGGAATCATGTTTATGTCTGTTTCCTTTTACACTGCAAAGACATGCAGTTTTGGCTGAAAGCCCACATAGTTGAATAAGCATGTTTGTGTCTTCGCCCTGTAATAGTCTGTCAACCAGTCCATTGCATGCTGGGATAGGACCCAGCCTGTTTTATGGCCCTCAATAAGAATAATCTGGTGTGGAAAATGAAAACGTTAAGTGTTTTATGAGACGATTCAGAGCAATAATCCCCCACAAACCAATTCATTTCTCCAATTGGTTTAATTGTTAATTCACATTAACTGCGGTGCACAGAAACATGAAATTATGATGTGTTCAAGCTCTTATGTACAGCACTC
Organism: Thunnus thynnus; assembly: GCF_963924715.1. Lineage (NCBI taxonomy): Eukaryota > Metazoa > Chordata > Actinopteri > Scombriformes > Scombridae > Thunnus > Thunnus thynnus. The sequence goes on from NC_089518.1 coordinate 21,851,203, forward strand.
ACTGCTTCGTGGAAGGTATTTTTTTTCTCAGTTGGCAGCAGTGGAATATTTCTCAAATAATTTCTGCAAATCTACAAAATATAGCATGAAGATCTGAAAACCAATCAAATTTTAGACATCTTCTCAAAGGAACCTTAATTGTACAAACGAAAATAAAAATCTTCAATTAAAAATTTTCCTTTGTTTCATGTTGTAAAATATACATTGGCAATTATGCTCAGTCATGATAGCTCATGTTTAAACTTGTGGCTGATGGAGCTGAAAGCCGGCTTTCATCAAGCCCAGAAATGTGACCCAAAAGTGACAATTTGTTTCACAAACACTGCGGTAGCTTGAGCTTATTGACTTACTTTAAACAAAACTTTAAAAGCGTCATTTACACACTAACAAAATTTAAAAAAAAAAAAAATCATATATATTTAAAAAAAAATCTACTCAAGCATAAATAAAGAGCCCTCTAAAAGAGCTGTGTGTGAGTGTGTTTGGCAGGGCGAGGCAGTGATGCTGGAGGATGATGGCGGCATTGCTGTGAAATTTTTTTGTACATCTGCTGTAAAGACACAATTCAGATACAATTCAGCGGTATGACAGAGTGACTGTAAGCACAATTCCTGTTTTTTTTTTCTACCTGAATGAAAAACGAGTTGCTGCAAGCATTTTGCTGTTAGAATCACATCATGATACAGTAATACAGGAGGAGGGAAAAAATTAAAAAACATCTGAAACATCTCTGTGGCACTGTAGAGTTCAGAGAGGTGAGCTTATTCAGCACTGGACTGCGACGAGAAGGTTGCATCCATTTGAAAAATGAAATTGTATTGTATTAAATAGTAATATCCTAATTGATGACATCACCATGAGAATAATAACTTAATTAAAATATTTAAAGCAACCAGAGTTTGGTTAAAAAATGAAAAAAGTACCAAAGTGGAAACCAAATAATGCATCGTATGGTTGGATATATTTTTCTTCTTCACTGGAATCACCAAAAGCAATGCTTACAAATTACTATAGTTACAAAAATGGAGCGGAGGAAAATATAGGTATAAATAATTTAAAAAGGGGAATACTATAAATAATATTTCTCTTTTATCTCTTGAGGTGTCTCTCAGCACGTGTGCATAGTGACACAGTTACTGCATGTTGAATACTAACGGGTACAAAGAGGAGATTGAGTACAAAAAAACAATGTACTAAAATTTCAAAGCTTAAAAATGTAGTTTTATAAAAACTTTGGCGCCCTCTCACTAGGAAATGTGCGAAAAAATGAATACACATCACCACTGCCAACAAAGATAATAAGCAAACTGACACACACAAACACACACACAATCCCCAGCTTGTCCATCGGAGATGTGCAACTCTGTGACCCAGCCCGTCAGCGTAGAGTCGGTCATCAGATGAAGATGTAGCCGGGGACGGAGGGGTGGGGGAGGGGTAGGGGTGCCTGGTTACAACCCCCGTTGTGAACGCCACGTCAAAGATGAATGCTCACTGAGCACAGGTCAGAGGTCACAGGGCCGACCCATGGACATCTCGTATCTGCGCAGGTGGTTGACCAGAGACTGTACGTAGGTGAAGACACATTTGGAGTCGGGTTTATTACCCATGATCATCATGTCCTCCACTTCCAGCAAAGGCATGCAGTTGGCATAGGTCCTGAGGAACAGGCATACAAGAGACAGTCTGTATGAGACAGAGAAGGATGAACGGAGAGGATGGGCGAGGGCCAGAGATGGAGGAAGGAGGAGAATACTCTTCTCCACGGATTCCCAACTGTTCATATCATTGCTCACTCATGATTATTTATATTTATTCATTTATCATGTGCTTATTCGTGGTTGTTAAGCAACGCTTTCTCTGTTGTTGGAGTTATTCTCTACTTTTCTCTACTATCTTTTCCTTAAACCATTCTGTGGAAACCCCTTTAAAAGCTCTCCATAAATAAACATGACTAATGGTATGTATTTAAATAAACAGTTTTAGGGAGAAAGACCTCACATGTGAGGGATGCAGAGAGTGACCACTGGGTGGCATTATATGCACGTATTGTAAACCCTCACAGACATCACACACAAGGTAGAGTGACAGGAAGAGCACCGGGGTAACACTGTTGCATGCGAAAATAAATGTCAAAAACATAAAATCTAATTTGTTATTTTAGGGACTGTAGACATTCGTCATTCTGCACTTTTACTGTTAACAGTACCTTTAAAAGCCTTTAAGAGCCTAATGCATAAACACCTGTAAACTCACATTTGATAAAAAGTCAATGGACAACACCCAGCCTCTGTTCTCTGCTTTGTTTCTTGACTCCTCTGTTTGAAACACTGTGATACAGTAGTTCCTTTTAAAGTGTTGAGCTGCAGATGAACCTGGCTCTCTGCCTAGGCCATAGTTTGGCTATGCAGAAATGCACACACACACGCACACACACACACACACGCACACACACATACGCATACCATGTTTGGTTCTTCAGACCTCAGTAGCTCCAAATTAACATGAACATCCAAAAGCAACAGAATTTTCCAAAAACATCATGTTTGATATAAATCCTATCAGCTGCTTAAAACATGCAGTTACACACATTCTCTCTCTCTCTCTCTCTCTCTCTCACACACAAACACACACACACCCTCCATCCCATTAAGTCTACCAGAACCAAATTGAGGTTCCTTCGCAGGCTTTCCCCTCTCTCACCATGGGTTCAGTTTTAGGTGGGGTGCGACTTTAGGAGGAGTTTTTGGTTTTAACCAGGCCCTTCGTCACCAGACCCCTGTAGAACTCCTGCAGGTACGTGTACACACACTTCCAATCCGGCTCACGCATCTTCACCATGTCGTCCACATCCAACAGCTGGGGACAGTCCACTAGTTTCCTGCACCCGGCAGAGGGAGCAGGAGGAGAGAGAGGTGGGGGAGGAAGGTAGACCCAAATGGACAGAAATAAAGTAGAGGACCAGGGTGAAGATATAGATAAGAAGAAGAGAGAAACAACAGCACAGAGATAGTGGTCAGAGTGTGGGAAAAAAAAAGGAAGGAAGGAGGAAGGGAAGGAAAAAAAAACAGATAAAGCAGTGAGCAGCCAAATGAAAAAGAATCAGGGTGAAGAGACAGAGGGAGAGAGAAAAGACACAAAAATAAACAACATCATTACATTCTCTGTGTTCACAAATACATCCATGAGTCGACATGCTTCATGAACATCATGATACGTACAGTATGTGGCATACACACATACATAACAAAACGTCAAATGAGCGTCAGATGATGCTCATTTAGCCTTTTTGTTTGTTTGTTGTTTTTTTCGGTGCACTAAGACAAGAGACTTTGGAGCATTTCAATACGACTACAAACTCTAAGAAATACAAGACATGATGAAAAAAACAACAAGGATTCCTCAAATACACAAAGATACAATCACATGGTGACTCTGAAAGCACACTGGTGAACAGGAAGGTATGTGTGCGTGTTGGGATTCAAGATAAAACTGCCAGACACACAGCCGGGAGGGTCGGGAGTGCCCAGGGAAGTGAGTGATAGTGCAACACAAACGTGGAAAGATGGGGGGCTGTGGTTGAGTGACAGTCCGGTGTTGAGGACATAAATGATTAATATCAACATCAGCATGGACATTACCCTACTAGGAGAATGTGAACACGCACACACACACACACACAGGTGGGTGGAGGGCATCACAAGTGAAAACGGTGTGATGCGAGAGAGACGAGAAAGAGAGAGAAAAAAGGGAGAGAGGAGAGATTAGAAGTAAAAAAAAAGGAGGGGGGGAAATAATCGGAGGCGCAGCTGAGAAGCTCGTCCACTTTTTAACCTGGTGGTTGTTTGGGTTGGGTTTGCTCACGGGTCTCTGGTTTAGAGCAGTGACGACATGGAGGGTATCACAGCAGTTACTCATAGTAGAGGACAGATGGAGAGTGGAGGTTTAGAGGTGGAGTAATTAGAGTAGTAGCAGTTATGGGGCTCGCTCAGCCTTGAGGGGGGGTTCGATACACCTGGGAGAGACAGGGAAAGTTAACATTCGGACATCAGTCAAGGAGCCACGTGACTTTGACATGTTTTTGGGTCCGTCTCTGTACTTCAGGCTCATGTAGATGTTACTATAGATAACTAATGTATTGAGAGGGATGAGAGAGGGAAGGAAAAATCTGTGAAACGCAAACAGAGGGAAATGTATTGGTTTGGGGCGAGGAGCAGCACCGGCTTGGATATTCATTGTTTACTCTGCCTTAGTTGGAAGATAATGTCTATATCTTTAAGCCTGAGAGGAACGCTAACCCTGCAGAGGCTGTCAGGATATTCGTCCGCTGGTTTCTCCACATATTCTTCACATTTTCTCTGTCAAGCGTAACAAAAACAAAAGTTTCACTGCAGTTGATGTGGTTTCTCCATGAGTGCAAGTAAGACGTCTGGTGGTCTCACTTGCAGTCAAAACTCAACAACAACAGAACGGATGTGGTTAGCGCACGTTACTGGGGAAAAACAGGTTTTGTGTTTATACTCACTCTGCAGTGCTGAAGGCCACCTCAAAGTTTTGCCGGCGGTTGTTGGGGCTCAGCGAGTCGTAGTCGAAGGATTCAGGAAAGAAATTGTGCACCAACGCACAGAATGCCATGCCATTGCTCCAACTGGATGAAAAATTCTGAATATCCACATGCTGATGGAGAGTAAACACAGAATAGATATAAAAGCAGTGATAGATACATCATGGAAACATTCCACAAGGTAGAAAAATATTATCTCTGCCTATCTCCCCTTAATCATCAGGCTCAGCTACGGCTTTTTTGGCACTACACAAGCAGTGGGTTTCTGTGGCCGCTTGGCTTACCTCATATGAGCGGGTCTTGGCACGGCACCAGTCGAGCAGCATCTGCTTGATGGAGTTTGCGTTGGGCACACCGAAACTGGTGGAACGCTGAACCTTGTTTACCTTGGCGACCGCCTGATTTCCAGGGCTATAGAAAAGTGTTTGGTGTTTGTTAATATTTACACGCTTTGATTTACTCCTTTTCTTTGTTTGGTGGTATTACGTCTCTGTTTATCCTTACCCGCCTCCCTCCTTCTCCAGCTTTTCTATCATGGCTTTGCGGGCCTGCATTGCAGAGGTCTTTGGCAAAGTCTGAGCCCTCATCAGCTCCTTGCGCCTCTCCGCCTGCCTACGCTCCACAGCAGCCAAGCCGCCGCCGCGAGACGACGAGTCGTCCTCACGATCAAACACACTGGAGCAGCGACACGTACAGCAAAGTTAATTTGTGAAGGTGTACAGACTTTGAAATTTGTGTAAATACTGTGTTGAGGCTTCACAACCCACCTGCCCACTTTTTTGCTTGTGTTAGAGGAGGAGGAAGAAGTGGAAGAGGTGAAGCTGTATGATTTTGACTGGACCGTCCCTCCTGAAATGCAGAGAGAAACATGTTTTTATAAACAGACACACAGATTTATGACTGATACTAGTGATAAGACTGCAATGACTATACAATGATGTAAAAGTGTTAAATAAAGTGACTTACTGTCCGTTTTCTGCACATAATTGGCCTCGACGATGGTGCTGCGCGTTGATCTGTTACCGTCATCTGAACACACACACAAACACTCATCAGCTTATTTACATGACACAGCACAGGGTCAGTTTCATGTCAAGTGTTCTTATCATTTAATTTTCATCCCCTTTTATGGTTTACTTTTTATTGTCACAATTTGCCAACTTGTTTTTCCCTTTTTCGCCCCTAAGATGAATTTTTGTGTCTGGGGACTGTGAATAAGAATTGGTTTCATGTGGACTTGTGTGGTTAAATACAGATTGTAAAGAAAGTTTAAGAAAGTTTAAGAAATATTCCAAAAAAATAGAACAGAAGAACAGGAAAGAAGAGAAGACAAGAGAAGACAAGAGAAGAAGAAAGAAAAAAAATAAGAGAATAAAGGAGAAAATTAACTACCAGACTGTGTGAAGCGGTTTGTCTTGGTGACTTGGCTGAGGGTGGAGCCATCCGCCGCCTTCTCCACCTTCTTCATCACCACCTCTCCCGCTCCGACCCCTGGGCGACCTTTCTGTGAACGTTCCTCTCTCTGCTGCCGGAGCTCCTGCAGACGGGTCTCTCGCTCCTTTTCTCTCTGGTCTGGGATTGGAGAGGAGAGGAGAGGAGAAGGGGGACAGAGAGGTAGCGGGGAAGGTGGAGAGATGATGTCAGTGGAAAAAGAAGAGGAGGAGGACAAGAGGTCCTAAATAAGCTGACAGCACCTCATCTGACTGCCACAAAGATGGATTAAAACAGAGCTTCCAAATTTGAGGCGATACAGTTCAGGATTCTTTCCACAGTACCGTAAAATTCCTCTGAGCACACAAACACCCACAGGTGGGAGGCTCGCAGCTGAGCCAAAGCTGTCAAGTAATATGTACTGCGCAAACATCACAGATCAAAAGACAGCAACACTCTGATCGTCCCCTGAAGAAGGATGTGCCAAGTTCAACAATGTACAGAATACTGATACCTGGTAACGCCACTGTGTGTGTATGTGCATGCGTTTAAATATATTATGAAATGTATTCTTAGAGATTTATTTTAAACGCTTCAATTACTACTGTCAGGACATTTTGTGCAACTGTCCGCTTAACCAGATGTCTTGTGAAACCATATGGTGAGTGCCTACTGTGAGACTAAACTGAACACGGACGGGGGGACATTTCAATTCCGAGGTTACAGCACGCTCCGGTGAGTGTGAGACACTTCAACACATGAGAATCAACGTTCATGCAAAAACCGTTAACATATCCTGCATCGTCCACCACAGAAGCCTGAGAGAGTTCAATAATTGGTACGACGATGGCAGGATGGTGCACACACAAACAAAAATAGAAAACGCAGGCATATATCAGTTGTTAAACCACACTGCAAACCAACCTGTCATACCTATTTCCTCTTGAGTACATCCCAGCTTGGCCTCTGAGGGCAAAATGGATAGAAATATTGTGGAAATGGCAAGTTCATTTAGCAGTTAACTAGTTGTTAAAACTTATCAGACAAGAGAGAGAAGAACACTGATGACTTGAGCTGGAATTCAATGAGGCGGTGCGTCTACCTTTGTCAATGTTGGCAGAGAAACAAATATAAGATTGGTTTTCATTTTGCTGTTACCTCTCTTTTTCTTGCGAAGGTCTCTCATGGCTGCACGGATCATCTTCCTCTCCTCAAAGTCCTTTGACTCATCGAGCTGTTGGAGGGAAAAGACAAAAACAAAACGGCAACGATGAGAGGTCAGTCCTCAAAAAACCCAAAGTGCCACAGCTCTATTTACGCATGCAGGTCTAACATACTGCAGCGTTGTGCATACACTCAACGCCGAGCTGCGACTTTCCCAAATGTACCCTCACATAGCTGGCAAGATTTAGTGTTCATGCACAAACTCTAAAGCTGGTGTATTTGCTACTAAGTGGTGCTTTTAAATCAAACTCATCCAGAATTATAACTTGGGTGTGAAGTACCATTTTGTCAAGGAGCTCTTCATCCTCGATGGCAGCCAGCTGTTCAGCAGTCAGTTTTCCGGAGTGCTCCTGAGGTTTGGCCTGGATGGTGGAGCCGTTGGGGATGGATGGGACGTGACACTCCATCTGGACAGTCGGCCCGACTGAAAACACCGGCTCAGAGGCCAGAATGGGTTCTGTCTCCATCTGCTCAAGACACACAACCACACACACACACAGTATGAGCAAGTGCACACATACACAGATGTGTAGAAGGATGCAGGGTGGCATTAATTAGTCTGAGATTGCAAAATTGTGACCATAGTTGGATATGTGCACTGCTGCCTGAGGGCTCCTTAAAACAGAATCTCTTAACCTAGAGCTAAGACTCTAAGTTGTATACTTATGAGACAACAAAGAGACTTTAAAAAAACAAAGCTGACATTTAGGACGCAATAAGCACAGGAGGATTTTTGTTAAACATACTGCATCCATAATAGGCCTGAGTGAGTGAAGTAGACTCACATCTTTCCCTCCCTCTGATAATCTCTTTTTGTACCACTCACCATATCTCATCATTTCTTCCATCCCCCTGCACCTTCCAGCCGTGCCAGAGAAAGTGACAGTAAGCACATGAGTGCAAGAGCGACTCTGCCAAGTCACTGTTAACTTAGTTCATGAAGTATGACCAACAGAGTGAGTGTCTACATGACGCCAAGCTGCTGCGAACCCCGAGTTAATGTGACAGGCACGGTACACCACTCCAGCTGGAAGATGGGAACAATGCATATATTATTACAATAAACTCTGAGTGAGAACATCTAAAACCACAGAAGGGCAGGTTAATGCAGGAGCAGAGGGTTGAAGAAAGAGGCGTAGTGTAGAGCACCATGAGCACAAACCTAACATTATGGGTCATAAAGAAACGCCTGGACATCTACTAACATATTTTGAGTGACCATAAAGCCTATAGAAAACACCTCTTAAATGTTCATATGGCGCTGAATGCCTGTGGTTGACTACTATAGGCTCTGGCTTTGGCTTTAATGCTTTTGTTGTAAGTGAGTCCAGGTCTAGATATAGCTCAGACAGCTGGCCCCATCCACAGCCTCCTATCTGAGGGGCCCAGCCAGACCAGGTCTCACCAGGGAGGGACAATGCCAAACACAGCCAGTGCTGTGTGATCACGGGTGGCCTCTGGTTTTAAGGTTTTTTGGACACAGAGTTCTGACCCATGGGACAGGCTGGACTGAGAGGCACTTGACCGACATGGAATGTTTTGGGACACAGCGCAGCCAAACAAGGCTTCTGAGTCAAGCAATGAGAGAATGCGTGTGCGAGTGAGAAAATCCCAAATAACCTTAGTGCTCAAGTCATGTTTCATTAAGTTATAGCATTCTCATCAGCATCAAAGCCACAGATACATAAAAACACTTTTTAAGAAAAAAAAAAATCTAAAAAAGGGAGGGTGGCGACAATTTCTAGAAAACTTTTTGATTTGCCGTTTGTGCAGTTTTCACCGGCAGTTTTGTGAAATAGTTGATATTACATATATAGGTAAGGGCAAAGGGTCAGATAAGTTCCCCCTTCATTACCACAGTCACCTATCTGCAGAGGGGATTTCCGTTGAAGAGAAGTCTGTCACTTTTACTGGAGCAGCTGATTGACAGATCCAGCTGTCTTTTCAGGATTAGACAGGAATATGAACTCTTGTCCGCTGAATAACTGAAGATAATGACGCAAATGCTCAGTAACCCTCAAAATGTCACCAGTGCATGAACAAACATACCCACCGCACAGGGTTTGTAATGGGATGACGAGAGCACGTACGGCAAACAAAGCTAAAAACGAGCACCGACTGTGCATTAGTCTTTACAACGGGAATATAAGATCGTACATTTCTTTTTGTTTTAAAGCCAGACGCATAAGAACCTTTTGTTAATGGCTCTATTTTCCTGAAAAATGTTTGATGATCAGTTCATCAGTTCACTGTTATGGTTAAAGCATGGTCATTTTTTGCTTCCACCAACAGCACGCATATCTGCATGCATACACACACATACACACACACACACACTTCTAGCTAAGACACAATCAGAAGCACATGGTGTTAAAGGATTGGGATACCTCTGTGACAGACTGCAGTGTAGCGTTCCACATAAATACAATCTGCCAAAACTGAATGACAGCTGAGATGGGTCAAGCTTTGTTCAAGTGCGGTGTGTGATTAAAACAAAAATAAAGCTATGAGAGGTGGAACAGTAGGTCAACATCTATGTGAGCCATATCAGAGAGTATCACTTGTATGGCATGTAAAACTCATGGCCAGCTTATCCGGTGTATTGTCAACACTGGAATAAAAGACATTCCCATACTTCAAGTAGCTTCTCTAATCTGAATTAAAAGGTGGTCATTATCAGAACCATTAACAGAGAAGGAGAGCGGTACCGTGCTGTAGCTGCAAGAAATGTTTGCCATCAGAGCGGGAGCAGATAGGGAGCGGCGGGTTGCAAAGGTGGGAGGGTGAGGGACAGGTGACGGCTCAGGCTCAGGTTCAGGTTCAGATTCAGGCTCAGGCTCTGAAGTCTGTGGTTTGTTTGTCACATTGGATATGGAGTCCTGGGGGCTTGATTTAGGTTCCTGGGGTACACTTGATGGAACATCCAGGCTTGTGCTAGGTGGAGTAGCCTTTGGGGCACTGGATGGAGGATCTTGGGGCATGCAGGCTGGAGAATCACTGGATGGTAAATTGGTTTCACATGGAACGGAGGGTGAGCTTTCTGGGCTGGGCAGCAAATGCAGTAAAGGATCAGATAATCCCAGTACCTTGCACAGGGCCTCCACTTGCCTCACCAGCCTCTCCTGCTGAATCCCCAGCCTCAGGTTCTCCTCTTGCAGCCTGACAAGAGCCTCGGCCAGAGGAGCCACTTGAGCCGCTGCCTTCTCCAGCTGTGCATCCACTCGCTTTCCAAAGGCCTGCAGGTCACTGTGGATCTCCCCCACGGCGCACCGCAATGTTACTTCAAAATTCCTCTCGCCTAACTGCTCCTCTTCATCTTCCACTTCCTCCTGAGCGAGCAGATCCCCGATCACTTCCTCTAGGCCAGATTCGGCACAAGCACTATCTGGGCTGCCCAGCACCTCTGGAGCCTGTGAGGCTGGGAGGAAGTCCAGGTTCACTCCAGGCATAGCCAGACCAGTTGCACTCAATGTTGTCTGAAACTGAAGCTTTTTTTTTTTTTTTTCAAAGAATTGCAAAATCTTTTTTATTTCAAATCCTCTTAAGCGGCCCAAAAAAATTTAATTTAAAATGTTAGAGCAGGGAAAACAAAAGGTAGCCTTCACATGTGAAAGTAGGTGTCCTCTCTGTCCGCCTATTTCCAGAAAGCTTCCAAACAACGCACGCTCTTTATACCCCCAGCAAACACCCCGACAGCCAATGAGCATGCAAGGAATCCCGTTTCCAAGGCAGCAGTAGCCCCATCCCCTTTTTCCAGGTGCCACGGACATGTCTATTTATCTCTGGCTGAGCCATTATTTGACTGAGCCAGTCAGTCCTGGGGCGCTAGCAGAGGCCTGAGGGGGGATAGCAGTGGGAACAATTTAGAAGACACCCCTCCCTCTCTCAGCTTTCCTTTTATTTAGAGCTCTTGTCCTTCACACCTCGACTGGCAGGCAACAATGGTTTAGATGTGGCTTTAGGCCTGGGCTGAGTTGGAGGCAATACACATTAGTGCTTCTCTCCTCTTAAAATTGCTTTCTGGCAAAATGCAAGTGAGTCCTGACTAATCAGATCAGTTGTGTTGCATGACTGTGATTAAAGGCACACCTCCAGAGGGGAGATCAGTTCATGAAGGACAGAGTGTTTACAGCCGTGCCATAGCAGACTGGGTGATCATTGAGGGCGAGCTATGGCCCAGTTCTCTCTGGCTCTGGGCAAGGATGATGAGAAGGACATCATAGCTCTTCCAAGATATTATTGTTATGGGCTGACAAAACAGCACAGGTTGAGCTGCCCCTCATGTGAATGCCTTGAGTGCTTTTATGTTAATTTATGAGCTCTCAAAGTGTGCTGACACTCTCTGTGTCACGGTGTGTGTGCAATGGTCTTACAGTAAGGTGTTCAAGTACATACAGTATATTTATCTATTTATTGGTATATTGTAGCCCATGCAGATAAATCAAATGCTAGGTACTGTATCTCTGATTAGAAGCATAAGGCTACACTTGACAAAATGTGATAAACCTGTAACACTGCATTTCAAGCATTTAACTGGTTTTAAACTGCGCTGTATATATGTGTACCTTTAAAAACAAATGAAGTGACTGTATGGCCATTATTTTATCACTCTAAATACATAAACACAGTGCACGAATGATCTAAGATCAAATAAAGATAAAATAATCAGGACCATACTACAAAGGGTAACAGTGGTCTCTGCTGGGATTTACAGGTGAGCAGAGCGATTCTCAGGCAGAATTTGGCCTCTAGGGAGAGAAATGTGACCGGCAGCGAGGAAAGTGGGTTAAAACCCAAGAAGGACATGGCTCTGGTCTTTTCACGCATCAAAGCACTGACCCACAGTACAGCAGAGCGATGTAGAAAGACGGGGAGCGAGACAAATAAACAGACTAGACAGGACATAGACTGCAGTTTTCTGCATGTATATAGGTCTACATATCTTATTATTATAGAAGAAAACTGATAGTAGTAGTGTGAATCAGAATCAGATCTTTTTCATGTGTCAATCTAAGCTAGCAATAAATATAAAATATAATGGTTTTCAAATAATGCTTAACTGAGCAGGTTCATCTAGACATTAGATTCTCTCAGAGCTTTCTCTCCAGTCCGCAGACCCGACTTTAATCTGTGACACATGTGAACTGGTTGGGTAACCAGCATGTGTCATGGATCAGCAGTATGTTAACAATGGGTTCCTTATCCCTCTGACAGTGAGACAATCTGTCACTGACTGTATGCCTGTGTGTCCGTGTTCACGCAGCAGCACTTTACCAGTGTGACCCGTGGCCCAGTGGTGGTCTCTATGGCTACAGGAAAGAGAGTGACTATGCTGTCATCACCCTGGTTATAAAGCAAAGGCATTATTTATATTTGTGTTCAAGGCCGACGCAGCGGTCGGCATGGACGGACAGCTGAGATGAGCAGGAGCAGCTGCGATCATTTGGACCAGGAGGCATCAATAATCAGCAGCCGCTGTCACATGTCTGAAGAGTTCTCTCATCACTACCCTGAAAAACCACAAGCAGTCTGACCTCAATATTAATTTAATCCCTCTCAGTCTTGCTTTTATAATAAATAACAAGGGATTTAGTAACATTTATCCTTTGATTTGGAATCCTAACACTGTGTATTTCATCTAAACATTTCTCTCTGTTGACTCTTCAATAAATGTAATTTAGAGGCAATCTGCTGCCAGAGCTGATGATATCAGCATCAACATGTTTTATTGGAATTGAAAAAACACATCTAAGGAAAAAGTGGAGGTTGCGAGTACTGAGGTTAGACCACCAAGGAGAAGCCTAGACCACCCAAACAGATCAAGAGTCCCAGACAAGGACTACTGTGGTCAATAAACAACAACAATTAACAGCAATAATAAACACAAAGGAGGTTATTACAGCTCATCTGCACGATCTTCTTGCTATAATGAAATGTGAAAATGGAATTTTGATAACAATATTAAGGTTCCCCCTCTCACACAACCTTGAACTTCGACTAAACCAGGGAAAGTCAAGAGAACAGGTGGTCTTCTGGATCAGTCTGAAGGTAACCCAGTCGCCTCCTCCCTGGTTGAGACTAACCAACAGTGTCTGCAGACTGCTGCTGTTTTTACAATCTCATTAGCCAAGTCACTCAGGCTCAGCGTTTGTGTGGTAAAAACTTGAGCAAGTCTGGCAGATCGGCTGAAAGATCAGCTCTGACAAGTCAACAGACTTACTTATCGTCATAGCCTTGTGATTTATCAATGAAGGCATTCATGTTAAGACTATACAATGATGATGCAGTTGTTCGGATAACAATGTATGTGTTGCAGAGCCTAGTGGTGCTAGCGTGAGGTCATGCCCGCTGTGCTACATTTTGCAGCCAGTGTTAAGGTCTATGGCTTAACCCTCAACCCCAGTTATGAATAACAACACAGTTAGCCGCATAGTAACAATTTAAGGTTTTAACTAATGATTGGTGAGTGATACATGAAGCAGGCTGTAATCTAGACTGTGCTGGTGGGGTTGCTGCTGTAAACAGTGAGAGGTCCTGGGAAGCAAAGAAACCATTTAACATGAAAAAAAAAAATAAATCGGATTTTGCTGCACATATCTTTACCATAATTTAAAATAAAACATTTTAAATACTATCAAGACGTTACCTGGAAGTTGAAATAGCACTTGGCTCAGTCAAGTATAAACCTTATCTGCTGCAGAATCTTTGTCCTCTTCCTGCAAAATCTCTTTTCTACATAAAAGACTCCTGTGGCGTCTTAGTTTATACCTGCCCCTGTGTTTGTGTGTCTCAGTGAGGACCTAACTGATGGAAACAGCCCCATTCCAACACCTTAAATCCACCCAGCAGCCACATGGAGCCTCCTCCCAGCCCTAATTAACCGGCTCCCTGATCCCGTAACCAGATTACCTCTGCGCTCTGCACAGGGGGTGGAATACACAGCCATTAAAGAGTAAACAGGACACAACTTCTCCTCTCCTCACCCTCTCAATCCTCCCCACTCTCCATTCATGAAGATACTTCCTTTCATGGAGGACTGAGGAGGTTAAGGAATGAGGCAAAGGGGAGTTTAGCCATTCTTCCAAAGCTAAGAGGTCACTGTGAGAGTTGGGAGGGGATTGATTTGTACTCCCTGCTAATTCTGACAGCAGTCACTTTCTTGCACCATTCTCAGCCAATCAGGGCACGCAGCAGAGTTGTATCTTCAGGCTTTACCCCCCCCCCCCCCCCCCAGATAAGACGTGATGAAGAACTTGTGACAACATGTGTTTTAATGCAGCTGGACAGTAATCAGTGTAGATGAAGACAGACAGGTGTGATTTAGGAAATATTTCCCAGATAAATCTCCATGGGCACTGCTTGCCGAGAGAAAAGGAGGAATGCCCGGAGCACCTCCCCTCTCCCCCTCTCTCTCTCCTTTACATACCCTACAAGGACAGATGTGACTGGCTACCCACTCTGTGTTTGTTAAACACTGTTCTTCCCTCCTTTCCCTCTTTTCCTCTCACTCTGTCTTTCGCTGTCCCAGCTCACTTGTTTTTCAGGCCTTTATAGGCGATTGCTGTGACAGGGACACAGCAAAAACACAGAGGAATTCAATTGAAAACAAAGCATTAGTCTTTTAATTTAAGGCCCATGAAACATGTTTATTAACGAGTTCTGACAAATTCTGTGGAGCTTCAGTGTTTTAATCATTTCTGCAAAGAATACTTTCCAGAGCCAGACAGTACCTTGATTGAGGATCCAGAGGAGAGGCTGGATGAAGAAATCTTGAACGGCGTTGCTCTGAGGCCAAGGGTCAGCTCTGAAACAGACACAGAAAAGACAGATTTACACAGATGTAAAACAGAGAATAAAACACATTAAATTCAGGTGGATTTAGTCAACAGTTGGGAAAGATGAGGATAAAACTCCAGAGGCCCAAGAAAGGCCATCCATATGCATCTTTACAGCTGAGATATGTGCACGGTCCTGCACTGTGGTGGTGGTAGCCATTAGTCAGTTGTGTAAGCTGCCACAGTGTCATAAACAACATGGACACATGTCTAATGTGAGAGACAAGAAAATGTATATGATGCCACCTTTAACATAAACAGCCCTCATCCCCTCCATGAGTATGCACATGCATTCCCATGTGACCTGCTTCCTCCTCTTCCCCGCACTTACACACATGGACAAAAGCTATATCATAAAAATACAGGATTGATGCGCACCAGTGCAGCACAGTATACATTTAAGACTCTGTAGGTACTTTTGAGGGAAACCGGAGACACAATCATAGCCTGCTCTCAGTCAGTGGGAGACAGTCAGGTTCCCAAAAAAGGAGCCCAAAACCATTAAAGCAAATTGAGCCGAAAAGAATCTGTGTGACCCTCGTGAAGGAGCACAGTGGGGCTGCCAGAGTGTGTCCTAATGGGGCGGGGGAGGCGGGGGAGGCGGTGTAGGAGGTGAAGAGGCTGTAACAGAATCACACAGGTCCAGCTAAAGTCTTAAATAAATTGTTTGGGTTGTAGGTCCCAGTTGTTGGGAAGAGCTAAAACCTAAGACATCTTGTTTGGACAGACTGTAACATCAGCTGTAGCAGCTTTGCTTCTGAAATGGACCGAGATTCACGTTTCTCACATTTTTTGTTTCATGCATCAATGAATCCCTGCTTGTACTGATTGTATGTACTGATAGTACAGTGTACACATGATATTACAGGAACTTTGTGTTTTTGAGAGAATGACCTGCTGCTCAATGTGCCTATGAGAGAATACAGAAAGTCAGATCATCTATGTATCCTGATTGAACACTTGATGCGGTTATCTATATAGTAGTATTTAAATGTTATTTAAATGAAATACTAGTACCTCAATACAACTGAAATACCCACATATTATTTTTTTAAACTATTTCAGGTGAGTAGTCATGTTTTCCTCTCCTGCATCATCATATCATTTTATTTTCTGCAAAGTCTTTCATCATCCACCACAAGAACTTCTTCGCAAACAAGAAATAGTCTTGTTATTTTGTTTTTATATTATTATTTCCAAAAGTTACATATATACTGCATATCACTTAAGTCTGCATTCCATATATTCTCTCAGTTTAGAGACATTACATATTATCTGGCAGATGCAAAAGAAACTAACATGTTTTTCCGCAAATACATACAGTACATTATGAGCACTTTGGGGTTCAGTGTCTCGCTCAAGGAAACTTCAAGACGTGGATGCGAGGAGCTTGAGAATCGAATCCCCTGCCTAACAATTATTGGCTCTACCAATTGTCGGGTGTTACCATTCAACATTGTGTATCCTTAGTGTTAGCATGGAGAAGCAGGGCAAGAAATCAACGAGGTAAATGTGAGTAGATTTACTGTATAGAAGATGGTACAGAGAGACAGGAAACATGGAGAGCTAACATGGAACATTATATGTGTCTGTAGTTCAATTCAAAGCAAGGATGTCACAGTAACATCCAGCGCCAGAGATCACCCCTGACCCAAGTAAGATGCAGGTAAGAAAGTGTCTTACCTGCATCTTACATAATTTTTACAGCATGTTTCAAACAAAACACTGCGTTAACAGGCTTATTCAATTGTACTATTATACAGTAACACTATTCAGTCTGGCCTGAGACAGCCAACTGTTGTTTCCATTGTCCTGATATACTCTCCGCTGTTGACTACTGCTGACCTCGCCCCCTCCACACTGCAGCAACCTGCCCACTCCATAACAAATACCCTTTACAACAACCATGCTGCTTCATATTCAACCCTAACATCTGTCCCCACCACGCTTTGCTTGGTTGTGCATAGCCTTTGTAATCATCCCACCACTTGTGACCGATTCCTTGGTGCCGGTCGCCTCCCACAGCGACTGGGATTCCAGTGTGATCTAATGGTTGATACTGATATTATAGCAAAGACATACAGTAGCTAAACTAAGATTCATAACTGCTAAAACACAGTGGATATACATACATACATTGACCTTTTATGGTCAATATAATGAAGTTTCACCTAAAAAGCGTGGTGCATTAAGAGGTTAAACTCAAAAAAACACAAGAAATTAGTGTTCAGTTTCACGTTCAAAACCTCACTTAAAACATTACAACATATTGCTCATACTAAGCAGGTTATTTGAGCAGGTTGACTGAGCTACAGTACAACTGCTTCCTGTTGCTAAGAGGTCGATGCTCCTACCTGCTCTCTGCCCCAGAGCATTAGTGGTGATGCGTGGGGTCATGTTGGTGATGGGTACAATGTTGGTCCTGGCGGAGGATGTGGAGGAGGTGGTGGTGGTGCGCCCATCCTTGATCTCGATGGTGAGGAAAGTCTTCATGTCCAGGTCTGCCTCTCCCTGAGTGACCTGCTGTCCAGCTGCTCTCCCTGGGGTCCTGTCTTCCTTTGAGTTGCTGGAGGCGTGCACATCCTTTTCAGCTGGATGCCTTGTCCCGCCCATGGAGTTCTGGGATAGGCTGACTGAAGACAGAGGTTTGTTAGCCACACCTCTTGGCTGAGGCGTGGCCTGACTCTGGGATGCGCTTCCAGAGGTGTGAGATGTGGAGTCCACACGTGGCCTTGCTGGCCTGTCTCCAGATGTGCTGAGGGATGCTGCTGTGTGTGTGAACAGCTCAGTAGCTCTGGAGAGATTTGTCTGGCCACCGCTGCTGGAGGCGGCCCCGTTCCTCAGAGGAGTTTTCTTCAAAGCTGGGACATTTAGGCTCTGACTGGACTCTGTGAACTTGCGCATCCGATCACGTACAGAGTTGGTGCGGTTGAATTGTTCCAATATAACCTCTTTCTTCTCAGGTGCTGTAAAGACATAGTGCAGGAGGGGAGATGAAATCACAGAATAATACTCAAAATAACAAAAAAAGACAGAGCCCAGATCTCTTCCACTATCCAGGCTAAATTTAGCACATTTCTGTCTTTAGTATCTTGCACTCATCCTGCCCGTCTCCTCCTCCACCTCAAAAGCTTTACACAAATCCCATTCCTCTTTTCCTCCTTTCCCCCACTCTCTAGGTTTTTTTCCAGCCTCTTTATTTTACTTGACTTAACCTCCCCCGCTTCACCGTCTTTAAGTTTCTATTTTTTGGACTTTTCAGGACATGTTTCTTCTATTTGTGGATTTTTTTATATTCTCTGATCCTTAATACGTCAGATAATGTGACAAAGCTCATGCTTTGGCACAGAAACTCAAAATGGAAAAAAACACTAGTGATTAGAGGAGATTTTCAATGAGGTCATCCTCAATGGAAAAATAGGATGAGAAAACAGCAGTTTATAGTATAGTGGACACAGCAGAGAGAACTGTCTGGTAGAAAGAGAGAAAACAGTGCATACTATAACAGCTGTGTCTCCTGTGATTGGCCCTATATGGTCTTTGTTTCCACACAATGAAGTCCTACATGCTATGAACCATCTGGTGTGATATTATCACACTGTAAAGTTCTCCAAATGAAGATGAAAAATGCAATGAACAGTCCATAAACAGCACCAAATAAATCCGTCTCTGGGTAAAGAGTTTGAGAGTTGCAACCAAAAACTGTATATAAAGTCATATACAGTCTCTGGTGGCAACTAATTATCATTTTCATTACTGATTCATGTCTTCATGTTAGTTTTTACAAATAACATATCTATAAAACATAGGTACAGAAAATAGTAAAAAAAAAAAAATGCCTATCACAATTTCCCAGAGCCCAAGGTAACATATTGATATTGCTTTTTTGGTCCAATCAAAAGTCCCAAACCTAATCATTAATCAACAATGATAAAAACCCTCGCATTTGACAAGCTGGAAACAGAACATTTGCCATTTTTTCTTGATAAATATAAATAATTATCAACATCGTGATTGATAATAATGATGATAATTTTGTGGGTATTGAAAATTCAGCTCTCATATAGCTGGAATAGTTTCTTACCAGAATCCTTCGCCTTGCCATGAGTGACGAGAAGATCACTGCTAACTGTTATCTAAGAGGGGAAAAAACAAAAGAAACATGACAGAATGATCATTAGAGGAAGTAGAGAAGATTAGGGGGTTAACATGCCTGGATTGACAACCACAGAGCTCCAATGCACAGGGCAGCAATGCACATTCATGAGGGCTAGATTCGACATGCATGGCTTTGGTGACAACTACACACACACACGCACAATCCTAAATACAGAATCGACGGGTGGTGTTTTCATTATGTAACATTTGTGTTTGGAGTAAAGCAGTGGGCCTCTGTTCTTTTTTTGGCAACGGGGCCATGATGGGCCCCAGAGTGTTTACATTACTTTCAGGAGACTGAGCATCAGTGCATATTCACGCTAACAATAAAAGAAATCCGGGGCCAGCCTTGGGTAAACACATTTAAAGGAACGACACGATGGCGTCATGGTGCCCTGGACCCACAAGATGGGAACTATTGCTTAACAGTGAGTGCAGTAACAGCACCTCTGTGTGTGTTTGTGTACTCTGTGCTCTGGGATGAAGAGAGACAGAGCCTCTGGCCCGTAACACTGAGTATCCTTCTCTGACAGTAGGTGAGGATAACATGCCGCTGAGGCGAAGCAGAGACACCCAGGTGCACAGTTTGTTTGTGTCGCCAAGTAACAAGAACTAAACAGCACCTAACACGAGTTCAGCCTGGTGTGTTTATGGATGCTGATGTGACCTGTGTGTCAGAGAAGAAATGAAGTGTCACGGTGTCTTGTCAAGGGAAGACAGAGAGAAAGAGAGAGACTGGATTGTAGGTGCACGTGACTGGTGCTATGTGGCTCAACACCCCCCTCTAGTGGTGCAGTTTTGATAAACACTCTGTATTGTTGCTATTCACATACAGATGAGTAGCAGATTAAAAGAAAAACAAATGAATGAGCTTTAATGTTTAATAAAGGTGTTTCATTTGGTTGAGATATGGTCAAACCTTGATCATTTTCATACTCAAAACCATTCAGTGACCCCTCATGCCCTGTGTTTGTTACGTTTTACTGCTCATTTATTCAAGTTTTTCATGAATTTGTCACACCCAGCCCCAAAGGCAACAGCTACTCTACCTTTTCTTTCAGGATGTCGGTTTTTCCCTTGGCAGTGCCATTGAGCAGGCTGTTTTCAGTATCTCTGCGAGATAAGACAGCCCCATCCGGCTGATCCTGGTCGGTGATGTGGTCCTGGCTGGACTGAGCCTGGGGGCCAGTTGGACCCTGGCTTCTGCTCTCGCTCTCTGAATCCGTGCTATAAGCTGAGCCACTCATGGCCGCCTCCACTTCCTCCGCTGGAACCCTCTCTTCAGAGGACATACTCACACTTTGGTCGGATGTCCCCGAGTCCGTTCGTTTTCTCGACAACAGCCCAACGCTGTCTGAAGCCCCAGAGCCCAAACGGAGTCTGACACCAGAATCGGAGACATCTGAGCCCAGTCTCTGCCTGACGTGGGACTGGGAGCTGACGCTGCGCTCTGATGCCCCGGAGTCTAGCCGGCTGCGATGAGAGGAACCCTGGCTCCTGTCTGAGGCTCCAGAGTCTAGCCGGGCTCTGTAGGCTGAGCCCACACTCTTCTCTGGGGCCGCAGAATCCAGATTGGACTTAGAAAGCACTGAGCTCACACTGCGGTCTGAAGCTGTAGAGTCTGACCTTTGGCGGTGTGACAGGACCAGGTCAGGCTCTGCTGTCACAGCTTCTCTCTGAGGCTGGATCAGCAGAGGTCCAGAGCCATCATCCTTCGCCAGGTGGTCCAGAACCAACACCATGCCTGAGTTGGAACCTGAAACAGAAAAAAAACTATTGTAAAATTATGCTAAACTATAACCCCCAGTTGTCATTCCTCTAGTTGTTTTCCAACAGTAGTGAACAAAATTGATCAGGGTGTTACTAAATGTGAGCAAAGGAAGCAGCAGGTGGTAAAGTTAGAGATTGAAAAGATGGAAATGAAATACTTCTATGGTCCTGGAGCCTCAAGAGGGGCCTGGCTAGAAAATATCACTCAGGATCACAGAGGAGGCACGTGGAGACATGAGGGGATGTAGGAATTTCCTCCAGACTGGCCTCAGTTCCTGACCGAGATTTGTGAGATTGTGTTGGTGGATGTGCGTAAAGGAGAAGGAGGGGTCATAAGTGGAGAGACGGAGCATGTGGTACAGCCATAGGTGGTAAGCAAGTACAAGAAGTCAAGGAGGAAGTGGGGGTGAAATAGAAACTGGGACAAGTACTTCCCCTCCCCTCCGTCCAAGCGCCCTCACTGCTCCTTCTCTCCTCAGGAAACCGCACTCCAAACAACACAGCAGCGCCCACATCCTCCCCTGTGATAGTCTCTACCTCTAAACACCCCCATCGTCCTTTCAGTGATGGAATATCTGAGGTTGTGTACGTACCGCAGATAAGGAAAACAGAGCAAACCAAGAGTGTATCGGATTCCCGCATCACACGCACACACTGAGGCATGAAAATACTTCAACGTGACCTGTGTTTGCACCAACTATGCAACCAAATAGGGTTCACCAAATATGCACGCTCCTCATTTACAAACCAAATCAAAGAGGGATTCCAGTCGGACCGGAGACAGCCGCAACAATTTTTTCCAATGTTCAGCGAGCCAAGATCAAAGGTGGACATTCACAGCTTCATTTAAAGCAGCTGATCTTTTTCCTCCCTCTTTATTGCATAACACCACCTCCAAAAAAAGATGCTCACTACACTGTCGGCAATCAATTTATAAATTGCAGCATGTTGTTGATTTAACAAACCAGATGATTATGTAATGTGGTCTGAATAGAAGAGGTGATTAAGATACACAATTAGGACAATAAATGGCTGTTATTCTCGCATGTGACACTATGAATAGAGTAGACAGCAGAGGGTACGTCTAATGATGCACTCACTCAGCCCAAACTCAATTACTGCTCAATTGTAGCCGAAGTGAGAGCCAAAACATACGGTTTCTGTTACAAACTCTCACGTTATTGTTTGCGTTTTTGCCATTGGGGAAAACGGTTATGTCCATTGTGTACGTGATTTCTGGGAAAATCCCCACTGCTACTGGATAATGAGAGGCTTTCTTTTTGCTCAAAAATAGCTACAAAAGCATTTCTGCTGCCAGTCAATATATAAAGCACAAACAAAAGGCAAACCAAGGGTTTTCATTATACGTCTTTCACACTGAAGCAATGACCCAAGGACAGTTAACATTTATCATGGCTGTGACAGGGTCAACACAAGTTTTTCAACTTTGCCTGCTGATGACCTGGGCTGAATATCAATTTAATCCTCATCATTGGCCTAACAAGTAGAAAACAGGCCTCTCAGCCATGAAGTCCACTGATCTCACACAAGCTGTTGCTTTTCATAACTATAACAAATATATGCAAAGTTGTAAAAAGAGAGTCTATGCCAGCTGCTCTGTGAAGCTGCACTTAGGTACTGTGATGCTTTTAGCTAAATCTTGACATTTGGATGCTAGAGGAAAATTCAGGAAAATCATTGGGATTCATCCTCTGGGACCACGAATGTCTGTACAAAACGTTGTGCCAATCCATCTGATAGATGTTGAGATAATTCACTGGATAAATGAAAAGTTTGATCTGCCGGTGGCACTGGATGAAAAGTGACATGATCACTAAAGTCATTGGGATTAATCCTTGAGGCATCATGGACATGTATACCAAATTTTGTGATAATCCATCCAATAGTTATTGACATTTTTCAGTCTGGACCAAAGTGGTGGACTGACATTGCCATCCATAGAGTCATACTACTAATATTGCCACTTTCAATCACAAAGAATGGGAATCCTGCTAAAAAAAATGGTTTACCAGAGACTTATGTGGCACTATAGTTGCAGACCTGGGTCACATGCAAACAACAATAACATGACGTATATCTGTGACTAATGGCTTTGTATAAATGTTAACACATAATATACGCCTGTGTTCAGTAGTCCATGCTGTACATGACTTTGTATGTGAAATTGGCATTACTGTCAAACTTGTTTCTCTCTTTTGGGAAGTCGATGGACACAGCACATTCCACTGAGAGTCTCTGTAAACATTTCATTTCCTAAATCACAGCCTTACAAGTTACAGTTTGCACTAGAATGCAGTATGGCTGGATACATGGTCATTGAGTCAAAGCTTGTAAATATACGCTTTTTTTATCTGCGAGGTGGAGGCAATGTGCAATGTTCAAATACCAAAAAGAACCAAAAAGTTAATCTCTTATTTTCCGCCACTTTCACCCTACTAAAAAGACAACCACCCCTTCAAGAACCACCAGCCCACCCTGCCTACACTCTCTCCTATCCCAACCACAAATGTCCTGTTGTCTTTGTTGATTGGTGCCTTCCCCTTCACTTTCCGATGGTGGTCTTTTTTGTTGACCCTAGCTTCACCCTGGTTTAAATTGTAAGGCAGGGATAAGTCAGGAACAGTGGGGAGTTTCTCTGCCACGTCAAGCGGGCCTTAGTTCTGTTCTGGTATCAGCTTTATTTTTAGCAGAGGTGTGGCTGTTGGGTTTCCCTCTGTTGCTTCCCATATCCCCACCACCAACTCCAGGTCCCTGAGAAGGACAATAAGAGCTAAGTCCAGAGCAGACCAGGCCACACAGAATGACATGACTGTGGCCGTCAAACTCAGGCCAAGTTTAAGTCAGCCAGGGCCCGGTTTAAATAAAAGAAGAAAAACACTTCAATCTTCAGCCATGGATGATCAAAGTTAAATTTGGTGTGCTATATGCAAAAGATCGTCCAAATAATACTTTGTCTTTTTAAATTGGACAAACCATAGGTAGGTTTATAACAACATTTATGACTGGTCAACAATGCGTTTTTGTTGCTTTACAAGCTATTCATGTCAGCTCGGTGGCTGCAAAGTTTCAAATATTCAAGTGAAGGAAGCACATTCATTCCCTCCTGAAGGCCCGCATTCATGCCATTTTATTAATGGCTGGAGTAACGGAGGGGTTAATTAAATTACTTCACACTTAAGAAGCCAGAGTCATTAAGCCAGTGCCTGTAAGTGACCCCAAACAGTTAATAAAGTTAGATAAAGGAGCTTAAAGAGCCTGAGCTAATATGACCTCCTGACCACCACCTCTGGAGAACGACTCCTTTGGCTGACTGTTTTAACAAGCGGTTGAGAGGAAATTGCATCAAATGGGGTGAATGCAGCAACAGGTACACGTAACAGAGGTGGTCAGTGCTGGCTACGAGTTACTACCGCCTAGCCAAACTTGACCTGTAGGTGAATGTTTACAGTATATACAAGCTTTTGTATTTCAGCGATCCCAAGAGTGTGGTAAACATGATCCAGGTGTGAGGGTGTTCTCTAATTTAAAGAGCAGACGCATGCAGTTTGGTGCTAAATGAGTGTTTCTCACCTAGTCTCTGCAGCTCTCTGCTTTGTTGTGTCTGCTGGCCACGCAACTCCAGGATCTGAGATCTGATATGTTCTTGCTCACTGCGACTCTCCCGCTCTCTCTCCTGTGAGAAAAAAAAAAAGAGAGAGAGAGACAAGAATCACATATGTTCAGTGCATTTCAAAACAGCTTCACAGGCATGATGGTCTTTAATTCATCAGCTCTTCAGTTATTTCTTAGAGACAGCAACCTGCCTCTACCAACCCGTTCCTCTGATCAAAACCAGAGTGAAAACATCAGTTCTACAATTGTATGTTTGAGATCAGCTGGTGATTTCAACAGCCTGGTGTTGGAAGGTTACGGTCAAATACTCCTCAAAGAGAGTCAGCCATGATGAGCAACAAGCTTGGCCAGCTGGAAAAGTAAAGATCTGTTTTATTTTCTCTTGTACAGGCCTCAGAAAGACAGAGACACCCTGAGTGCCAACGTATACACACTTAGTGCACGATTCAATACCTGCTCTTTCGAGATTACAAAAATCAGTACTCTCTGCAGCACTCTGGTCTTTAATCTGCACTGATAGAGGAAAGTCACTGCAGGAGTCAGATCTCAAAGGAGAGGCAGCAGTATTTTGGCATATGGAGAGGAAACGGGAGAGGTGTGGAGGGGGGGATAAGATGTGGATGCCGGCACTACTGTTGGGCCTCTGGTGCCTGACCTTGAGCTACTCCACAGGAGAATCAGCTGCACAAATAACGCTCCTCCGAGCATGTGCGCACATACACACACACCCAGAAAAATCACTCCCCCACATATTCTTAATCCACAACACTCTTGCAACCTTTTCTATTGAAGGGCAAAACGTTCTCGCGTGTGGAGCTTCGGGTGATATGCATCATTTCTCTACATGAACTGTAGCACAGCATGTAATCTCCTTAAAGGTGTTAGACAAGAATAGTCTGACAAAAAGATTGGGTGGATCCCTAAAAAAACATACAAGACATGATCTTATATACTGAAAATATAATACTTAGACCAGATTTACAACCTACCATTACTTCAAAAAAACCTTCTGAAAACACATTCAAAAGCTTTCAAGCGAGCAGTGAAAACACACACACACCCAACTACACAATCACACGCCATCAGTTTGCGGAGTGTAAACAATGTTATCCAAGACAAGAGACCAGTGCCGTTATCAGCAGCAGTGTGAAAATCTTATAAATCACACCTTTGTGTTCTAAAAGGCTTTTAATCAATCCGGTGTGTGATCAGCGCTGACAGAGAATTAAACAGAGAGTCTGCTCGAATTGAAATGAGTGAGAGGCAGAGGTGAGAAAGGATTCGGGGCTTTCTGCTCTGTTGACTGTGACCTTCCCCACCTTGAGCAGATTACAGGGCAAAATGGCTCAATCACACTCAGAGAAAATGTAACCAGACACGAGCCGGCAACACAAACAGGAAAGGTGAATCTCAGATGGTACTGTTCAGGTTAGAGACACACATAGTTAAATGTGTCAAATAATGCACTTTGTTGTTAAAAATCGTCCAGGAGGTCAACACATAGGTCAATCTGTGTTTGTGAAAGACAAAATGTTTCTTCAAAAAAGGCTAGAAGCTAGAAAAGCTAGAAAATTGAAATACTACACATGACATTATGGCAGTATAGATCTACATGCTCCGGTGTCATTTTTCCCACACCTTTCACTTTTTTTTCCATATGGAGCAAACCTAAGTGGCAGATTCTGGGGCAAAAAAATCTTAAGCTACTGTTTCTAGTAGAGCTGCAATGATTAGCTGATTAATCAATTAGTCGATAGACAGAAAATTCATCAGCAACTATCTTGATAATTGAAAAAAACTTGCTGGTTGCAGCTTCTCGAAAGGATTTGAAGCCGCTCTGTGTCATACATGATAGTAAAGTGACCATCTTTCAATTTTGGGCTCTTGATCAGAAGAAATTAGAAAGAAATTATAAATCAGGCATTATTCACTATTTTCTGACATTTTATAAACCAGATGTTTCATTGAGAAAATAATTGGCAGATTAATCGACAATGACAATAATCATTGGCTGAAGCCCTAATTCCTAGCTTTTCAAGACAAAGGTAAATGTTCAATGGACAGAAGCACCTCGGTGGAAAGCTGAAAATCTGTGGAATGCTCCTTTAATGACTCATTACAGTCTGATGGGTTTGGAAGGACACAAACTGGTTTTTGCAGCAACACAAAAGACTGAAGCCACCACAGAGTAATAATGCGAGAGGTCACACACAAAGGGCACCTCTTCTGAGTGGAGTTACTCAATCAAAGAGTCACAGGGGGAGATAATTGTGTTTGAGCCATAAACACAATTAGAGAGAACGAGTCTTTCCTCACCCGCCCTCCTCCCCTCTCTCCCTCCTCTCCAGCCTCGATCAGGAGTCAGACAGACAGCCATCATTTCAAAGCTCCCACCAAACCACAGGGAACATATTTCTCACAGACAGCGAGGCAGAGGGGAAAAAAAGAAAAAAAAAGAAAAAGGAGAAGATAAAGTGGAACTGAAGACTCGGACCAGAGCTCAGGACCTGCTGCCAGCCACTATGCTGTCATTAGCGGCTTTACTCTGGCCCTGACAGCCCAGACCTGACAGAGTGGAACCAACACTGACACCCTCCCACTCCAACGCTCCTCCGAACCACTCATCCCATCTGGCCTCAGGAGCCTGTTTGTGTGAAGACTATAACTGCAAAAGGTTTCATATCCTTACACACAAAAACAACAACCGTCTTCTCTTGTAACCACAGCAAGGCGTGGGCCATCTGGACTCCTCTGAACCCTCAAGTCCACACAAAAAAAAACAACAACAACAATGAGGATAAGGTTCAGGCCGAGCCAGCGCTGAGGCTCACACCTCCCTCACCGACCAGTTCAAGACAGCTAAGATCAACTACAGATTAACACGCTGGGTTTCAGAGCTCCAGTTTTCCATGCAAGTTAAATCCATCACTCCACTGGTGAGGTCAGACCATTTTGAGGGTCTTCCATGCCTCCACGTGGAAAAGAGACAAGAAACCTTGGCGGCTCTTTTTCCATTACTGCAGCCTGAGGAGCCACAAGCTCGGCTCACTCCCAATAGCTGAAATACGGTAGCTGGAATGAAATAGCAATCATCTCTGTATCACACACGCAGTCTGGAGTGAGGGAACCCACAGAGGAGCCTCATTCCCATTTTTACTTACTGCACATCATCACATGCCAATCTAAGCTTACTTTCTGCTGCTGCTGCTGGTCTGTTTTTTTTTTCTTCCTTCAGCATGCTTTCCCAATCCACTCGCCTCCATAGTCCACTAAAACCCTTGCTGCTATTGCGAACGCCAGGCATGGTTTCTGTCCTCAGGTCTCTTCTCGCAACATGTTGATGATGAGATCAGAAGACAAAACAAGACTCTGTCTGGAGCTGCAACACCCGCCCACCCTACAGCCTACCTGAGCTCACCTAACACACCTAGATTCAAACCTGTAGCCTCAAAGAGACAACTTAGAGGGTTTAAATCACTAAATACATTCACTACAAGCTTTAAATATTCAAAATTCATCTTTAATTTGATGTAGCATCCTTACTAAGTTCTCTCATTACATTATTTTCAGTGACAATTACACCATTAAGGTGTCATTTACATCTTAAGGTTAAAACTGTCAGCTAAGATGATCAAAAATTTAACTCAGTAATAAATCATTACTTACACAAACCTGACAGGTGAACACAGATGCAGACACGTCCCATTCTTCAATCAGGCAGAAAAACAAGCGCAGACAGATAAGTAAAAGTTGTCTAAATGGCTTTTCAGTGCCACAGAGATGAAAAAAGTAACAGAGAGGAGCGTTTGGAGTGTGACACAGGACAGGAGGAGAATAAGAATGACATTTACCTCTTAACTAGACGGACTGCCTCCCTCTCTCTCTCTCTCTCTCTCTCTCTCTCTCTCACCCTCTCTCTCTCTCAGCAGTAACCCTCTTGGAGTCAGGACGTCCGCTATTCTGCTGCTCTACTCCCTCAGCCACATCATACACACACACACACACACACACAAACATGTACACTAACACCAACACCACACACACACACACATAATACCAACAAGCCACTCCCTTGACTTCCCCTCCCTCCCATTCTGTCTCCACAGGGATCTGACCCCCACCACACACACACGCACACACACACACACTTCTCATACAGGTTAAAGGGTTGCCTGGTTGACACATTAACTTCTGACACACTCTGCCTTTGTTTTGACCTCAATTTTTCCACTTTGTTTGCATTTCTTACTGCTGTGTTACTTGAGAGAAGAGGAGAGATTTTACTGTAAATAACGTAATTTAAATTATTCAATATTTAGCTCAAGAACCGTTTTTTCTACAGATTTCTTTTTTTGCTACATACATATAATTAAAGGTTTTATATAAGCTGTTACAGTACGGTTTTGCAAAATGAGCACGAGGAAACTTTTACTGTACCTCAGCTTTCCCTGCATGTCATGTCGTAAACTCTAATGGGTGTTGGGCTGGTAAAAATTACAGATCAGCAGCTACATTAATCCACTAATTAAACACATAACTCACTATATTTCCCATCTGAAGTTTTTTTTTTTTTTTTTTTTTTTTAAATACGTCACTTGAACTGGGGTTTGTTTCAAACTGCTGGCAGCGTGCACACTCTGGATGTTGTGTGTGTGTGTTTGGCTGCTGTGGGGGACTATCTGGGACCTCCATCTGCCGCAGGGACAATTGCACTCAGCTCAAAGAGATCCGCTGCTGTGATGTGAGTGGAAGGAGCCTTGCTGCTGCTGGTTGATGTTGTTTTTGGCTACGTCCCCATTCCAGCGCAGACTCCACTGCTGGGACACAGCTGGTGGGCTGCCTGTCTGTCTGTCCGAACCCCCCCCTCCCCCCTTCTCATCACCACCCCTCATCCATCACACCACCTGTGGCTCACAACAGCACCACCGCACTGCTCAGCTGTCTTACAGGAAGTGAGGTAAAAAAAGGCTTGAATGTTAGAGCATCCTGTGACGCCAACATGATATCATCATTTCCTAACTAAGAAGAATACACACACACACACACACACACACACACACACACACACACACATACACATACAAACAAAGGAATGCATGCAAGCGTAGCACAGGCTACAACAGATAATGGGGCTGATACAAACAGCCTTTTATTTCTCTTCTTTTATTTTTATATTTCACAGACACCACCATAACTCTGATAATGCAACTGATTGTGTTTTCCTTTAAAGTATAAATACAGTAGGTGCTCCTCCACTTCCATCAGTCAAAAGGCTTCGTTACAACAACAGTGACCGCATACAGTAAGAATTAACTTTGTTTTTCCCCCCCACACAAATCTCATCCACTGGAAACAGAACATTAATCAAAAAGAAAACAGTGATCAAACACAGCAGATAAGATAACATCTGGCCCCTGGCAGAGTCTTATGTCTTCATGTTTACTGCAACAATCATACAATTCAATTTGTCAGGCAGCCAAAGATAAAACTTTAGTTCCACCGAAAACAAAGTGCTGTTGTCGTCCACTAGAGGGCCAGTCAGCTGAGAGTTCAAAAAACGACTGGAGCGAGACTCAGAGAGGTGTGATGTTGTGAAAATGCAGCAACACCATTAAAATGTGTATAAAATCTGATTAAATTCAGTTAAAAGTATATAAAATCTTTAATTCTCTGGTTGCTCTCATACTTTAAATATTTCATTTTTAGTGTGAACACCTGCACAGGTAGATGTGAGCACAATGGGAGATTGTGAGAGAATTTACTGGCTTCACTGAACATCAGGCTCAGATTAAATTTCATCTTTCTCCTCATACTTGGCCAAACCTGAATGAGACTGTAAAAAAAAGAAAAAAAAACAACAACGGATTCCTTGCTCCGTGGCAGCCGAGGTTTGTGTTTTGCCTGTATGCGTGTGGCGTGGCCACATTCATGACAAAGTGTGTGACTCAAGTCACAATGCTTGTTGCTGTTTGCTGCATTCTTCATTGTGGTGACAGAGAAACCTCAGTGGTTACTGTTGCCATGCAAATAAAGTCAGCAACCGCAAATTGGTCTGTGCTGGGTTCAGATTTGCAAATGGAGGCTGACGTGAGCACGTATTAGACAGTTTAGTCATCAGTTGAAACGGGATTGATTGTTAGGACCGTATCAGAATGACCCTGGAACATTAAAATAATATCTGCACTCATTCATCACATTGATTGCTCTATTAACTCTGCTGTACTCACGCCAGTTCCCAGGCTGCTCTGGGGTTCCACGCTCTCCGTCTCATGGCAGCGTCCAGGAGCTTTACCTCTTTCCACGTTCCCTGAAAACACACACAGAAGTAATAGTATCATTACTCCGGATTAATTGTGAAATGACAAGAGCAAACAAAGATAGGCGAGAGTTAAGGTGACAGACGACGAAATTATCTAAAGGCAGTGGTTCTCAAAGTGGGGTCCGGGGACCCCAAAGGGTCCTTGAAAGGGTTCTAGGGGGTCCCCAGCATAAGTAGCACAATGACAGAATGTATGACTATGTCTACTAATGTATGACAAAATCTTATCAGATGCAGGACCCAGGGACAAAATCTTATCAAAAATGGGGGTCTGTGGTCTAATTCGTGTCAATTTGAGGGTCCTTGACATGAAAAGGTTTGAGAACCACTGATCTAAGGTGTCCTTTCATGGCCCCGAACAGCAGGAGGTGACGGTAGGACAGAGTGTGTGTGTTTGTGTGTCTGTGTTTGTGTGTGTGTGTGTGTGTGTGTGTGTGTGTGTGTGTGTGTGTGTGTGTGTGTGTGTGTTCGTAACATCCCGTCCATGCATCACAGTGATGCAGAGTGACGGGGGCCTCACACAGTCCAGACAGCGCTAAGGAATGACAGGAATTCACTATCTGATCCAGTATCATAGATCTAGGTAGGTAGATCTGCCTGAGTAACTATGGCGACCGCAGACTGACACACGCCGGCTAAGACAAGCCCTCTATGGCCAACTGATAATCAATACGCATGAACCTTTCACATAAAAGTGGGTAGGTTCAGTAGTTCAACAATAGGTTAAGTTTTTACCTTTAATTTTAGCGCCCTCGTCAGGCCAATCAGTGTCAGGACTTCAATACATGCTTATACTGTCCTGTATGACCAATTATTTTACTTTGTATTGATTGATAAATGTGTGTATTTATCTGAAACAGTGAAAAAATGCATCATCCTTAGATGTTGTGTCGCATTTGAGTTTATAGATTTTCCCTCTGATCAGTTCAAAGTTTCACCTTAATCAGACAGGTGATGTCAAATCTAACAGACATACAGACATGTTATCAGACAGCTGGACTCACCTTGCAGCTGTTCGTCTCTGATCTGTCGGATGGCTGCTCGGATCATCTTCCTCTCCTCATACTCGCTGGCAGCACGGAGCTACAAGCAAACGCACATACAGAAGATCAGTTCCGCACAATTTAAGATGTCAGTGTTCATACATTTAATGATTCCTTAATACTCACCATTTTCGTGAGCTCATCAATGTCTTGGATCGTTTGCAGTTTGCCTGACAAGACATCCAAGGTGTCGCTGGATTCTGACCTGAGAGAGAGACAGCGAAGCGGTTGTAATGATCATCATTATGTCTGAGTATCAACTTCAAAATACAAACCGTTTGACTTCACCGACTCTAATCCGACGCCTTTCTCTGCGTGTGAGTGAGTGGCAGCAGAAGACAGTTTCGAAATGACACACGGTTTTCTTGGCTGTTAGAAATCTCATCAGAGGAAACATGAGCATCAAGTGTGGAAAAAGTGATACTGTGGCATAACAGATTTGACAGCAGTGACACATAGCGCCTGAAAAAGGCTGCTCTCATCCTCCCTCTTTTCAGCCTCATATTTCTCTATTTTAATGCCTCGGTTTCTGTTACTCATACGCTCCTCCAGTTCCCCTCATTATCCTCGCTTTCCTCCAGTCATTGGTATTAAAGGATGTGTGGCACGTTGAAGTGGAATATTTCACATTCCACCACTGAGAGGCACGGGATAATACAACTTTCAGGCAGATTTTTTTTTTTTTTGTTTTTGCGCGTGTGTCCTAACATGTGCGCACGTGCATGCCGCCGTGAGAGCAGGTATGCTTTTCTCTAGCGGCTTCAGCGAAGCAGCTCCTTTGTTTTTGTAACCCAAGTCATCTAAGAGCAGCAGCGAATGGAAATGATTAAACCCCGGCCACTGGTCTTAATAGGATTAAGCGACACGGAGAGAGAGAAAGAAGGAAGGATAGAGAGAAGGGAAGGTTGAGAGTATTCTTTTCACATCCAGTAGTGTTAAGTCTTTATTGTGCTCCAGACCAGATGTTGGGATTGTGCTGTAGCCTGGAAGTCGTGCCACTCGTTAATTAACACCTTTAAGAGGCCATCTTGGTCGCTAGAACTCTGGCTTTCATCCACGAGAAGAAAAACAATGCTTCAGGTTCCTCGATTATTCAGTTTTTGTGATTTTGGCGTCAAATATTCTACAGCTCTGGACAGAAAAAGGTTCTTCATGAAGTGATATTCTTGAATGAGTTTTGGTAAGATGCTTAATGGCTTACAGCTACAGTTTCTCTAATCTAAATGGGTAAAACCTGCTTAACACGGGGTTTAAACGCTGCAATTTGGCATAACTGAACAGCTAATGAGCAGAGCCAATCAAAAACGAGTTCAGTTTTTGGGTAAAGCCTGCGCTGATCACCCTTAAAAATGTTTTAATATCTCCACATGATCGATATCTTTAATAAAAGTAACATTAGAGGTTAGATGAGGATTTATATTCCTCTGAGCCTCTTTAAAATACAATATAATCACAGTGTTTCCAGGAACACAAAGATGACCTTGTTTGATAACTTAAAACCTGTAACACCTGTTTCTCATTAGACTTGAGAGCAAAATTTTGTTTATTGACAAGATGGCGAAGACAACAATAAAGCCGCGTTATCAGTTTTTCCACATACCTCAGCTGAATGACAGGTGCCGAGACCTGCGTATTACGAGAAGTCTCTGAACGGGCCAGTAAAGACAAACAAACAATCTGAGAAAAGCTGCTTCTATCTGACTCTCATGATTCAAACACTGGCTGGCAATCTGTCACGCAGACAACCTTTTAAAAGTGAAAGTATTTATTGTTAAACGTGCATACACAATGGAAAAAAAGAAAATTTACTGCGGTTGCTGTTTTCTGTCCCCGATGATTTCCTGACTTGATTTTCCAGACTTTTCTCTTTCACCACCAGAGAGTTGAGGAATGCTGCATCTGGGTTTGTGAGTGTTTTCTCAGCATCTCCATTTCACCTGGACTGGTGCAGTTTTTCCATTCGGGCAGAACTGTGTGCGTGTGTCTGTACGTGTGTCTGTACGTGTGTGTGTGTGTGTGGTTTCACCTGTGCTGGTTCTCCTTGTCCTCTTGCTGTTTGAGTCGTGTTGGTCGAAATCTCTTGCTGGCCAGAGCGGCCTCCATGTCCTCGATCTCCCTCCTCCTTAACTCCCGGATGGCTGAACGTATGAGGCGTCTCTCGTCCAGATCCACGGTTCCATCCAGCTGCAAGTTCACCATGAAAAGACAAACACAGAGAGGCCATGAAGATGAACACAAGTGTTACAGGTGCAAAAACAGCGGGATGTCACACGGCCAAACTGGCCTTCCTATATTTGTATCTGTGTGAGAACAGACCACAGATGCACAGTTACATGTGAGGACATGACCACACAATTATATGAGAATCTATTGCTAAAAGGGCCAGAGGTCTGGTCTCAGTCTAAGTACAGGGCGGTGAATAAGTAGTGCAAGAAGTCTTAGCGCTGACTTCTTTCACTCGCCCTCTGTAGTTAACCCTGCCAAACAAGGACAATAAGGCACTCGCTTACAGGAATGGGTAGATTTCCCACCAATCTGCCAGAAGAAACACACACAGATGTCCAGAAAAAAAGAAAGTATACCCCAAAATGTTCAGGAATCCACCTTCAAGGGAGCTACATTTGTGATTTTTCCTGTTTTTTTGGCTTGTAGCGGCATAAAAAGAGTCATAGCTGATAGAAAGTAGCATTCAGGTGTGGGACATCCACACGGCAGTGGACTAAACAGCCTTGGCTTACTTTTAAAATGTGTGGTAGGGAGTTACAAGGTGAGCCGGGCCGGCGGACGGCTTATAGATTGGTGATGACAAGTGATCTGACTTCACTAATGTGAAAAGACAGGACCACCTGAGCAAGGAGCAGGGGATGAGAAACAGACACGCCAACAGCTGGTCTGAGAAACAAGTGTGTTCAGCTCTCCGGGACAACCCATTAACCAGGTGCCTTCTTCTCTGGTTGTATTTCACCCGTAGTTGAGCAGGAGCCAGGCTGCAGGAGGCCGCAGATGTTGAAGTGGCCCCACTTAACACACTCACCGAGCCATTTCAACACTTTGAATGACTATTAGTTAAAAAGGGTTTATTTTCTCAAGCACAAGAGGTGTAATTAAAGCTGTACACGTGTGTGTGTGTGTGTGAGTGTGTGTATTTATACAAAAGCACGCCTGCAGACAAACGTGGAACCTCAGCAAGCCCAACGCTTTTATGTCAGCGACAGCCGTAAGCATGGGAAGGTCGAGGGAGCCGTCTGCTGTCACACGGGACACAGATCTCTCATTTAGTCGACAGCGGGAACCTGTCAACACATGCGGAGATGAGCAGCTCCTGCTCCTCTGACAGGCCGATACACCTCACGCTCAAACACACACTTGACGGTTTCCTGCGGCACCAGTTAAAACCTGCAGAGTAGACACAAACCTTTGTAAGTTGCTAGAAGGAGCTGGATGTGGTTGTTAAACTAAGCTTTACACCCTGATGGGTTGAAAAGAGGGTTGATGTGCTCCCCCCCCTGCTGGGGCCAGAGGAGGGGGGGAGGACGGGGTGGGTGGGGGTCTCACAAAAGATGAAGAGGGCCAGTGGTTTTGAGGTCTCGCTGTGGTTCGACAAAATATGCAGCTCAGAGGGGCTCTCCTATATACTGTAATTTGTGGAAATTTAAAGTGCTGAGCCAACTGAAAAAGGACGTGTAAGCTGAGAAAGTGCTCAGAAAAGGCAGGAAGAAAGGATATGAGGGAGGAGGAGAGAAGGATAAAGAGGGGAAAGTAGAGCGGTTAACAAAGAGATAGGATGACAGGCAGGCAAAGTGAAAGAGAGAAAAATGAGAGAGAAGCTAGACTTGGGAATGCCTAAAAATGGGCAGATGAGAGCTGGGTGGGAAAGGGCCTCGCACAGGTCATTCCTTACATTCCTGCTGACTCACAAGGAAAGGGATGGTAGTGAAATCTGACGATGAGGAACTGGGTTCAGGTCGGGTCCAGCAGTGAGATAATATGAAGGGTTTTTTTTCATTGTGCAGTAGGGAAATAATGAGAGGTGAGAGGAAATGAGAACACAGTTGCTCATTTCTATCACTGGACAGCGTGTCTCTCACATGCCTTCACACACAAACACACACACGTACACTAACCCAACACTCGAGGGAGCTGTCTGTTACAACAATGTTAGGCTCAATGTTGAATGAATGTCATAACGTGATGATACAGCCAATGAGCTGCCAAGTTTGGAGACTGACTGATTTATTTATTCATTAATTTGAGATATTAAAAAGGGAACAGCCTCCAGCCTGGGCCTCTCCTCAAAAAACTTCTGCTTAGCATTTCACAACAGGCTGCATTTTTGGCCGGTGTATCGCGCATATCAGATTAAACATAAAACAAAATCACATTTAAAAAAAAAAAAAAAAGCCGAGGACCGTTCTCTCGCTCTCGGAGCATGTGATAGACGGCAGAACTGTCCGAGTCAATTACAGTAATCTTTCTAAATTAGAACAAAAGCGAGGAGAATTAAAGTCATGATGTGACGGTAGAAGGAGAAAAACAGCCCCTATGCGCACGTCCGCACTTTGACTTTTTACCTGCAACTTCAAGCAGACATCTGATGTTTACAAAGAAGGTTGAAATGATTTGAAATGAACCAATCAGCAGACAGGAGGCTGCATGTTGAGTCCGTTTAGATTGACCTGCTATGCTAAGCTGGCACAAGTCCAGGGGCTGTAACTGACGTATTTTAAAAAAGGAAAAAAAAAAAAAACTCAATAACGTCCCTACACAGGAAGGCAAATGAGTGGGTGTGACCAAAGCAAATAAAACACCTTTAACTTGGGCGCCTGCCAACAAAAACAGAATAACCAATAAATAACCACAGATGGAAACACGCTGGTGTAGACACAGAGTCCATTTGACAAAACCATCACATGACAGTGGCCTTTACAGAGAGTTGACTGTGTCAGAGAGAAAAAAAAAAAAATCAATCCAGTTACACAGTGACAGCACCTTACACCAGTGACCGTCCCACAAAGGCATTTTTCAAACCGAGCCACAGACCTCTGAGTAACCAACTGTCACTGTGGCTCGAAACGACAACAACAACTCTGTGGCCGGGAGAATGGCCGTTACACCCAGACAGAGAGCTTTTTCACGCAGTAGTTGCTCGCACACTGTTGAGAGACGTATGAGTCAGAAGTCACACATGTATAACATATAGGTCACAGGCACAGACGATGTTTTAGTGAAAAATGGGGACGTCACTGACTGAGCTGTCAACACCTTTAATGACAGCAGGGTTTAGTCACGTTACAGTCTGGTCTGCTGCTGCTGCTGCTGCTAAATGAAGACTCGTCAGGAAGCTGCTGTCACACCTGCCGGCCCTGGCGGAGTCACCTGACTCAGCTGACGAGATACAATGTTAGGAAACAGGATGGAGGAGGTGGTTGTGACTGATAGGTTGAAAGAAAGAAAAGACAGTCCTGTAGGAACTGGAGCATGACCGCTGTAAGGCGACGGCTACAGATGAGTAACACTATTTACAGAATTTAATTCAAATGTCCTTACTCATTGACAAAAACCAGAACCCAATGTCCTTATTTGGCAGGAGTCATCCTGTGGTAAAAGCAAAATACCAAAAAAATGTTTTCATGTTCCACATGGAAGGCCTGCTAAGGCTTGTACTGTACTGTTTGACTCACTTCCTGTAGAGCAGCAGATTTCTATGGAGCAGAAACCTCAAAACCTATCCAAAGACATCCGACTGAAGGAGCTCAATCAATCACGGTCAATTAGAGAGCGTTCATGGTTTTACAGTAATCCCAACCAGCTGGTCACACACACACTCCTGAGGACAGCAACACCCTCTGAACTCATCTGCTGCACATCAGAGAAACAGATTTAAATATGGTTGCAGTTCGTTTGCGAGGTTGGTTTAAATTTATAGAGCCAGAAGAGGAAACGGCGTCAGAAGTGGTCAAACATGGCAGGCACTCAAGGTTTTTCCTCAGGTAGTCAAAATATACTGAGCCGTTATTTTGCAGGTCTGCAGTTGAGCTACACTCACACGCTGGAACAACCACCTGTGGGTGCAGCACTGAGAGAAAGGGATTATGTTGAAGCCGTGGCAGTGAAGAGAGACAGAACACCCAGATAAATGAGCGTGCAAATAGAGAGCAAGAAGTGTACAAGTTCAGATTTGTCTAAATTATATTCTGCTCTCTTTCACTCTCGCTAGAACATTTATTCATAGGAACATGTGGTGTTACATAGAAATGCTATAGTCTCAGACTCTTTCTGAGCATTTCAGCAACTTGTGAGTTACAAGGTCTGTCTTTCCATCTAGATATGCCTCTGAACTCTGTACTCTGTACCCTGGGCTCAATGTTAGTTTACATATCATTTGTGTCGGGTAGTACACCTGAATACGTTCTCGCTACCAACACAAATGTGTTTGTAGCACAGAGTATCAAAAACTGTCAAGTACCTAAAGTCGCCATTGAATGTTTGGTCACATTTGCAGTCTTGTTTACTCATTTTTTCATCAGTTATACTGGTTTCAAGGCTAATTCTGCCTCTTTGCCATCACTTTATCATTTTAGACAGTTACAGCTGCGTGTATTTACGCGTATTTACGTGTGTCTCTGGATGTGTGTCACATGCTGTGGTTCACGGAGGTCGGTTCAAACATCACAGCCTGTGGTGTGAGAAAAATCTACCATCACCCTCCCACACACACACACACACACACACACCCAAGCCTGGCTGTGAGCACAACGACCTTTCAGGCTGAGTTCTGACCTTTTGACTCCCGGTGAGTGTGCATGTGCTGATCCCACTTGCTGTTTTTACACTTTGTACTTTTTGCAAACGATGGCAGGATGAGCAAATTCTCTGACACAAAGAAGTATGTATACTCTTTGCAAGAAATGTGTGTGTGTGTCCACGTGTATGGGTAGAAGTGAGGGGGGGGGGGGGGGGGGGGGGGGGGGGGATTCGGTGTGTTTGTGCATGAAATGAGGGCTACAGTAATAATTTCCAGGCTGGGGTTAGAGTGCAGCCAGGCAGCAGATCGGATCAGTGCTTTAAACTCACTTGTGTCGAGCCCACAAGTGAGTTTGCCCATATAAGGACACGGGACACTCCTTGTAGCAGAGCTGAAGTGGATTACCAGCTGCCACTGAGGAAGCTGGGCTGGTACAGACACTGAGACAGACACAAATAAACAATCTGGAATAGTTGAGAAAGTTCAAAAATATTTTAAATCACCCTCAAATCACTTTTATTACTTCGCTTTGGGGCAAAACTCCAACCTGAATCAGGTGGAAAAGCCTATAAATCATTTCTCGACGCCTTAGGAAAAACAATGCATGCATGCAGTATCGCGCACGCACACACACACCACACCCACTGAAAAATGGGAATTTAATCAGGATACATGAGAGCCCTGCAAAGCAAGAAGAAGGAGTTTCAGTCACCTCTCGGCTGAAAAATTAACAAAGAAACAAACCAGATTCGAGGTTAAAACTCAATGTGCTACAGTACAGCACGTACCGAGCTTCCATTGTCTGGGTCGAGAGACAAAAAAAAAAAAAAAAAAAGGGAGTACCTGTGAAAAATACAAGCAAGATTACTGTACATGTGGCAACGTGCTCTCTGTGGGTGCAACTACACGTGTGGGGAAGCTTTACTTTTACTAATAGCTGGATGGTAGGACAGAGGTCCAGAGTAGACCTGGGAAAAAAGTGTCCCCTTTTACACTTGAAGGAGCAGGCATAAAGGAAGGACACATGGAGGAATGCATGTGGGTCAGATGGGGGGTAGAGGGCATCAACAACGACCTATAGGAATGTAATGATGCACTGAAGAAAAGATCTGAACTCACACGTGTTGCGCATGTTGCTGACGCGGCAGGCTTACGAGTTCAGTCTTACATTAGCGCAGGGGGGCACCACATCCTGAAGGATTAATGAGCGCACACTTGATTGTGCACACGTGGTCGATGCTCTGATCTCGAGTATAAAATATCGACCTTTTCCGAGCTCTCTGCGGAAGATGTTTTCAATCTCTGGCATTGTTGCAGATCTGACTGCTTTACAGTCCACCAAAGACAGCTAAAGACTGGCCACAGTAGAATAATTATTTCGGGCTGGATCAGCTGCATCTCCGAGACGCTTTGGCCCATTTCAGCTGTCTGGCTCCAGACACTTTCTCTTCAGGGCTGTAGATCAGGTCACACAGAAAGATCCAGGTCAGTCACAGCCTGCTCGGTACAACGGTGTCCCACATTTGGTGAGCTGGCCTCATCAAAGGTTTCGCAGCGGTCTTATTATTTTGCTGCAAACTCTGCACAATATATTATAAAACCTAAACAGTGCGAACAATACTTTGACTGTCCGTTCACTCTGGCTTTGCATGCGAGCATTTCACTCTGTTCTTGGGTCAAGTGTAGGGTTGGTTGCCTAGATCTACACTTTCTGTGCCATTATCTTGACTCTCCGTGCTTACAGCGCCGCAAAGTTCAAAGTTTTGACCTCAT
Organism: Thunnus thynnus; assembly: GCF_963924715.1. Taxonomy (NCBI): domain Eukaryota; kingdom Metazoa; phylum Chordata; class Actinopteri; order Scombriformes; family Scombridae; genus Thunnus; species Thunnus thynnus. The sequence continues at coordinate 21,891,698 of NC_089518.1, forward strand.
CGTGCCTAATCGTAGGAAACCAGCAGAGGATGGGAGATGCCCGCAGCTTATCAGCATTTTGGTGGTCATAAGCAGAAGATCTGATACAGTGCAACAATATGAGCAGGGAAGGGCCGTCATAAATAAAGAGATAAAAAAGATTGCATTGAATCCTGCTCTTCAGACTCGGCTCACTGCGGGAACCAGAGGAGGATGAATCCTCTTCAAATATGGGACATCGCTGGTCAAACTGAGTCTTTCGGTTTAATGAGCGAAGGAGGCAGGAGGCGAGAGAGATGTCCCAGAGGGCAGGTTGAAGCACTCTGGGAGGCTGCGGAGCACAAACGGATACATAAGAGCCAGCCATGCTGAATCCCAAAATGCACATTTAACTATAACAACAGCAGTGAGACTTGCACACTGACGGACAGACGAAGCCAAACAAAATTTAACGTATCAGCTGTGTATATCTCAAGAATGCCACGGCATTAACAACAGCGAGTTGGAAAGCAAAACATCAACATCCGCTGGACAATTCCTGGTGGATCTCAGGAAATGTCTCTTTCCTGAGGGATTCAATATGGAGGAGGCTGAAAGCTCAGTGCTTTAAACATCTCTCTCTGCGCTGACTACATCTTATCTCTCTCTCTCTCTTCCATCTGTCTCTCTGAGATACATGCATCTTTTTTTGCGTTGGTTTGCTTCAGTATGTGACCCAAACTATTTCTGATCTGGCAGAGTTGCTGCATGCTGTTTCCTGTATGCTATTATTCTCTATAAAAAAGGGCCACACCTAAGTATTCCAATATAAAGCCAAATGCTGCAGACACTGTGCAGAGGCTCTACTATGGTGCGTTGCATCAGAGAATCTGTGTTTGTGCAAAGCAAAAGGGGTGATGAACATCAAACACAGCTTCCTCAGTTTATCTAAAGTGGACATTAACCAAGTTTATGTTAACGTGTTGTGATTTTGCACAGATTAAAAACAGATAGAGTCAATTTGATGATGTCTTAAATGCCATGTTGAGATGTTATAGATAAGGCCTGGAGACCAATTGACACATTGTACACATCTGGGAGGTATTTCTTCTGAGTCTAAAACCCCTGGAAAACAGTCTGAATAGAAGATTGGAGTGTTTGTCACAAAAACAGCTCTGAACGCCTAAAGCACTAAATCTCGGAGACGCCTGGTGGCGACGGTGAAGGAGACGGAGAACACCTTAAAAATCCCTTATCCAGACTTTTTCCAGTTGGCAGAGTGATGCTCCAGACAGATGGAGATCTGTCGGATCACTTACCACAAATACGAAAAGACCAGAGCAGCTCTGACAGCAGACTCTGTCTCATATGCTTTCAAAAAATCGCTTCACCCCTTTGGGTGACAGCCCCATTTTCCAAAGACAGAATACCTTGTATTTATTTATTGAGCCTATACAGCAAAGATCGTATCTTTGAGCAGAGTTCTCCGCTGCAGGGAGCAACTGTAGTCTTGTCTCTACTTGTCAGGCTGTAACTCTTGAACGATTCTGTTTTTGATCCCTAAAACTGAATCAAGGACCAGCTATTGATCAGCCCAGACCCTCTTTCATGATCAATATCTACTGATTAAATGTTGGGGAATGATGCGTGCCGTTCCTCCTTTTGCATTTTTAAAACGATGCCTGTAGGGGGCTCAACATTTGTCAATGCTCTCAATCTTGATACCCCATAATTAAACATCTGACTGCACAGTTTCAGGCGTTCGCAAAATGTCTGAAATGTTCCGAGGTTTGTTCGATTGTCTGTACATCACATCGCTGCAGAGCTGCACGATTTGTAGACAAGAAGCACGAGCAGTAACATACATAGTTTACCTCATAAACTGTTAATTCACTTACTGTAAGAATGTAATCACATTAGCAAACTGACACAAGCAGCACCCACCTCTTTCGAAGTTTGTTATTCCGATTGTTAAACTGTCACGTTATTCTTTTGTGGCATTTTAAAAATGACAAAACAGCCCCTGTTATCTTTATAATAATAAAATACTGCCCATATTGAAATGCCAGCTCATGTTTCCAAAGTATCTGACATTTCAAAATGACATAAATCTATCACGTGTCCGCTTTAATAAGAAAATACATCACGCTGAACTTAACTTCAACTTTCAGCTTCATACGTGGAGTAAATGTTTGCTAAAATTCATGTGCTGTAGTGTCACATTCACTCTTCATTATTACTCCACAGCAAGAAAACTACTAAAAGGCCACAGACCAAAAATAGACTTTTGGAGGAGTTTATACACTCATCATCTCAAAGTTCACTCCTTTTCTTTTCTCATCCTTTCAGAGCCAACGAATGACCGGCTATTTATAGAAGCATTCAGTAACAGAAGTTTCCTGTTATATCAAACAAACAAGTCACTTCTTATCTCTCTGCTCCCTGCCTGTGTTTGGATATCAGCTGTCAGACGCTGAAGTACGGGGGCTGGAACTGAATTTTTCTTCTGTTCTGCACGGCAACAGTGCAGATCATTTGAATTGTGTCAGTTTAAAAAGGAAAGCTGCCCTGTTTGTTGACATTTCTCCATCTGACACCTTTGAAAGTTAATCATACGGGAAACGCTTTGTGGAAATGTGAAGCAAGTAAATACCTGTGAGGATGATGACAGGCTCAGTAGAAGAAAAATCAGGTGTGTGAACTTTTTTTCACACCAAGTGAGAGAAAAACGTTAAAAAAACGCTGTAAACATCCAGAAAGGTCAAAAGCAGTAATGTTCACCGCCAGCATAAAGCCTGCAGCAGCAGGTGTTATCAATGCTCACAAGCATAAAACACTTCACACTCTTTTCTTTTCTTTGTATGGGAGCGGAGAGGAAGGAGTGGAGGAGCTGTATTCAGAGGCAGACGTGTTGCATGCAACAGCTTGTATCCGTCTTATGAAACATTCAAGGGCAACGTGTTCGAATGAAGAAAAATGGTTTTAATGACTGCTAACAAGGCTCAGGTCAAGTCTTGCATTATCATCCTGCTCCGAGTTTTTCTTTTTTCTTTTTTTTCTTTTAACAAAATGTGATTGAAACTAAGAAGGAAGACATTTTGAAACAAAAATCCCATGATAAATTTAGCTTCAAGTACAGGACGGCATTAAAAAACACACAGCAGATATATCTGAAATCATCCCAGACGACGGTTACGTAATGCAGCATCATTTTTCCGATTTATTCGTTCCTGATGATGAGGTTGACATTTTGGGCCGTGTCTCTAGGGGGGGAGTGAGGAGAACCTGGGGACCTTACCAAGAGCCTACAAAACAAACCCATTCTTCCACTCCGACTGTAAACCGTTGAGCCCTTGTCAACGCACAAAGGGTCCAGATAGCCATAAAACAAAGACCCAGGGGTCCCATAGATCACTGAGGCCGGACCGCAGAGTGAAATTGCTCTATTTTAAACATGTGTGAATGCTTCTTGCTCACCAGGGAGAGAGGACGGTCACAGGGCTGGCAAGAATCGTTACAAATCACTATGTGAGACAATCCAGCATGTGAAATCGGCCCAGCAGGCACCACGGACAGACGAGTCTCCGAGCAGTCAAGTCAATTCAGAAATGAAAAGACAGACTACAAACTGGAAAAGACAGTCAGGTTTCGAGCGACTATTGTAATTTCAGCCCACTTGCTGATTTGAGAGCTTGTAAGAGTTTGACTACCTAAGTTGCGCCGCAGCTGGAGGGTCTCGGACGTAATGAAAATAGAGACTGTTGTTTTAAGACGGACTTGAAAGACTGTGAACCTGTCCTTTAATTCACAGGGAACCAGACAGCAGCTGAGCGAGAGACACCTGCAGACCTGGCTCGTCCTGCAGGGTTGACACACACATACACACACCCACCCACCCACACAAAAACAGGAACCTACTACCTAACAAGAGATTCAGCAGCATAACAACTGATAATTATCACCCTCCGAGCCGGCAATCAGCTGATAAAGTCTATTTTTAAGCGACAGTGGTTGGAGTGGTTTGGTTAGAAGGAGGTTTTCTCCGAAGCGGCCTTAAGCAGCTTTTTAAGTTTCTTAAAGCACCATTCAGACAGATGACCCACAGTACACTTCTCTCCTAAAGACACCGGGACACCGACTGATTATTTTGGTGGATATTCAAATGATTGTGTCGGCCGCAAGAAAAGAAAAATGCTTTTCCTGGTTGCCATGGAGAGGATTAAATGAGCCATATAAAAAAAAAGGCAGCCAGTGCTTTGAATAGAAGTGTAGAGATGGGATTAGTGGCGTTAGAGAGGCCGCCGTATGACCTTCTGACTGTTTCGTTCATTAAGTACAACACAGGCCTGGAGAGCGAGTTCGTTATCCGACTGTTGTTTAACAGCAGCTCTCCACTCGCCTTTGAGTTAATTAAACCCGAGCATCTCCAAACACACACATCATCTCTTACTGGCGTCCTGAAAAACTTCTTCGTAATTCACAAATTCCTCAACAAATACTGAATATAAAACTAAACCTTCAAGCTCAAACCTGCTCTCTATTCACGTCTGCGGAGCTGAATTTAAATTCCAGCCCAACCCCGCCCCCCCCCCCAAACCAACCCGTGAACCTCTCTAAGCAACGAGTTTAGTCAGAGTTTGTTGCCTTAAATGAGGAGCTGAGTTCACTGTGGAAAACCCTGACACTCAAGTCACCGCAAATATCATCAGTGAAAATGTGGGATCTCTGTGACCTTAGTTGGTGGTCACATCTGATGGAGGGAACCAGCGGGGGGAGAAGAAAAAGATGCTCGGCTCCGTAAATCAACGTGGTACAAAAGAGAGACGAGGCGGGAGACAGGAGTCAGTGTCACATGAGGATGAAACCCCACAAATCGCCAAGACGTCAGCGTGATTCTTGTTTTATTCTACTGCAGCTCTCCGAAGACAATGAAGGACAGAGATTCACAGACAAAGCTTTATTTCTCCAGTAACAATGAGCTGAGGTCTGTTGTCATGTCATCAGTGCAGAAACATCTTTGAAATATAATATAATCCGAAGCTCTACTCAATGAAATATAAAACTACTACAAACATTATTAGAAAACAAAAAGAGGTTCAGCAAGAAGCCAAATATCTCCCCTCAATCTTTCATCGACTCCCTCTTTCCTGATCTTTCCCTCAATAAATGAACTCATAAACCGATTGATCAAAGCAAACCAATAAAATATTATTTCCTTTACGCACTTCTGTTTTCCCGCTATTACAATGTCACGCGTGGAATGAAGTTTGTCCTTTAAGTGATTTATGAGGAGAAAAACGACTGCAGCTCTTGGCCAGACGTTGACAGAGTTTTGGGGAAATAATGGATACAGTTTAAATAGCCTCAGACAGGTCAACAAAACACGAGATTTATACCCAGCTTGGCTCCAAAGTAAACAGTCACTTTTTCTTATCAGGTTTACTGATCTGAAGGAACAGAAATCAAAATGTTTTTCTGAGATGGCCTCTCCTTAAAGTACACATTCTTGGCAAAGGGGCTCGAGACGATAATGACTTTTAGCAGTCAAGCTGCACGCAGAGAAGTGTAGTCCAATCTGACAGAAGGTCAACAGTACATGTCGGAAACCTGACAGTTCAAATATGTTTGAACTTAAATCTTTAATGACACAAACTTTTGATCTTTTTTTTTTTTTTTTAAATCAGTATTAGGTATTACAAAATGAAATACTACAGCGAGGTCACTGTGTCTCAGACGTTTCAAGTGTTGAATGTGTGTAACTGTCTGAACACGGACCTGGTGAGTCATGCTTCCTCATAAATGTGTTACAGGTGTCATGATACACACCGTGTGTCAGACAAACTACAGTGTTCGGCTTCAGGAAGTACTTAAGACATGTCTAAACAGGAAGTGTTTATACCCCGCTATTAATAACAATTAATGTGCCTTGATGTCAAGGTCCAAACGTACTATCACACTGAACTGACCTCCTCCCACTATGTTTTAATAGAGATGTTATGTGTCATCATGATGTCATCTTGTGATGTTAGTGTTTAGAAATCAGCTCTTTTTTGACCAGATTAAAAACTACTTCTCATAAAACTCTCAGGCTGTAACTAACAGTTATTTTCACTTATTAATCAATTGTTGTTTTGTATTTGATTAATCAACTTATCATTTCATCTATGAGATGTCTTCAAGTTGCTTGCTTTGTTCGACCAACAGACCAAACAAATATATTCAATTTACAATGATGTAAGACAGAGAAAATAAGCAAATCTTCACATTTGGGAATCTGAAATCAGCAAGTATTTGGCATTTTTGCCTCATAAATGATGTAAAATTGGTGGCAATTGATTTTCACTTGCTCAACTAATCAATTAATCGACTTTCAGCACAAGATCTCCCACCAGAACACAAAATTAGCACCAACCACCAGCCAAATGCTGGTAAAATATGCAAGTGGCTGGTAGATTTGTTTCACTCACCAGCCAAAAAAAACAAACAATCTATTGAGTGGCTGGTGAAATTTGAACTTTCACTAGTCATTTTGGCTGGTGAACAAAAAAGTGACACATTGTTTGACTTCAGTGGTAAACATCTGCATTCATACAGAGTGCAAATTCACTTCACCTCAGACTTCATGACACACACTGAGGATTTACGGTTGTCTGTAAAAACGTCTGCGTGCAAACCATCTGTCAGGATTATCTCAACTGTTATGTATGAATTATTGAAAGGAAAGAGGTTAGAAAAATGCATAAACCATGCCATGAAAACGACAGTGATGTCTGTGAGGTGAGTTATACTGTGCTACACTATTATGGGGTTAACATGGTTGGCTGCTCTTGAATCAAGATATGTTTAACCACATTATAGTAAACACCAGGAAGACATTTACAGTATAAAACACAAACTCGTTAATAATTATTTCAGGGGGGAAAACTTTCACTTTCATTACTTTTACACCTTTAAAATGATTTTTTAAAGTCTGATCCCAACACTTATGGTGTACAAGCAACTGCAAATGTATGAAAAACTAAAGATAAGGATGTCAAACTGAGTGACTCCAGTATGAAATAGTGATTTTAACTCTTAACACCTCAGTGGTCCACTTTCACCAGTAGCCTGTAACTTCATCTCAGAGTCAGAGCATCCTCATCATTCATCTACTCACCAAAGCTCGGAGAGAGGACTCATCCAGCGTTGAATAACTCTCCAGAGACATCTTAATCTTCCTTGTCAGACTCAGGTGAGAGGAGGAAAAAATCTGGACGGTGAGTCTTGATGTGATCTGGTGGTTCTCCGGCCAAAAGCGTGTACCACTTGCGCGGTTTGTAGCTGTTTCTGTTGTGTCTTTTTTCCCTTTTTTTGTTCAACGCGGTCTTTAGCGCACTTTAAGGTCAGAAACTTGAGTCAACAAAAAGCAACTCGTGTAGCGCTTCTGGAGAGCATATTTCGGTCCTCTTTAGTCGTGTCTTGTGTCGTAGTGCAAGCAGAAACAGGTCGCCACACTCTCTCCAGACGGACGTTGGCAGCTTTTTGAACAGAGGACTCAGACTGCCCGCCCCTCTCTGCCACCGGCTTCTCCCGGCGATCATTCAAAGCGCGCCGCTCGGTGGGAACACGCAAAACGGCGTCCATGTATGGAGTGTGATTACTGCCACCCGAGTCCTGTGTGCGGACACTAATAAGCCTGTTAACTTCGGTACTAGCTTCACTGGAGAAAAATGTATTTTACATAGTTCTGTACATATAACCATTTGATCAGATTGTTGAAGACTCGTATTAGAATTTTGTCCACTATTACTTATATTTAATCAGCCATTTAATCCCTTTCTAATTTTTACATGTAAGTGTATAGTATGCTTGTTATTAGCGATTGGCATGTGTTTGATTTAATTCCAATTGGATTTATGTATTCTTGACTTTTTTTATTTTTTGGGCCAATATATATTGTTTCTTTTTTTTTTTTTCCTTTTTATTGAGATGTCTTTTTAAGCCCTTTTGGGTTTTTCAAATCTCAGCAAAACAATCATTTTTTTACTCCTTTCATTATTGTTTTTATAACTATTTTTTAGATAAATACAACTCAACTCAACATTAAAAGGGACAGTCTTGACAGGAGGAAGTACATTTACAGCAACCAAAAACTATTTCGATATATATATGGATACTACAGTCATTTAATATGGTAATGATAACAACAAAATCCCTGCTTTAACCTGTTTAACTGAAATATTGAGTCCATACTTTGTTTCCATATTACATACATTCAAAATTGCAGCACTGCTATCAAAGCTTCCTCTTCTCAGCTGTGGCACTTATCACCCTTCATACAGGGCATCATATATGACACAGTACCCAAAGCAGGAGTGGCTCATCCAGTGATCACCTAGCTGTTTAAAAACAGATCTTTGAGCCTTACTTCTTGCCAGGGTTGTGGAGCCATGATTGGGAAATTACAGCAGCTATGTTCTGTAGGTATGAAACCACACTGACAGAATACAAACTAGAGCCATTAATCAACAAATGTTAAACATTTATTAACATAAAACATTTAATAATACAAACAAGAGCATCAAGATAGTTGTTCTACAACAGGGATAGTCATCCATGTGCCATGAGTGCTAAAAGTCCAAACACCACACCAGGAGATTTCACTGATTAGTTGCTCCTCTCTGGTTGAGGTTTTTGTTCAGATGTTAAATCAGCAAAATGTTCTGATAGTCTCTAGTTGGGAGGATAATCTGGAGACCCTCAACCATCTGTGGCACATGGTTGCCTATGTTTATAAGCATGTCTAAAATAGGCCCTATGATACACACAAAACACATTATATTTATCAATCTTAAATCCTATTTGGAGGAACAGCACACAGAAAATTTCATACTACTTAAAAGAATATTGGACAGGAGACACTGCTTTAAAAGCCATCTCATCATGACATCACATAGCACAATAGCTCTAGAGATATGATTACAAAAATCTAAATATTACTGAAAAGTATTAAAGACAAATGTTTGACAGTATAAAAAGACAAATGTTCAATATTAGTTATTTTTTTTCTTGGTCAACAATGCATAAATTTATCAAATCTGTTCCTTAAGCCCTTTTTAACAAAATAATCTATCAAAGTGCTTCAGGCTACGTGAAGATGCAGAAACCAACAGGAACACTGAGAAAGACCCTGAAAGAATTTGAAAACAGGAGTGAAGACTAAATGTCCTTGGCTGAAGTAACAAGATAAAATTTAAGTCCAACAAATGCACACTGAAAAAAATCATGTGTCTGATGTTCCCCAAAATGAGCCACAACATGAATTTTACAGTTAAATTTAGTGTAAATTAAGTACATTTTATAATTTATCCATTGAAGCTGTATGTTAGACATAGAATCAAATCATAAAATAAAGCAGAATATGCATGAATAAACCAAATCACTTAGACTTTAATTGTAATATTCATCAAAATATAAACTGCAAGATAGTAATACTCACACAGGCACTTATCAGATAGTATATGTTTCATTTTCAAAAGTGTGCAAAAAGATAAATGAATACATAGCAGGAGATTTGGTTGGCATCTTTTTTCTCCAGATGTTCCTGCTCTCACTCTTCCTGCTGCTCTTCATTCTGCTTCTTGGGTAACTGCAAATGGAAAAAAAAAAAAAAAGAATAACAATGGAAAATTCTTTCAGACGCAAAGTGATGACAAAACTGTGCCAAACAAAAATATACTGACTGGCCTTAAAGGGAAAATCCACTCAAGAAGCAGACTTTTTTTTTTTTTTTTTAAAGATATGTTTTTGGACATTTATTTGCATTTATTTGACAGTTGAGAAGCAGGCAGGAAACGAGGGGGAGAGAGAGGGCCATGACACGCAACAACAGTGTCCAGGCGGATTAGACAAGAGGATGTTGCGGTTATTTGGCATGCTCTGTTACCATTCAACTACCACGGCGCTCCAGAAAACATCTTATAACAGACAAATTACAACTGAGCTGTTTATTACAGAAATATCAAATGTGAACTGCAATTTAGGTTAAATTTTTCCTTTAATGACCGGGTAGTGGAGAGTCTACGTGTACAGGTAAAATTTTTCTCTGGAAATCCTATTCAGCTTTATATTTCTCATGAAAACGTCTGTTTATTCATTTGTGAATCACTTATCGTGACTGATTGTTGAGATAAATCAGTGACCCACATTGTTTTCTTTATGCCACTATGAATACACCCAAGAAACACCCAGAAACCATCTCAACAAACTTCATGCAGGTGTCTACGTTTTTCCCTCCTTTGATATCATGAATGCAGAGGTTAGTAATGCATTTCCAATTCGACTACATACAAACCGTCATGCATTTGTCATTACCCATTTACTAAACAACAGAGTTTGATAGTAAGTAAATGTTGAGTGTACCTTTGTCATTGGATTCCTTCTGTTTCCTCTCCCTTCTTTATTTTCTGGTAGATGTACTCTGGTGGACAAACAAATCCATAGTACATTATTAATATTAACTCTATATTTTTTGTTAAGAAATTACAGCTTGTTCAGTAGAACTAAAATCATTATAATTCAACTTTTAAAAAAAGAGCCTTTGTTGGACTTTGTTGCTTTTACCCCTTTAGAGATTCAGAACCAGACTTGTCAGTGTCACAGAAAGATGACTGAGCGCCTTCCGCGTCCCTGCCAAGTGGAGGTCTGTTTTTCACAGAAACATCACAGTTGGACGTCTTCCTTTGACTTGGTAGTCCAATGTAGCCTTTCTGCCATTCCCTTTGTCCTGGTGGCGTGTCTCGCTCAAATCCAAGGTGCTCATCCAAAAAGTCACCTAGGTGTGTAATAGCACACACGTGTTAAAAAAGAAAAAAAAAACAAAAAAACAAAGCCATAAACATACACACAGTGTCCAGAAGAAAACCCTGTACAACAAAACCTCTAGAAAAGAGGTTTCCAAAGTGGGAGGTGGGCCTCTCTAGGGGGGCTCCAAACAGTTTCAGGGGAGGCTCAGTGAATGGAAGTGAAATAATATGACATCAGTTATCAAAAGGAGATCACATAGAATAGCCTAAATGTGTGTGATTTCATTAAAGAGATAGTTCAGAGATACAGTAGTTTTGGGGAATTTTATTGTTCTTCCCACTTTCCTGGAGTTAGAAACTAATAAATACCTTCAGACAGACCTTTTTATGTTCTTGGCGTAGTCTAAAGTTATGTCTAACAGCAATATCAGGCTATCTTGGCTCAACTGTTGAGTGTTTATGGGATCAAATAACATAATCATGATCCCATAGGCATCAAGGAATTGAACGAAACTAAGCAAGCTAACCAAGAAGGGGGTGGGGGGGGGGGGTAGGGGTTTTTCCAAGCTTTGTCTGAAAAGAAGCCCACAGCCCACAGTGACTTTGAAAACCCCTGATATAGAATATAACGCATCACATAAAATACCACAAACTGACTCATTTTGTATGTTCAAAGTTTGCCGACACTGTGTCAGAGGTGTGTTGACTATTGTACTTTTCTGTATAATTTGTGGTGGTGTTGAATTAGATGCTTTTTATTAGATATTTTATACACTTTCCATTTACATAAATGAAGAAAGTGATTAATTACATCCTTCACTGTAATGTAATCCGATGTGAAACCGTCACTAACTGCAGCCTCAAAATTATTTTTATCAACAGCTCTGAAAATGTAAACAGAAATAAGAATGTATTCACAAATGTAGGGTTTATTAGTATTGATTGCAGGGATACTGTATTGGAAGGAATTTTGTTTTTGTCTGATGTTTTTTTTGTTTTGGGGTTTTTTTTTTTGCCAGATTTTGTTCCTTCTTGCTACAGGAAGAGACAGTCCACTACAGTTTCCAGTAAACAGTTATTTAACAGTTGAATTTGTTTCCCTCCATTCATTTTTACCCATTTTAATACAGAGAATAAAGTCTATACACTACCTTGGTGTTTTATTCTCCTCTGAAAGTCTGGAGACATCCGACCAAAGGTGTCCTTAGCAGGACTCGACTTGACAGATGCTTTTGTTATATTATTAAGTGGATGAGCAGTCTGAGGGCGCATATCACATTTGTCCTAAATGTAAAAACACACCAAAAGATAAAATCACAAACATAACAACAAATACACAATTATAAATATGTCTATTTCTTTTATCTCTCTACTGTTTTTCAGTAGTTTTCAACATTCGTGAACATTCAGAGATGATCTCTACAGGCTGTTTGTCCACGTCATGATGTGGAAATCTCTACTGAGGAAATATTTGGACTATGTTCACCTGCCAATAGTTCAATTTTTTCAAGAAACCTTAAAAAATGTTTAACTGTTTCCTCTTAACGTGTAATACTATAATTTAGTACTGTCACTCCTAATATGTCAATAATTTTTCACAGTCTATCTAACTTGATTAGTAACATACCTGATGGTGGAAGACAACAGCCTCCTCTAAAGCGACGCCACAGAATTCACATGGAATGACAACGTCGCCCTCTAGTGGACTGGCTGGAGGACTGTAGGAGGCCGGGGAGACTGACCGAGGGAAAGTGGGGATGTTGGAAGCAAGTGTGTCAGGGAGGCTGCTCATCAGCCCTGAAGCGTTCCTGCTCATCCTGTCCTCTTTAGGGGGAGACGACGGCTGCTTGCTGAAAGATGCAAAGGCAGAGGCGGGGCTGCAGCCAGTCTGAAACAAAGAAGAGAGAAAGTTAAATACATCTATGTTGAATCTGTTTATATCTAAAATCATGTCTGTACTCGATGGATGATATACGCTACATGTTTAAACAGGCGAAGGCTGTAACTGAACTGTGTACAGTCTAAAACAAACATAGACAGAGGTATGAAAATGTTTGCACGCTATGTGATATCTGACTGGATCGCAACATTTCACTCTGATTAGATTAGTGCAGATAAAATCCTAGTGGGAAGGGTGGCGGCCTGTGAGCCGGTTTTAGAAGAAAAACAGAATACACTGACCTTACAATTTGCATTTCACATTGGAGCAAATATTTCAAAACATCAGCAAATGCTGAATTCAGTAGGCAGGATGAAGAGAGTTCATCGGCTGGTCATAAATGTCAGTCAGGTTCTGGTTGTTTTTGGTTTTTGAAGTGTTCTCATGCATGTAGATATGATGGAGTCACAAACTGTCTGCCCTCCTTTTCTCCAGTGATATGTTGTAGTGATATGTTGCTGAGCACATTATGCTGTATGTGTCCTTTACTTAAATATGGACTTGAATTCTCCATGTGCTCCAGTAAACAAAGGTTTCCACCAGTTACCTGGTTAAAAAAAACTTTGCTAGGTGCTGTAGAGATAATATACAGAAACCAAAGAACAATTAATGAATCTGCTCAATCTTGTTCAGTTACAGCCCTTTTTTAGGGAAACATTACAAGCCCATTTAATTATTTAATGTTCTTTAATTACTCTAGAGGATGATCAGCAGCTCATTTTTGTTTACTCTCCATTTTTCTCTTCACTCTCTATCACCAAAAGTATTCTCTGTAAACTAAGATTGGCAGTGTCTTCTTGCAGTAGAGACAACTACAATAACAACCTTGGGCACATGAAGTCCAGGTTAAACCTAAATCAATGAGTCTCAATTACCATCAAAAGCAACGATTCTACCAGACTCTTCATCAGGCTACTTGTCATGTTATTGTGAATGCTTTATCACAATCCTTTATATATTTTAGAGATTCCAGCCAAGAATTAATGTCTATATATTTATGTTGTAAATGAATGTCTGCCAATATATCATTATCTGATTTTATCAATTTTATCAATATCAGCTAGGGTTGAGCCTTAAGTTAGGTGGCGTACCCACTAATCTATTGTCGTGGGTCGGCCCCCTGAGCAATAGTGCAACCAGAAGGATAAAATTACATCTCAAACCTGATGCAAAATTAGGTCCTCTTCAGGAAACAGCTCTTCACAAAACTCACAAGGCAGCATGGTATCTGTAAAAAAATATTTTGGATCATTAATAAGCTGACAACAGAATAATTTTATATTTTCTAATCAGGCGCCTCCAGTAGCCTACTGGTTAACTGGTTACTGATTGCATGTCATTCACCATCTTGCTCCCATTTTTTCCTGTCTTCTCTTTGCTATCACAGTCTAATGAAGTCATAAAATGTCCCAAAAATATATATTAAAAAGGTGTTTTAATCCACATTAATTTTACCTGTTTGATCATAGTCCTGGACTGCACTTGTGCTTGTGGTGAAGTTTGGATAGTTGTTGTTGGGTGGAGAGAGTGGAGAACCGACAGAGGTGTTAGACGTCTTCCCAATCTTGTGGTCCCAGATATCACTCCACAGATTGCCATCCATACCTCCAGCCACTGATTCTCCGTCACTCTGCAGGCTGAGAGCCAACATGTAGTCTAGACCTGATGAATCCTCATCTTGTGTCTGACTGCTGTGTGGCCATGCACTGCTGCTGCTGCGACTCAGGATGTCACTCTGCTCCAGCACTAGAAGAAAAACAAAACATGACAGTTATTTTAGAAAAGAACTACAGCTGTAAGCAACAACGCCACAACCGGGCTCCATTCTATCAGTTCAGTCATGGGAAAACAAGATATTTAAATATTTTAAGATTTGTTGTGTTAGCCTTGTGTTGATCCAGCAAAAACCCTCTAAATTGAAGATAATTCTACGGTACGTCTGCCTGCAAAACTTATTTTACATAAATTGCCTTACATAAAGGGAAAAGTCGACAGTGACACAATTACAGTCATATATTTTTGCTTGTTACAGACTCAAATTGTGATAGATTTTAGACAAGGTGCAAAGATGGTGTCACACAATTTTGGTGAAACTATATTAGAGTTGGAAGTTTAAATTACTGTTACAGGTCACAACATGTCATATCATCATCTTTTAAGCTGATATGTTGAACTTGTAAGCAAACAGTTGCTTATTTACACATCAAGCAGTTACAAAGCAACATTTTCATTCATTTGGAGTCATGTTTCACCACCTAGTGAATGTTAAGTCACTTTAGCTCTGTTTTTGGTCTCCATCAAGTCCTGGGAGAAACATCTGTTTCTTTAGTTGCTAAATGCTCCATTATGTTCACCAGCTAGTCTCAAACTGTGTCTGTTTGCTGTTTGATACTGAGCAGGTAGCATACAGTGGGTTTTTAGAGCTTTTTCCTCTGAAAACAGCTGCCTGCTGCGACCCGTAAATGACATTTTGAGAGCGTTGTGAGTGAACTAAAACAGTAAAGCTGTGGGGCTGGACAGCTAAACAATAAGCTGAAACTCACTATGATGCTCCATAAAGCTGAAGGGAGGTGCAGTGTCAGGTGATAATTCTCTGTAATTCGCCAATCACTGCAAGCGACGCCTCTGACATTACACACAGAAATTGTTATTATGAAAAATAGCGATTATAGCTGCTTTAAGCCCAGTGGCCACCCCCCCCCCCCCCCCCCCTTCAAGGAAAATTACCATCAAATTCAGATCAGTGATAAACTCACAGTGGCTAAATGTATTCAGTGGGGCAGTATTCTTCCAGTCTCCAGAGCCTTGATGTCCCCTTGAAGTGTTATAAGCTCTGGGATCAAATGCCCGTGGAAAGGCCTGATGTTCTGCGGCACTGATGTTGTTATTTTTGGGGCCCCTCTCTTGGGCTCTCAGGAGGTTTCGGATGGAGTGGGTTTCAAGCCATGCCCCAGGAGACTGCAGTTCTACTGGACTGCGACTTGAACGGCTGTTGTTCCTCTCTTGGGGTGGTGTGAGACTTCCACATAAGACTGGATGTACAGCTTGTTCCTTCAACATTACATTGCACTTGCAGTGTGGGCAAGGCTCAGTGCGTGCACCACAATAATCCTCATGTTCTTTGGACTGGCTGAAAACAAGCTCCAGTTCACAGTACTGGCACGGGACCAGCCGCTGAGAACATTCAGAGCTCTGCAAGAGATATCAGTCGTGAAGAAGAACAGTTAGTGAATTTAATCAAGATGGTTAACTACAATAATTAAAATAGGAAAGAAAAAATGTTCTTCAGAAATACCTGGTGAACTTCAATATGATTCTTCTCAATCTTCAAACCACACTTGCACGTAATCTGAAATGAAAACGGAAAACACTTTCAAAGTTTCGGTCTGACATTTGGTAGCTGTTTCCTGTCAGTTTCAGTTGACACCACCTCGTTAGCATACCCCAAAAGCCACACTGTGTTTGTCTCTGAGTTTGTAATGAACTGACTGATGTTATCAAATACTGATTAGTTCTTCCAGGCTATTTACATTTACTGTAGTTGGTATTGGGCCTACCCTTTAAACCAACAAATGTATATGGTAGTATTTAAGTCTTCAGTATTGCCGTCCAGATTTTACCTGCGTATGCTCCTGCTGCTTGTGCTCCTGCAGCTCTGAGCGAGGCACTGGCTCCTGGCACACATCACACAGTGCAATGTTTCTTCGACAGTGGATCTCATGGGTGGTGAAATTTGCCTCTGGGATATCATGCTTGCTAGAAAACAATAACAACAAAATAAGGTTAAGAAGATTGGGGGAAATTTGTGCTCACCTACATATCAAATTGACATCACTTGATAGAATTTGTTCATATTTACCAGTTGCCACAGAATTGTGTATTTTCATCTGCCATGGCTTCACCAAGGCCTGTGGACAGGATGTACAGTAATATTAGATATTGATGACACAACCCATTACCCACAAACCTTTTTCGAGTATTTATAACAGGTTAACAGGTGCTGTTCGTAGATTTAGTATTTGACTGTTTTCTGACCACATTTAAAAAATATATCCCTGTGAATCATCAGAGCTACATGTATAAATGTAGCTATTAAAGCTACTTATGTCGTGTGAAAGTGAAACTGGTTGACAGCTCTTTCGTTTTGCTCACCCAGTGTTTCCAGGCAGGCAGCTAACAGTTAGCTAGCTGACAACGATGGCCTGGTTTAGCAGCGAGACTCCACGTCAACCTCACACAACAAGCATCTTCATCCTAATTTGGCATTTTTCTTCCCAACTCAAAAAGACAAAACAAAAGTTAAACAATGTTAGCTGTGTTGTCTGGAGCCAGCTACGTAGCTTAACCAAACTGTGGGCAACCCTCACGTAGCTTTAACTGCCGCTAACTAACTTGCTCTTTACAAACTAACCTAACGTTAGCTATCATGAAGCTGCTGCTGTAACGTCGAGTTTGGGGGGCTTCGGCCGCCCGGTCCGAGATAAACGAGGACAACCGCTGCGAGGTTACGTTTGTCAGTTAATTCACCTCTAAATAACATACAACCAAAGACAAAAGTCGTACGCGATAGCTACTTGATGATAGTCTGTGAAATAGTTAGTTATTTCCTCCTCGCTCTGTCAATATTACAGGCTACCACTAGATTCACGCCCTGAGTTCACCCTCTCAGGCTGTCCACGTACAATACCCACTCCGCCTTTTGAGCGATTTGCACGATCAAACCAAATCCTACCCTAACGATTTATAATTTTAACCTAATATAAACGCAACAGGTAGGACTGTGATCTGAATTTTTAAGGTATTTAAATATTGTAGGGTAAAGCTGACTGTCAGTCTAAACTCGGGGCAAAATTTCTCATATACTGCCTCTACAGGCTCCAATCTGATTGGTTGAATAAACTCAGTGCGCTTGTGAAAGTGTCTCAGGTGACAGCTACTGCATTTTATATATATATATATATATATATATATATATATATATATATATATATGTATATATGTATATATGTATATGTATATGTATATATATGTATATATATATATATATATGTATGTGTATATATATATATATGTATATATATATATATATATATATATATATATATATATATATATATCCTTATATGTTCTTCTCTTTATACATCAACGGTTTTTCTTCTAAATAAAGCATCAAAAATATGCAAGCCTTTGACTTGAACTATGTGAACTGTTAGTAAACAGACTTCTATATTAATTTTTTTTTACAGCAATCATAAAGCAAGCATTTCTAGTATTGCTCAACAAATGTCTAATATTTAAAAAATTCAAGCGTTTACTTGTGGTCAAATGTTATTTTGGCTATGAAAAGAACAGTAATTCTCAAAAAAAAAACCTAACATGCACATTATCTCTTGATTTTGTAGGAGTGGAGTCAGGATGAAGGACTCGCAACTCCTACCCTACACAATTATTCTCTATTTTTGAGCATAACATGTAAAATATAATTCATTTAATAAAAAGTAATATTTACTTAACTACTAAAACATAAAACATTGTATCAATGGTGGCTATATTTTTATTTAGGAATAGGTTTTCAACAGTAAAGCTAAAAAAAAATGCCAGTATCAATATTTCGCTGTAGATCAATATAATCCTCTGGCAGTCTGTTCAGTCCTGCAGACAAACAGTAGAGTATACACAAAATAAAATCCACACAGCATTGTCCTTTCGGGTTTTTATTGAGTTTTAAATCTACCAATACTGTCATATCAGACATTTTCATTTTTGTAAGGCACAGTTTTGTTCAGATAAAACACTGATCTTATTTACAGCAAACGTTTGGACGCAGTACATACATCCTCGCATCTTCTCCTTGTCAAAATGACCCCCCGATGATCTGACCATTAATGTAAATATATAAAACTTTTAATTCATTTCAAAGCCCTTGTTCCTTCTTTGATCCAAAATGTATAAAGTCAACACTTTATTTTACAATGCGATATGAAATGTAACTCCGTGCCAAAAGTTTAACAACAAAAGTGTGAGGAAAAAAAAGGAATACATTTGAAATATGTGACTAGATTGAAAGGACTGGTTGTATATTAAAATAAAATCTCTAAAATATAACCTGGTCTTGCAAAATATATTGACAGGCCTCCAGATGACTAATCGGATGCAAGCTTGAGGTTTTTGTCCAGCAACTTAAGGGACTCAAAAGTGGATAAATCGATATTAAAAGGAATGTTTTTCACATTGTTGAAAGGCTTGGAAATACACCTTTGCATTGGTGTGAAAACAGTCTTTAAAAAGTGGTAAATAATGAAATGAACAATCTAGTGCACCTAATCACATTGGCTGGTTCCTGGTGACGCATTCAGTAATCTAACATCTCTTCTGTCTGATCGGTTACATGATTGTCTGACATGAATTTAGGTCCAACATGAAGTAGGATTACGCACCAATGTCCCTCGCTCAAACTTTGCCAAATAAAACATGCATTAGGAGTACTAGCTGCATTAGTTTGTAAAGAGATGGCAGTACAAACAGCCCTGCTGTTGTAGCCTGAGTTAAGCACAGGAAATGACCACGATAATTATACATGCACCAAGACTTAATAAAGACATCTGTGGGAAAACTACATACATCTCAGGACACTCATCCTTTTCATGCACAGGTGCAATAGATATGACTATTTTTCAAACCAGGGGGGACAGTTTTTAGTAAAAAAAAATGTAAAAAGTAAATAAAAATAAGTACCAGCATTGAGGGAACAAATATTCAGAGTTCCACAATTTATCGGCACCACAGAAATGAACTATAATGACAGTAAAACTAAAAATTCACAGACTATTTTTGCTGCTGACATGATCATTTTTACAATAAAACTCCCTTATAGGGTCATGATTATGCAAGCTGGTGGCAGGTGGCTATTAATAATAACTATAAAGCAGGTAAAAAGCACTGTAAGCACTTTATCTTGCATTTAACCATTTCAATGAACCATCTCTCTGTAAGAAAACAGCTGAAAAATGTGCAAAACAATATTGCGTGACCAAACTGAAATAGCTACGATGCAGTTGAAGGTGGTGTTTTTGTGGGGCAAGAATAAAGGCATCTCACAATCATCCATCAATGTGTCTCTTTGCAGTTGACTGTGTCAAAGAGCATGTCAACAACATCATGTTAACATATGTATGATATCAGATACATTGCCAGACAGCTACATGTTGTGCCTGCCTTCAGACTGAAGTGCGCCTGCATTGTTACTGGTGCAAAGTTTACCCCAAGATCTGTTTCATGTCACTACTTTTTCTCTTCTTCCTGTTACTCTCACTGTACCCTAATGACAGAAAATAAAAAACAAAACAAAACTAAGATTGGGATATTTGGTCAGTCATTGTAATTGCAATAGCTAAAAGTTAACAAAAATAAAATTGCCTATCAATAAGTAAAAACACTATACACCAACTTTTGAAGGAAAAAAAAAAAAAAAAGCTGGTTTTCACTTTAACTTCCAAATGTCCTTGGTCCAATGTAAAAATCAGTAGGTTGCTCTTAACGAGTTGTTAACCACAGTCCTGTGAAAATATATTTTGACTACACTACGCTATTTTTTTTATGATCTAGAAGGACAATGATGAGAAAAAAGGCTCAAAGACAGCATAAAAGACAACAGAAAGAATAAAAGGAAAAGTACAGCAAAAAAAACGTTCAGGTGAAAGAAAAGAAAAGAAGAAGGCACAACATTTTAAGAGTTGAGACTAGAAGTCATAGAGGTAGCAGAGGTCACAGAGAAGAACAATGGAGGAAAAGAAACTGTTAAAAAAAAAAATTTAAAAAAAAGGGGAGATGAAACGTCTATCTGTCCTTGGATCCAAGCTTCTCGATCAAGTCCTGCAGGGGAGCAAGCTCTCGTCGGTCGATGAGGTTGAACTCCTACAAGAGGAAAAAAAAACAAACAATTAATATTAGTTAGTCAGTGCAGTTCAAATTTTATAATTAAGACAGTTTTGTGGGGAAATTTTTTGTTGTTCATACAGAATCTGTGTTTTGGTAAAAAAAAAAAAAAAAAAAAATAGGATAGAAGCAGCAATAGCATTGGCGCAGTTTAACTAGGCACTAAAATCATTTATCACACCACACCTGCTAAAATCCTCCTGCTATATGAAATTCTCTTAAGGGTGTTTCAGACATATAATCTGGAAAATTGATGAGTGAGTCTGTTTGTTTAAGGCTTTTTGTCTTTCAAACATAGGTCTCTATTTTGGTAAAGATATACGCTGACTGTTCAAACATGACACCACTGTCCCAGATAAAGCCACACGGTTGCAATATATTTGCCATCTCGCATAGACTAGACTAAGCATTGCAGGACGTTATGCACAATGAGGCAAGAGATTATTTACTGCGACATGCTGCTTAGCTGTCATGTTCTTCTCTTCTGTTCAGTGGGAGAGCAGCTGTCTAATTACAGCATCGAGACATTTTAACAGAAGCAGCGTAGCTCTGAAAAAGTCTCTCTTCAGAGTCATATCTGTCTCTCTTCAGAGTCATATCTGCTGCTCTAAAATTATCTCTGTGATCAAGACGCAGCATTTAAACCTTCATTCTTTCTTCTTGTCTGACTGGTCTGCACTTTGTACATTGTTTTTTATTTTTTGGATGCTTTTACAAGTGTGCTTGAAGCAGGATTATCTTACCTGAACAAAGAAAATGAAATGCTTGAAGGAGGTGTTGAGGTGGGCCTCCTCCTGCAGCTGCATCACAGAGTCAAAATGTTGGTGGTAGATGTGAGCGTAAACCCTGAACAGACGCTTCAGGATGGTTTTGGCCACGGACATGAAGTTCTTGGGGAAGGGAACTCCTGTGGGAGAGAAGGTGGTGGAAAATGATGATGTTAAGAAAAGAGCTGAACCTCTCAGCCTCAAAGTGAGACTACGGTTTCTTAAGATGCTTCACTTTCAGTCTCCACACAGAAAGAGTTACAAATCGAAATATAGCAGGCCTGCAGAGTGGAGTTACAGTGCTGTCAGTACATATTGGGACAGTGACGTGTTTTCTTTGTACTCCACTACATTGGGTTTGAAATGAAACGGTGACTATGAGATTTACAGTGCTGCTGTTCAGTTTCGATAAGACAGTGTCACATTCACATGAGGACAGTGTAAGAATTGTAGTCTTTTTTATGCATAGTCCTCCAACATTAGGAGACCAAATTAAATTAGACTTAAGTTAGAATAAACTTAAACAAAGTCACAAGGTTTAGCAGTTTGTAGCACATACTTTGAAGTGGATGTCTGAGGTCAGTCGACTGCAGTTAGTGTCACTTCTTGTTTGTTTTGGGGCCTTGAGTCCGCTCTTAAACATGTGACACACATGATCAGCTAGACTGAAGTCAAGTGACTGACGTCAACAGTCAAGAGCATGACACTATTTCATATCAGGGATCACTGTCATGCTGGGTTGTTCTAAAATTAGGGAACTGTGTATAAAAAGGCTACGACTCAATTCAATTCAATATGCCAAAGTACAGCCAACAAAATAAAAATATATCATCATCCTAGTACTGTCTGACTGCACCATAAGTGCACAGCTAAAAAAATCTGTAGCCATTGATTTGAACCTACTGCACACTGTAAATGGCTATTTTAGACTCCTATTGTCACAAAAGTACACATATCAGATGATAAAGTCTCAACTGTAAAAAAGGAAAAAAGAAAAGACAACTGACGATGATGTAAGACTAATGCTCAAACATGAAAAATAGAGTCAAAGTAAAATTAATTGTGAACAGGGATCGAGACCGACAATCTTACAGTTAATATAGAACAAAAAAAAAGGTGCATGGAGTTGCTTGGTCAGCTAGAACCTATTTGTTGGTGTTGCTCCCTCCTGTTTATTACACTTAATGGAGATAATGCAGATCTACAGGGGTGAAACTATAACTAATAGCACCACAAAAAGCTTTAATTACAAAACTGCTGAAAATGAAAATTCCTTACTGGCAAAAAAAAAATCCAAACTCACCAATCTTGGAGGGAAAAAGTGTCTCATCATCCAGCTGATCCTGCACCCAGGTCATCAGGTAGTCTATGTATTTGGGAGCGGAGCATTTGATAGGCTTCTTAATGTTGGTGCCGTCAGCCCAGTGGTACTCATATCTACAGAGAAAGAACAAATATTGGTGTTAAAAAAATAAATCAATCAGCATGTCTGGTAGCAGACCAGTGTTACAGACATGAACATTAAAGCCAAAACACACTCATCTTCTACCGAACGAAAACAGCATTTGGTAGAATATAAGCTAAAAAAAAAAAAAAGCGCAGGAGGAAGAAATGCAAAAGTATGTACAGTCATATTGTTGATGGCGGCTATGTCAACAGGAAGTGAACCCGGGTCTCTTCCTCCTGATTACAGGCTGAACTCAGACAGTCTTGGCAGGAGAGAGGATAGAGGAAGTGGCTAATCTAGATTCTAGCTAAATAGCCTCTACAGGGACTGCATGCAAAGTTTAATTCCTGTTTTCCTCATGTGACACTTCGATGATATATTTCAAGATTATTCACTTTAACTATCTCGACCCTTCAAAATCTGAATACATAGTTTTGACACACATGACGTGACACATCATTTCCCAACTCTGGACTAAAAGTCAAATAATGTTTCATCAACTGATCACATTATGAAGGTTATTTTGACTTAAATGTGATCTCATAGAAACATCCTGTACCCGTATTCAATCCAGTTTAGTTCACTATGTTCAGTTCAATTCAATAGTTACCTTTTAAAATCAATACAAGCTTTTTATCTACTGAGGCTTATTTTTATCTTCTTTCTCTACTTGGCAGCATATTACGTCTGGGAAGATAATGACCCTCTTACACAAGTAACTAAAAATTGAGTAAGAAAAGTAAGAATCAAGCATGTCCTTCCCCATCTCTCTCTCTCGCTCTCTCTCTTCCCTCATTTACTGTCAACTCTTTAGTGCTTGCTCTCTAATAAAAGCATAAAATGTCCAAAAAATTGTGTCAAAATTTACTTTCACCTTTATTTCAAAAGTTGTTGACACCATAAACTTATTTTCATAGAGGCACAAATCCCAGTTTCAGTTCCTGAAGTCAGAAAACATTCATCAGCGTCACACATTAAAACTGTTCAGGGGTGTCTTGTCATAGCTCATTAATACATTTACACACAATCCCTGATAACTGGCATGTTCTGTTCAAAAGAAATGCTCAATTGTCTTTAACAGTGTGGGACTGTGCCTTTAAAAACACACATTTATTATAAAGACCCATCTCACTATGCTGTAGAAGCACAAATCTTTCATTATTTATTCTCATTATTATTCAGGTTCATAATGTTCTTCAAAAGCACTTGAGCTTTGTGTGACACATTTTGTGTCTCTGCCAATTCTTGTAAAGTTCCTTCTTTCCAAAAAATTACGTAAACGCATACGTCAGCCAAAATGCTTCCCTCACCTCAGTGGAACTGGACAAATGACACATTTTCCAGCATTTAAAACTGTTTGTAGCTATATAGCACAGCAGGATTTAGCTAACAATTTATATTAAATGTTACATACAGGTTTAAGGTTGTACCGAATGTGCAATCAATCAGTCGTCTTCCTCCCAAGTTGCAGTTTTATTGCAGACTGCAGTAGGTTTTCTTCCAGGATTTATATTCCACTGCATTAGTTTTATCCTCTACCTTCACCGATCTTTCAGTAATCTTTTCAGGGAAACGTAGCATACGCTTGTTGGGATCATTCCTTTGTCTTTGTGATGTACTCTCTGCCAGGAAACTGACTACATTGTGGTTGGACTTTCCAGACAAAGACGTGTTAAAACTATTACACAGATATATTCTAATCTACTCGTTATGTGACATATAAGCACATTTGACAGCACTGGTGATTGGTTAAACCCAACTGACACAGTGCCAGTTCGCAGTGGTTGGGCTTGGTTTTCCAATCCATTTCAATTTGGCACACAAAACACACATGCCGCTTAGTCTTGAATCCGTGGCTCTGTCTGGCAGGTAAACAAAACACCACGTGTACCAGCGTCATAAAAAATACAGACCAAAAAAAAAAAACCATACTTCATATAGTTTGGTGTGGCTGAATCCAAATTTAAAAAAGTACTGTAGTGTCTTTGCCAACACTTACATCAGTTATTCTGCCTGCAATAAAAGGACATTTTTTATTGTTACCTTGGTCCAGCAGACATCACAGAGCAGCTGGTCTCAGTGCAGAACTCAGTGATGGTGCCGTACAGCATGTTGATCTGGTTGAAGAAATCCACGGCTGAAAGAAAGAGTTAGTTATAGTTTTGTCTAGAAAAGTTGCTGATAACGATAGATTAACTAATACAAAATAGACTTTAATAGTGATACTGGTCTTTTTTTTTTACTAGGTGGGCAGTTAGTGACCCGCAATTTTACTAAACATTTACTCCAACCATAAATAAATATATTCAACAAGGACATCTAGGGTTTTTTTACACATGTATGGCCTTCTGTAGAAGTGATGACATGAAAGTAAAAATGACCACATTTTTGTATATTCTATGTATATGCATCTCACATCCTCTCATTCTTAAAATACAAAGACACAATATTTTCATCCAAGCCATATATATCAAGACATTTCATATTTTTTTACTGCGACAACAGTCTTAATGCTTTAACCAATAATTCACCACTTTCTGACTCATATGTGTTTGTATGACCCTACCATTCCTCTGTTACTACTCTGTGATGTAAATATTCATCCTTTGCACAAGAATCATTGACGTTTCATCTAACTATTGCCAATGGGTATACATTTAAAATGTGTAATTGAGCAATGAGTGATATACTTCAGACTGGTACTGAAGGTGTGTCCAAACGTTTGACTGGTACTGTATATGTTTATCGTATTCATGCATTCATCCACTCACTGTTGACAGCGATCCACTCATTGAGATCCTCTCCCTCGGGCAGCATAACAGCCTGCCTCAGGTTCCCACTGCCCAGTGTCGCCTCAGCGTGCTTCAGCAGCTCATACTGATGGGAGCCCTCTGGGATGTTCTTCTTCGGCTTGAAGGTCTTGGATGAGCGACTGCCACTGCAAAGATAAACAAACAATGGAGCAATTATCTGTAAAGAAGGAAACACTATGACATTTTTTTTAAAAGGCTTGTGTAAGAGCAGATGCTCTTATTGGGCTTTCAAATGGTATCATGATGAAGTTGAGGTTGAAATAAAACTTGTGATGTGTAACTGCTGCCTAAAGGCTTGTTTTGGCTCATTTTCAGTGTGACAGAAACATGAATGTAAAATCTGTGTCATCTCACCCAAAATTAAGGTGGTTTACCCACTTGGTGCAATAGACAGCAAATGTGACAGTATCACAGGGTCACTGTTAACAACCTAACAGTGAATTAGCCACAAGACATCAAAGATGTGTGAGGTGACTAACGTGTCTAGTCTTATCTGACTAGACGGAAGAGTATGCTAGCGTCAAGCTAGCCAAGTTAGCACGTAGTTTAAAAGTTCAAGTTGCAAGGAAACTGTAGATAAATATGCACAATTCACATATACTATTACGACAAAGAGTGATAACCCTATTAGAACATTAAGTTTAAGGCTAAGTTATTAGGATAACAGTGCGCTTAGCTGACTTGTTTTCTGTAACGGTGTCTCATTTTAACCCTAGGTACTTCCCTTGGTGGAACTTCGTAGCTAACGTAACCGCAAGCTCCGGCTGCAACTTACTGAGCGAGCGGCCGATTATTTTACTTACAACAGGAAGCTCATCTTGGCGAAGCAGTCGTCGAAGAGCCTCGATTACAACTCCTGACTCTGGTTTAGTGAGTAGAAATGTGTACAACAATCACCCCGTAGGAGCCACTTGTCAGCGCTGTCTGCTAACAATATGGTCTCGGCTAACGTGAAGAACTGCACCCACAGCGGTTCTTCCTCTATCGGCTCCCTGTAGCAGCTCGGCCGGCAGACTGTCGCCCCCTCCCGGCCGCATGTAGCTAACACCACCCTCCACATAGATGGAGCCTACTATGTTAAAGGATAGGTTCACAATTTTTCACGTCTGTTAAAACAAAAAGATCCCCTTCAAATGTGCTTTCAGTGTAAATGATGAGGGCAAAAATCCAAAGTGTGTCCACACAGTCATTTTGTGCAAAAATGCATCTTTTATACCCTGAAAGTTAAAATGGCAACCTCTAATAATATGATCTATGGGGAGCTAAGAAGATATCCACTCTCTGTTGCAGTTAAAAAAGACTATTGGCTACTGGAGGAGGCTGATAGAAGGTAAAGAAACTAAA
Source organism: Thunnus thynnus (assembly GCF_963924715.1). Lineage (NCBI taxonomy): Eukaryota > Metazoa > Chordata > Actinopteri > Scombriformes > Scombridae > Thunnus > Thunnus thynnus. Next base: position 21,918,685 of record NC_089518.1, read on the forward strand.
CTCAGTCGAATAATGTACAACTATTTGCTCAGTCTGCATAATTCAGGTGTATAACATTGCCGTGGGTCATGCAGGTTGAAAAGCAAATACTTTATTATGCTAGACAACAGTGTCAGTGGTAATTGTTTGGTACAGCATGATAGCTCAGTGCCAGTACAAAAAAAGACAAAACAAGCAGAGAGGCACCATAAACCATTACAACAACACACCCAAATGGAAACACATGAATGTGAGAGTATGTACAGTGTATATGGTTCATATATTCAGTTCAGTCCAGACTGAGTTCAGTTCAGAGCTCACAGAGCATACATGTTAGTTTATGGGATCTTATGGAAAGGGGGGCTGTCAAGGGGTGTTAAGATTTCTGACTGCTGTGGGAAAGAAGCTGGTTTTGAATCGACTGGTATTTGTTAATATGGGCCTGTAGTGTCTTCCAGAGGGGAGGAACTGGAGGAGGTGGTGGGAGGTTAAGCAAATACTGGATGACTGTGGTTTGTCTTACCTCTGACTCACACAAAAGTGTAACAACATCAACTGGTTGAAACTAAACTGTTGAACAGAGGAAGTACATTATGAAGGGATCTTCTAATATCCCGTATGAACAGGAGGAATTAATATGGCAAGAAAAACCTGTTTCATGTATGTGTGCTGTCATGTTGTTTTATCATTTTTTATATGTTTGTTTGTTTGTTTTAATATATAATAATCTGCCCTGGGACTGCAGATGAAAATTAGGCTTTTAGCTAAACCATTTACAATACTGTAATGTGTGTTGTCCTTGATAAAAGAAGGAGTTAAGTAAAGTAAAAACACTTTACTAAACATACTTTGACCAACAGTTTAGTTTAGCAGAGTCTAATCGAAAACTGACACTATGATATTCCATCCTGAGACCTAATCTTTTAATGGGCAAATTAAGCAAAAGTTTTCAAATAGATAGATAGATAGATAGATAGATAGATAGATAGATAGATAGATAGATAGATAGATAGATAGATAGATTTGGACTATAGCCCAGCCAATACTGGATTTTTGAGGCCGATGCCAATATCATATATGAAAGTTTATAAATCTTGATATTGATATATTGGCTGATATTCTTTATTTACATATATAAACATTTTTCATAAAAATCCTTCAAATTTTCTAATAAGTTTTTAAAATAATTGTGACCAGTACACAGCCAGACACTTACAGTTGAAATATGCACTTGTCAGTACTCTCTTGTGGACAAACTATGTAACTGTAAACACTGTCTATAAATTACCTCAAACATTTTAGTCATTTCTAATGTCTGTACTGCAGTTTCTTCTTACTTACTGCTGATATCATGATATATACACCAATAAATCAGTAATGAACTAATATCAGCTGATATATCTGACTGATTTATCAAAAAAAACATTTAATTAGTGTAGCCTATAGCAGTACTTCTCAAACTTTTTCACATCAAGACCCATAAACTGACACAAATTAGACCACAGACCCACATCTGATAAGATTTTTGCTCCTAGATGTTTTATTACAGAAAGTGTATGAAACCCATGAACAAAATAGTCATACACTCTGTCATTGTGTTACTTATGGAAAATAAATTATTCCCCTTTTTGCTGGGGAAAAAGCCCCCTGGATTCCCCTCAAGAATCCCTGGGGGTTCCTGGAGTCCACTTTGAGAACCACTGGCCTATATTTATTTTCTCAAGTCATTTACAGCACAACATAGACCTCCAGGTGACAAAATAACCACAACTATGCTGAAAACAACAATGATATCAATATGTAAAGTGCAATATAGAGACCTGTGAGTTTATGATAAAGTTACTATTGATGAAATAAGCTCAGAAATAATAAATTAAAGCTGCAAGCAGTGATGAAATGGCCAACTTCCTGTTGAACTTACAATATGACTCCAAGAGGCTTTTTTGTGCGTCTGGACAGGATATATGTGATATATGCCCTGTATGTCCCACAGTATGCCCTGTGAATTTAATTTTTCTATGTTAATCTGGAAGGCGGGGCTTTAATTTTGAAATTTTCAAGGGGGTGCTGTTGAGCCATATTGCCATGCCCATGCAACTGACCTATCCAGGATTTTAACTGGTGTCACTCCAGACATGTGTCAAGTTTCATGACTGCAGAACCATCCCTAGTCCCTCAAAAACAGCATCGTATTTCATGGCGAACAATGTGTCGCCATGGCAACGGTGCTTGATTATGGGTCATGACCTGCTAAATGTAGCATCACCAAGGTCTTACATCTTAGCTGAGTCAATTTGAGGTGCATCAGTCAAATTTAATAGGAGTAATTAGACAAAGTATGATGCATGATACTTCCTGTTGCCAGTAGGTGGCGATATGACTGTCACTAAATATGGGCATGAACATGTGTTCAGACCCGGACTCTTAACAAGCATATGAAATTTGGAAAAGATCAGACCATGTGGAGTCAAGTTATAAAGGCTTTGAAATTTCGTGGCGAGACATCGAAATGCGCCGCGTCGTCATGGCAACACCTTTCAACAAAAAGTCACCAACTTCATACTATAGAAACTCCAAGGTCTTGAGACTATTCTGAGTACATTTGAGGTGTGTCCAATCACCGTGCTTCCCACAGGGCATCAAAGTGTAAAACATGTTACTTCCTGTTGCCAGTAGGTGGCGCTATGACTCAGATCCAGTATTGATACATGGATGTGTTCAGGGCGGGACTCTCTTCTAGTATAAAAGGTTTGGGTCTCTTAGGATCATATATGCAGGAGTTATGGCCGTTTCAGTTTTCATGGCGAAGGATCGAAATTCACCGCCCGGCCACACCTTCTTGGCAATATCGAAAACTCACCGTTTTGATAACTTTTAATCTCCAAGGCCTGTAGATGATACTGACTGAATTTTAAGTCGCTGAGGTCAAATCTCTAGGAGGAGTTCGTTAAAATATGCGGGCTGGAAGTAACTAAATCGGCGTCAAAATCGCAACTTTGATCCAAAATGGCCGACTTCCTGTTGGACTTAGGGCATGGCTCCAAGAGACTTTTTGGTGCATCTGGTCATGATACATAAGCATACCGAATTTCATTCTTATACGACAATCTCGAGGGGCTCAATTTTCTTAATTTTCTAGGGGGCGCTGTCGAGTCATTTTGCTACGCCTTTTTGCGAGACCCATAAAATATCCATTTTTTCACCACTTCTGATGTATGTGCAAAGTTTAACAACTTTTTGTGCACGTTTAGCCCCTCAAAAATGCGTTTGTTTCGGAATAATAATAATAATAATAATAGAGAAAAATAATTCCTTCAGATCCAATAACTTCCTGAATCAGACAACATTCATATGTGCTATTGATGTCAATGGAAATTAAATTTGTATTGCAAACTGATCCTTTTAAATAGACAGTGACACAATTTGCAGTCCAGTGGTGCATTATTTCCTTGCTAAGTTATGTTCATACGCAGCAATAACATTGCTTAAAATACTCATCACTATTATACAGTAAATTAATCAACAGTTACAAAGAAGTTAAAAAAATAGCTCCAACATTAAATGCTTCTTCCATGTTAATGTAGCTTATTAGAATGTATTTATTTATTAGAATTTATTTATTTATAAGAATTTATTTTCCAGTCTGCATATACAAATTCATTTTTATACATAAATAAACACACAAAAAAAGAAACAGACTTAAAAAATGCAGCTCAAAACAGCACAACAACCCAACTTAAAGTTTTTTTTTCTGCAGTCTGAAAAAAAGGTGTAGGCTGACAACAAAAACAGAACAATCCAAATAAGCAAAAACAATATAAATAAATAACAACGTACATATCCTGGCCCCCGTCCGTCTTTCTAATCGTCCACTTCATATTTGTTTAAGATGCTATTTTTAAATGTTTGTTTAAACTTATTAAATGTTGAAACTGTTCCTCACTACAGCTGTTTCATAAATTGACTCATTTGACTGTAATACAATATTTACATTAGTCCTCACTAATAGTTTTTTTGTTTGTTTTTTGTTTGTTTGTTTGGTTGGTTGGTTGGTTTTTTGAACATACAAATTCCTCTAAAGTCATGTTGACTTTCTCTCATTTGAAACAACGTTTGGATACTCTCAGGTACTAATTAATTGTTGTTGTTTTGTTTTTTTTAAACTTTGTACATGATTTAAACCGTTTTAAAGTAATTTTTAGAGCCTTTAATAAAGACTGGATTTGTCTGTTCTCTGTATTACAATGCTTATGTCTCTCTTTTGAAGGATGAAGATTGGATTAGTGTTTGTTTTATATGCAATTCCCCAAACTTTCCCCAGACTTATCAATTAACACAAGAAAAGTTTTACTTCTGATACTTAAAAGTATATTTTTGCTAACAGTACTGTACTTGAAATTGTGAATGCAAAGCTTTTACTTAAAGGATGTTAGTAACCATTAATAAAGTTTATACATTTTTTGAAGTAGCTACTATAATAAGTGGGGTCCTGATGTTATTGTAACTGAGTCTTGATGACAGTCTGTCCTGCCAGCTGATAGCTCACATGTACATCCAGCTCTGTGTTATCTGTGCAGCAGAGGTGTGGCAGCACATAGCTGTGACGCACACACCCCGCGTGAAGGGGAGGGGAGGTGCTTTAAAGCCTCTTTGCTCCTCTTCCTCCTTCACAGACATCGCTCTGTCAGCCCGGGTGGTGGTTGTGCCTGTGTGTGGGTGTAAATATATTTCGCAACCGGCCGCGGTGTCTCTTCTCCTCTCAGCCGGTCACAATGGCAGCGGTCAGGACTCTCAGGAAACTGTGCCAACACTCCCAGCATCAAGTTTGTAAACTGCACACGTCCGCCTCGAGGTGAGTGCGACCGCATCATATATCACTCCATGACATATTGGGCGCAATATCTCTCCTTAAATGAGCAGCTTGTTTATTTCTTATAGCCTGTACGTCTTTATTTGCCACATTTCTCAAACATTATTGGTGAATAGATGAGGTGGTGTGTTTTATTGTGGGGTTTATTTAATTGTATCGTACTAAATGTCCGCAGTTAGCCACATTTTGGTGCGCCCCTAGCGGTATGCCGGTAACATTACAGCGGGCGGCTGGCTGATGAAATCGGCCTGAGTGCTTGCACCCTGAAGCTCAAGGAGCCAGGTTTCAGCTGGAGACCGAGGTGTTGGTTTTCACACAAGGAGGAGACATGAATATGTATCGTAGAAATTCTCCCCTGAATGACACCAGGTCGTGTAAAATAGCAAACAAGCTGCAGAAATCGTCTCTGCTAGGACGTGCCATCACATTAGATTGTAAAAATTTGCAGCAGCATCCCGTGCAGGTATTTATTGGGAACGTGCTGAGTTCAGCATGACTGAGATGCATAATGAACTAATGTTCAACACATCGCCTAAAAAACTCAAACCTCGTGTGGCTCCTGCACATGATCTGCAGCTCCAAAGGCACAAGATGGACTATTTAAAACTCCTGTCATTTTATACATGAGTTATTACATCACAAGATATCACAACATAGATACAACTTTTAGCACTGATCAATTCAGTTTCAACATAACATAACAAAACTTGAATCAACCACAGGGCAGCAACTGTATGTATATAGAACATTTCATTACATATAAACTCAACTGGCTTTACATTGAAATACAAATATAAACAAGTAACACATACAGAATATTATAATAAATAAATGCAATAATAACAAAGAAGAGAAACTATTTTCTGAGTATTTCATTTTAGGAGGTGGTGGGTCTCTTGATGTGGGCTACTCATGAGCTCATACATTTGAAAAGTGAGATATTCCCCTCAGTAGACCAGCTCTATTCAAATTCGTATTGAGGTGAGGAGCAAATTGCTGCCCCCTAATCTCGACACATTTTCTCTGGGACCTGGTACACTTGGCCCCATGGTCTCACCCCATTTTTCCTCAAATATGTGATACTTTCCTGTGAGGTTTAATTAGTTTCGGCAGAATAAAAGGATGGTTACATCACATGTTGATGGCTCATTACTCCTCAGTTATTAGCTACTGCTTTCTGTGTTTGTTGTTATGTAAGAGGTGATGCTTTTGAAACTTGGATCAAGCAGCAACATGTTAACCCAGTCATACAATAAATCACTCTGAATCACGTCAGTTTTAATCTTCAGGTACTTGACGCATGAAAGGTACAGACAGGTACAGATTTCCGTTAAAAGCTGCTCTACTTTGACGTCTCTGGCTTGTTATTATTTAACAACAATTCTGTGATTGAACATAGTGTAACCTGACAGTACAAGTGCTCATAAAACATATGGCCAAGTCAGGTGGAGACATGCCGCGTCTAATTTTAGAGGCTAGAATTGGTGCTTTTCCAGGCTGGATGGTTGGGATTGATTACAGGTTTCTGGTGTCACGAGCCCCCGTTCATTGGCAATCAAGAGACCATGTCCAGTAGATGAGTGGACTTGGATTAATACTGCAAAGATTAGTGGAGCAACTGTTGGAAAAACTCTTTATTGGAAGTTTGGATCATTTCATTGAGACATTGACAGATAAACATCTATGGCATTAATGGAGGGAAAATTTGCAGCAGCTTTTGGAGGTGGTCACAAGAGAAATGAGTGAATTAAAATTAAAAAATATATATTTATCATTTTATTTACTGAACAAGTCATTGCTTCCTCACTGAAAAACATAATTAAAAATGAAGAAATGTCTTTGAGAATGACACACTCACCCCTTCTTTCTTTGTCTGTAGCATAAGCAGCTTATTAATAGTCCGTTTTCATCCTCTGACTCTACTGTCTGTGTTTAACAACCCTCAGGCACGAAGCAGTGGTCATCTCAGGAAAGAAACTAGCACGGCAGATTCGGGAGGAGGCCCGGGCCGACGTGGAGAAATGGGTTTCAGCTGGCCACAGAAGACCCCATCTGAGTGTGATTCTCGTTGGAGAAAACCCAGCCAGTCACTCGTACGTCCTGAATAAGACACGAGCTGCAGCTGATGTTGGTAAGGAAAAACACACGCCGTGTTCTCACAGGCGTAATAAATGCAACGTTTGTAGAGTATAATAACAAAAGAACAAATGCTCGCCTGCGTTTTGAATTGTTTCACTCTTCAACCTCCCACAGGAATCTCTAGCGAGACGATTCTCAAGCATTCAGACATCAGCGAGGAGGAATTGTTGGACCTGATCTTCAAACTCAACACAGACCCCCGTGTGGATGGCCTGTTGGTGCAGCTGCCTCTGCCAGGTATGGAGAGACCTGAACAATGGAATAGAAAGATTGACAATGAGTATACAGAGTCAAGCATTTGTAGAGTGGCTGTTATAATTTATTTTATAATTAAATGCAGAACACCTGCAGTATGTGTGCTTGAATAAAAGAGCATTTGTGAGCTTTTACAAACTCAAAACGTTGCGATCTTGCTGCCCTGACTGTATCTCCTCTTGTCTTCTTCACAGAACACATTGACGAGCGCACTGTCTGTAATGCAGTTTCCCCTACCAAGGATGTGGACGGCTTCCATGTAGTTAATGTGGGTCGCATGTGCTTGGATCAGTCCACCATGCTGCCTGCCACTCCCTGGGGAGTCTGGGAAATGATCAAACGCACAGGTAACAGGAGTGACCACTTCCTCCCCTGTAGGGTTGAAAAGCTGCCGGACAAGCTGTCTAAACTAAATGTCTGAATTCTCGTCTTCCAGGTATTCCTACTCTTGGGAAGAACGTTGTGGTGGCAGGACGCTCCAAGAATGTGGGGATGCCCATCGCCATGTTGCTGCATACAGACGGCCGTCATGAGAGACCCGGAGGTAAGTTTACTGAGTGTGTGTACATGTGAGTTTCTTCACACATTAAAAAAAAAAAAGATTAAAGGTACAGTATATATACTAAATGTTATTTCTGTTGCAGGTGATGCCACGGTCACCATTTCTCACCGTTACACTCCAAAGGAGCAACTTCGCCAACACACTAAAATAGCTGATATCATCGTTGCTGCTGCAGGTTTGTGTCACTACTCGTTTTCCTGCATCGGACTGTAATTGAACAGTTTAAATCTTATATTTCTTGATTAAACTGAGTTGCCTAATGGTACTAACGGTGTGTTTACTGAATTATCAGGGATTCCAAACCTCATTACCGCGGACATGATCAAAGAGGGAGCAGCTGTGATTGACGTCGGGATAAACAGAGTGCAGGACCCTGTCACTGGGAAGAACAGACTGGTTGGAGATGTGGATTTTGAAGGTAAGGCTGGACAATAAACATGATTTCTACAGGAACATATTTGGTGACTTCAGTGTTTTTAACATCATAATGTTTCTGTCCAGGCGTGAGACAGAAGGCGAGCTACATCACCCCAGTGCCTGGAGGCGTTGGACCCATGACTGTAGCGATGCTCATGAAGAACACTATCAAAGCGGCTAAAAACATTCTGCTGTATCCACCAGAGAGGATCCGCATGGCGGCTGCGTCCTAATGGGGCAAATCCCAACGACAGTGACACATTCCACCACCCTCTTTTTTTTTTTTTTTTTTTTTTTTTTTTCTTTTTTTTACTTGGAGCAACCTGTTTGAGCAACCTCTTGCACACGGACTGGAAAGATGATAGCTTTAAAGCTCTCTTCCTGCTGACATCTTTAACCTTTCCTAACTTCAAGTCCAGATATATTAGACTGTTACATTCAGTCATGCAGCTGCATGTCTTTATGTAACAGGGTTTTCAGTATTTATCGTTTGCAATGCGTTTCTTTGAGCTTTTGGGGTTGTTAGGAATTCTGAAAGGTTGTTTTATTTATTGCTACATTGACATAATATTTAAACATGAAAGGAGGCAGGTTACAGTATTTAACTCTAAGCTGGTTAAGCAGTCAAAGCTGAGCAATTTGAGGCCTGTCTGTTGTGTTTCTTTCAGTTAGTTTAGCCTTATGTATCAAGAGTGATAAGGGCTAACGTCATCAGGAACAAGTAGCTATGTTTATCAATATATGAGCTTTAAAGATTCACAATTGCCTTTGTAAAAACTTTGAAATAAATATTACAAGTATGTTCTCACATTGATGTTTTCTGTGCACATGAACTGTCTCTTCCTTTACATTTAAAAAAGCAATGACTAAAATATTGAACACTCTACAGATTCAGATTCACTTTGATTTTTCCAAATATGACTCAGTTCTCTGTAGCAGCTGGGGTGCTATCATTATAAATAATTGCCTCTTTGCACTGGTGTTAATTAACAACCTTTTCCTGCTGTCACCCTCTCATCCAGCCTTCTGTAATTGACACGTTAAAGGCATCATTACCAACACAGATTACAGATTGGAGTTTGGTGTCAACCAAATTTGCCTGTCCTCAAATTTGTAAAATTCCTTAAAACTCCTCCTCTCTGTTTAGACCCCTATCAATTAATATGACTCCATTCCTTTAACTCACTGACCCGCTTTGAAGTGACAGACTGGGAAAACTATTAAAAGAATAGCAGGACCCGAATATTAGATGCACTTAGAACTTTTGGGGGCAGACAAAGGTCAGATTCTCCTACAGAGACTTTCAGTCATCTGTTTATAAGCCCCTAAGGCCTTCTTAGGTCATCTAAACATCCTCATTTAACCCGATAAGTAGCTGAGCTGACCCCTGAGAGTGGATTATTTTTCCCTCATCAAATTTTCTTTTTTATTATTTTCTTATATCCCTTTTGGTGCTGCGGGTTGTGGCTTGGGTCTATAGAGATGAACTATGTGGGGAAAGGGGTGGTGACATTTGTGTGGGTTTATTGAGATTGTTGGTTTTTATATTCTCAGTTTGAGACATATTATATAGACATGTGCATCTGCTCCACTTGCATTTATGTCATTGCCCCATCAGGCCTGTACTTCAGTGTACAAAGGGAAATATACAGACAAGTGACAAATTAAAGGAAAAACTGGTACAGGTCTGAATGCTTGACACCAACAATGAGTTGATCCAATGGCTCTGTTATGCTGTGGGGGGCATTTTGCTGGCATGGTTTGGGTCCACTTGTCCCCTTAGAGGGAAGGGTCACTGCAAATCAATACCAAGTTGTTCTGAGTGATCAACTTTATCCTATGATGAAACATTTTTATCCTGATGGGAGCGGTGTCTTCCAGGATGATAATGCCCTCATTCACAGGGCACAAGGGGTCACTGAATGGTTTGATGAGTATTAAATGATGTGAATCATATGCTACGGCCTTCACAGTCACCAGATCTCAACCCAACTGAACACCTATGGGAGATTTTGGACTGACATGTTAGACAGCGCTCTCCACCGCAATCATCAAAACACCAAATGAGGGAATATCTTTTTGAAGAATGGTGTTCATCAGCCTTGACATTGATTCTACAAGTCTCTGGACTCTTCTGAAGGGATGAACACTAAAAAGGCTGTAAATGGGTCAGATATCCACTTGATATGACTAACTCAGACTGCTGAAGCCTCATATAAGCTTCAGACTAACTTTTAAATGCATTTTTACACAAAATGACTGTGTGGACACACTGTGGATTTTGCCCCCCATCACTTACATCGAAAGCACATTTGAAGGAGATCTTTTAATAGCTAGTATGAACAGGAAGAATGATTACAGCGAGGAAAACCTCTTTAAGTGTTCATATGGACACTGAAAACCTATCCTTTAATGCAACAATAACGCTATTCTAATAATATATGATAATAAAACACTGAAAAGGCCCATTCTGTATAATCATTTTCGTCCATCTTGCTTCATTTGTGAATGCAAGACTTTTACTTGTGACAGAATATTTTTTACACGGTGGTATTGCTACTTTTACTTTAGTAAAATGTATTTCTTCGTAGTTTTCTGCCACTGTGAATAGTCAAACCAACTCGAGTAGGAACTAGGAACCAAAAGACTGCATTTCCCGACGGAAAGAAATCGCGGACGGGCACACTTCCGTAAACTGAGGTCTGCAATGGCTGCTGCAGCAACGCTTGCCTTGTAGCTTTCTGTGTGGATTAATCTTTATCTTCGTGTAGTTGTGTCAGTTATGGACCGCAGCAGATCTCCCGACAGAGCCGGCAGACTGAAAAAACACGAGAAGAAGAAGAAACGGAGACGTTCCTCCTCTTCTTCATCGTCGTCCTCCTCATCCAGCAGCAGGAGCAGATCATCAAAGAAAGCAGCACATAAAAGTCAGGGTTGTTTTTAATTTAACCAGCATGAACAACAACAAAAATCTCATTACTGCAGGACTGATTAACTTCTGTTTCTCCCCTTTAGATGTGAAAACACAAAGAAAGAAGCGTAGAAGAAGCTCCTCTTCTTCCTCCTCATCATCCACCTCTTCCTCCTCTTCTTCCTCGTCCTCTTCTTCATCCTCGTCGGGCGATGAAACCTCAAAGAGGAAGAAAAGTAAAACGAAGAAAAAGAAGCTGAGTAAGAAGAAGAAGGCCAAGCTGAAGAAACGGCGGAAGAAGGAGAAAAAGAAGAAGGAGAAGAAGATGAAGAAGGAGAAGAAGAAGGCGGAGGTGTTGCTGCCCGCTCCTCCTGCAGAGAAACCTTCATCTCACCTGGAGGTGTGGCAGAGTGATGAAGGAGCAGTGGAGCTCGGGCCTGGTGGGACATCACACTCCTTCACATTTACCTGTATTTTAATAAGGCGATAATATACAGATATGTGTATGTGATGGTTGCTGATTTAGATATTTGCAGTATTAGAAGCTGCGATAAAACATCTTTTTGACTAAATTCACAATAAGTAAATGATAATCACATTGCTGATTAATTGATTAGTTAATCAATAGAAATCCAGCACACTTTGGCTAATCAATTCATCTTCAAAGTCAATAATCTAGATGAAATGCAAAACATTATTTGGTCCCGGCTTCATACATGTGAGGGTTTTTTCTGCTTTTCTCTATTTTATATCACTGTAAATTAACGATATTTGTACTGCTGGTGATCCCTCATCGTTGGTTATGACCTCATCGTGCCGACAAGCTGTGAACAGTTCAACCAAAGACTAAAATTTTCCTCCTCAGAATGTTTAATTTTGAGGATTTCTAGAGACCTGAAGAGGAAAAGATTCAGTGTTTCACATGAAAAAAGCAAGAAATGTGAGAAAAATAAGGGAAAAAAACATAATTATATGTAACAGAAATATTTTTCCTTCATATTCCTTCCATAATAGTCGATTAATCTTTAAGGTTAGTTGTCAAGATGAAATGGAAAAATATTATCTGGTCATAACAGCTTCATAAATGTGAGGATTTTCAACTTCAAGCTATTGATCACCTGGCATTTTGTTCATTGAACAGGAGTCTGTATGTTGCAGCTTTGTTCTGCATAAGAAATAACATCAAAAACAGTTTAAATCTGTAAACAAATGTAGATTATTCAAAGTTTAAGACAGCTGACTGGAAATCACCTTAAATGTAGCTCAGTGTTAGTGTTTCTTAGATTCTATGCACATTCATACTTTGAAAAATGATTCATTTTCCTCCAATGAAATTGATCGATTGATTTCTGAAGTGCAAGAACTTTGTAGTTAGTGTTGTCTGCTAAATGTTAAGTTAAATTCATTTTTAAAAGACAGAGAGAGATTTGTAAACACACAGTTATACTGGACTCTTACAGGCCACTTGTACCTAAACAAAAGGCAGCTGTAGGAGTGCAGCTCTGTGTTCATGGCGTCCTCTGAAAACGACGATATGACAGCAATGGAAATGGTTATTGATTCTGTTTGAGTGTTTCACCGCAGTATATAATAGAGACGGTATACCAGCACTTCTCCAATATGAACACATACAGTTGACCATGTAGTGTATAAGAGAAGCCTGCAGAAGTCTACAACAAACAGCTACCGTGGTGTAATCTCTGATGACAGATTTATATTGTCTCATGGTATAAATAAGATATTACCCAAACCCTATATCAATATCGTGAAATAACATTGATTTTTTTTCCTGTTTTCTTTACAGCCATTGTTGTTCAGAACAGACAGATTATATATGTATATAACACATTCTGCTCTGTTGTCCTCTGCAGTCATGACGGATGAGCAGAAGGCCCGACTCTCCACTAAGAGGCCTCTCACCAAAGAGGAGTACGAGGCCAGACAGAGTGTAATCCGCAAGGTGGTGGACCCTGAAACAGGACGCACCAGGTAAGACTGAGCAAGTGTCAAGTTTACAATCCACAGCAGATGAGTTTAAAGGAACAGTTCAACCAGTATTTAGATTTACATTATCCCCAAACATTCAGCTGCTTCGCCTGTTTCCATCTCGGTCTAATACCGAGATTTCTCCTTACGGACAAATGGTATCATGTTGCCCTCAAATTACACTCTCCATACATAAGCTCTCCTGTATATTCATCACTTAACTAGTTTAAAAATGAACACTTTTTTTCTGTTTTCTTCCAGACTGGTGAGAGGAGAGGGGGAGATCATTGAGGAGATAGTCAGCCGGGAAAAACACAAAGACATCAACAAGGTAACAAGAGAAACGCTAACGCTATAATTTTGTGAAATGAACACACTGTAACCTTGTATGTAACTGTGAGCTCCCGTTCATCCCGCAGCAAGCCACAAAGGGAGACGGGAACGCCTTCCAGAGAAAACTGGGACTCAACAGATAAGAAGCCGCAGCGATCTTCTCCAGGAGGACATTTTCATAAACTGAAACTACCATCTCAAGAAGAAGCTGCCCAGACTGCTGAAACGTGACATTAAATGAAGCCATTTGAAAATATTTGCCAAAATGCATATTTTACTATGCATTTTATATTTAAGATTCTGTTGCCTGTGATTGAACTGTACAGCAGAGAAAGTACAAAATAACAGGCACATTTTCTCTTGATGTACACAAATGAGTCGAATCTAGGTGAAAGCCATTATCTCCTGTTTGTTTGCCTTGTTGAATCTATGTTAATCACATAGAGGAGACACTAAGAGAAGCAGATGAGTCAGTGGAGGATTTGAATGTTTTGAGTTAATTGAGATCTTTGTAAAGGAGCAGCGACTCAACGTGCTCATCTGGTGTATCTTTGATCTTCATTCATGCATATTTATTTTGTTCGGATGATGTCTGATATTCTGACTGTGAACAGCGTGACCATTCAAACTGTTTCTTCATTTGAAATCAGCTAATTTTGCATAACGTCTACTTGGTATGATAAGCTGATTTAAGTGTTCGGTATCCTGTCTGACACTGCAAACATTCTTTTTGTAATATTCTGGCTACGTACTTCACACCCACTCGTAGACGTCTTCTCACCTTTACATCACACTTTCTGTTTCTGTGAAATCTGATTTTGTATGAACTGAACCCAGAAAAATAAATCCGTTGTGTTAAATGCAATGAATTCTCCAATAGTTTTTCTCTATCCATGTTATTTTTCATGACAGCGTTCCTATTTAGAGAGTGGAAAAAAGGCCCAAATTACTTAGTGGTTCTTTATATGTTCTTTATACACTTTACATAAAAACACAAGCGAATGGATAAAATGAAGATATCCAAAACCTACAAGATACACACCCTGTACAATGAAAATATTTTCCAAGCTTTTACCAAGGTATGTTGTGTGTGTGTGTGTGTGTACATAAATATCAGTATAGCCTGTGAATGCTGACTGTCGTTAATGTAACAGTCACATTAACTCGGTGGACAGAGCTTGAGACGGTGATGAGTTGCCTAATGTTGGTTAAATATATCAAGTTTATGCCAATAGCTTTCTCCTTTGCACATTTCCCTTTAAGTGAAAACACACCAAAGTCGTTTAACAAAAATATGGCCTTTTCCTATTTCCAAACAGCAAACAAACAGTCTATTCTTTTCTGTGAAGCAGCGTTCGTTCTAGGCCTCGCAACACAATGGTCAATTTAAGGCAGAAAAGGGAAATGTAAGGCCTCTGGTAATGTGTGTGTCAGAAGCAGAATCGAAGGGAGCGTCTGCCCAGAGGTATCCGAACTTCACAGATAACTGCACCGCTTCATCTTTACATTCGCTGGATTTTTTTTTTTTTTTTTTAAATATTCAGATCTCACAGGAGGGGATTAGGGTTCAGTAGTTGCCAACTGTACAGCAGTGCCTGTCCCTTTCTTTCCCCCAAGAGCAAAGTTTAATCAGCAGCTTTCCTAAAAGAGTTGTCTATTTCAAATCTTTAAAAGGTCAAAATGCAGAGGGACAGTAGTACAGTGTGGATTCCTTCAGCAGGATAACAAGAAACAGTACTGAAAAGGAGAATTATAGGTGTCTTTGCATTAGCATGTACACTCTAATATCAGTCTACCCTCATTGATATAAATGGGGAGGACACAATATTAGTTAACACCTCTCAGTATAACACAATACAGTTCAACAGCACCTCCAAAGTGACACCTCTCTATCACAGTTTAAACAAAAACAACATTAAAAAAAACCTTCATGAAGGTAGGATTTATTGCAGGGCTGACGTGTAAATTTCCGGGTCACTTTTAAATGTTCAGTGGATTCATCTAGACCTGCGTGTGCTGGAATGGAAACATTGATAAAAACAGTTAAGACTGAGCATGTCTACCCACAGGAGAAAAAAAACCTACTGTACTATTACGTATCCTTATCAGGTCGGTGGCAACTTTTTTCACAACTTTTAGATACTCTGCAAATGCTTGTCGAGCACTGGAACGTGTTCAAGTACCCTCCGCAATTTGCCGTCTGTAGAATATGTGCCTGTTCACACTGATTGTCAATGCACTGTGACGTTTCCTCAACACAGTCTGTTTGATCTTGTGGTGTGGTTGAGTTAGATATTGCACGTTTCCCCTTCCGTTTGAGCCCATATTGGTCCATTTGCAGTCAGCTCTGTACACGTCTATTCGAGGGACAAAGACACATCATTTGAATGAATAAACCACAAAATTTTTACCCATTTCAGAAACAGCTGGCCAACAGTGTAAAGCGAGTCTTAGCTCTGTGTTCCTACTTCTGACAGCGTATTGTACAGAATTTACAATTTGCAGATTTTTTTTTTCCTTCCTCTAAAAAGGTGCAGAAAAAACAGAGAAAGAGACCTTAAACCTAAGGAGGATTATCTATGAGCACATTCAACACCTCATTTACAGCGGAGGGATAACCAGAGAGAAGCCATATCCCAAACTTTCCAAAATAGATATAACAAAAACGTACAATATATGACACAAGATAGCAGTTCTGTTGATACAATTCTGGTGAGCTGCAAGATACAATAATAAAAATACAATACTGTGCCAGGCAAAGACCTCTCGAGTTTTGGCTGTTGCAACTGAAGTTTGAAGGAAAAAAATAAAACACAAAGTAGCGAAAGTAATCTTAACACATTTTTGTTCACAAAATCAATACATTTTAAAATATCTATAATCTTAAATAACAATAATAATCATCATCATTAATCAATAAAGTGTATCCTGAATGAGGTGGTGTTTAACCCCAGAGTAAAGAAGACACTTGAAGCTGGTCTTCAGTGGACCAGATACCAGATCTGCACTGTAATATAACAATTATGTACATAAGCCTTGTTAAGGCATTCGACTACATACTTACACACACTATTCCATTTTTACACAGGAGACTAAAATCATGTCCTCTCTGTTCACGTACAGTATATCAGTCTATACTGTTTACTTTGGCACATTAACCGTACAGTAGCAGGAGTTTTCCCTATAGTGGCGTCATACGTTACTTATTCAGGAAGGTTTCAGCAGCGCAGTAATGGTGAGATGTGGTGAAATGCTATAAAAATCCGGGAACAGTTTCAGCTGCAACCATGGTTAAAGGGTAATTTTGTAGTTTCCTTCATGTGATATTTGGATGGTTCTTTGGCCTGAGGGAAGACTAGAAAACAAGCAAAACTGAACTGTGTGGTTTGGTAATCAGCTTGCAAACGTCAACAGAATTTAGTCATTTGCTCTTTGTAAAAGCTAAAAGCAGCAGTAGTTCTTGATCAAATTGCTTCAAGATGGTTTATAAATCACCCAAACATTGATTGGTGTTAGTGATAAATTATAATGAGTTTCCTAAAAACATGTCAACAAGATTCGTTTTGGCTAAATATTTGTGTGTTTGTGTGGTCGCACCCTGAAAAGCAACACGTTCAATCCAGTTTTACCTGATTCTCGTTCTGCTCTCAGACTAGAACATCTGGGTGCGCCCCAGTAGCCGAATGGTTACTGCGCATGCTGCGTTACCACAACAATGTCATACCCATCTCTCTCTCCCCTTGTTTCCTATCTGCCTCTTCACTGCCCACTATCCAATGAAGGCAAAAAAAGCAACAAAAAAAAAACTTAAAAAAAAAAAACTAAAACATCACACAAACATGACATAGCTTGAAATCTATTACACAAAAAAGTTTATGTCTATAGTAATAGTTGTGCTTGAAGTGGCCACAGTAGTCAGTTACAGTGCAATACCAGCACATGGACCTGATAAAAGGCTTCCTGTAACCACTTTGTGTTGTTCACCAACGTATACAGGATGGGGGGGTGCTTATATGTGTAACCAATCCAATCTAAAAGCCTACTGTAAGAGGAAAACTGACTAACTGACTTGTATTCAAGACTGATAAATATTTAATAAACAGTAAGAAACAGTCTGGATTCCTACAATATTAGCTACGGTCTGTCTGTGTCGTGTTTGCATGTTCCTGCTTTAGGAAGATGTCTCTTGAAATGCCTGTTAAGTTTTGTGTTTTAAACTAAATGTAGCCATCCGTCCATAAATGTTTGTGTTGAATGTGATTTTATGAATGTTTTTATGAAGAGTGGTTTGTAGCACCTATTATTTTCATTGTGGTTTTTACCCATCTGGTGCAAGCACACTGTTTGTCACTCTTTTTCACTCGCAGTTTCTGGATGTCATGTGTCACTCTTCAGAAGGTATTTCACAATGTCTCTCTAATCTCACTTCGGGCTGAGAACTCCTGGTTCCAGCTTTGTGCTGCTGCTGCGGCCCCAGCAGCTCGCTGTGATGCTCATGCTGCGCTGTGTCGCTCCCTGGCTGTAGGTGTGAGCGCGCTCCAGCCGCTCCCGCTCCAGCCGCTCGCTGTCTGACTGGCTCTGTGTGCGCTCTGGTCTGTTGTGGATGCCTGTTGGGGAGCTGGGGGCCGGCTGGGAGGAAATGGTGCGCAGCAGGTGGTTCCGCTTCCTCAGGAAGTCGCTGTTTGCACCCAAACCGAAGCTGCCTTTACGAAGCACCATGCGTGCGGTGCTGGACTTGGCCGGCCGAGAGCGATGGTTGTACTCCAGCTGAGACAAATGAGCTGCATATCCCTCTGTGATGAACTGGGGAGAGGAACAGAGCAGAGGCATGCGGTCAACTGGAAATAAATACAGAATTTTCACGTCTTGATTCAGTTAATTCATATTAGTTTATTCAGTTGAATTAATCATTGATTGAGTAGCATTAACAGACAGGTATCAAATGTCAAATCATTTTTGTGGGGATTTGGGGGATTGTAATGTGTTGAGCAAGGTTTCTTTAAAGCATTTGGTGGGTGATTTTCTATATATATTTGTTTATTGTGAACAAAGCTCATGTGCAGAGTTAAACCAGCAATTAACTCATCCTACTTACAAGTATTGTATGTGTATCCAAAGCCTGATGTATCATATTCCTCTGCACCATAGACCTCCGTTGATGTCCAAAAACTATTAACAAAATATCAATGAGTCACACTGTTGCACTGGGTGACATGTTCCTTCGTCCATGAAAACTTAGTTTGTTTAGAAACGGCTCTAAATAGTAAAAATAGTGAAAACATAGTAACCCAGTTCCGTTTACAGAGCTTTGCTAGATTGTTGTGCTACATAACACAACCTCTTGACTTTGTACTGAAGTTCTTTGAGATATTTATAATGTGGTAAAAAGTCAAGAGGTTGTGTTATGTAGCACAACAAGCCAGAGAAGCTCTGTAAACTAAAACATGTTTCGCACATGTGCAGTGGCGTCTGCCATACTAGGAACCTCACTCCTGAGGGTTACTATCTTATCTCTGTTTCTACTTTGTGGAGCTGTTTCTAAACAAACTAAAATAGCTCAGGGACGAAGGAACATGTCATCCAGTGCAACGGTGTGGCTCACTGATGTGTTTTTAATAGCTTTTGGACAACAACGGAGATCTACAGCATGGAAGAATTAGATATATCAGGCTTTGGATACACGCACAATACTTGTGAGTAGGATGAGTTTATTGTTGGTTTGGGTCTGAACATGAGGTTTGTTGACAATAAGAAAAACATAGAAAAGCGCCAGTCTTATCCTTTAAGATGTGCAAAAAAAATAATCAAAGGGTACCTGACACTGCTGCTGCATCTTCTTGGAGGGTCTTCCGACGATGTATATTTGGCAGGGAGGCAGGCCGATGGAGGTGTAGACTGAGATGTCTTTGGTTGATCCATAGCCAGCAAAAATCTTCAAGTGAGCCTGGAATCAGTCAAATGAAGGAGAGCACTGTATTTTTCTTAACGACTAAGTTAATATTTCTCTCACAACAATACCACGACGGCATTGTTGTCTTAGTTTTCATCTCTAAAAAATGTAGTCATCCTATGAAGATTAAGGCTACACATACTGGACATGGCCTACAATACATATAAAACAGCCCCCCCTCACTGACCTCTGTCAAGGACTTGAGGAAGTTGGCCTTGTGTCTGAGTGGATCATGGACGAGGCCGTCACAGAAGGAGACGATGCCATGAGGGAAGTTGTGCTGAGACAACCAAGCCACTACCCGCTGCTTCTGCATGTCTGGACGTCCTGTTACATAGATGATCAAATAGCCTAAATCCTGCCAGTGCCTGCAATGAGACGAGGAGAAACAAGAGATTAGAATCAAGACACATACAGTATGTGATTTAGCAGCACAGACACAACTACTGTTTCAAGTACAAGAAAACAACACAAGAGGAGCTGGGTACCTGACAACGTCCACAGCTCCTGCCCGGACTTTAGGGTCACTACCCATGATTGACACACTGGCAGCAAATGACCCATCGATGCTAAATACCACAAACTCTGTGCCACGTGGAATAACCGTCAGGTAGCTGTCTGCAAATGTGTGGTCACCCCTGGAGAGTCCACAGAACAAGAGAGTAAGAAAGTTGGAGAGAGATAAAGACCAAATGAGATGTTTTTTCTTGAAATTCACCTTAAGGAAACCAAAACACAATAAAGTAAACTAAAAAAACAAAACAAACTAAATATGCTTATAAACTTGAATTATTCAGTAAACTAACCCACACTAACACACACCTGACAACCATTTTGACTGGGTAGACTCCGATGCCCAGACGCTTGTCCTCTGGGATGATAAAAGACACGCGGCCACTACTGTTGGTTACCTCTGTGTTGAAGTAAACCCATTCCCCTGATGGAGGCTGGGTCATGATGTGCAGGTCAACCTGAACAGAATTAGAGAACAAACATTTAATATAAAAACAAATCACACAGGCAGTATTGAGTGTGCTGTTATGATGACAAAAAAAGAGTTTACCTTTTCCCCGGCCAAAGTGACCATGTCCAGAGGGCCGTACATGAAGCGACCCATCACGACCTGCTGGCTGTCTTCTGTGAACACGGCGTCATTTACACGGTGGTTGGCAGTCACGTTCTGTCAAACAAGCCAATGATTTTGTAGTCAATTTCATAAAAAACAAACAAGTAACTGACGCTTTGAGTTTCTTTTAAGCATTTTTAAATATTTGATGACATTTGACAACAAAGACCAAGGTGCAAGGCCAGATTTGAACCCAAGATGTTGTGATTTAATAGAAAGCATCCTCACAGCCTGAGCTCCAGAGCACCCTGAAAAGCTCTGATCCCTACCCTGATCTTCACGTGAGTCCTCTTGCGGAGCCACTTCTCTCGAGGTTTGGAGGGAGTAAATTCAGACACTTCTTTCCCATCGAGCTCCAGGATGCTGGAGTTTTCGTGCCTCATGACCTACAGCAGACATTTCGATCACTCATCCTCAGTGTCAACGGATAAAGGACTGACAGTTGAGGCCGCATATAAGTGGACATTAACAGGTATGATGATGTTGACTCACCTGTCTCAGGAGAAAAGACACAACGTCAGTGGACTCCCAGTAGGATGCGTGGAAGAGGTGCGGTAAAGCCACTGTGGGGAAAGCGGTCAGAGCATCGGGGCAGTAGAGAGCAAAGTCCAGTCGCTTTGTGCCCCACCAACGTGCTGCAACTACGATGGGGATGGAGCGAATAGGGTGCACAGACGTAAGATGAAACTATAAGAGTCAGTGTAAGGTTATGTGATGCCACGCAAAGGGCGCAACACCCCTGAAGCTAAAGCAAAAAGACGATTTCAATCTTTAACCACAAACATCACCGATCCCAGCAGATCTTCAGCTATGGGAAGGAGAGGAAGGAGTTTGTAACCGTTATTAACAAGTGCTGAAACAACAGAACAGAAGGAAGAAAAAGATAGTTAGAACTGATTAAATGATTATATAAGCAACTGAGGATGTGTGTTAGTATTTGCGTGAAAAAAAGATAATGGATTTGGAAAGAAGGGGCTGGATTTATTCATCATTCCTCATCAGTTGAACTTATGAATTCAATTTTGATAGAAGCAAAGGGGAGGAAAAAGAGGCTTTTTAAAAAAGACCCAACATTAAATCTTTGGATTGGGACAAAGTACAGGACAAAGGACAGAGAAGAGCTGTAGCCTCGCGCTGAAAAATACCTTGCTCTACTTCAGCCTGGGAGTCCAGCGAGACCAGATCAGATATAGCAGAGTCCAGCCCCGCTGACGGGCAGCTCTCATACTGCCCAGTGGGACTTAGACCATCACATGTTTCTGCCTCAGAGTCCAGCTCTGCCGCTACATTTGCATCGGGAAATCCTGCGGCCTGGTCAGCCCCTGCTTTCTTACGGGTTTTAGGAGGACTTTTCAGGAAGAATTTGTTTTGTGACGATAGGGCGAGTTGGGACAAAAGGCTCAACTTTTTGGATTGGTTAATTTGGCATGATTTGGCTATGGGGAGAAAACAAAAAGAGAAACAAAAACCATATGAAAAACTGATGCATGTTGGTATGTGACAGTTTAAAAAAGATCATGGAGGGATGTTGGGCTGCGTCCGGTGTCAGTAAGCTGCCTTAAACAGAAAAAAATAATTGTTATTAGAAGTTAAGTGAGAAGAGAAAAACATCCTCTGATGTTCCGGTGTCACATGAGCAGAAATCTTGCATAATTAGTTGATGTGAGTCTCCAGGGTTGTACTGTAAAACAGCAGCGTATGTGAGGTACAGATAAATGCTCTGGCAACAGAAGTGAAAAAGTGAGGAGAGGGAGGAGGAGCGGGGGGGGGGGGGGGGGAGGCTTTTGGAAGACAATCTCACATAAAACACAACAGAATACTGTTCATCTCAGCGAACGTTGCAATAGGAAGTGGACAATGCAGGAATGGCTGAGGGAGGCAGGTGTCTACATGCATTGCAACATCAGATAAATGCAGCACTCGTTCATTGCATTTACATTTAGACGGTGGATAAGAGTAAGACAGACAGTGAAAAGTGGCACTAAGCTCGCTCTTCTTCAGGACTCTGCTTGCTCTATTTGGGACTTTGAAATTCAGCAAGATGTGGAGAAAACACTCTCTCCTTAAAAAATGCAGGTGTTGCGTTTGCCTAAGAAAAGGTAGCAAAAAAGGAGCGGGGGTATTCATGTCTACCTGGCTGACTAGACTACTCCAGATGGAGTGCAGGGTGTGTGTATGTAGAGTCAGAGAAACGTAGTTGAGAGAGAAAACATGAGGGAGCAGAGTGGGAAAGAGGAACAGGACAGAAAAATAGAGTAAAGTTAGTCTGAAAGAAAGAGGAGAAAGAGAGGGAGAATAACTACTGTGGATCCAGTGTTTGTGTGAGTGCAAGGAAGAGAGAAAGAGAGACTTGTTGGTGTTGAGAACACTTACTGTTGGCTATGTTGGTGGCAGTGTAACTGTCTGCCATTCCTGAGACCTGGCTGGCAATGCTGACCTCACTGGCCCTCCGCTGGCCCCGGGAGAGGGGGCCCGTAACGGGGGATGAGGGGTACGAACTGTCCATGAAGACACCACCATGAGACTGAACAACATCCGCTATTGAGTCGAAACAAGGAGATCCCATTAGACAGAGACACAGGTAAGGGGAACTCACAGTGATGAGGGGGCGAGGGAGATGCGGGTTAGGGTGGCAGCAGAGAAATGTGACGGCAGGCAGCACAGTTTCAGAGTGAAACCACAAGGCGGCCTCATCATGGCCAAGGTCAGATTTCTGGAGCCGACCAAGTGGAAACACGGGCGTATGACTACATGAAACACTTAGTGAACGTAAAATCACAAATGTCCACATCTGTTAGTCACATCCACTTGTTACTATCTCTTATGGAGCTGATTTTTATCTAATAGCAAAGTAGTATCATGAAACAGTGCTGGAGATTTTATAAAATCAGATGACCTCTGACCATCGTCACAAGGAGGAACAGGAGGGTACAGTAGTATATTCAGGATGTATAGATAGAGCTCCAAGTACAGTACAATACACTGCGCAAACACAACATCACAAGCACCACAATGTTCACATCTCTTTGAAACTCACACAGTAGTAGAAATGCCCTCTGATGACATCGATAATCTTTCTAGCCCTTGTCAGACACTATGGAAGTGATGCAGACACACTGAAACCCCGCTTAAAAACCACAGCACAAACACAAATGCTTGCGTCCTCCAAACACTGGACGTGATGTGAATATGTGACGGCAACAACAAAACACCATGAGAAATGTGTATCAGATTTTCCAAAGTATTTCCATGGCTTGTTGTAGCTATTACTACTGTTATTATTTCTATTTGTGAGGCTACAAATTCAATAAATTTCGACAAAATATAAAAAAAAGAAAACAACTTACACAAAGTTATTTAGACAAAATGCTACAACAGCGATGGAAATACTCAGAGTGGACACATGGTAGATACAAATCTGATCATCCCGGACGTGACAGCGAGAAGGACGGAACAAACAAGACAACAGAAACACACTGAACGGGGATCAGGACAGATGCAGGTGAATGGGAGAGGCTACACACACTCCATAGTGGCGGGTGTGGCTTTGAGGGAGCCCTCCTGCCAGTTTAGCACAGGCACAGGGATGCAGGTCTCACTGATGGTCTCCTGACAGCGAAGGGACAGGGGAGGCCCACTGTCAAGTAGCAGCTGAGCGTTGCTCTGGACTGTCTCCACTACAGAGGGAGGTGGAGGAGGAGGGGGTGGGGTGGGTTTTGGAGGTAGAAAGCCAGGTATGCAGATATGGGGACGGGAGGCCGAGAGAGGAAGAAGGAAAGAGGACAAGGAAGACACAAAAACATATGAAGCAAGAACAACTGAACATGAGACAAGAAAGCAGAGTCAAGCCCTTAGTCAAGCCCATTTTGTTTGAACTGCAACTGTTTGTAAGTCATATCCTGTCATACCACACTGTTGTAAGATTTCAATGCCCTGAAGTCCGCTTGTCATAAAATCTCTGGTACTTTCTTAACTCAACAATTATGTTAAATTTATCTTGGTACTGAAAACTTGCTAATTAGTTACATGAGGCAGACCTGAGGGTATTCAGTGCCAGTCATTTGATGAAAGCTATCACTTTTAGGACAAAATTCATAAATAAAATCCTCAGTCTGCAGTCATTAAGGCACAACTTCAAACTTATTGAATAAGCCCTGGTTCCTGGTAGTGTCCTTACTAATTTTCTGTGTCCTTTTTCTTGGTAAATCCTCATGATGAAATGTGTGAAAAGGGCAGGCTGAGGCTCTAAGGGTTACTCCACTATAATGACCAGTCCAAACAGAAACCACCAGCAGGACTATGACCACATTCAGATGAGTAAACTGCTTCACAAAAGATGTTGAAGCACAAACAGTAGAAAAATGTTTCATTTTTCTCTCAGACAATGTTTACTCTGTGAAGCAACTTTCGATGTGCTACAAAGGTATCTTTAAGGCATGTGTGGTCTATGGCATGCATCCATGGAAAAGCAGGACAGTTGGTTACCATCAGACCTGACAGCGTCTGCGGTGTCAACTGATGTTATCTTTAGTCCCAAAGAAAAATCAAAACAATCCAGGAAATTTTGCATTCATGTCTGTGCATGTGAACCCAAGTCAGAACTACAGAAATGTTTCTACATTGCAATTCACAATTAGATATTTACTGAATTTATTTTTATTAATGACATCTCTCTACATCATTGGTGCGGGGGCCTCACCCAGTAGAGCTGAGTTTCCATCTCCCAGAGGAAAGCGTTGGTAACGGGGCACGTTGAAGGGAGGCAAGAGGTGAAATTTCCTCTCCAGGAGAGGCTCCAGGCGGGAGGCGGAGGGATCGGCTGGGTGGAACAGGTTATAGACCTGCTGACAGGCGGGCCGCAGCTGAGCCACTAGGGGGAGAAATTGAACCAAAGACATGAGAGAGAAGAAGGGAGGATCCAATGGACCTTTTCCTTGGATGGAAAAGCTACAGAGTGCATCTCCACCTGAGGCAAAGCTTTGCACTTTTGCTCTTTTTATACAATATTGCATAATGTATCATACTTAGGGCTGGGTATCGACCGAAATAACCCAGTACCGAGTAGTATTAAAACTTCTCCAGTCAAACGATACCTCCATTTGATCCTTTTTGTACCCAGATCTAGAAAAAAATGACTATTTGTATGGTTTTGCTCACAGCCAATCACCACGAGCATTCTTTGA
This sequence comes from Thunnus thynnus, assembly GCF_963924715.1. NCBI lineage: Eukaryota > Metazoa > Chordata > Actinopteri > Scombriformes > Scombridae > Thunnus > Thunnus thynnus. The sequence goes on from NC_089518.1 coordinate 21,944,396, forward strand.
TTTAATGTGACGTGTGATTTGCCCACTACTGCAGCAGTTACAACCCACACAGTCTGTGGTGATAATACTACATTGTATAGTTTTGTACAGTTATTTAATAAATATTTCAATAATTGTATTTGTGTAAAAATCATTTGGATGGGGAGGAGTGGAGGCATTTTACACAACTGAATGCTTCCATTAGCATGATGGGTATCGAATGAAATAAAAAAAAAAGGTATTGAATGAAATACTCTATTGGTATCAGTATTGTAATTTTTTAAAGGATACCCAGCCCTAATCATGCACAACATAAACGATGTTTGCCATCATTGACTAGATTACAACAAGTATTATATTACTTTCTACAAAGTAGCTTACCATCCAGCATAGGAATGACAGTCTTTCTCAAGGCGAGCACCAAGCCCAGCGGAGAGCCGAACAGGAAAAAGTCAGACACCTCAAAGTCAAACTTCCCCAGGGAGCATCCATCCAGCATAGTGCTGCTGCTCGACCTGCGTGAGGCTGCGTCGTTCCTCAAGACACTGGAGTGTAAGCTGGAAGGACGACACAAAGTCATTTCCTCATGCAGAACTAAAAATAAATCATACTCTGAGAGGACATGAAACAAAGACTGAGTAGTTTTTATCTTCGTGTTGAGGGTTTTTGTTATTTCTATAAATCATTTTGAACAAAACACACCTGGACAGGAAAGCCTGGTGTTGTTTTATGGTGTCCAGTTCATAGGTTGAGGAGTCACTTCTCTTGCGTGGCAGTTGTCTCTTGGTGTCGTCACCCACGCTGGCACGAGGGATGTCGATGTTACTGCGACTGAGATGGCGGCTGCCCTCCAGGGTCGGGGAGGCTGATCCGTGCCCGCTATTGACAATGATGCCTGGAGAGAGGAGGTCCTGGTCCTGCAGGGGCGATTCGGGAACGTGTGTTATGAAAACTTAAGGCAATTTAGAAAGAGTCCATATACTGTATGACTTTTTACGACTTTTAATGAAGGAGAGAAAAAAAGGCTTAAATTGCAGAAATTCGATTGTAATCAGCAATTTTGGAAGTTTTGGTGACAAATTATATTAAAAGCTGAAACTTCAGAGTTCATTACTTTACAATATATAAATCAATATTTAATAAACTCTTTTATGTTTTCACTATATTGCATATTTTGTCTCTTACCTGAACACTGACAATACTGCCCCTTCGGCTGCTGTTTTGGCTTTCGTTGACTGTCTGATTGCTGCTGCACAGCGCATCAAACCCTAATATTCCTCCGACACAGTCCCCGATGAGGCAAACCTGCAGAGGTCAAGGATGAGAAATAAAGTTAATTCAATAATATATAACTCGATTTTGAAAATAAAATGTTTTTATTATTTCATATTATTGTTTGAAACATTTATGCTATCATATGGAAAATAAACTAGTAAGTTGTTTTAAATAGTGACTTTGAAAACCATTATCAGATTACATCATTATATGAGCCATAATTATCTTATAAAAAGCAGGTTTTGCAGTCCTTGAGAACTATTATAAAACGACATATCACAAGAACAAAGCATGACACCTAAAAACCAGTATTGGTATCCAAGAATACAATACTGGTAACTTCAGAGTGTAGTAACCAACCTGGCCAGAGAAAGCAGCACCATCCAGAGACTTAATGAAGTCGGTGTACACCTGGTTTGCTCTGACAATGACGGTCGCCACAGCCTCCTGGTACTGTGGAGCAGAAGTGGCCAGCAGGGGCAGAGCTGCTAGGGGGATGTGGTCCTGACTGCTGGACAGACAGCTCTCGTCGTAGCTGTATGGGCTCAGGCTGCCGCAAAAGACACAAATGAACTACATTAAACTGCGAAATATTAAAAAAAAAGATCAAGACGGTCCACAGAGGAGTTTGAAGAAATAAACACTGGGAGAAGGGACAACGGTCATGAGCTGCACCTGAATCTTTTCCATCATAAGCAAACACCTAATAAACAAGGACTTTCAATCATTAACTGCAATACTAGCAGCATGTACAAAAACTGTCTGTGTGTGTATATCCTCTTACTTGGACACCAGGGAGAAGGCCTCGGCACAGATGGCAGGGCAGGGTACCAAGCGGATGGCGATGCGGCCCAGCGCAGCAGGGTAGTGAACACGCATGACTGTGTCAAAAACCGTACTGATCGTGTTGACGTCGGCCTGCTTGCTGTTCTGGTCCCCTCCGCCTGTGTCCAGGATGTTCCCTCCGTGCAGGACTAAGATCAACACATGGATCTTGGACGGCTGCAGACACTGCTGGGACGAGCTCTCCTGAGACCAGAAAATTTAGATGGTGTTTAATAAATACAACATTTACTGGAGGAAACGTCCTCTTTATTAGTAGAGGACAATGTGCTTACTGAGGGAAAAAATACAAATAAACAATAATTCTTTTTCCATCGGGCATCGTTACTTGTGTCAGATTCTGTGATCTGTGTCCATCTCTTCAAAAACGGACCACACAACAAACACACTTCTTTTCACAGCCAGAGACAGGCAGAGAACCACGAAGGGAAACACCTGGATAACTGTTCAACTAACGGCAAACAACAACAACAACGCTTCCTGAGCACAGGTCACATTGAAGGCAAACTATGCAGGATTTGTTGGTTGGTGAGAGAGAGCAGCCGTGGTCGAGCGAGCCAGAGAGTGAATGAAGAGAGAGAGAGTGCCGCTGGAAAGAACAAAGCAGAGAAATAAAACTTTATTTTCTGATTGTTTCACAGTGGTTACGTTCTAAAGCTCTTTATACATCCAGGACACAGAGACAGAGAGCAGAGCGGAGCAGAGGAGAGAGATGGAGACAGTGATGTAACCTGGTTGCTATGTTGCAGATATGGTTGCATATCTGAGCACTGTTATTGGCTGGAGGCTACACACCCACTGCCCAAAGGCTGACGCCCAGAAACGTCCTGAACACAGTAAAATAATAAGAAAATACAGGCAGAGGGCAGGATCTCTGCACGTAAATACACTGCCACATACGAGATTGATTGATTATAGGAAAAATCCTGCATAGTATGCCTTTAAATAGAACAACATGATGTGCAGTTTTGTCGAATAAGTTTGGTCCAAAACTTCACATTTTTGAAAAAAGCACTCGACGCCACAGCTACAAGTACACAGGAGTTGAACAGAGGGTGGTGAGGTTGAGGAGTACACATGGATTCAGGTTTGGGCAACGGCAGGAAAAAGGGCAGGAGCAGTAAGTTCTGGGGTCTCTGTGGAGTTACTATAACCCACTGTGAACTAGGGCCAAAATGTTTACTTACTGACTGGTGCCTTGTAACCATGATGGTGGGAATGGGAGAGCTATCTGCTTGGCCGCTAACACAGCCACGCATCTGAACACAAGAGGATAGAGAGGCTCAGGGACAAAAAGCCCTTCTCCAAACCTCTGAGTTTGTTTTTCATTTTTAAAAGTTAAATTAAAGACCCCCTTCACACATGTTGTAAGACATAAAAAAATAATTTGCTTCGAATAATAATTTGTTTCTTTGTCCAATGTTTTTTTTTCCACAAAAAGTTAAATTACCTCATTAAAAATCCTTAAAAAATACATCTCCTCCTTCTCGCTCATTAAAAAAATCCAGAATTTGTGAATATGCAAATATTGTTCATTTCAAAAGTTGAACTGCTGGACACAAGATGACTCCTACTTCACTGAGAAGTCAATTCTCAGTATTTGTGCACTGGAGGCTTCAAGTTACCACATCACACTTGTGTAAGTTGCATACTGGCTCCAAACTAGTTATGATGTCACACATCATGCTCATAGGTACGCACATTAAACTGAATTTTTTGTCGAGCTCAGAGAAACTTTCCACTTTCAGCAGATGAATGTGAAAACAGTCTTCTAGTGTGAAACTCTGCACATACATCATTCTGCACAGTGAAACTCAAACATCCAATTAAAGAGGAAAACAGGTCTTTTCTTTAGATGGTTCTTCTGTAATATTTATTTCAGTAGGAGTGTGTTTTGTGGAAACACACTTGTTGTAAGAAACACTTACCTCATCTAGTCTTTCTTCACTGGTTGCTCTCTCATAATCCACCGTCATTTCCTTGAACAGCTCACCTGCAAACACAAAGAAACACATTAACCCCAGGGATCAATGTTAACATCAAATATTACAGCGGTGTGACTGTTCATGGCGGACTGCTCATGGTCTTTGTCATACCAGGAGTTTCATCTGTGTCTGCAGCTTCAATCTTGTCCATGAGGTCGTTGGAGTTCCACTTGGTGATTTCCTTTGGAAAGACCTCCTCGCTGTCTGACAGATCCTCTGCAGGGGCAACACAAGACAAATCAACTCAAGTGTATGTCATTCAAGGTTTACAAATGTCTTATTATGTCATGAACATAACCAATTTACAGTAAAAAAAAACAGGGTCATATAGCTCAGTTACATATTAATACAGTACATTCAGACCCCTTCACTTATTTCACATTTTGTTATGTTGCAGCCTTATGCTAAGAATGTTTAAAATTTTTTTTTTTTCCTGATCAATCTACACTCAATACCCCATAATTACAAAGTGAAAACAGGATTTCAGAATTTGGCAAATTTATTAAAAAGGAAAAACTGAAATATCACATTGACATAAGTATTCAGATCCTTTACTCAGTATTCAGTTGAAGCACCTTAGGGCTCTGGCTGGGCCACTCAAAAACATTCACAGAGTTGTTCCTAAGCCACTCTTGTATTGTCTTGGCTGTGTGCTTTGGGTCATTGTCCTATTTGAAGGTGAACCTCTGGCCCAGTCTGACATCCTGAGCACTCTGGACCTGGATCCGTTCAGCTTTCCCTCAACCTTGACCAGTCTATCAGTCCCTGCCGCTGAAAAACACCCCCACAGAATGACTTTGCCACCACCATGCCTCACTGTTGGGACTGGTATTAGAATTGAGGCCAAACAGTTCAATCTTGGTTTCATCAGACCAGAGAATCTTGTTTCTCACAGTCTGAGAATCATTAAGTTGCTTTTTTTTTTGCAAACTTCAAGTGGGCTTTCCTGTGTCTTTCGCTAAGGAGAGGCTTCCGTCTGGCCACTCTGACATAAAGCCCAGATCGGTGGAGTGTTACAGTGATGGCTGCACTTTTGGAGGTTTTCTCTCATTTCCACACAGGATCTGTGTAGCTCAGCCAGAGTGACCATCGGGTTCTCGGTCACCTCTCTTACCAAGGCCCTTCTCCCCTGATTGCTCAGTTATATGCACTGTCAGCTGTGAGACCTTATATAGACAGGTGTGTTCCTTTCCAAATCTTGTCCAATCAATTGAATCTACCGCAGGTGGACTCTGATCAAGGTGTAGAAACATCTCAAAGATGATGATCAAGATGATCAAGGCATCTAAGCTAAATTTCAAGTGTCATAGCAAATGGTTGAATACTTATGTCAGTGTGATATTTCAGTTTTTCCTTGTTAATAAATATAAATTTCTGAAATTCTGTTTTCGCTTTGTCATCATGGGGTATTGAGTGTAGACTGATGAGGGGAAAAAAATGAATTTAAACGATTTCAGCATCAGGCTGCAATGTAAAATGTGAAAAAAGTGAAGGGGTCTGAATACTTTCTGAATACACTGTAACAGGAAGTTATCAGCCTAAAGGATCCTTGTTAAGCATATAACATTGTTAAATGACTGAATATGTATTGTTCTGTAATAGAGGTGTCACAAGCTCCACCTCATGCTTATCTATAGTTCATATTTTATTTTGCACTCTCAGATGGCATGTACAAATGTACAGAACGGACTTCCAAAAAAGAAAACAAATCTATTTACTGCACCGTAATCCACTAATAAGTTTTAAATTAGTGTCTTTTGAATTTATCTAAATGTCAGACAGACTGTGTTCATTAATCTATGATTTAAAAATTAAGCTCTAAAGATTTATAAGATAATATTTTTTATCCAATAATCTCTCTCCTAGGACATCGCCAGAATCTTAATTTCTAAAAAAAAAAAACTGGCAGCCACCTCATGTTCTCTTAAGTTTGCAAATGTCATGTGCATATGCAAATATAATTCCATTAATTCCTGTAATACTAAGAATAAATAACACAACTGTTGTGTCATTTTATTTCTCAGGGACTTGCTTTGCAAATAAACGCTGCCAGGTGGTTGCAGCCGGTGTCTCAGGAACACAAAACACCAGAGTGTGACTGTTTTGAACATCTAAAGAAAAGGATTTGATCATAAACTTGTTGAATTTCTAAGGATACATGATGTGTCCTGCAAACAGTTCAACATCAAGCGACTTTGTCCTTTAAGTTTTATTGCTTTTTCAATTATTTTCTCAGTTGCTTCAGTTTCTTTTATTTAGAAAACATGTACAACAATCCAGAATTAAACTGGGTAAAATTAAGCAAAGGTGTCTTTTGATCATCAATAGCCTTTATCTAATTCAAGTCAGTAAATAACATTTTATTCCAGCTCCATTTGCAAGTTAATTTATCTAACGGTAGCAGATGCATTCGTTTTATTTTGAAAAATAACTACTCGCTTAAGACAAGTTAAGTGTACCATCACTTGTAGATTCAAACATCTGATTAATTAACCTTATTAAACCAGACACACTTCATTTTTTTAATACGATTTCTATTCCTAAAGTTTTCCTTTCTTCATCTGCACTAAAAACATAATTAACTGCCACACAGAACAAGGTGAACTAACGTTAAAAAAAATCAACTTAGACATGCTTCTCAAGCGTATTTGATGATCACTGCAAGTGAACCATAACCATAAACAAACTATTCAGACGGAAATCTAATATCACAGGCAATCTGAGCCAAGTGCGTCTGTTTCCATATTTAATTTGTGTACTGCCACCATGTGATGCATCTAGCAACCAAATACTGTACCTAAGTTCATTTTGATACACCAGCTTCATTTATTTACCATAATTTGATATCTCCGCAGTGTAGGGAAAACATCTGTGAATCATAAATAACTGAGATGGATGCTGGAACAGCACTGTATAAGCCATCACGGACAGAAGGTTACATAGACTAATTTAAATGATATGACAGTGTAGTGATGAGTTTAATCAGTTTATCAAATAAAACGTAATGTGCTTTCACTTCATGCAGCCAACACAGAATAATTAATCCATACAAACATGAATACTGCAATACGCAATCAATTATCAGATGCCAACAAAATTCGGTCTAATTATAGCGTTCCGGTTCCTCACAATGTCTCGAGCAGAGATTTATTGAACTTGAAACAGGTGAAAACAAACGAGTGCCATTAAATGAGTATCAATTTAAAGAAAAGGCAGCAACATGCATAATTTTATTCTTGTTTTCTTGTCATCATGACTGAACGTTATGAAACAATCTCACCACACAAACACTGGTGAATTATTTGGGGGGGGGGTTCATTTATTGCTTGGGTGTATCATGAATTGTAAAGGACTGTGTGCGTGTGTGTGTGTGTGTGTGTGTGTGTGTGTATGTGTGTAAATGATGATACAGGAACATGAGAGCGGGAGTGTGTTGGTGAGTTAGGGACTGTTGGGCAGGGACGATTGTCATTTGTGAACTGTGACGTCAGGATGAGCCACCAGGCCCGAGTCCTCGGTCAAACGCATCCGGCAGTGAGTGGGGGTGTTGCACCACACCCACCTATTTCAACTGCAGCCCCAAAGCATGCTGGGTATCTGGGAAGCTTAAGAACTGATCTGTGGTTAAAGAGATGCATGCAGAGTCAGGGGAGAGGGGAGAAGGCAGGTTCTTGGAAAAATGAACACAATAAACGCATTTATTGATCTAACTACAGAGTACATTTTAAAATTTAATCTGTGTTTACCATGAGCATCAAAGAACTCCTCGTCCGAGCTGTCCTCCGAGTCTCGTGCTATGCTCTGCATCCTCCACTCCGAGATGCTGTGACGTGATGGGCTCACTGAAAGACCGCACATGGAACAAAACATTCACTGTTATTTTGGGACATGTGTTTCAGCCTCTCTCTTTCCCTTTTATCACACACATACACACACACACACACACACACACACAATCTCTACGACAAAAAAATATTGCACAATCTCCCCCGGCCCACACACACACACACACACAGTGTTATATAAACATGCAACAGTCTCTGTGGTGCATTACTTCATCACAGATGGACTGCTTCGTGGTCAGGAGGGGGGGTATGTGAAAAGTGAGGCCCAATGTAACACAGACATTGCTACAAGTACACCAACAACCACATGCCAGCTGAGGAAAAAATGGCGATACTAAAAGCAGGCCTTGTCTATCACGTGTCCTCAGTCTATGCCTCATATATCATTAGTGTGGAGGAAGAGGAGGGGGCAGGCTGGTGAGGGGGGGGCACAGCTGTAGCTGTCAGCACACAGAAGGAAACAGAAGTGGTGGAGGGGAGGGTCACTGCGAAGAGCATCAGCCTCCTCTGGTCTGTGATGTCAGCACAGCTGCTAAAAATAGCCTAAGAGGAACCACGGGGGGGGGGGGGGGGGGGGGGGGGGGGAGTTACAGGGGTGAAACAAGGCACGCTGGACGAAAGTCAGGGTCCAGGTGGCAGCTACAGTGAGCGCTGCCTTGAGGTAGGGGTGACACTGAAGATGGGTGTGTCAGAATATGCGATGTTGTGATGTCAAAGCTGCAACTAAAAATAACCCAGGTGAGATCCAGCGAGTTGAAGGGGTGAAGCGAGGTAAGCTGTATAGTACAGCAAATGTGGAGGAGTGAGTAAACATAGCTGAATTCAGTAAAAACATTCCAATTAACATCAGGCACCAGACAGAAAAGCAAAGCGTGGTGGAAAAGCAGTCTGCATACTAAAAGCTGCTCCCGAGGTGTTTGACTTTATTAACACCAATTCAACAATTTGAGCTCAGAGCTCTTCAGTAGACGCTGATTCATTCAGCTTGGGAGCAACTTTCAGTGTGTACGCTGAACTATGAAAAAAAATACAAGGCCAACTCTGTTGTGTAGAAAATGCTGTCAAATTTTGGTGAAAAGACAACTGATGGGACATACTGAGCATACAGATGGACTGCAGAATGGATTATGCTGCAGGACGTTTTGACATTTCTTTTCCTTACTGTGACACTTATTACCTTTGAAATCCATTATAGCTCACATGAATTCAGCTTTTTTTTTTTGCATAGACTTAAACTACAAATGTTAAACAACCTTTTAGGTCAATAGGGGATGTGTTTGATACTGAAAACATACTAGATTTAGGTTATTCACTTGCTATGGAAAAAAAGGAAACTGCTAAATTGACTTTATACAAGTTTGACCTTGTTGAAATCTTCACATACTAGTTTCTACTATGAACAGGTGTCAAATATCACGACTGGCTGTGGAGCAGTTTGACTTTGTTATTAGTATACCGCAACCTTTGAGGTCAAAAGGAGTGTGATGTTGTGTAAAGGGAGCAGTATGGAGGCTGAAAAACAGTACAGGGATGAAACGCAGCTTCATACACAGAGGTGACACAGACAAACAGGTGAAGATGGCTCCTCACCTCCTCTCTTGGATGAGCGAGAGGACCGGGATGATGTGGACCACTGCTTGGTGAGTACGCCTCTTGGCTGGAGAGTCTCTCCTCCTGAGCTGACAACCACCTCCTCGGCTTCGATGGAGCTGATCACCTCTTTAGCCTCCTGGTCTTTGTCTGGAGACGGGGCACCTCCGTTGGCCTCAGTGGCTTCCTCCGCCTGGCTGAACTGGGCCATCTTCCTGGCCAGGGCCAACTGGGTTTCCAGTTCCAGCTGCCTGATGTCCTCCATGGTCAGACCGTACCACTCATCCTGCCAGCACCAGGCCTGCCGGTGGGCGCGCACCATCACCTTCCTCAGTCCTGGAGAGAGACGATGGAAAATATTACACACTCACCACTGAAAGTCATGAGGTTTCTACCACTTAGATGTAAACTAAATAACACTTGTCTCAAATTAACATGACAAACAACCATCTGTGACCGCGTACGCACCAACGTCATGGATGAAGCGTTCAATCTTCGACTGCATGCCCCAGTAGCGGAACTCCACCTTGCACAGTTTGTAGGCACACATGATGGGGGTCTTCCCAGGGTTATTGTTGTACTCTTCTATCCAGTCATCTTGCAGAGGACCCCTCTGAGTCTTGACTGACTTGTAGAGCCGCGTGTCCTCCTCTGATTTGTACTCATGGGGGGGAATAGGATCTGTCACTATGTCGATTGGGTCTGCCAAAGAAAATTCAAATTCAGAAACAAATGACTAATGGAGCTGAGTGTTTTGATTTTATTACACAGATGATGAAACGACTGGTTTCAGTGTCTTTACTATCATGTGTACATAAGTGGGTGGGGTAGTAGAACTTGTATGAATGTGTTTTTAGAGACTTGAGAGGATTTTTGTCAGGCTGACAAACAAATACAAGAATAAGTAATTGATTGAAATGATTACAATCAAAAGGGTCATTGCATGTCTTAAAACCATACATGTCTGAGCAGCTTCATATTCAATGTGTAAACATGCTACCAAGAACAGAAAAAAACACATGCAGTACCGCCAAATTGCCACAAGTGGGCCTCACCAGCTGCTCACAAGAGGAGAATTAACAAGAGACCATCAGACTACACCTACATATACTAACACTTTAAATAACTATCACAAGTAAAGGTCATAACTTGCTGTTTCCGTAGATAATGACCCACAGTCTCATGAACAATGAGCTTCCTCTATAGTGGAAAGTTGAGGTAGACTGATAGACATGAATAAATATTTCAATATCAAATGGTTCTGGATTGAATCCCAATGTTCTCACCGATAGTCCTCTGCCTCTTCTCTGCTGCAGACATGTTGAAGACATCTGCCTGGTTGCCTGTGTCGGGTTTGTAGTAAGTCTCAATGTCAATGGAGAACTTCTCAACAAAGGGACAGGTGTATCTGAAGGACAAGAGGCAACAGCATTAAATAAAACCACAGCCCTTAGTGTCCTAACAGTGCATGACTGTATTATGGGGTTGACTGCCTTCATTCAGAGTCTTTATTTTTCAATTGAATGGCTCACGATCAGAACTATTATATTAAGAGCGACAACACCCTCTCACTGCTGTGGAGAGATGATGTGTGAGCCATGCCCATCTGTTGCATCTGAGGCGTCTGCAGCAAAGCTGTCACTGGTTGAATAGATGTGTCAACAGGCACTTGCAGTCTATCAATATCCTGACAGTATAGTCAAGGGCACATCTCTTTTCAGCACCTTCACGTCTCTGTTCTTGTCAGGACCCACACAGACAAACAATCTGACACCTTGAGAATGAGGGGCCATCAACATCTAACAGCCTAGGAGCGCTGCTGGCCAGAAGCCGATCTGATGGTCTGACTGGGAATATTCTGACAACTGCTCTGAGGTCTTTACTTTCTTTTGGCTTTTAGTGAGGGACAGCGGCTAAAACAGGACTTTGAACCAGGAATATTTTTATATGTATTCCACTTAATAAGCAGGGTTTTAATTATAATTTGTCTTCTGAACAAGTGGGAGTTGATTTTTTCACTTTAAATTTGATTATGTCCATGGCAGCTGCATCTTCTGAGAAAATGATTTCTACATAGCAACGTAACAGAAACCCTAAAATAAATGCACAAAGATTGTGATACAATGAATGAATGTTTCTTCAGTGATAAACTCAAGTGGTCCACTTCACTCTGCATCCTCTACATAAAGCCTGCACCCACCAGAGACACAATTACACACAGCATTCTCTATTATCAAAATAACAAATTTAAAGGTTTGTGCAGCCTTGGCAGAGTTTAATGTACTGGCAATGCTGCTCTGAGGGAGTGTGGAGGTGGCCTTCCTGCAGGAGCAAACCTCACCTGGTGCGGGTGTAAGGGTAGGCGTTCCAGGACTCCTCTTCAACCCTCAGCGCCGCTTTGGGCAAGATGGAGCGGAACCAGCTGGGAATGTGCATGCCAATGTGGTAGACCTTGTGGGTGTACTGGCCCGTCCCACCCGGTCCATCTGTGTAGGGCTTATTTTCTAAGATCTCCACCCCGCTACCTTCGCCACAGCTCTCTTCTCGGCTCTTTTTCTGTAAGAAGCAGAATAAAATCAAGTTGAAATGTGTTGGCGAGGTGCTCGTGTTGCAGTGTCTGAGAAGGGAAAGTGTGTTAACTTTGACAATAAGAATACACATTTTCCCTCAATCTGAAACAGATATGTTTAGGATTGGAACAGAAACAAATAAATTAAAGGACATAGTTGATGAGAGTTGGATGCTGGTACAGTCAGTAGACCGAAACACAACATGACACACATAACAAAAACAACTTCTTGAAAGCCTGTCTGCTCTGAATTGCAAATGAGGAGGCCCAAAAACCAGCTCATGGAGCCACACCTTTCCCATATTTACATTCCACAGAGGAAAAAAAGCTGGGTGGAGCCTGCAGATTGAGTAAAGCAGTGAAATCATTGAAACAAGACAACCAAAGAGTGGAGCATAGTCCAAGTGCTGATGATATCAAAAGCACAGAGAGCAAAGAGTAAGAACCATAAAACGTCAGAGATTGCTGATGCATCATCTTTTCTGTTTCTCTTATCAGCTAGTGTCCAACCTTGCCCTGTACAGCTCAAAGTGTGTTTTAAACACGGAGCCACCGCAGTATTTAGCGCAGCGCTGGGATAATAGTGGGACAGATTTCTCCAGTCAGTCCAGTGGGGAGAGGCGATGCGGGTGAGGCAGTGAATCAGTGGAGTAGGCAGGAGGAAGCCATGAGGCGTCCAGCGCACCAGACCTCATTACCTCTGACAGGTCATTCATTAGCCACCCGCTCTGCTCTCAACAGCCCAGACACAGCTCAAAAGACACAGCACAGACGCCACGGCACCGTCAAACTGGCTGTACACGAGACAGGGGCTCAATAATGGAACATATTTGACATAAATGTCAAGTTTACAGCGTACTGTACACATACAAACAGCAATATGCAAGAAAAATTATTCCACGCTGATGAAAATCTTTAAGCAAGGCATTTAAAGGGGCAGTCCACCCCAAAACACCATAAAACATATGTTTCCCTTACAGAAAGCACTATACTAGTTAAGATACTTCCAGTGTGATTATAAATGATACAGTTAGTTTTTTAATTTAGCTGATAAACAAAGTGAATGTGAGCACCACTTTTGCATACAGCTGCCAGCTTCAAACCTTTGCAAATGATGACAAAATAATCTTGATGGATAGTCAGCAGCCATGGTAAAGAGAATAAGTGAGAATAAGTTTCATTGTGTTTTATGATGTACTGTCTCCTTTCATAAGGTTGCTGACAGGTGACTGTAGTTTGTCAAATGCAGTGTCCCTTCTTCTCCGCCTGGGGCGACGGATGATTCTATCCAGTTCACCGGGAGAAAGATTACAAAACACTGGCCAGAGCTCTGTCGTTCCCTTAGGGAAAAAGGGGAAGTAAGGAAGTAGATAACGCTGAATATATCGTCCATTCTTAATCAGAACAGTGTACTTTGTACATCTGTGCTCACATATTAACTGTTCTCAAAGAGGAACCAAAAATAAGAAACTGTTCCTGAGAGAATCAGGAGGAATAAGCAGGATCAACTGTGTCAGGTGCTTTCAAATCTACACTGTTCTACACTAAAATCTTTTTTGGCTCAGAACATAAAGACAAAGTGCCCGCTGTGTTGAGAGTTCACATAACACTCTCTTTCTCTCTTGCCCACCTTTATTTAAACCAGCAAATCCTTATAAGATAAAAGCTATCACCATGAAAGGCTGCTCTATGATGTTCAGATCCGACTGCTCCGACAGGATGCGAGTCACATCCTGGTTTTTTTTCCTCTTGCCATCAAGTTAGCGAGGTGGGTTTCCTGTTTGGCATGCTGCTTTTCACTTCTCTCCACAGACACAGTTGCTTAGTCAGAACATGATGGATGTGTGCGAGTGACTGAGACACAGTGAGATCCTCTCATGTTTAATTTCTCGCACATTCCGCGTTTGCCTCGTACATTACTGCAAACCCCTATGCGGTGATAAGGAATTGACAATTAGCTATCGAATAAGAGGGCCGGCGTCGTAAAGGCAAAGGAGTGAGAGGAGAGATGGGGTGGGGCATCGCCTGCTGAGGTGCGGATATGGTCAGGCTGTCCTAAGACCCTGACTTCATCTCTGAGGCTTACTGGGGATGGATCGCAGGCAGGTAGGCCTACATGCTGCAGTTACCCTGGTAACATACAGCGATGAAGCGAGGGTATCCACAGACACCAGCAAAAAATCGTTGTTCCCTCTCTGTTCAAAATACAGCTCTCTCTTTCTCTCTCTCTTTCACTTCCACCCCCTCTCATTTCTTCCCCTCCCTCTTTCGCAGCCTCTCTTTTTGTCATCCATTTCCTCTTTTTATTCACTCCCTCGCTTGAACAAAACCTGACCACCGGCACGCTGCTGATGTCATGGTTGCCATAGTGACAGAAGCCTCACAGCAACGAGGCTGTGCAGAGAGGGTGAGGTCAGGGGAAAAGGTAACTATGGGCCACTAATGTAAGAATTCCTCCTCCTTTGCTTTGTCTATATGCTTGACAATGCACATATGAACTGCTTGTTGCAAGACGTGTCATATATATGTAAACGTACGTTTTTGTACAATGTCCTGTCTCAATAAACCTAACGTGTACAGGTTTGGGAGCTACGCAGGCCAAAACAAATACTGCAGTCATTTGTTTTATGTAATTAATAAGTCATGTCGCTCCCCACAACACACTGGGGAGTGACATGTGTGTCTATATGTGTGTGCAGAAGTGTGGCTCAGTGAATAGTTTGTTGCAGCCTAGAAAAAGGCTCCTTGCTTCGGGGCATGTCCGCTGAGTCATGTTCCCAACCATCTATAGCTCAACTGGATTACCTGTCTGTTTGGTACACTGGGAGGGTGGGGGGGGGGCTATATGTAGACAAACAAGAACAACAGTCAAGAAACGGAAAACTCTGCTATTCCTTCAGAGAAACTTTGACTGCATAAACTCTAATATTATACATATAAATAAATGCTTTTACAATGACACAATGTTGCTAGAACTAATTTGTAAAGTTAGCTTTCAGACAAACTGTGTATGTAGACAAATAGGTGAGGCCCTCTGAATCTTTAACAAAGCTGTAGCTTTGGTTTTAGTGCTTTACCAGTAGGTAAATAGTAATATTTGACAACTTAATCATTAACATTCACACTTATTAATGAGGGTGATAAAGATAAACAGTTGTAGAAGAGGCCCGTCTAAGCGACTGTCAACAGCTTGAATCTTGTCTCAGACACAGAACAAAACTGATCAAGCTCCCATGAATGAATTCAACTGAAGGTGAAGAGTGTAAGCTAGGTAACCCTTTTGTAAATATACTTCAGACAGAGTCCACATATTGTCTCGTGTTGGCTTGGAAGGGGAGCTATTGTAAACCACCACAGTAAAAGATCACTGCAGAAACATGGTACACTAAACCCAACACAATGCCTAAACCTGACAAACAGGCCTGTAACTTCAACGTGCTCTTCAACATACTTAAAACAACCACTCTGTGATACAGATTACATAACTCTGCTGCGCAAATCCCAACACAACGGCTGAAAGTTTAGTGCCAAAATCAGCACGTGCCTCAAAACCTAAAAACAGAAAAATATACCTACATGTCCAAAATAATAATAAAAATGCAGAAGTTTTATAACAGAGAGTCTTTGTGATTGCTCTCCAAGTCTCTCCTGGGTACTGCTGCTCACAGTGTACCTGGCAGTACTACTGGATTAAATAAATCCTCCTTCATATACACGTACCACATAAAGAGAAAGTATGTTGCCCCGCAGGATACCTAAAGCAATAGCAATCATCCTTTCCTGCTTGCACCTGTAAACCCTAAAGCTCTAACGCAGACGCTCAGTTTCCAGATAAGGGCTCGGTTAGACAAATGAACTGTCTGACACAGACAAAGCAGCATGTTCATCTCCATCACAGAATGTGTTGCACACCGAGTTTGCCGTGAGTAACATTTTCCCCCCCGCCCTCCTCCTTAAGAAACATGCAGCCTATGACGGGTGGAAACAGCCAGCTTCAGAGAGTTTAAATTGGATAATCTATCAACACACAAGCTCTCTTTGTTCCGTTACTCCACCAGCGTCAGACACCGTGTGACCAATCACTTCATATTTGGGCACGCTGCAATCGCACTCTTGAAAAACCTCCTGTGTTAAAACATCTCCTCTGTGACTGCTTGTTTTTGTCCCCTCGTTTCTGCATCACTTGACTGTTTTTGTCCAGGTGTGTGTGTGTGTGTGTGTGGAGGGTGGAGGATGTGATGTGATGGGGGCGTATAGAGTCGTGACCTCACCTGGATCATATAGAGCTGGGCGATGCGGTACTCCTCCACACTCATGGGCATGGGGATGCGATACTCCTTGATGAGCATGGTGAATCTTGGAGGAGGGGGAAAGGGGGACCAGGGAGAAGATTGACAAGGGAAGGGGGGAGGGAGGGATGGAGGGAAGGGAGGGGGAGAGGGGACAGGAGAGGCTCCGGGGCTCCTATATGTGACTTGTCAAATCACCAGCTGAAGTCCACATTGATGGTTCCTGTGGGGGGAAAGAAGTAAATACAAGCATGAGGTATGTAAGCTGTGAACATATTTTCAGAAGAAAATAACTACATCCAATCATTAGTGTTTGTTATCATCACAAAATGCTGCAGATGAACATCCGAAAATACTTCATGTCTCTTCAAACAAGGTCTCCGTCAACATCCATCACTCGAAAGCCAAAAGACAGCAACAAAAATCACTCAACACCAGCAGAAGTTGTCAGCAAGCAGACTAATTTCAGAAGCTGAGACTATACATAACCCAGGACAAAGATTCATTCTCGTGGCTCACACGCAGCTGAAGAGGAGAGGAGAGCCGGAGTATCATTCAGAACATATGCTCGATGTACAGTAGTTACTGGTCCAAGCCTTGGCACCGGGGAAAAGCATCAGCGCTCCAGCGTCTCAGATCCAAGTAAGGCACTTTTCGGGATAAACTTCTCTTCTTATACACAGGCCACAGCTCAGTGTGTGTATGTGTGTGTGTGTGTGTGTGTGTGTGTGTGGGGGGCGGGTGACCGGAGCCTACAGAGAGCACCCGTGCCTTGCCGACGGTCCCAACAGCCACCCTGTCTCTCCCAACCCTTCAGCGCTGTCACATGGGGGGCCCGCTCAGCATAAGAGGGATTACAGTTGAGTGGGGAGCATTACATAACATTGTAAGAGCCCCCTGTGCATGATTGAGGTTTCACAAATAGCAGCCTCAGAATTACACAAAACATTGTTTTCAAACCACTGGGCAGATAGGGGTAGGTGTGGACTATACATACGCAACGTGTGGGTGGCGTGAGTTGCAGAAGTCTGCTTTGACCGCTAAGGGAAGAGCAGCTCTCCAGAGCCAAACAAGTACAAAACAAGATCATGACTGCACAGCACTGTACCATGTTGTAGTGGGAGTTTATCTAAATTAAATATTACAGGTGTCAGCTAAGGTGACACATTAACTGAAGAGGAGTCAATAAGGAAGGGGAGATATTCACTTGTGAAAGAATGGTTTTGTCAAAATGAAAAAAAAAAAAAAAAAAGACATGCTAGTAACTTCAGTCCTTGAAGGGGAAAACAATTAACATTTCTTCAAATTAAATCCTTCAGTTCAGACATTTTGCAGAAGAATCCCTCACCTGTAAGAACAACAAAGGTTTTAAAAAAGTGTCCTATTCAGTTGATAAAAGGCGTGTTTTCGGTGTGTATTCAGATACTCTGGCTACGGCTGGTGAAAGCACACTGGACTGGATCTTAGTCACAGTGCTGAAGAGACTGTACTGTACAGTACGTGTGAGAGGGGGCAACACCACCACCCTGGCACTGCCTGTGTTTGGCTGATCCAAATGTGCCTACACAGCGTTGCATAACCCCAATATTCACTCGTTTCTGACCTTTGGCAGCAACTGGACCTCACTCTGGCACCTAGCCATTTTCTGTAATCACACTAATCACACTAATATTCCCACTGCGTCACTTATCCAGTGAACAAAGGACAGCTTTGGTGAGGCTCCTGGTGTCGCTAAGGCCTCTGGTCCTTCGCCTAGTGAGCGCTCGCCCCCACAACTTGCCACTGAGGACACATTCACCTAATAAGCTCGCTGACGCACAGCAAAGACAAGAACGCAACTTCTCCAACTTCTTAAGTTGGAGCAGGTGCTTACTAACGGACTGGGAGGTGTTCTAGTTAAAACAGGGTGATGTTGTCTTCTATACATTTTTCATATATCTTTGCTCTACACGGAAGAACAACGCAATGACAAAATCGGAGCAGAACGCCACGTTTTGCTGAAAATATCTGCACTCTTGGGAGAGGCTGGGATAAAACTAGGCTAGCCGGAAAGGCCTGAGGAAAAGCCTGCGGCTCAGGAGCCCGAGAGGCCTCTAGATGTTAGAGCCAGGCTTTAGAGGGGGAGGTCACAGTGCTCATCCTTGTTAACAGTGTTGAAGATAAATAGCTTCACAGTCTACTCGAAGCATCGTTTAACAATGTGGCAACAGTTTGTACAAGGGTTGCAACTGATGCTGCAACAAACCTCCGAGTGTTTCTGAGAATTTCCTCTTGGCCAACGATTTTGGATGTGATAGCTGTAACGCTTTAGAAGTCCTTCAGTACGCCACAGTGAGACAGATTCTCTTACTGGCTGTACTGTTATCTACCGGAGAGTGACCACTGTGTGAATCAAAGTCCCGCCAGCTGCCACCGACTGGCTCCCCACAAATGAGGAAGTGAGGCTGGGTATGTAAAGAAAGGGAGGGCAAGACAAACAGAGAGGGAAAGGAAACGAGAGAGAGTAAGCAAGAGTGACAGGCAGCATATCAGAGGGACGCCATACAGTCACAGAATTGCTCTGATGCTGTACAGGGATTTATGGTGATGCTGACGCATGCGAATTATGTTCCCAACTGCCATGCAGGATTAGGACAGTTTTCCTCTCTGCTAGAGCTGCAACTAACAATTATTTTCACTATCCATTAGTCTGTTTATTCTCTTCCTAAATGACTGTTTAGTCTATGAAATGTCACAAAATAGTGACAAAGGTCCGTCTCAATTTCCCAGAGCTCAGGCTAATGTCTTCAAATGACTTGTTTTGTCTGAAAAAACATTCTAAAACTGAAAGACATTCAATTTACTGTCATTTAAAACAGAGAAAATCAGTAATTCCTCACATTTGAGAGGCTGGAACCAGCAAACGTTTGGTATTTTTTTCATAAATTACTCAAACTTTTTCATCAAAGGATTTTACATCAAATTAAATTTTTAACTTTTGTTTTACTTGATTTGCAGACAAGATTTCAGTGGTTTGATTTTTCAATTCAGTTGATTGACCTTATTTTTGTGTCTGCTATTTTACTTTGGACTGCTTTCTCAACGAGGACCAGTACAAAGAAAGTTTTGCTTCAAAACAGAAGCTCAAGATACTGACTTCAAACTTGGAACCTAGAAGTTTTGCCATTTTTTATTTATGCTGTTTTACTGTTTATTTTGCATGTAAGCCTGTTGAACTTGGCATTAGCACATTCTGCAGCTGTTCTGTGGAGCAATGTAGGAGTTTGTAATATTGAGGGACAGTCAAGAGAAACTGTGTGAATGTTAAGCCTCATTTAAAGCCAATGAAATAACCAGAATAGTAGGTTGGATATGGGAAACTGTTTTTCATGTTGCTTTTTGTGGAACTTAATACTGCAACACAAGCTCAGCTGGCTCTGTTGTTACATGAAAGCCCCCTCTGCTCCATGATCCTCACCGGTATGTATGTCTGTTGCTGCCATTTGTAAATTTACCTGACAGACCCGTGGTACACATGTGAAAAACAAATGGTCAAACTGCAGGAATTCCTTCGCTTGGCAACGTTGTGTAACTTTGATTAGCACCAAGTCGCTAACTTGCTCATACCTGAAAGCTGTAGTGGCCCGCTGGACAATGTGTGTAAAGTCAAGCCAACTATTACAACCATTCTGATTCATAGATAGACTTGGCGTTACTGCAATACCAGTACCAGTGACAATACTGCAGCTCTGTTGCAGTTCCAGTGTAAAATATTCCTGCTCCAAACTATCGTTACTATATCAGCCTTTAAAAATCTAGTATTAGTGGACCTCTACTCTGAGTTAACCGATTCCAAGAGTGTCTGACTGCTCCAACAACATATTCACTGTGTATATCACTCTCATTTACATCTGTATTCAAAACGCACGCCTATCCTGAAAATGCCGTTACCTCCCTGATGATTTAAACCTGTTTCTCTCTGACTCTTCTTCTGTGACCGATGCAGATGCTGCGCACAGCATAGGACCTGTAATGCACAATCCAACATCAGCCTCGAGAGAGTACTGGCACCATGCTTGACCCAGAAAAAAGCACTCTCACACACAGAGCTTAAAAATAGCCCGGTCACAATAATCCTAGCATACGCAAGCAGAGTGCCTGACGTTGTTTGTTCAGAGAATATGCTCATTCCCTTCTAAAAATACAGTCGCTGCCCCCCTCTAGGCAGTGACGCAATAGCAGCACACGCCACTGCACACCGCTCATCACAAAGCAGCCTGTGATGTTCCCGCTCCTGTTTTGACAAAACTCAAGCCATCGATAGCTATAAGATACTTTGAGTGGGATTGTGTATTTTACCTCTTCTCACTGCGCAAAAATGTGTTTTTCTTCTTGTTCCTTCAGTTGGATGTTTGAATTTTACTGTGCAGATTAATGTATGTGCAGAGTTTGACACTAGGAGGCTGTTTTCACGTTAATCTGCTGAAAGAAGAAGGTTTCTCTGTGCTCACTTTAAATCTGAGTTTAGACTGATGATATCACAACTAGCTTGTAGCCAGGATGCAACTTATAAAAGCCTCCAGTGCACATAGATTCTGAGAACAGACTTTTTAGTGAAGTAGGAGACATCTTGTATCTAGCAAGATGAACAATATTTGTGAAAAAGATTTGTATATTCATAGATGGGGCACCCTGAGGTGTATATAGGACTGTGCTTTCCTCATCTGACCCTCTCGGAAATTCTGCTGATCCATTAGAGGTTCTGTGCAATCCTCCAGGCGACAGTGCAATCGTTTTAAATAGCAAGTTATGCACTTTTCAATCTATTTCAAAGCTGAATAACATCAGCTGCTGCTTCTATGGTACATGTCTGACAATCTATCATCAGTAGAGTCAATCTCCTGGAACTTTCCAGATAACACGATGCTTAGAACCACAGGAGCTATACAGACGGTGCCCGTAAACACAGTTACATCTGTGTGACTGCTAGAGCTGGTGTAAACAGCACGGCAGTAAACAACTTCTCAAAGATGTGCACATCTGCTCACCTCTAAACAGGGATACATGTCTGACCTTAACAGCTGAAACCTGTTCACTCCACAAAGCAAAGACTGGATTATCTATCAAAGACCAGAGGCTATGGCTTCCACCATAAAATCATATCTAACGTTTCACTCTGAGATCCATTTTCCTTGCTACCCCAGGTTGTCCTGTGCCACAATAATGGAAAAAGGCATTATGAACTCTGTCTGAATATGTAACATATAGGATAGGACTGAAAGCAGGTTGACCACGGGACAGAGAGCAACAGCTGGGCCTTGCTGTCAACACAAAGCTGAATACTGCGAAGGAGGTGTTGACTCACAGGAGGCTTTTTCCCAGAGGCCTTAATGGTGGCGCTTCTTTAAATTTAGCCCTGTTTTAGACAGCACCGATTTGAGGCGGAGCAACAGAGAAGGCGGTGAATCCCAGAGGAGCCAGAGGAGGAGGGGGGCAGCAGGGGTTCCCTCATGACTGACCGGAGGCAAGACCCCTTTAAAATACGAGTGGAAAATGTTAGCCCGCGGACTGCCTAAAATACCATAGCTCAGTTTCACACAGCGTTGCCTTGACACAGCCAAGACAATTTCAGCTATGACAACTGCTGCAAACACAGCTCCGTTCTTAGACAAGAACCCTCGATCGCGTTGATGGGCTTATCCACCAATCCCGTTAAAATGTCAAAAGGCTTAAGACAATGCTGTTTGTGCCGGGCTGTGTGTGTGTGCTGCGGCCAGAGCGGGAGAGTTTACCATCCACCTGTAATGACCAAAGTGGCAGCATATTTCAATACTGTACAGAGATTAGACTGTCCCATGGAGTATCTAATAAGAGCAAAAGATGAAGCATCATTAATCAGGCATGTAACTGAAATAAATATAGAATATTTGGCAGATTATTTAATACAAATTAGATTTACACTTTAAACCCTGCTCCCCTTAGGGCTATTGAAGAATGGGGTATGTATGCTTCCCGGCAGACTGGCTACTTTTATCCTCATCTATAAATTTATCTGTATTAAAAAGGTATAAAAAAGTGAGTTAGGGAGATACCCAACTGATATTAATCAAACATTTTACCCTTGAAACAAGATAATTTGTACTTCATTGGACAGAGACTATAATATTTCCATACAGTATAGGTGTATTAAGGGTGGAGGCTAGTTAACAAAGACTATGATTCGCTTTGTTTGACTTCAAAAAGGCACTGAAACTGAGAGCAAACATTTATCTTTTCTCCATATTTACAGAAGTGGTTGGGATTGTTTGTATGCTTAACCACACAATGCAAAGGAGGAGCAGGAGTGGAGTAAACATGTAGAGAGATCATTATTAAGTCTGCATGACAGACTCAATTTAAACTGAGGCTTAGCTAACAAAACAGACAATTTAGGTGGAACATAATGTGATCTCCAAACATCAGATTTTGAAATCGGTGCATCACAAAGAAACGCTGCAACAATATGAGTGTCTAGTGTCATGAAAAAAAGTAAATCACAATAAATAGTGGTGCGTCATCTTGTGCCACGTACTGTAAATTTACAGTAAACTCCCATGATGCGCCCTAGAACAAGGCCAACACTCTTCCTGTCCCTCAGGCCCATGCTCCTCCATAGGCTAAGGAGGTGGGATGCACAACCTGCCCTTGTTCTTTACTCATCATCGCAGCGCAAGGAATAAGCTAAAAATACTCGACACCCTGTGAGCATCTCCTCCATTGTGTTCCTCCTCCTTCTCCTCGTTCTTCTTCCTCCTACAGCAGCCCTGCAAGTAAGAGCTGCTTCTAAAAATGATCCCTCGTTTGCACAGGCAGGGAACCAATAAGAACCGCCATGGAGCACAGACAAATGGCGCAGTGCTGAGTACGGTGTCGTGAGGGGAGCAGAACTTTGCAGAAGAGAGAAAAAGATTCATAACCAGACAAACAAATTGTTAATCATCCGTTAACTGTGAGTCTTAGCCGGCATACAAACCAGCAAAGTCATTCTTCAGATTTATGGCAAAAGATAAATCAAGCATGTTACTTCTAATTATTTACTGCTTGAAAATGTCAGAGCGATAAATGATTATAAAAGAAGCTGAAGTATTGCAGAGATATCAGCTAAATAATCATAACCATAAATATAAGTTTGGATACCTCACTACATCTGCTCTACCAGTGGAAAATAAGGAAAGTTTCAGATAAGATACCCCCACAGCATGTAATTAAAAAACTACATAAATAAATCTGGTGCCCAGTGACTGTTGAGAACTTTAAGCTGCTTTAATAAGTGGAGCCATTGTTTTCTTATGCCTCAGTGGTGCTCATCAGCCCACCGTTTTCCAAAACGGGCCTGTTACATACCAACTCTATCTCTAATCAACGCCACGCTTCACTCTGTACGCCAAAATTAGATGACCTTATATGCAAATTACACTTGGATTAATCAGTTACGTGCCAAGGTTAAATCAGGATCTCCCCTCTGCTGCCATTCTCTCCCAGCGCTCAGACAGCCTAAATCAACTGCGCAGAGAGAGACAGAGTCTTATGTAACTCGGGCAGACACAGAAATGGAAAAGCATCGCTACCCCTAGCACTTTGTCCGTCCCATTAGCTTATTCATGCAGCCCGCAGACCACAGGGTAGGAAATACTTTTTTAGATTTAGACAGTCTCTCTCAAACGTCACAACCAACCCCTCTCTGAGTGTTTGGAAGCAGCAAGATGCTGATTCAAATCAAGGCCCTCCCGCTAATGTGGAGCCTGTTGCTGAGTGCTGCTCACCACTGACAGCCCAAAAGCTTGGCACAAAGGCTTCCAGGAACAACAACTAATGGCTTTCCAGCATCACTGCCACTAGCAATCTCTCCCTCACAATTTCAATAGTGCAAAGTGGATTTGACTACATGAAAAACTACAGCCGGACTTGTTACTAAAGTGAGAATCCAGATAGGTTCACATGTATTAGATATATAAACTGTTTAATTTGACTGACAAATTAACCAGTTTGTGGTAACTCAACAAGATCTGTGCTGACACTGTCTTACTATATTTAAAGATGACAAGTTTAAATACATGATGCTTTTCTGACATCCGGAAACTGAAGTTAGATACGAATAAACAACGAAACCAGCAGAGCAAAATGAGACAAACCTGTCAAACTACTTCAATTTAAAGCATTTTAGATTCAAAACAGCAGCATTTTCGTGGTAATTTGTAAACTATTTTGTAAAAATAGTTGAACCATATAAAATCAAGCAAAGAAAATCTAAACAGAAACCGCAATGCTCCGTCCGTTGAGTCTAACTGTAGTTTGCCACATTTGAATGAAACTTCATTAGCACTCTGACAACCGGCGGGGCAACTTTTTCAACATAACTATGTCGAAGAAAGGAAACGAAATGGATTATACTCCACCGCAAACTTGTGAAGAAAAATGTTTCGCCCGAGGCCAAAATGTATTCCCTTTCCTGCCCCTTTATCCTCTCCATCATTGCATGAACAGGGGGGGGTTGCCATGGAGACACAGAAGGCCCTTTCCTTATTGGTTGCTGAGATGAAGTCAGAGTGACGAGGAAAGTAGAGACCAGACCCTACCGGGGCTCTTTCTCCTGTCTCCACTTTCACTTTTGTCAGTCTCTGTTCTTCCTCAGCACGGCTCATTTCCACTTCTCTCTGTCTCCTCGGCAGCCTGCAACGCTCATTGATTCTACTATATAGTCAAACGAAGTATATGCTTCTGTGATATATGAAGGTGAAAAATCTCTATATTACAGGATGCAGGATTAAAAAAAAACTGTGGTGGGTGTGATAGACATTCGCTAAGGCACAAGTCTAAAAACAGCGACGTACAGCTTCACAGAGCTACATGCTGGTGTAAAAGTAATTTTTCTGTACAGCTAATAATGTACGTCAACTGAGCATAATTGCAAGATAAACCTGCTATCTAAAAAATGCTCTCTGCCCGATCCAATTATGATGTAACTTAACTGTCTAAGATTAACTGAGTACACAACCAATGGCTCCATTTTCAAAGATCTAGCAGTGATTCAGAAACGGAGAAAACTGATATTCAGTTTTAGAGCTGCAACAATTAGTCGCTTAGTCGATTAGTTGCCAACTATAACATTAATCACCAACTATTTTGAGTATCGATTAATTATTTCTAAGAGAGAATTTTCCAAATTTTCCTAAAATGTGAATATTTTCTGGTTTCTTTAGTCTTCTCTGACAGTAAACTGAATATCTTTGGATGGTGGACTGTTGTGGACAAAACAAGACATTTGAGGACGTCACCTTGGGCTTTACGAAACAGTGATCCAGCTTTTTCACTATTTTCTGCCATTTTATGGTGCAAACAACCAATCGATTTACCTGTTGATTATTTCCTCGATTAATCAGTAATGAAAGTAATTGTTAGTTGCAGCCCCTGTTCAGTTTATTAAATTCTTGGAGGGGAAAAAAAGAGTCTTTGTGCCCCAAATTCTCATGCTCCAGCTGTGAGGAAAATAGATCTGAAACTGTTGGCAGAACAGAGGAACAGAAACAAGACTAGGTCAGAACCCCGTACATGGGTAGACCATCTATGGAACGCTACAGAGCTTTTCATTAGTATGTCGCCTGGTTACCATCAGATACTGCCAGCTTTTTTAAGATGCTTGTTTATATCTAAGTTTCTTTATTTGTACGGCACATTTCATACAGTGGTAGTAACTCAAGGTGTTATACACATAAGAAAAACATTAAAAATACTTCAAATACACTGCACCAGATTTTAGGTGTAGACTCTATGATGCTGTTGTAAGAAGGGTTGAGTTAAGATTTAGGCTGTTTTTTATATGTTTTATATATTATTACACTTACCTACAACCTGACAAATAGTTTTAAAGCAGCAACTATTAAATTAATCATTAATGCTAAGTGTAAATGACCCCAATACTGTGTGTTTTTTTATGTGTGTAAAATTTGCATTCATAAATGTATTTGTTATATTGCTTTTATTTTATTTACCATGAACACAGAAGTGCTTTATTAGTACCACTGGTGACGGCACACAGATCCTCTCCTCTCATGTAAATGTCACATGACAGTCTTCTTCTGTATGTAATCATGTCACTACTCTCACTTGAAAAAATATTAAAACCTAATAAAGTGACAAATTAACACTTCTGCAAAAAATACAATCTAATCTAATTAATCTCCACTTGTTTGTTGTCGGTTGGTGCAAAATGCATTCTGGGACACTAAGATTCGGTGACCTTTAGCTGAACGATGGTGTAACTTCATCACTTTTGCAACACCGCTGTTGCAGTCCAGCCAAAAATATGACAAAAAGTATATAAGAGGAGGAGTGAGAAACTAAAGAGGAAAAAAGGGTGAAAGACTTTTAAATGTTTCTGCAAATCACCTCCGATCTCCTTAAGTTTCTGGTTTGAAAATATTTGAGTCATCAGTTCAGTAAGTAGGCCCTGTGTTAATTTAGAGGACAACATGCATCAAGGAAAATTAACTGTTGGTGAAAAGAAAGCTGCTCTTGAAAAGCTGACACCATCTGCTGCCCTTTGGAGAAATACCTCAAACCCTCTTGTGCAGCACAAATAATGCAGTCTTCCAAAAACTGTTCTACCCGGCGACCAAAGACAGAAGCTGTCTCTCATACTGACCATAAAAGGCCATTTTCAAAGATGCTCATGGTCCTCTGACTTTGGATAACATTTCAATGGGTGCTGGGGTCAGGTTTTCAGTTCTGTGGAAAACCAGGCTTTATCACCTTGGGATTTTCTTATCAGGGCCAGAGCCTAGAAAAAATAGAAACTCTCTATCAGTCTTATACCATAAAGGATTTTGACGTTTCTCTTCCTCTCACACACATACACAGACACACCACTCTGAATAGAGACACAGGGCTTTGTCTGGCATATGGGAACCTTTCAGCAAATAATGGGCATAACGCAGAGAGACTTCCTAATAAAAGCCTGAACACCAGGGAAAGAGGTGAGGGGGCAGCAAGGGGGGGGGGGGGGGGAGAATCAGGGTCTCAAGGAGTGTATTTTTAGCCGCCGAGAAATCAGGTGTCTGCGGCCAGTGGAAAAGAAAGGGTAGCGTGGGTAAAGTGACATGAAGCAGCGCTGTCGCTTTCATTTTACATGATCCTCGTGAGTCAGAAAGCACTGCGAGGGTTGGGGGTGGGGTAGAACAAAATGCAAACAAATATAAAATGACATATAAAGTCCATAATGACAGGAAACACACACAGTGAGGAATATATTAGTAAAAACCACAGGGAGAAGAAGCAAAATAGCACAGAGATAAGAAAAAAAATAGATTGCTCTAAGCGGCACTTTCCTCAATGAGTGGGTGGTGTAAGCAGCATTTCTACTTCACAGCAAACTATGCTCCGTGCAGATTAGATTAGCTAATTCATCATATACTGGAAGGACTTTGCCTCATGGAAACACATATTGTTGCATCTCTCTGCTTATGAGCCAAGAACTTTCCTGTTAGAGAGGATGTGTGTCAGAGAGCTTCGATTTCAACTCGTGATGTGCACAAGCCTGATGAATATCACCAAACAAGCCCCCACCCCACCCATGACTTCATTTCTCCTCCATAAAATTAAATAGGGACACAAGAAGGCGGTTGAAAAATAAATACAGTGGCTCTTTGGAATCCACCCACATCACCAAAAAATTTGGTGACCAAAGTGATGGAGACATGATGCAGGCCTGCACAAACCCTTCCTCTCTGTCTCATTTCCCAGACAACACCACTGTAGGAGCATTAACAGCGATGTGCCATTCATCAGCTGGCTCATCAGGGATGCGTGGGGACAGGTTGTACCCCTGTTGTCCCTGTCAACAGCTCAACACCAACATTAGCATCACCTGCTTTGTTCAAGGGAGCTGAGGTGGGAGGGTGGGTTGAGAGGAGAAGGACAGACTCTGTGAAGCTCGAGGTGCGGAGGAAACACAATGTTCCATTCAGTGCTTGGCTGGCGCCCAGGTGCATGATGGAAGCTAGTTTAAAATACTGTCATGATGCCTGATTGTTCGCTCAAGATGAATTAAAAGAAATTTAACCAGCCAGCTGGCAGCGTGTCCCTATACTCCGCTAAGAGGACATCATAAATTGTAAAATATGCACTTCAAACTCCTTGGGGTGCCTGAACAACTGAAAAGGCACCCATTATAATCTTTGACTCCCACAAAATGTTACTGGGTAGTGAAACTGTTTAAAGTTCCTTTGGGAAACTTTTCAATCACTTAAATAGGGATGAACCAATCAATCCTCCAACCATCAAAGATTGTCAAACATTCACTCTAAATTCAAGATTGTCATTTCTCATGAACGAGCTGATGGAGGATACTGATAATGCAAAACATACAATCCCGTTTTCCACAGAGAAGGGTCACGACCTGATCACTCAGACTAGTCAAGTCAATTTCATCTAAAAAGCCCCAAATCATGACTCACGCTTCACGCTCTTCACAGCATATGACACCTGACATATCAACAGGATTGGAAGATATGTATAAGGCCCAAAAATCAAGAGTGTATACCTAATTTTAAAGATGTGCTGCTATCTATAAATATTGTTACCAATAACAGTATAGCAGGTAACATTTTATGCTGTCAATTTTGTTTCTAGCCCTTAAACCCTCGATTCAGGTAAGAAAAAATCCACCCACACCCACAAATACTAAGCTGTGTCCTTAAATATCATGAACTTATGTCCCAACTTCTTATGCAGATTATGGTTATGAAATGGTAGGTTTTGCTTTACTTTTAGATATCAATAGGTTTCTTTTATCATGTCAATATTCAGATTCTTAAATTACTCCTAGAGCCTGTGTACACTGCACAACAATAGCAATATAAGCCCTACAGCGTGCACTGCAAAACAAACAGGAAGTAATTTTCCTCATCTATCCATCATCATGATCTAATTCCATAGCAGACGTTTGAGCTGAGTGCTGGAGACCCACACAATTCATTTGAATGGAATATTCTAGCCTTAACAGTCACATGTTGTGTATAATCTTATCTCCCTTCCTGATTATTCAAATCATATGTATTCTAGGAAAAACACTTATGCCTGAAAACCGATCTGTCATACATTAACAGTCAACAGAGTTGCACATATCTGAGAGGACAACCTTGAACAACCGTTTACCTACAGTAATGCCACTTCCTGGTCTAGTGCTGCTAACCAAACAAGCTAACTGAGTCATGACCTTGACAGACAAAAAAAAAAAAAAAAAGACTAAAGGAGATTTTACAAAGCTGCTTTGTTGATGATTAAATACTTTATTTCATTACAGCGTGGTGTTAAAAGTGGTGGTAAAAGTTCTTAACCAGAAAATGCACCCAGAAGTTGTTAAAATCCCCTCTAGTGCTGTCAGGGCCCATAAAAATCTGTCTCTGTTGACTGTCAAAGAAATGACACCAACAAGACATGAGCCTTTGTTACCGGGAGTTATCAGCTCCTGGAAAAAAAAAATATTTAGACTCTACAGTCCAAGATAACATGAAGGGCTTGTTGTGAATCCAGTTTAATACCTGCACGCTCATTTTAAACAATTGCAGTCCCACATTACATGCCAAGCTGTGGAATAAATGGACTTTTCTAATATCCTAACAAAGCAATCACAGGACACTAATGGCTAATGAAACAACAGAAACAAATTGCAGCTAGTATGAGAGATCAAGCTGCTCCATCATTGAAACTAGCACTTTATCAGTTAGACTTTACTGCCACCTTGTATTGGGTGGGAGTGACGGTGATTGTGTATAGCTAAATGGTGGGTGGGATACAAGACGCAGGAGATCAGCATGCAACAGGCTTCCAAAATAGTCCACAGTCTGGTCTGAGCAAAGAGCCAAGACTATACTCCTCTGCTTCAATAACTAAAGTGAATTACATATCATGAAGAAATGACACAAACTAATACACATGTATGTCACAGTAGCCGAAGCCACACCAAGCTGAAGCTTCAACCTCATTTACCACCTTGTTAACTCTCCTCTAAATGCTTAATTTGCCTTATTTTACTGTGCTTGTACCTGATGTTTCTCTGCTCTTCCTGTGTCAGCAATCTAATCTGATGATCAGCTGAAATAGTACAAACATAGATGTGGTGAGCAGCTGCATACGTCATTCAAACTTTAACTAACAGGAAGTGCATCTTGATTGTGTTTTCTCAGCTAAAATGTTATTACTCAATGACTGTGCACATGTCTGTCACCTGTATTCTTACAGAGTCAGGATTATTGACTTATTCTGCATAAGCAAGCGGAGGGGTTGCGGTAGGAAAACAGAAGAGCCGTCAGATGTAAGAAGACGACGAAGAAAAAAAAAATACTAACCGAGATTCCACGCAGGGCTATGAATACTTGAACAAGACTGGGACACATGCTCGCAAGCTTCAGGCTCCTCTGTCAGGAATTTTCCACTCCATAGTCACTCAGACATACAGCATGTATTTACATATTCTCACAGCGTCTTCCTCCTGACCATCAGGAGGCTGTCAGGCACTCCTGTAATTGTATAACATTAGTGGAATAATTTTAGTCTTAGGAAAGAGACCTGACTGACACGAATGAGCGGACATTAGCATAGTATCTGGATGCGGTTAGAAATTATTATCCTCATTTATCCAAAAAAAAAAAAAAAAAAAAAAAAAAGGTCATGGCAGGTGTTTACACTTTTGCTTTTTGTGTTGGCTTAAAAACAGCATCAGATCTGCTTTCAACAACTGTGATGATCAGGAAACACAAAAAAAACTTCACCCACCTCAAGTAAAAATACAACTGTACACACAATTGACTGATTCATGATTACCTCCACTCTTAGGTCCATTAGTTGTCTGATACTGCATCTGTTTGTCTGGTGTGTTAAGTGAGACTGAAAGCTGAGACAGCCTTCAGTTTCTCAATTACTGTCTTCTTGTAAGATTCTTTGGCGTAATGTAGATGCATTAAAACATAACCCTCCTCAGACATGAAATGCTCCGCCACAGAAAAATTTAAATAACTGATTAAAAACAGAAACTCCATGTGTGGTTGAACCACGAAACTCAAACAACTTCAGAGCTTGACTGTGTCAAACCTCAACAGGAACACAGCTGCGAATACATTTGAAATCCCAAAGCTACAATTCAAATCTTTCAAGAAATAACTCATGCAATCTTTAAACTCAATGAATATTTGAAATGTGTTAAAATAAATTAAACTTTAGATTTCCACTCGTTCTAAATTGCATTAAGCATCAACCTAGTTTTATTCAGCTTAGCTCAAAGTTACTCAAAACAACGATAACACTACTAGGCAACAAGTTGCTGTAGGTGTGAATGATTAGAAAACAACAAGCAATTTACATAAAGATTTTATAAAATATCAGCTACACATTAAACTAAGAGAGTGCTGCCAATACAATTTGCAAAGTTTAAACTATCCAAAACACAAACATGAAAACTGTACATGGCTGCAACAAGTCTGTGCAGTTCTGTTACACCAATTGTACTTTAATCTGCTCTGATAAGATTTTGTGTTCAGAAAGTGAGCAATAAATATAAAATCTTATTAAATTATATACAAAATATGAGCCTTGTATGTTATTGGACACACCCTGCCCACGTAACGTGATTTGACAAAGGACCGTTCTTTTCCTCGTAAACATTTTGACACATGTAGCATAATTACTGCTAATATGTTAAATCAATATTTAACTGAAAGGGAATGAAAACTATGGTGCCTCTTTAATTTTACTTAAAGTTTCAAATGTAAGAGTTTCAACACCAACGGCAAAAAGTGGGACAAAAAAAGAGACACTGTTTGCATTGTCAACAAAGCGCTGCTCATGTACCTCTAATGTGTGTTTGTGTTCGGGGGGGGGGGGGGGAACTCCCCCATTAGAAAACTGGTTAGGCAAATATCTCGAGGAATGAGGAAGATTTGAATGCTGGGTCATCAGTGATGCTGATGCCGTAAGTTCGAGCAGACTGCCCTTTAATTATCAGAGCAGCTCTTTAGCATCAGCACAATATATATATAGTTTACTTCCTCATGACATAAATGAACGGCATGAGAAAATGTCCTGCTGCGACACTTTTGCGTGGTAATCGTTAAAATCAGCTACAGGAGCAGTTATTCATGTTTTTCAGATCAGAAATGAGGAACATAAGTAATGAGTCTGTCTAAAAGTAAAAACCAAACTGCGACTCAGAAGAGAACAGCGTGTGCAGAAAAAAGAACAGACTGCCGATAATCAGTGCAGGGAAGACGGCACGAGATCTAATACAAATCGCACTTGTAATGGGCTTCACCGCCCCCGTTTCTGTTGTCATGTAACTTCAAAAAACATGACAAAGCCAATGAAATCATTAAGATCACAGAGCAGCTGATGCTGAGCCGATTACACAACAACGCTCACAACCGTTATGACTTCAAGGAGGCAGGATGCAGGTTTCAACATGTCAAGGAGGAATTACACCCTCTGTGTGCACATCAGTACAATATTCTTCAGGCTCAGAAACAACACAATAACTTATCCTGGTATGTGAATCATGTATTTCTTTCTCTGACAGCCATGCGCAGGCCAGATCTTGTTCTCATATTGAGCAGCACATACATATAGGTCTCAAAAACTAGACTTGGGTTGCATTGCTAAGTCAAAGATGTACTGATGTTGGAAATAAAGCATAGGGTCACAGCTCCTGCACTCCTGGCAGAGCAATCATCTGGACCACAGGCGCCTCAGCGTTGCCTCAATGAGTCACTCGGGCCCTGCTGAGTCAAGAGGAGTGACTCTTGATGCTGAAACTCATAGAGTCAAATTGGAGTAGGAATGGGCAAAGGGGACGCAAAAACAAGCACGTGGCGTGTAGGGTTTTAGTCAAGATTGAAACAGACAGAATGCAACTTTCAGGTGTAAAGATTTGAGCTTTCCTTCCCTTCAAACAGTGAACCTAACAAAACCATGAGAAGTCAACATACTGTAATTTGAAGCTGAGTCTTAAATAAATTCTCACACCTGAGTATTACTGGAAAATGTCTCTGTGAAAAGCACACACCGAACCCTGAAGGCTGAAAAATTCACTCTGTGTACTCCTGTGGTTTCTATTTTAATATGCTATTGCAGACAGTGTATAATAACACCAGAACAAGCTTACAGCCGCAACAGGAAGACTAACATTTCATCTGTTTTAACACGCATGCCTGTGTGACAGCCACAGTAGGGGCCATGGCATGAGCGCAGAGAAATATGCTGCACTTCTGAGTGCCAAAGGAAGAAGACAAAGTTAGTCTAGACAAATGTATTGGCGAGTTACAACAGCACAGGGCCTTATTGATCCCCTCCAGACATGTTTTAAGATGTATATAAATTACTCTGAATAATAATGTGAGTATAATATGGTTTTTCCACAAAGAATGTTAAATTATCTTGTTAAAATCCTTAAAATGACTCCTTTTCCCTCATTAAAAAAATCCAGAATCTATGAATATGCAAATATTTTTCATATCAGAAGTTTAACTGCTGGATACAAGATGTCTCCTACTTCACTGTAAAGTCTATTCTCAGTGTTTGTGCACAGCAGGCTTCAACATCACACTTGCTTAAGTTAAATATTGGACCAGAACTGGCTCCAAACTAGTTGTGATGTCACAAATCATGCTCGTAGGCCCACCCTTTAAAAATGGATTTTCAATGAGCACAGAGAAACTTTCCACTTTCAGCACATAAATGTGAAAACAGCCTTCTAGTGTCAAACTCTGCACATACATCATTCTGCACAGTGAAGCTCAAACATCCAACTGCAAGAACAAGAAGAAAAACACATTTTTGAGTGGAGAGGGGGCTTTAAAAACGTTGTAAAATCTGATTTAAGTAAATTTTAATGATTTCATTTTAAGTAAACGTGACGTTGCATCTGTGAAAAGTGGGGGGATGATAAAATTTGAACTACAGTAAACCCACAGGCTGTTAGTTACCTAGCAACATGGCAGCACGGTAATGACAAATTGATAGCTTGCAATGCTCATCACATACCTGGACCTGATGCACACCAGCGATGCACCTCTGGCCTCAGCGCGCTCCAGCACTCCGGCAAATCAAAGTTCATCCGCCTTTCTCCGCGTTTTTTTGGGGTCACTCACTACTTTTCACCAGTAAAACGCGGGTGTTCTTCTCAGCATGAAGCGGCCGCCGACTTGACGAGGTCTAGAAACGATGCCATAATTGAGATGAACGCATCTGAAGTCAGCAGCTGGTTTCCTTTACGTCGCCGTCTGTCTTGTTCGGCCCTTCAGCGGAGGAAGGGGGTGCGGGTACGACATGTAAAGATGATACGTAGAGAAACATCATCATCATCATCAGCCCAGGAGTGTGTTACATTATATCAACCGCAGTTTCTGCACTTGTTTACAAAATTTGGCCACATCATTGCGCCGGAGAACCGCACGCTGGATTTCCTCAATCGACAGGAAAAGGCCAAGGTAGCTATGGTAACGTTAAAATGTCCTTGAATAGCAGAGCTACCCCTCGCAGGAGTTTGACGGCTCGGCTCGGTTCGGCTCGGCTCAGTACGGGCGGGGGAAACGAAAACGGCTCCGAGCTCAGCCCAGCAACGGTCGCCTCCGTCCAGAGAGGCGGGAAGCGCGAGGAGCAGTCAGATGAAGAGTGCTCGCCATCGTAAGTTGTCACTCCGTAAAAAGCTGAAATTATACTTTCCGCGTCCGCGAGGGTCCGCTAGGGTTCGCGTGACGTAAATTTCGTCAGAGGGTGTACGCGTAGGCTCTGTGTCTGTGCGGACATCCGCGTACAGTTTGTTGAGACCGCGCGGACAGTCCGCGCTGTCTTCCTGTAAACGCTGATCTACTGCGCATGTGTGGACCGCGTCCCCCTCCGAGCGGACAACAGAAAGCAGCACAAACACAACTACTACGCGTCCGCGGTGTCCGCAGCTGTCTGTGTAGCGTCCTCCCGAGATGTGTGGCTTCAGACTTCACAGCCCCGACACGACACAAAACACTGTCAAGTTAAACCGAGTACAGTGAGGTTTCCGCTGAAAATGTCGCAATAAGAGTCTGAATTGCTGCGTGCTTGGGCTGTTAGGTTACAATCGCTGAAATCATAATCATCGGTAACACTCTATGATAAAGGGACAAATAATATACTTAAGTAATGCTTAACTAAAGTGTGAGTCTTGATGATTTCATGCATGAATTGAGGCACGTTGTATCATGAATATCTGTTGCTCACCATTAACAAAATGATCAAGTCACTTTGACTTTATGTGATTAGTTAACACTTAATAGATAGTCAATTAATAATAATTGATATGCCACCAGATCAGTTAAATTCCAGTTATAGTAAAGGGCATTTTATACCTATGAATTTGATCAGTCTCTTTTTTTTCTTTTATCAAACCGGTAGTCAGATGCAAACATCTACATGTTGCTGCATGACCCAGTGATCTTTATGCAATAGTAGATGGATGTATTGTACATGATCAGGTTGTATCATGCTTTAATCTTACATAATCTTATAAAAACTGTCAATTAATGTATGAAGTAACAGTAAGTATAAACTAATCATATAAAGTCATTGTGACTTGATCATTTCTTAAGGAGAAGCAACAGGAATTTGTGACACATCCTGCATGAAATCATTAGGATTAATGCTTTGGTTAAGCATTACTTAAAGATATTATTTGTACCCTTATTATAAAGTGTTACTGAATCATCCTTATTGGCCAAGTGTGTTTACACATACAAGGAATTTGACTCCGGTTTAGTGGCTCTCAGTGTACTTACGCAGAATAACAAAACAACAATCTTCAGAAATGTATACAAGGAATGTCTATGTGAAACCGTTTCTGTGAACAGTAAACAATATGTAAATAGTGCAAAAAAGTGAAGCGCGCAAGGAGTGCTGAGATGAAAACTAAATGGTAAAAAAAAAAAAGGACATTACTGCATCATATACATATAGTATGTGGTTATGTACAGGATATACAGCCTGTTCAAATATATAGTAATAAGTCAAATGTATTGCACATTTTGTATTTTAAACTAAATAAATATGTATAATTTAAGGTGCAGCGGGTATTATAGTGTTAAATGTGTAATATCTCCTATATCATGTAATATATCCATAAACTATCTATATCAGGTCAGATATATATATCAAGATTGTGCCAGTCCTACAGTTGCTCTCATATAGGACTATTAGGAGGTCATTCAAATGAAACAAATAACTAGTGTAAATACACTGCACAGAAATCCAAACAACAATTAGTATTATTATTCTGATGATGGGTCGCTTAACTTCCGGTGTTTTTCTTTCCTTCAGCTAGTTTGACGGAGCTCAGACTCGCACAGTTGAGCAGTTTCGATAGTAGGCTGCCTCCTGCTGGCAACGGACTATATGGTCTGAACTGGTGGCCTGTCACGAGTAGTTACGTATTTCTGCAGAATTGTCATGCATTAAAACAATTACAACGCTACATTTAGCAGTCAATATGTAAACTGGTCTGACATGTAGTGAAAGAGTTGACTAAGTTTACCCACGTTAATCTGCAGAACATCGTTCACCAACCAACCTCTTCTGTTTGACACTGTCGTTATTGCCTTCATCATGCAGCCTAATCATGTGAACTAAGTTGGAGGGAAATAAATTAAAGAAAAAATATGTTTTTTATTTATATTAGTGTTTGTGGGCCTCAATAAGATCACTTATTGGATGTCATAGCTTACCAATCTTTTACTGTACCACTACACCAACTGTAAATTCTGCATATATCTAAAACATAAACTCATTCTCTGTCTATGGTTGCATTTTCACAACAAACAATGAAGTATAACAACTGTTGCCAGTTGCTAATAAATTCTTGTCTAAGTTGTGCACAGCACACTCACTGTGTTTATATATTTGGTGATATATCTGATGTCTACATCACAGCACATTTTGTCATTGTGTTTTATGTCTCGTAGAGAAACATCCTGCACTGCTTTTTCACCAAAAAAGGTAGAAATGCTGCTGCACCTTAAATAGAGCAAAGCGAGCCTACTGACTAGTTTCACTTCCCACGCATTTCAAGGAAATGATTTTATTGGCTGCCTTTCCTGTAACTAAAAGCTTCAGAATACTCACACCTTCTCAACTTACTGTAAATGTTTCAATGCTGCACAAATGGCAAACTTAGATAGATAGATAGATAGATAGATAGATAGATAGATAGATAGATAGATAGATAGATAGACATAAGAATGACATGATCAGTGTTATATTGTACCAGAATGGGGGTCAGCTTCAATGTGAGCACTAAAGATAAAGTTGAAGTAATTAGAAACATCTCCCACCTGCAATATCAGAGAGATGTCATCACAGGTCATCAGAGAGATTGTCTTTTCCCTGTGACCTACATAGTTTCCTGATTTACTAATTATAGTCATTATCAAGGGGGGAGAACAGGAAGCATTATATCACAGTCCATTTTTTCTTCTCCATATAATTAAAACAATTTTTCATTGCATATATTTATAGTGTTAAATGGACATCAACAATTTTATTACATTAATTTGAACCTTTTAGGAATCTTGCAGAAGCTACAACTCCTTCCACAAGTGTTTGGCACTGCTCGCAGGGATGGACAGAAATAACGATGTGTTAAATGATGCAAAGCAGCGGTTAAGGTGAATGACAAGTAAATAAATAAAACAGCTTACCTTCTTCACTGTCAGATGAAGTGGTATTATTTCATTTCATTCCATCATGCTCAAGTTTCATATTGTCACTCCATTCAAAAAGTCTCTTGATTATAAAACACATATCCCTGCTGACTAGAGAAGTGGCTGTATAGTTTTCTCCTTTCTGGGTAAAGGAGGCTGTCGTCAGCTTGGGTTCACAATGTTTACAACTGACTGACAAGTTTGGGAGTCAGAAAAAGTATCAAAGTGTCCAAGAAGAAATTTTTCCAAACAACTTCTGCAGCATAATCCACTTCTCTGCTGTCCCTCTGTGGCTGAAATGTCTGATAAGTCATGCTTCACTCCACGTTATTTTCTCTTATTTAAAGAAAACAATGCATTTAAAAACAACAATATCACATACTGTACTATCCAGTATTACTATCAAGCATCACCTATTCTCATAAAGTCACCACATGTCAGATGTAGTACATATATAGCTGGGATTAACCAGCACAACAATTATACTGTGCTCATGGGCTACACATTTATATTCAAGATGTTACTGCCTGACATGTGGATACATTTATGCTGACTACTATATCTTGGCACACACAATTACATCCTCACTGCTTCATTGTAAACAAACTAAGTTTCTACTGCTATTTTATATGTATAGAATAGACAAGCTGTATACATGACCATAAAGTAAAACTTGAAATCCTTTGAGCACAAATTTACATACAAACATTTTGCCGTGAACAACTGAATGTCCAGATTAAGCTTTTGTATTTTTTAATAGAGTGGGAGAAAGTATTGGGTCTTCTTTACACCCGATGATTTAATGTTTTACTTGAATTCTGACTTTAATCTCTGAATTTAAATACATTTTCACATGTGGCCCTAATCCTCTTCCGTATTATAGACTAATGTATTACTATAGACTAATGTAAACTAGATCCTGTTCTACATACTCCGGTACGGTAGGTGGTGGTGTGCACCTAAACGTTGGTATTGCAAAAAAAGCACAGAAGAAGACTGGCCGGAACACAAACATAACCACATTGACATGACCGTAAACAGGCGGCGACATAAGGAACAGTAGGCTGTGTCTGCATGGAAATAAGCATTTTATTCAGGGAATTGATAGTCTGTCTGCTTGGTGACATAAAATGAATCGTAATGTAATGCTGTGAGTCATTGTGTTGTTGTTTTTTTCTGTCGTGTTACTGAGAGTCTATTTAAAGAGATGTCACTCATCAGCTGTATGTGCAGCTTCACTCGGGTCTTATGGAGAGGCTCTCCCAGTATGTCTCCAATGTTAAGGCCGCTCCCGGCTGGACTCACTTGTGTTTTGGCAGCCGGTAAAAAGGACTTGATAGATCTGCCTGTCCTCAATGAGGACGAGCTTGAGGAGCAGTTTGTGAGAGGATCCGGACCCGGAGGACAGGCCACCAACAAAACCAGCAACTGTGTGGTGCTCAAACACATCCCCACTGGGATTGTAGTGAAGGTTAATCTTGTTCTTAAACTCCTCTATGTGTATTTGTTATCACTGGTGTCTCTCAGTCCATGTTTGATAGAAGGTTTAGTGGTGAATGAACCCAAAATCAGTTTCAAGGTTCATTCCTGACTCTTGAGCTCACCTGTTCTGATGTATTCTGTCATATCACGTGATGTCCAGTTGTCATAGAAATGTTGATGTTGAAATTTCCTTTTTTTCTGATCACTTCACAGACATTGTGTCCATGTTTGCTGAAAAGTTGAGTTTCACAGTTCACTGAAGTCCTTAAAGTGCTCAGAAAAAAATGGAAATGATAATGATAATGATAATGATCGAAAGCTGGATCTTAAAGGACAGGTTCAGAATTTATCAAGCCTGTCTTAAAACAACAGTCAGGTGCCCATATGAACACTGAAAGAGGTTTTCCTTGCTGTAATCATTCCTCCTGTTAATACTGGCTATTAAAAGATCCCTTCAAATGTATTTTCAATGTAAGTGAAGGAGACCAAAATCCACAGTGTGTCCACACAGTCATTTTGTGCAAAAATGCATTTAAAAGTTGATGTGAAGCTTATATGAGGCTTCATCAGTCAGAGTTAGTCATATCAAGTGGATATCTGCCACATTTACAGTCTTTTAAACAAAAAAATCCCCTCTTTGTGTTTCCTCAGACAGTGTTTCCCTGTTGAGCTGCAGTGGACGTATAGTAACAAAAAGAAGGACTTTGGCACGTTGAAAGATATCTACTTGATTTGACTAGTTTGGATGACTGAAGCTCCATATTGGCTTCAAATAAACTTTTTAATACATTTTTGTACAGAAAGAGGCTTATAGATTTTGGCGCCCATCACTTACATTGTAAGTGCATTATGAAGAGATCTGCTAATGATCAGTATGAACAGGAGGAATGATTATGGCAAGAAAAACTTGTTTGAATGTTCATTTGGGCACCAGACTTGGAAAAATCGTGAAGGTGATATTTTTTTGGTCAACCAAGGATTTGTAATTCACAAACCATGCTAATTTAATATCTTCTCCATTTTCCCTGCAGTGCCATCAAACCAGATCTGTGGATACAAATCGAAAACGTGCTCGGGAAATTATGAGAGAGAAACTTGATATTTCATATAAAGGAGAACACAGTGAAGTTCTTGTGAGGAAGAAAGAGTCCGAGCTGAGGAAACAAGAGAAGAGGAGGAAGGCAAACGAGAACCTGGAGAGAAAAAGACTTTTTAAAGAAGCACTGGCTGCAGAATCCAAACCTGGAAATGACTCCGTTTAAAATGTTCATGTGAAATATAAAATGAAGACATGAATACTTGAACGATCCTGTATTTTGTATTTTATGTCCACAAATTCTGAATAACATTATCTTTAAAGGCAATGTTAACAGCATAAAATCAAATTAGCCTTTTATTTGTTTAGCGTCTTTCATGCAAAGTTACAATACATGCAGTGCATCGCATAATACAAGACTGAGAAAGAGATTTTGAAAAAAATGAAATAAAATGTCTACATTTTTTTGCAATGTTAGTGCATCTTTCATTGCTTGAAGGTTGTTCCATAATTAATGGGGGTATATGCTTTAAGTAAAAGCTGCAGTATGTAATGTGTCCACTTGTATGTGCAAAAAACTTCCACAGTTACCAGTGTTATCAAGTTCTATTCGGAGTTTGTTATATTAGGGGGAGATTTGGTCATTTAAATTAAACTTTACTGTATATTCAGTGTTCATTAGGGTACATGCATTTGTTAAAGAGCATTTTGAATATTAGAATTTGATGGCATCAAATGTCCTCACCAATTTCCTATCCATGCTGGTACTGCAGTCATTGTGTCTCAATGTTATATTACCTTTTTAATAGTGAAAACACAGATAAAGGTAAACATTTGTCTGCAGCACTTATTTGTTTTAAGTTGTCACTAGATGTCAGCAAAATATAATATTTTATGACCTCATGGGGAACATTTAAATAGGATTTGACCTGGCTTGTTGCCTTTTATGCTACTGTCAGTTATTCCAAAGTAGCTACTCCCAAGATGTGGTACTTTTAATGAGATATATTGATGCAATTTGCTTTCTGCCACACCATAAGTCACTTCTGAACTCTCAAAGCATGAAAAAAAATGCTATTCTCCTTGAAATAAATAGAGCAGAGTAGACAGTAGTATCGGCCACTTGAATTGGGCTTTGTTTGTCCAGAGGGAGGTATTTCACAGGCTACACCCTGCCTTTCATGGCAGTGATGACACTAAAATGATAAAACGTTGCTGTAATATGTAATTATTCATTTTAATTAAATCAGTATTACTGTAATCAACTGAATCACGCTTTAAGTTGTCATTATCAGTTTCTACAACGTATTTTTATAGTCAAAAATACCTCGTTTTCTATGCTTAATATGATTTAATCATTTGGTGTGACAGGCTGGGGGCGGCACGTGTCTGCCTGAGAGGTTTAGCTCAGGGCTAAACTAATCCACAACTTCTGCTGGGGCGTTTGATCATATATTTATTATACGTCTATGCGATTGATGACCGGCCAGAGCTGCAGCCAATGAGAGGACTGCTTTCATGCTTCCTGCCCCGCCCATCCGGACGAAACAGCCAATGAGAGCTGCAGAAGGGTTTTTAAATCCACCACGCTCTCACAGATGCTGCACAAGAGATATTCTGATATTTGTCGTTGCTGAAACAACAAACTTAACACAGTGAGGAGCCCCTGGACACCGAGGGCAACATTTAACCGACGCTTCCTCTTCTTTGGCTTGTATTTGGAGAACTGAGATGGCAAAAGGTACAGTAGGTGGTGCATACAATATAAATTACACTAGTTCAACGTAATGATAGCTAACTAGAGGAGCAGCTTCGTTTAAATAATTGTAGCAGTTTGTAGTTTACAAATGAAACTCGTCGGTTTTTGTATCATGTTGGGTGAATTAG
The DNA here is from genome assembly GCF_963924715.1 of Thunnus thynnus. Lineage (NCBI taxonomy): Eukaryota > Metazoa > Chordata > Actinopteri > Scombriformes > Scombridae > Thunnus > Thunnus thynnus. The sequence goes on from NC_089518.1 coordinate 21,986,904, forward strand.
GTAACAGTGCTTACATTTGTTTATTTCCATGTTTGTAAAGGAAAGAGTGGTAAGCCAAGAGCCGACAAACAGCCTGAGGACACTGTTGAAAATAAAGTCACCTCAGGGAAGGACACAAAGGAAAACAAACCAGCAACTAACAAGGTAGGTTTTGACGCTTTTGCAGCTTTTGTGTGGCGGAAAAGGGAAACCAATTAGTTCCTTCTCAAATTCTGTGTTTAACCATCCGTAGGGCAGCGATACCTTCACAAGAGGTCTTACCCAAGTTTGGCATCGTAGCAACGGACACATTCATTCACTCATACTGTCTTCTGGGATGTTTGTACCCAGAGTTTAGTCTTTCAGGCAAAACCTGCAAACAAGTTGTGAAACCTTATTGAACTTCACCAGAAAATTATCAAGTTTAGTTGTATGTTTTACCCAAATGTACACCGTAACTCTAAGTTTAGAATAGAGTTGAACTTGAAGGATAAGTCGACAATTTTTCAAATCTGCCTTAAAACAACAGTCGGGTGCCCACATGAACACTGAAAGAGGTTTTCCTCGCTGTAAGAATTCCTCCTGTTCCTCCTGTCCACACAGTCATTTTGAGCAAAAATTCATTTAAAAGTGGATATCTGCCACATTTACAGTCTTTAGAAATGTTCATTTATGTAGCTGACTATTGTTTTTAAGAGAGACTTGAAACATTGTGAACTTGTCCTTTTTAAAGATTCTGGCGTAAGAGGGAAATTGCTTTTAACCAACACCAATTTTAATATCTTTACACCTGATACTGGTTAGGTACCTGAACACCTCTTTTATTAATACACACCCACCAACCAGAGTTGTTACTGTTACCACAAAGAAGCAAACAACCTATAGATTGAAGTTGTCTAGAAGAAAAGTGAAATCTCCATCAGTTTGCAATCTGTTCACCATATTTTCTGTGACTCATGTGTCGTTTGAAGGAATTATCTAAACCTGTCTTATGTTTATACAACAAGTGATCCAAAGAGCAGAGCAGCGCTTAAAGTTCTCAGGCATCGTGCCTGATTTCAGACAGAGCAGTTTTAAATTCATATAATACTGGCACATACAAATTTGGGAAAAGTTCTTAATTCACATTCATGTTGGGAGCAGGAATAGGATCATTATAAGGGTGCTTTGTTTTTTTTCTGTCCTAAAGTCAATAAATACAGTTTACACCAGCTACATGGTTCTGAACGCAGCCTCATAAATGACATATCTCATTGATCGTATCTCATCAGATTTGCATTCTGTAACCTGGTTACCCGTATGTGTATTACTCTTGTGAATGTAGAGGGGTTTTTCACCGTTTCACCAAGGTAAATATTATTCTTTTTGCAGGATGGTGTATCCAAAGCACAGTCATTTTTCCAGATTCTGAGGAGTCCAAGCAAACCTAGATCCCCTCTGAGTGACAGTTCAAGCGTGTTGATCCAGGAAGGAAATGAATCTGATGCCACTAACCTTGACACGTCCAAGCTGAAAAAAGGTAAGTACCTAATTCACTGTCAAGACTGTAAAATTTGACTGATCAGAATTGCAGCTGTTTGGTAATTTCTATTACATGTAATCTCCCAGTCGTGATGTTTTTGACCCCAATGTTACCGTACGGTCAGCAGATCCACGTGGAGCACAGAAAAAAATTCCTGTGCATGTGAATAGTAGCAGTGTTCACTGACCCACTATCTTATGACACAACTTAACTCTTTCTTTTTAAGGGAACCTCATTCTCTCGATTATGGCCAAATGTTTAGGTTGAATTTTAGTGTCTTTCTCATTTTTAGACATGCCTAATGAAATAAAACCTGACAGCTGTGAGTCCAAAGAGCAGAGGGCTGAGATGGCTTGTCACAGTCATGGGATCAAAGATGAAGCCACTGACCAACTGGAGCAAAAAGAGTCCACCTCGCACACAAACGTCAAGTCTGCAGCAGACAGCAACGTTTCAAAATCCAAATCTCGGAGTCTAACTGCTCGCAAACCCAGAGCGAAAAAGTGGGTGCACAAAGCCAACATGTCTGTCTCAGTTGGGGGGGGGGGGGAGCACAACTATAATCTCTCATTACTTTGATAATGTTTTCTCTTTTCAGGACAGAGAATAAAGCTCCCCAAAACAGAAAGGTCACAGACTATTATCCAATCAGACGGAGTAACAGAAGAACAAAAGAAGAGTTAAAGGTTTGTATGAACAATTAATTGTTAAGGCAGGTTGAATTATTATTATTATTATTATTATTATTATTACAATTAGCATTTTCCATAAAATTGATACATTGTCATTTTGTAACTGCAATTAAGATGTTTACAAGTTCAGATGTTTTTGCTTTGTGTTTTTTGTTTTTGTTTTTTTGTTTTTTTTTTTGTGTGTGTGTTTAACTTTCTATAAATTAGAGATTATAAAAGTCTACCATAAGTGAAAGAATAACTTTGATTCATTCACTCAAATTGTCAACAGAATGAAGAGCACAAACACATTGACGACCTGATAAAGAACGGCATTGAAGACGGACTGCAGGTAACATTCAATGATTTGAATGTAACAGGTCGCTTTCAGTACAAATGTTTTGGCAACTGTCGGCAACATACAGTGTTACATAACCAACAACAACACAGTAGAACATCATGGAGTTAATCTTCATTATGCTAAACACATTTCTGAATATAGTACAAAGTACTAACAACAGAGTTCATCAAAGGCAGATCGGTACACTGAAGATTCTTAATTGAAAGAACAGTATATTTTCCCCTGAACATATTCTTTGTAATATAACACGTGGTTAGTACTCAGTAGTTGCTAATTTTGTTGAACATTTTTGAAGGTAGAACGCTGGTAAACTCTTGGTAATTCAGTTTAACTCAACACTTGTTTGTTGCTTCTGAATGTCAACAGGTGAAACACATAGAGGGCAAAGGACGAGGGGTTTTTGCTGTGAATGGCTTCAAGAAGGGAGACTTTGTTGTGGAGTATCATGGAGAACTACTGGACCTAGCTGAGGCTAAAGTAAGAGAGGCCCAGTATGCCCAGGATCCCCAAACAGGCTGTTACATGTACTACTTCCAGTATCAATCCAGAACGTACTGGTGAGTCCAAATGTCTCCACTTAGTTCATTTTGTTTACTTTGTTTCTTCAGTTTGTTGATTTTCTCTGAATTGTACTGAGCACTCGGGAATTTATCAACCTTTTTCTCATACTTCCTGTGGCTTCAAACTTTGGCAAAAGTTTTTCATGGTCACAAAAAATGAAACTTACTGTCTTTGAAGACTTTCTCCTAAACTGCAGGACACAGAGCCATTTAATGACAGGGGAGAAAAATACTAACCTTTTGCACAGCAGATATATTGACTTGTCAAACACAAGTGCAACAAATAACTCTGTTATTTGCTGCACTGCATTGCAACAATTGATGTAATGGAATCACCATTAATGTTATAGGTTCCACCTTTCCAGCCATAACGAGTCAAAATCTGTTTGATTCATTGGGGGATGATGAAGGATTGGTGTGCTTTAATGCAAAGAAGGCTTTCAAGATTCAGGTTGGCAACATTTATTCAGAAAGCAAAAAACACACAAGGTACAAGGTGGACTTTTGACATGAAAAAAAAGAGACTAGACTGTGTTGGAGAATTAGTTCTTGCCAGTGGTTAAAAGAAAGTGTTGTAAGTCTGACATTGCAGGAGACTTGAAAATGGAAAGGTATATGGCTGCAAATAAGGATTATTTTTATAATATATATATATATTAAGGTCCAAAAACCTAAAGATATTCAGTTTATTCTATATGACAAAGAAAAGCAGTAAATCCATAGTTGGAACCAGTAAATGTCTGCCATTTTTGTTTGGGGGGGGGGGAAAAAGATCAATAATCAAAATAGTTGCAGCCTGTTTGTTTCAGCTGTTGTTTCTAGACTGACTTGCAGTTCCGATACCCGTCTTGTGTTGTGGCGACAGTTTAATCTTCATGTGTTTACGTGTCACAGTGTGGACGCCACAAAGGAAACAAGCCGTCACGGAAGACTGATAAACCACAGTAAAACCGGCAACTGCCAGACGAGGCTTCACGCCATCGATGGAACCCCTCATCTGATCTTAGTGGCGTCCAAAGACATCGAAGCAGAGGAAGAGCTGCTATACGACTACGGTGATCGGAGTAAAGCCTCGATCTCGGCTCACCCTTGGCTCAAATATTGAATCCTAAACCACAAGTTCTCATGTTTCCAGTGAATTGGTACCCACTGCTGTCCTGTTCATCTTTTATATAAAAGATGCTACAGATGAGCCGTCTTCAAAATACTTTTTTATGAAGTATAAAAAAAGGTTTGTTTTAAATGTAGGGTTCTGCTCATGAAAGTGTATTTGTGCAGCTGTTTTTATCATGATTTTATTTTTTTTCTTATCTAATTGTAGCATATCGATGCCTCAGACTTGAAGAGTATTTCTCCTGGATAAGTGATGTTACACATTATCTGGGGAGGGGTTTCCGTTAGTGATGAATATAATTCTGACAATTCAATTTCACTATTGTAAATTATTACCTGTGCTGTAAATTGAGGAATAAAACACAGATGAGTTTTCATTCCAGCTGTAGCCTGGTTAATAGTGAAGATCTGAGAAATATATTCAATAATATACGCACTAAGATGGTGTCCTCCTCCACTGATGTCATGTTTACAATCACGCCAAAATGCAGCATGCAAGTATTGCAAAGTAACTGCAAAACTGAGGTCAGTATGGTGTGACTACTGACACTGTGCATATTGTCCTTCAACTAAAGTTTCCATTGTATCCGTGAGATACAAAAATGTACATTATGTTGCAGCAGGACGGCGGTAATAATGACCTTTTTAAACATGCACAATCCACGGTAATGAACAATTTAACCTAAAGCCTGAGTTCATAAGTTCTGACATGTTCAACATCGTATGAGTGGACTTTTGTTAAAGTCAATTTGATTTAGTAAATCTGCAGCTTCAAGGTTAAATGATATGAATATGATTTAGTTGAAGTCATTTTGAGTCACACTTAGACCGAATTGACTAAAATTGAATTCTATTCATATTTGCTGCTGTGCTTTATTCATCAACTCTGCTCTGCGTTCAGTGAGAAAAATATCAGTAGATGACCTGAATAAATTGATACCTAAAAATGAAACCCCTAAATCCAGATGTGTCTACATTGACGAGAAATCAGATAAGAAATAAAACCTGTAACATCAATGTGAAAGAACACTTAAAAAGCTTCTTTTTTAAATATACATCGCCAGGAATAAAAAAAAGTCTCACAAATACTAAAATGTATAAATACATGAAAGCCGTTTTATTGTTTTTTTACATCTTGAGGGGTGAAAGAAAGCGGGGAAAATGTTTTAGATTATTGGAACAACACAATGCCTCTTTAAAGACTTAATTTAGATTTATAAAAAATTACATTTCCAAGTCTATAAATAACTTAATTTTGAGTTACTTCACTCAGAGTAATCATCAATACCAGTTACATAATACTTTCCAGTTCGGTTCATTTGATATCTTTATCAAACTTTCCACATGATATATATTTTTGCTACTCTGTATCACTATAGACCATCTTAGGTAAAAATCACTGGTATTAAATACAGTGCTTGTTAGATTGACAAATACACATTGTAAAAAATAGACAATATAAAAGTGGTTAACTGATGAGAGAAAATTGTGCCAACAAATCCTGTTTGTCTTCTACATGGTTGGTTCTTGTCAGTTGGTTTGTTTCATTTTCGCCTGAATGAAAACCTACAAACAGAAGGGGTCCAGAGTTAGTTTGAGGAGTTTGTTCCTCGTAAATTATGAGCACATTTGCCCGGGACAAGCAACACTGAGTCATGGCAGACTGGAATAACTAACAACGGCAGCAGCAGTTTGGCAGATGCGCTGCCAGTTTCCAACCTCTCTCTCATTCGCTGCTCACAAAGACATCCTCAGCATCAGCATGAATTCATTTGGTCACAAGTATATCATTAGGAGGCTGTGGGAGCAAACTCCCTCACACAGCGTCATGTGGTAGCTGCTTCAAATGTTCTTGAGTGTTTGCCATTTGAGGTGTACATCTACAAACTGGTGTACAGCTAGAAATAAACACTTAGCATTATTTATAGATCACTTGTTTGTTTTCTGCACATACTTTGAATTATATTCAGTAAAGCAAACCAGGCTGTTACTCACAGTTTGCCTATGGTTGTTTTCTCCTCTTTTGCATCATTTATGGCAGCAGAACCCTGCTCTGTAGCTGCTGGTGTGTCCAGGTCTACTTCCACCATGGCTGGTTCAGCCTGTGGCAGAATCCCACTGCAGAGGAAAGTAGAACCGTATAGTCACCGATGAATGTTTTATATAAAAGCGTTGTACATCAAAACCCAACTATAAAACAACTATTTATGAGATGGAATTGATTACTTCACTAGAATCAGAGTTGTTGTCAGGAGGCTTATTTTCATCTTAATAAAGCAACACTGTTACTGGTCATTTCTACTGCTGATATTTGCAATATCTGACTAATTGTGGTGCTGATAATGTGATTTATTTCAGAATTATGTTACATTTGACAAATTAGCAACAGAGTTTCTTTTTATAAGCCAGTTGATTACCATAAAATAGTCATGACTGAAAAGCCTCTGAAAATCTGTCTTATGTCTGACTATAAAAAACACTTCTGAATGTGTACAGACAAATTGATGTCAGTTCAAAACATATCAGTATGAATTCCTTGTATAAATATATATATATATGTGTGTGTGTTGTGATACTGATATGAGCTGTATAGTGTCGGTATTACTATCTGTGGGCGGGCAGGTTTGGCCTCAACACAGAGCCGTGTCCCTCATTCTTATGAAATGTATGAGATTGAAACACTTAAGCAATGTAATTAAAGGATAGGTTCGCATTTTTTCAAGTCTGTCTTAAAACAAAACTCAGGTGCCCATATGAACAGTGAAAGAGGTTTAAAAGATCCCCTTCAAATGTGTTTTCAATATAAGTGATGGAGGCCAAAACCCACAGTGTGTCCACACAGTCATTTTGTGCAAAAATGCATTTAAAAGTTGAGCTTATATGAGGCTTCAGCAGTCTGATTTAGTCATATCAAGTGGATATCTGCCACATTTTCAGTCTTTTTAGCATCAAATCCCCTCCTTATGTTTCTTCAGACAGTGTTTCCCTGTTCAGCTGTGGTGGAAGGAAGTCTAATAACAAAAAGAAGGACTTTAGCACTAAAAAGACTGTAACGTTGAAAGATATCTACTTGATTTGACTCATTTGGACGGCTGAAGCTTCATATTAGCTTCAGATAAACTTTTAACTACATTTTTGCACAGAAGGAAGCTTCTGGATTTTGGCCCCTATTATTTACATTGTAAGTGCATTATGAAGGAATCCTCTAATGGTCAGTATGGACAGGAGGAATGATTATGACGAGAAAAACCTCTTTCTGACTGACTATTGTTTTAAAACACACTAGCAAAATTGTGAACTCGTCCTTTAACTACTGGCAATTTGATTTTGCAATAAAGACACTTGTATAAATCCTATCTTTGAGTAGAATTAGGGGTCAGTTACTCACCTCTTGTACAGCTGAAGCTCCTCCTGAGCGACCATGAGCTGAGCCTTCAGCTGATTCCTCTCCTGCAGAACCTCCTTCAGCTCCTGCATGGTGAAGCGCGGTCTGTTGGGGTCTGTCAGGTCCACCACCAGCTGGTTTGGTCCCGCCGTTTGCTTTATTAACAGATAGAGGGGGGTAAAGCATCTTTAAGACTTCCACTTTTAAAATCTGACGAGTACTTGAGCTGTGCGTGTATGTGTGCTGGCAGACTCACAGTGCCCTGCCCGGAGGAGCTCTCTTTGATGATCCTGTCCAGTTCACTCTTCAAGTTGTCCCGCTCCATTTTCAGCTCCTCCAGAGACAAGTTGTACTTATTGACCAAAGTCTCGAACATTTCCAAAACACGAACTATTCTGAACTGCAAATCTGACACTTCCTCGCCCGTGCTGCTAATTTTCAACAAATCTCGTCCGATCACGTAGGAAATGTCATACACATCTTCAACCGTCAGTTCAAACGCGTCCTTCTCGAAAGCTAAAGCGGGCGACGACTCCTCACCGAACTCCATAACGGAACTATACGACTACCGTTATAAAGTTATCTAGTCGACAAAGCTCGACTAACCACTTATTCTTTCTTTTTGTTGTCTTGGCTACAATACTTTTACTGGCAGAAGGTTACAAACTTCCAGACGAGCAGCACTTCCCCCATCACTCATCCACCAATGGCGTGATTGGGCCGCCGGCAGAGGAGGGCAAAGTATCCTAGCGACAGGTGAGCACAAAGAGCGCATGCGCCTCAAGAGAACTCCCCCACCCTTCGATCCGCATGAGTGGGGCTTCGTTTTTCACCGTGTAAAAAAGCAAGTAAACAAAACGTGTCAGTGAATGATCTCAGTTTTTTCTTTCACCTCAATTAAAAGACGTGCCAGGATCAGGTGAAAAGGCACGTGATATTTTTTATGTTTCGGGTTTTCTCTCAATTCTGTCTGCGCTATTATTTTATGTTTATTAGAGTGAAATGGCTCTTGCTTACACAAATGTCTAGATAATGCCAAAACTAGAAAATTTAACTTTAAGAACATTAAAGGACGGGTTTACAACTTTTGGTGCCTAAACAAACATTGAAACAGGGTTTTCGTGCCATAATCATTCCTCCTGTTCATACCGACCATTAGAAGATCCCTTCACAATTGACTTACAATGTAAGTGATGGGGGCCAAAATCCAAAAGCCTCTTTCTGTGCAAGAATGTATTTAAAAGTTTATCTGAAGCTAATATATAGTTTCAGCAGTCCAAATGAATCAAATCAAGTAGATATCTTTCAACTTTACAGTCTTTTTAGTGCCAAAGTTCCTCTTTTTGTTACTCTACTTCCACCGCAGCTCAACAGGGAAACACTGTCCGAGGAAACACAAAGAGGGAATTTGATGCTAAAAAGACTGTAAATATGGCAGATATTCACTTGATATGACTAACTAAGACTGCTGTAGCCTCATATAAGCTTCAGATCAACTTTTAAATGCATTTTTGCACAAAAACAACTGTGTGGACACACTGTGGATTTTGTCCCCCGTCATTTACACTGAAAGCACATTGTAAGTGGATCTTTTAATAGCCAGTATGAACAGAAGGAATGATTACAGTGAGGAAAACCTCTTTCAGTGTTCACACGGACACCTCACTTTTGTTTTAAAGACACACTTGAAAAATTGTGGACCTGTCCTTTAACACGACCTCTACCATAATTAGCTTCTTTGTCGTAGCCATATTTGAAAGTAACACAATAACATGTAAAAGATGACAAATAAAACTTTATTACTTTATTCTGAATTGACATCAATTACAGATGCAGCTTAGCATATATTGGTAGTTAGGGTATGTCACAGTACTCATTACTGTTGGAATAGATTTATTCATGTGGTGCCAGGCTGTAGTGCTGCAAATATACTGTAACATCCTTTTTTTTATCAGTTCAGGGGTTGACTTTATGCTCACATTAAGCACATTATCTCATAAAGACTCTTCAAGGAAAACAGAGGCACATGATAATCCAGCTCATTCACTGCACCTTGAAACAAGACCTTAACAATAATTTGTCATCAGATACATTTAAACGTCATCTTTTATCCTTTTATCAGTCTTACGGCAGCTGGACCCATTCCTGAGACATGACGTTGTTATAGACAGACAGTTAAGGAACTTCAAAGTGTTTGTAAAAACTAAATTCATACTCCACAGACCTTGCTTGGCATACGGACAAGCACATATACTTTGTGGTGTGTGGTGTTATTTCTCTTCCAGAAATGTAGTGCATATGTTAGGTTATTGAGTTATTTGACATTACAACAGCATGTGCAACATAAGAAATAAAGACGTCCAGTTTTTGTATTGATATGTAAGGTGACACACTGACAGGTGGTGGCTTTGTATGAAGCCACAAATACCTGAGAGGTCATAAATGCAAATAAGACTGTGCAGGTATGGATAGCTGTCTCACATTTCAACCATTGAGGTCCCTTTAAAGTGCTTACCAGATTAGTTAAAATACTTGCAAAAATGTATATTAAAAATTAAGTAATGAACGAACTGTGTTTAAATGTATAAATAACATCCAAGTTTGGGGTAAAATAACCAAGTAATGCAACCATTACTCCAATTCATGTAGATACTATTAGCAAATTATGTTAAAAGAAACAAATTGGCGTTGACAGTTGTGGAAAAACATAAAAGCAATCGTACAATAGTTTAAATTCAAGGTCATACAAAGGAAAGTCTTCTGATGGGCAACAGCGTGGGGTCATCTGAAATCAAACCAGCTGCCACCATCGGCATTATGGCTGTGAAGATCCTGCACATGGGAAATGGGGAGAGGTGACATAATGAGGTGGAGACAGGACAGAAATTCAGATTAGGAAAAAAAGACACAATAAACATCAGAAGTGTTGTTGTGACCAGTATTCTTTGTTTTGTGAACCACAGTGACACTCACTATTGAGAAGAGCAACTGAAACCAACTAAGCTGTCTTCCCAAATTTGTAAAAATCCATATTTCAAATTTCATATTGGGTTTAATTGTGGTGCTATCAAACAACATAACAGCACACAATATGAAGACAAGTGCTGTTTGTTTGTTTTAATTACTGATTCCTGTAAAACCAGTAAAGTATGTTTATCTGATGATGTTTGTAAGATACAAGATGATTATCACAGGAGGAATTAAAAGGTGCAGTGAGATGTTGCTCTGGTTAAAAGGTGTATGAAGTAAAGTGTGTATTGATCTTGTCAGACTTATTACTCACAAGCGCCTGATTCCTGATTCGGGCGGATCAGTAGAAGCAGAGCATGGTGGAGGAGGTGGAGCACAAACTATGGAGCTGACATCTTCCTCAAACTCCTCACTGAGGCATACAGAAGAGGTAACTGTTCACTTTTGCATCAGTGTTATATGGAATTGAGATAATGTCAAATCTCAATTTTGGAAACAAAAACGTACCTTTTGTAATATGCCAGCTCCTCCTGCAACAAGAACAGTTGAGATTTGAGTTCATTTCTCTCCTGCAGGACGTCACGCAGCTCCTGCAGGGTAAAGCGAGGTCTGTCTGAGTCCTGCTCCAGGCTGTCCGTCTCCTCCTCCTCTAGCTCCGTATCAGTTGACGCTTTCTGCAGTCAAAACATATATTCAGCATCTTTCTTTGCATGAAACAGACACTCTGACACTAATAATGAAACCGGTAGCTCAGTTATTCTGCATTAAACACAAAAACAATCTTTGTTAAGAGCTCTGCATTTCTGTTGGTAATTGGTAAACTGATTTATTTTGACTACCATGGAGTTCTTACCACTAGTGACGTTATAGAGTAATCTTTTGATAATCAGGCATGTACACAAGGATGCACATGCACTTCAGGAGCACTGGGATTAAAGTGATACACATTTCTGCCAACTGCAGAGTGGTGGTTGTAATACATATCAACAGTTGGCAGAAATGTACCATAAAAGATAGCAATGCAACAAAAATGAAGAGAAGAACACCACAAGCTGATGTAAACAAAGCAGATTTCACAACATTACAAAATGTTCTTGCAAATGTTTCATGGGCTAGACCATGCATTCACCATGTTTGCATTCAGGACTACGGATGCAAATTAGCTTCGAGCTAACTCCAGTACAGCACATCTTTAATGTTTAAAACTGCACATTGTCCCAATCAATAAATCAAATCAATCAAGTGACAAGCAAAACCATGTTTACAATGTCAACCGGGTACCTTTAACTGAAGATATTTGTTGATTTCCTGAAAGAATACAGAAAATCATACGCTGAGTGTGAAAAAGGCTCTTTGCTCATGATTAAAATATCTTGAATATTTCAGTGAAAACTGAAAGCATGTCACACGTGAGAGACGCTTGCATAAGTAGTCGAGAAGCCGACACCATACAAGCATAACAGAGCGATAACACTTTGTGTTGAATATAAATAATCTTATAGTGCGACTCTGCTATAATCACTGCAGGACTGTGCACAGGGGAGAGTCAAGCAGGTGTTACCAGTAACAATGCTGGTGTGTCCTCATCTTGGTCACCCTCTTCTTCATTATTTTCTCTGTTTGTTGACCTTGAGGGAGAGGAGGGACTCTTGTCGGGCTCAAAGCAGTTTGCCAGGAAGCCAGGGTCCCCTGCACACTCCACCCACACTGACTTTGGCCTGATGGAGTTAGATGGTGGTGATGGTGGTGGTGGTGGTGGTGGTGATGGTGCTGCTGCTGCTGCTGAGGTCTGAATCTGTGACACAAAACAGCCACATAGGAACTAAAAAACCTGCTGGACTTGGTGAATATTGATTCATTTTACTTACAGATAAACTGTACTCATGGTTTTCAGCCTGCTAAAGATACTTTCTTTTTTCTTACCGTCATCTGTGGTGATATAGGTGATGACATCCTAGGTCTTAAAGGAAAAGTCTCCTCAATCGCAGCAACCTCTCTCTCTAATTCCCAGTCTCGGAGCTCTTTTCTCAGCCTTGTCACCTCCAGCTGCAGAGACCCAAACTCCTGCTGCCGTACCTGAGCAGCAGCCTCCAGCTCTGCCCGCTGCTGGATCAGTGCCTTGCCCTGGCCCTCCATCACTCCTATCCTGTGACGAAGATCCTGGTTTATCCTTATCAGTCGATGCTGCTGCATCTGGAGCTGTAGTTGAGGAGAATTTGTTTAACGTTTTCATCAAATCTTGTCACAGTATGTAAACTGTAAACTAGTGTTACAGTTTTTCTCAGTTGCTTTGGTACATTGCTCAGATCAGAATTGAAATTCTCAAAACAACTTTCTCAACCTCCACATCATCTAGTCTCTTTTGCATATCATAAAAGCAATTTCTCATTCTTTTGAACAAACTGCAAATGCTTTGACACATTCACGCAATTATGTACAATTGTCTGCTGTTTCCTACATTATCAATTACTTATGTTATGTTGATCAAAATGTATTATACTGGTTCTCTGTTGAATAGTCTTAACCCCCAAAACATCTAGGCATTAGTTCATTGCATCGTTACATGCAAAGTGGTTGAACCAGTTGTCATAATCTGTCAAGCATATTTTCTATACATTTCTATTAGACTTTTTTTTGTCTTTTTTTGTCCTGAATTGATGAATTGCTCTCATGTGAATCTTGACTTTCACTAATGAAGGGGAATGTGTGAAGTGTTAGATCAACCAATGATCAACCAGTTCTCTATAATAGCACAGAGGTGCATCTCCTGAACCTTCAACTGGCAAGCATAAATAGACAGAACACAACACAGTGTTGCAATGTCTGACAATTGAAGAACAACAAGGAAATGCACAAGGTCAACAGCCAGGAAAAAGAAGAGGAGTAAGGCTACATGAAGAAGGGTACGGAGGCAAAACAGAGGAAAAGGTAGAAGAGGGCAATGACATCGGCATGTTCCCAATGAAATAAGGGACACAGTTGTGGACCGCGCTCTCAATGGCCTTACAATGGCTGAGGCTGATCAAAGGGTGAAGCCTAGTGGTGGGAGAACAAGCGTGTCCTCATATATATATATATATATATGGCCAAAGGCAAAAGGTGTGGTCGAAACATCATCGGCCACAGAGCTACTGTTGATGTGCCAGGCCAGCGAAGAGGGAACAAGGGAACATCACATATATGTGCTGCTATATCAGAGCTGGTGTGCTAAGTCATATTCCCATTATAGGGCCATACAACACACAGCATCTCCTAACCTTCTCGGACACCCTCTACAGGGGTCTCATTCCCAATGATGAGAGGGGTCTGATTCAAGATGATGTACCAAAGTATGTGGTAATTTGGGATAATGTGAGTTTCCATCACTTAAACACCATCAGGCAATGGTTTGCGAACCACTACAGGATGCTCCCACCCTATTCCCCATTCCTTAACCCAATTGAGGAGTTCCACTCAGCATGGAGGTGGAAGGTTTACGATCGCCAGCCACATACTCAGACGACCCTGCTGGCTGCCATTGATGCAGCATGTGAGGACATCACAGCAGACGCCTGCTGAGGCCAGATAAGACATTCCAAAAGATTATTTCCGCACTGCATTGCAAAAGAAGATATCCGTTGTGATTTGGATGAGAATCTGTGTCCCAACAGACAGGAACGTCAGGAGGTGTAGAAAGACTGCACTGTAATTCCCCACACAGCGCTGCATGTACAGTTCTGCCTAAAGGGTGTTTCCTATGTTAACATTTCTAATTTTGTATTTTTTCCTTTGTGCTATGCAGTGCTGTAAAACAGTCTTTTTCTTTTCTGTATTACAATGACACAGTCAATCAATTAATTACAGTACAAACAGTAAAAGCGTAACTGTGAATCCTGTCCAATCTCTTGCAATCAATCTGCCACATACAGTAATGTGAAATTGATATATGCCATACAGAAAAAGTTACAGGCTTTTGCAGGTAATCCATTGTGTGGTGCTGTTTGTACCAATTATTGCAAATGCACTTACTGTTTTGCAGATGTTAAGGATGATTTGAGAAATGTACCAAAGCAACTGAGTAAAAACTGTAATAGTTTGTCAGGGGTCAGTATGTGTGCTGAAAACGGTCTAAAACTCTCACCGCCTCAACATCCTCGTTTCTTTGTGTCAGCTCGTGGTCTTTAGCCCGGATTTCATCCCTCTGCTTATCCACCAAGTTATTCAGCTTCTTCATCACTTGCCTTTCCTTCTCGGACATTCCTGTGGGCATCACAGAAAAGCAAAGACAAAATGCAATCCAATGCAATCTAATAGGATGCTATACACAACTGTGCCATGTAACAGTACAGAACGGATACCAAAAAAACATACATGTCTCTCCAAGTTGGTTTTCATACTGTACTAAAATTAAAATAAACCCAATTGGTGACAACAGTGAGATAAATCGAAAACATTGTGTGAAGTATAAACCATTTGTAGCTACAGGGATAAAACCTACACAGCCTTTAAAAAACCTGGTCTCTTTCAGACTTGAGCATTTTTCTAGACAAATAATGTGTTTCAATGAGCAGAGTATCATGCAGTACCCATTTATTTTGGATGGTTTATAAGCAGTGTGTGTGTGTGTACTGTTGCCCTGACAGTAAGCATAGCTGCAGCCACCATGACAGTCTCAGGGACAAGAGACATATTTTGGTCTGCTTCAAAAATAGTCTCCTTTACAAACCCCTGACCGCCTCCCTTCACGGCCTCTCTTTTCATGTCAACATGCAGCACACTCTATAATCCTTGTGACTGCGTAGGGCAAATAAGCGGAACGTACAGCAGATGGTTAATCAGCGCAACGCAAATCCACAGTGAGCGCAGATCAGATCCGAACTGGAACTTTCAGCCAAGATAAGACATCCTCACAAGATAACATGCATACTAAGACTTCAAAAGGCAACAGACCGTGTTGTGTTTCACATGTATTAATACTTATTTTAGTATATACTTAACATATTTTTGTATTCATCCTTTTATAGCCTTAATATTTTTCACGATAGATTTAGATAAGTTTTTGTTCGTCATGGGTGCATTCCTGTGAAGTACATTCACCAAGCACTTTATTTGTACAATCTAATGCAACAGCTATAAATTCTACTTTTACGAAGTGTATACATTTTCAGTTTTTGTTGACATTGTCAGAAAAGTGATGATTCTAAGTTTATTATTGAGGTTATAGTGGGTGGTGGTGGTGTACTGGAGTGCATTATATTGAAAAGTGTTCATTATATTTTGCCCCCCTCATGTATATTAATGGGGTGGGGTATGTCTGTAATGCTTGGCTACAACACAAAAGCTCTTTGGGATAATGAGAAAGTTGAAATTGATACAGATCAACTCTGACAGTTCATCACTATCTACTATAATCAACCATATATGGATGAACTGATCCAACTATTTCTCTCCTGATATTGATTTTGATATTTAAACTCCGGGTATTTGCTGATACCGAGTACTGATCCAATTCCAGTTCTCTCTTTTCCCAAATTTAAAATCTGTGGTGATGAGTAGTAAGGAACTTAGTGTGATCATTTTTATGTAAGGTAACCTGAGGCCAGAGATGCTGTGTGTGCACTGAGTCTGCAGCCCGGCGTTACTGAAACAATGTAACTGATAGTAGTAACACTGAATTTTTATAATGACAAAAACTGCATGTACTGCGGAAAGGTCACGTCATGGGAGATACCCAATCTGCTTAATAAGGTCAGTATCGGCAGAGATACCAATCCAGCGTGTTAAATTGGTGCATTCCTATCACAACATGTTGTGAAATTCTAGAGGAACAAAAACAGAGTAAAAAACAATTTTTTGTAAAAACCTCCCAAAACCCATCTGTCGACCTTTGCTGCAGACAACCCACCCTCCTGTTTCTGCAGGTCCTCCTCGGTGACGGGAGACTCTTTAAGAGAGAGGCTCACTAACAGCTTCTTGTTCTCTGCCTGAAGCTGAGTGATTTGGGACAGTAGGTCCTGGACTTCCCCTCGCCACACATCCTCCACCAGCTCCAACTCCTAAGCACGAAAGACACCAGAGAAAAAAAACAAAACAGCAGCACAGTCAAGTCTCTTGGTATTTAAAAAGAAGGTACTAGTACAAATGGACAAACAGAACTTTGTCTACTCAAAGATTTTTCTGTCACTTGCAAATCTGCCCAAACTCAAACATTGTTGATCTTGCTGTTCACTAACTTCAATTAAATATTTCAAATTTTTCTGCCTCAAAAATCCAGAATATTCCATAATGTGAAGTGTAAAGTATACAAATTGATTAACTGTTCCTTAATCATTATGATAGCATAGTAATGTAATGTAGGATGTTTCACAGTTCTTACTTACACTACATTAAGGAAAAGCCAATGTGAGTTATGGTAATTATTATTATGACTACCACACATACTGCAAGCAGGATTAATTCATTCATGAATTTATTCTTGGTTGTTTATTACTTTGATTTGTAGCTTTGCTGCATATCATCATATAGGTATGTCTTTTCTTGCAATTTTGAGATGTGAAAACGTGTATCATTGTACAGCCAATCTTAGCAAGTTAATATTTAAGTCACAACACACACAGTGGCAGACAGACTGACACAGACAAACATTCATACACACAGGTAAACACACAGGAAGACAGATGGGTAAACTTACAAACACAAACACACACACACACACACACACACACACATCAGATCCTGGTGACTTTTGGGGCCATTACATAGACTTATATTAATTTCCTGGAGACTTACCCTAAACCTAACCCTTACCCTAACCTAATCTAACCTTAACCACTGACCCAAAAATCAGCTTTTTCCCAATTGAGAACATGGCTTTTGTCCCCAGTTGGACAAGCTGGTCCTAAATCATACAGGTAGACAGAGGAACAAACACACACACACACACACACACACACACACACACACACACACACACACACACACACAGACCTTCTGGTGTTTCTTCTCCTGCTCGTATCTGTCGCTCCGCTCCTGCCGCAGTCTGTCCAGCTCCCTCCGCAGCTCCTCGGCCTCCTGTCCCGCGGCTCCGCGGCTCACCAACGTCTCAAGCTGCTCTAAGACGCGAACCACTTTGGGCACCAGTCCGACTAGAGACTCGCAGCCAAACCTGTCGATGATCCGCTCGAACTCCTGACCGAGCACCACCGCGATGTCGTACACGTCCATCACCGTCAGCTCCGCGGCGGGTCTGTCCAGCGCTGACATTACGCAGGTTTCCATGAATATACTTTGCTTTATTTACTACTCCAACATTTAACATATCTCTGTCTCTTCTGAAACTCCGACCTGACTGACATTTAATGTAGACAAACTAGTTTAAACAAGCCAGCCGAGGCGTGTGTGGACACGGGGAGAAGTTGCTCTCTCAGTTTGTTGACAGTTTAAACTTCGGCAACGTCCGTAGCTGTGTTACTTCTAATGCTGCGTTCAGGATCCCCGAAAAACTCGTACATTTAACTTTCAACGGTTATAACGCAAATACCACGATCACATACCGTAGCTATGTGCGAGTCTGTGTATAAATAATAGAGGCAGCTATGGCCTTGTGTTTGAGTCATATAAGCCAATCGGCTATTATAGCTATAGAAGCTTATAGAAAGTGCCATTTGTGCTACTTGGCTAAGAAAGAGCAGGCAAATACCTGCACAAATAAGGCATATGCGATAGAGATAACTTCTGATAGTTGGAATAACAGTGCTTAATGTTGCCACAGAATGACAAGCAGTACGGATATAATAATCATTATGCAATTATACATTGTTTTGAGTATAAACAAATGCTCCTGTGCGTTGCTGAACGTCATACCAGGTATTTACAACAGCTTCTGAAGGCAGCAGCCCTCCCTCCACGTTGTCTCAAAACCCTACTGCGCATGTCATGATATGTTGAGCATTACCTTCTGTGTGCATCAGACAGCTTTTAAAATATCCCAGCACTCAATTAGTAACCTGGATGTATTATAAGATGTATTATAAGAGCTCTTATAATATCACATCCATAATTAGTAACCTGGGGTACAGGCGACCTAATAAAGAGGAAATAAATAATGCTCTTTGAATATATTAAAAATTTAAGCCATATTAACATATTAACAGTTTGTTAACATGAAAGGTAAGAGAGGTTTATAGTCGGACTATATAAACATGTAGGCTATGGGGTATGTCACCTAACTTACAGACCATTTAGCTGCCAATGCAACCTCATTCATGCTTTTTCCCTTTTGTTTTAATGGTGATTTCCACCAGTTTAGGTCAAGTTATACACTACTTGACTTTGGTTCATAACATTGGCATGAGATAGCTTTGTAAAGCCTCGGACAACATAGCCTGTAGATAAGATATGTTAATAAAATTAAAGTGAAAAATGGTCAAAGGTTTGCCTTAAATGTGCTTTATGTGATTATATGTTGGAAACTGGTAAAATCCTTGAACAAATGACGCCTCAGAAGATTGGAGCTAAATGAAGTAACACGATGGGACATGAAATCAAACATTTATTGTTCATTTGTTTGACATTTACACTTCTTACAAGGAAAAACCACCATTATCTTTACTAAAATATATTAATAGATTTGAGTGTATAAAGACATTTCATACAGAGGAAAGGACAGAACATAAAAAGATGCATTTTAGGACCCTGTAAGAAAAAACTCCCAGAGGCAAAGAGGACTTGAACACCTTCATATTGTACATAAAACTAACCCTAAATCTCCATATTCAGCCTAAAAGAAGCATTAAGGACTCCTACATCTGATATTTGTGTGCGAGCAAGATGTTGCCTATCTGTATCCTTTAACATCCAGCTTCTCCTCTAATAAAAGGGACATTCAAGAGATGCGTGTAGATATACAATAAATGATACTAGGTGTGAGCTGCACACTTCTATACAGACTGTATGTCTTTACATGTATTATTGAATTCAGTAGTACAGTACATTTCAAGGCCTCTGAGACAATCTTGTACTGTTGAGAAAGAAAGCTGTTTTGCACATAAGAGGAACACTGAAGGCAAAGCCAGAGGTATGTAAAACTTTTGCAGCAACGTGGACGCACATGGCGCGATTCCCCAGTTTCCCTTGAACGCCCAACACAACATAAATAGCATATAGTGCACATTAAGAAAAATGTGATGTGCTCTGTAATGAAGGTCCAACATAGTGTGCAAAAGGTTTGTCTTAAGCGTGATCAAAACTAAGTGTCGACATACAAGTACAAGATATGCTGTCGATTTATGTATTAAAGTTTGTATTCTAAAAGCAGCAGTAGTGTTTAATCATCTAAAATCTTACAGATGCAGAAAAAAAATACTTTCACACAGCCTAAAAGTATAATATTCCCCTTTTTTTGTTCGTGATGCCAAATACTAAAATAAAAAAGGGGGCAAAGTCAATATGTCCTTTGCAGGCATCAAGGGTAAAAAAAAAAAAAAAAAAAAAATCAGGCTTCTGGTCCATTTTGGCAAAACAAAGAAAAAGAAAAAACATTGAAAGAAGAAAAAGAAAACATTGAGAAGCGGAATGAAACGGCAGGATTGTCAGCATGCAACTTAAAGGAACTGTATGTTCACAAAAAGGCGATCTTTCTCTGGTCAATCCAACCATCCAGTAGTGAAGCAGTCTCATCTTCTGCTCTGGCATTTACTTAAACTGCAACACACAGAAGAAAAGAGAGAAAACAAAAAAGATTTACCGACAATAATTTACTTATTTTCTCATATTCAACACACTCTTTTTTCTTTCCAGTCCTCACCGTAGTTTTGGGTGGGATGTTGGGCTTCTGGGCCAACGCAGGTTTCTTCAGGACTGCAGGCTTGCTGGGTTTCGGTGACATGGATGCAGGATGAGCCAGCGAGGAGGTTTCACCGTTCCCCTGAGAAACCTGGTCTAGAGGGACTCCAGCCAACCCGTAGTGCTGCTTCCTCAGCTCGCCCAAACGCAGACGCTCGTTCTCCAACTGACTTTCCAGTTCCAGCACCTTCACCTGAGGGGCAGGACATAAAAAAAACATGGTCAAAACTGTTTCCGCCCCATTTAATTTTATTAATTTCACCATGTTAAACCAGCTGTAAGCCAAACTCATTAATATAAAATGGGAAAATATACCAGGTCATTAAAAAGTAGTTTAGCCTGTGCTCACATTTAATCTTTCAGTGTTAAATTGTGTTTTATTTTAATTTATCTATGGCTGAAGATATAAACTTTAATTAGTCACCTCCATTTTTTGGAGATTGCAGAGTTTTGTGGACACAACTGACAATAAAACTCATTCTAACAACACACTGCAAAAATGTGTATTTCTGAGCTTAATATTAACAAATAGATCACACAAATACAATATGACCCATTTAATGATGAGTGGAGACTTACAAAGCCTTACATATGAGTGTTAAATTACATTTTTATTCATGAGAAAATATTAATTCTCATTATATGACACAAATATCAGAAATGTCTGACATCAGTCACTCTGTAAACCTCTCACAGTCTCATGCAGTGACGTACCTGTGACTCCATTTCTTCTTTTCTCAGCTTGATGAGAGACATCCCGGAGAAGTCCATGGTATCTGCAACATGAGAAGTGTTTGGATAAAACACAAGAATTAGGCAGACGTTCGTCACAGTCGTGTGAAGGTCTAGTATAAAGATCCTTTTGTACAAACCCTTTTCCTCCAGGTGCTCCTGGCCCGTCCTGGTTGAGCCCACCACATTAGCTGCCATTTCATTCACGTGACGAGAAGCCTGCTGGAGAACTGACAGCTTCTTACTGTTGCGATCGGCCTTGACCTGAGTGCAGAGGAGAGCACTGGAGTGACTCCAAATGAAACAATTTACACACTGAAGTCACAGAAACTAATTAGACAGACAATGTGATCCATGATCCAGAACGTGGCGGCAGGGCTGGTCTTCAACCAGCCCAAAACAGCACATGTCACCCTGCTGTTGATATCCCTCTACTGGCTCCCAGCTGCTGCCCGCATCAAATTAAAAACCCTGACACTTGCTTACAAAACAGCAACTAAAACAGCTCCTGCCTACCTGAACTCCCTCATTCAGGTCTACACTCCCTCCTGCGCTTTACGCTCTGCCAATGAAAGATACCACCTCCACAACAGGGCCCTAAGTCACTAGCTAGACTCTTCTCTTCTGCAGTTCCCCGGTGGTGGAACGATTTACCACACTCTGTTTGATCTGCAGAGTCCCTCTCAATCTTTAAGAAAAGACTAAAGACCAAACTCTTTCATTAACACCTCTGCATTTGATGGACTGAAGGTAGAGAAAAAACCTGCCTCTATGCAATCTATGTACTGCCTCCGTGCATCGCCTGTTGGCACCTACGTCCTATCAGACTCAAACTTAGCTTTATGGCACTTTCTCGTGTTGTTCTCTCCTGACTAGATCCCTGCTTGTGTTGTATCAGATCTCAGATATAAGTCTGAATGAAATTGTAAATTGTAATGTGCTACTTACTGTAAGTATGTTGTAAGAGGTTAAAAAGTAGAGAGTAACATTAGCAAAACCAACTGCTTCATGATTTAATGTAATCTGGTTAATTCTCCTTCTCCCACTTTAGAGAACTGGGGAATATTGTGTGTGATATTCACAATTTGTGTCATTCAATGCAGTATAGTCCTACAGTAACAACAGAGGTTTTTATCATTGTATTTTTCCTGGAACATTAGACTCAGTTTTACCTTCGAGGCTGCCACCAGTTGTGCTGTGCTTGCAGCTATCTCATGAGAGCAGACAATCAACTCCTCGTATTTGCCTGTGTGTAGCACCACTTTATCGGCCGACTCCCTGTGAGGAAGAAGGTAAAGAAAGAAATCAAACCACTTCATTCCTCTCTGCAGGAGGATTTTCAGTCCTGCACACTGGCTAATATCTGTGCAACAGAGTCATTCACACAACATGTCACAAAACATTTAACACAAAAAAAACATTACAAGGTCTGTTAAGAGGTATTAGTATAATTACTGTAAACCAAGAAGGCCGACAAGAATACTAGCATCCCCTTCCAGCTTAAACATTTTACATTTTGTATCAAGGTCAAAATTAGCTCAAAATATGCTGAATTTCTGGATCCCTTGAATTATTTTCCCAAATTAGGCCCAGAAACAAGCCGGGTATAGATATTTACCGTGTCTGAGCAGTTTTTAAGCATTTGTTGGTAAACATAAGTATCACAACTGATTTGATAATGGTGTTGCAATTGAAAATGCTCTATGTGACACATTTAAATATATGATAATACAAAGTGAAATGTCCTTTATAACTGAGAACTTACACCATCTCTGTGGCTCCCCATCCCACAGCCTTGGCCGCAGAGATGAGTCCCTCAGTCCAGCGAGAGTTCCTGGCGTAGAACTCCTTAATGGTGGCTGCGCCCTTAATAAGCAAAACATCAGTACAGTTAAGTCCTGCTAGTTGTTTTTCTGAATGGAGAAGAGCGTCTCCTGGTTTGAAGTCAGAAACAAAAGCTGCTGAATACAAACAAGACTGAGCTGCCAGTTTTGGATCCAAAATTAGAACAGCGCCAACTCACCCTCCCACCCTCGACAATCTCCTTTTGCAAGTCTGTAGATGCGATGACAAGCATGCGGATGGCCTAAAGAAGAGGATGATAAAAGAAGAGAGCCACAAACGCATTTTCATTATGATGTTAATTAAAAATAGGAAATATGCAGAGGTAGAATATGGTATTACAGAGCATAAGACTACTTTACCTTCATCAGGTCTGTGCAGCTGTTAAGGATTCTGAAAAATATAGTGAAATAGTAGTTAAACCAGAATTTACACAGTGATTAATAACTTGTGGCTCTTGAAAGATAACAGGCAACAAGGACACAGGATGCATTTTAGGAATGACACTTATAGGCCAGATGAGGATGTTTTAATTACAACCTATGGCTTTAAAATCTGAAAGGCTGTGACAGTTTCACCTTAGTCTGACTTTGATGAAACTTTCATAGATGATGCATCTTCATATAAGTTTAACTGATTCAGATGAACAAAAAGAACAAACCTTTCATTAACCTCCAGTTTAACTCCTGACGTGTCCTTTCGCGCCTGATTCATCATTTCCTAAATACACAACCATATGAGACGTTTTTCAGTTACATTGGATACACTATTAAAAGGTTAATTTAATATATGTAATATTAGTAAAATTCACACTACTTACATCAATCCTGCGGACTGCCTGCTCAATAGCCTCTGATGTTGCTGCCATTTCCTTATCCACCAGATCTCCTAGCTCGTCCTGACGAACGTCCATGCCTTTCGGCCGCAGCTCCTGAATTTAAGAGGAAGAATTATTAGTGATTATGATAAAAACAAAAATTAAGTGAACAATACTGGAAAGGACTCCTAAAATTACAGGTGGAAAGTGAAGCCATATTTGAACAAGTCTTGATGAAGAAAGAAGATGAGACTTCTGTAAAACGTCCAATAATGTTCAGTAGAATGATACAACTAAAATCATAAAATATCAATACCATTACCAAAATATCACAAATTATATTGCCAAATTTGGATTTACAGGGATGGATTTACACTGTTCATAATTCAGGAGGCAGTTGGATGTGCTTCCCGAGGCTTTCTTCCTTTTTTCCTTTTAGAGAGGAACTAAAATAGTTAATCTGTCAGTAATCCAACACCCTCTGACATCAAGTCAAAGCCAAGAACAAGCTCTCAATTTCAGAGATTTATTTTTGGCCTCGTGGGAAGCAAACAATAAAAATAAAAATAAATTTGTGTAACAGAGTTTATTTCAGCTTTCAATTGATGTGAGAGCAATTTCTCACCTGCAGATGTTGGATTTCTAACATATGTTTACCTCACTCTCCCAGATACAAGGAGTGATAGGTTTAAATAATACTCAGTAAACAGTATTATGCAGCACAAATGTCTTTGTTTGCAGCAAACCTTCATTTATGTGCAGCTTTGTTTTTATCTTGAGGTAAGTCCCTGAAAATTATTGGAAGTTTTTGAGTACATTTATTTATAGAAATCATTACAGATATG
The DNA here is from genome assembly GCF_963924715.1 of Thunnus thynnus. Classification (NCBI taxonomy): domain Eukaryota; kingdom Metazoa; phylum Chordata; class Actinopteri; order Scombriformes; family Scombridae; genus Thunnus; species Thunnus thynnus. Next base: position 22,011,523 of record NC_089518.1, read on the forward strand.
CAGTGTTTTCTCTGACCTGGCCCAAGTGCAGGATCTTTTGAACGATTACACGAATGGAGGCCGGGTCTGCCCTCTGGAGGGTAGTCTTGGACTTCAATTCCTTCAAGAACTGCAGACTCTGAGTGGCACAGCTTCTGCAGTTCTCTGACAGTCCTGCAGGATGGAAATGAGCAGTAATCCACCATCAGCTGCACTGTTTGTATACTGACACTTAAAAGTGTCCATTCAAATGCTGCGTCTGCAGAGTTGAATCTGAAAATAGCGCTGATGTCACATCAAATCGAGTATTGGGAGATGTTCCTTACGGTCTGCGTGGTCAGTGGGTGCCATGTGTGCAGTGGCGCTGCCGTTGATGATTGTATCCGCAGCCGAGTGGGAGAACTGGGTCAGAGCCCTCAGCAGCCCTCCAGCATCTGGTTACGAAAGCATACAGTAAGAGAGCAGCATGCCGCATCAACAAATATAACAAAACAGCCACACACTACCATGAGGTCAGCAGAAGCAGAGAAAACGTACCCCCCATGTTACTCAGATAATCTGCATGGCCCTTTTTCACTTTGTCGATGGAGCTCAGCGTGGCCTCCGCCCGACTCACGAGGTAATCTGTGTTTGAAGGACACAAACACACAACAGTAGAAGAATTAAAAAAAACATTGTTCAAGTCTCCAGAACAGACAATATACTGTTAATCGTTAGTCTGCTAGGGCCATGAACTTTCTAACACTCCATTTTTCTTCTTTTATGTTTTCAATTCTCACATTTTGGTTTTTAATCTCTGCTGTAATAATAATAATAGAGTCGGGGTCTGACCTGGAGAGCTGGTGCAGCGTACGTGGAGGGGATCATCCAGCTTAGCAACAGCATCTTGGATGATGTTCTCAGCCTCTGCGACGGTGCCCTGCAGCAGAGAAAACTGCTCCTCCAGAAGCTTCTGCTTCAGCTGCTCCTCCTGACTTGCCTACATGCAAACCCACACACACACAAATACACAAACAGCAGAACATACATACAAACAATAAATGTGTTGTCTCGTGAAAGCTATCTGACCATGATCGCCTGTTTTTAAATTAATCAAATGCAGACTCTGTGTCCCTTTCCTGTTTGGGTGAAACGTAAGAAAACAAGAGAGGAAGGAGTCCAGATGGAAGATTTGCACATTTCTCTATGTAAATGTGTCTGTCTACGTACACCCACATCCTGCTTTGTGTTCTTTTAAAATCTTTATTCATCCAAAAGGGTTCCTGAACATGCACACTTTCTTTGATCATTGACTACATTTACAACGACCATGGCCATGTTCCAGCTATTGACCTTATTCTTAAAAAGACTTTATTTAGGCTGAGCTGCTCTCATGGACTGCTTATAAAGCGACTCTATTCTTATTTCTGTCTATGCACTACAGAGTCAGTGAAGACGCTTGCTGCACATTAGACCAGTACCGCACTCTTCCTTAAGTATTCAACCTCAAAACCTCCTATCTGTCATGCTGCTGCTGTGATATAAGCTTGCCCTTGAGGCCATTGTTGTGTGAAGTAAGCAAAAGCTGTGCTTCAAGCCTTTTTCTTTACAGCTTTTACAGAAGAATCAGACGGTAGAGAATGTGTTATAAAGTGCGTTTTGATTGTGCATCATAGTTTTACTAGATTTAAACTGCACAGCAATAATCTGACTAAAATGGGAATAATTTACATTTACACTAATTTAAAGTCATTTAGGTTAAGATTAACAGAAGTTCATGACCATTTGGAAATTGTACATTTTGAATATTGTGCTTATTGAGTATAAAAAAAAGTTATATTTCACATTTGTGCATGATTGTAACTTGGGATTCTCCAAAAACCTAATCATGAGTAGAGCTGCAATGATTAGTCCATCCACAGAAAATTAGTCAGCAACTATTTTGATAATCCAATAACTTAAAGTCATTTTTTAAGCAAAAATGCCAAAAATTCAGTGGTAGCAGCTTCTCAAATTTGAGAATTTGAAGCTTTTATGTGTCATACGTGATAGTAAACTGAATATCTTTGGATTTTGGACTGTTCATCTGACAAAACAAGACATTTGGCCTTAAAGAAATTATAATAGGCATTTTTCTCCATTTTCTGACATATTAATGACCAAAATTGATTGAATAATTTGGAAATCAATCAGCAGATTAATCAATAAGGTAAAAAAAATGGTTAGTTGCAGCCCGTGTGCTTTCTTTTGAGGAGGAACACCTAAAATACTGCAGAATAAAACTCAAGTAAACGCACTAAGTGGAGATAAGTCTGCCATTCACGCTAGCGAGCCGGGCTCTGCTGTCCTGACTGACCTTCTCCTGCAGTTTGGCCTGCAGCTCTCCCAGCTCCCTGCTGTTCCTCTCTCGCTCCTGCTGAAGTGACGACTGCTGCACCTGTGCAGACTGCCGCAGAGACGACAGCTCCGCCTCTTTCTCACTCACAGATCGCATCAGACGCTCCTTCTCTGCCTGCAGAGATGCCATTGAGCTGTTCATTTGCTCCGATGTCTGGCAAAGAGAGAGAGACAGAGAGAGGGAAGAGGGAAGCCAGAAGAGGCAGATGGCTGTGAGTGTCAGAAGGGAAGTCCATCCGGAAACGTTTGACATGCCTCCAGCCTACAAACACTCAACTGATAATAAACTCTAAATACTAAATGATGGTGAAAGGTAGCTGAGCATCGTCAAGGTCGTGGCTGTATTGTAACATTTCAGGTGCACATTCACCATCTGGCTGCTCTGCAGATTCGCCTTGATGCGCGTCACTTCTGCCATCTTCTCCTCCAGCTCTCTCTTCAGTTTCTCCATCTCAAACTTCTGCTCTTCCAGCTACAACAAAACAGCATAAACCAGACATGTTGCACTGTTAAGACCTCTGGTTGTTTTTTGTTTTTTTATTTTTTAAACAAAAATGACACACCACCAACCTTCATGTCAGCATCCTGCTTTATCCGATCCACCTCAAACGACAGCTGCTGTTTGGTCCTCTCCACCTCTTCCTGGGTCTGCTGGGTTGCAGACAGCATCTTCACAGTGTCTGCACTCTGTCAGCACATTAACGCGTTTAGTGTTACTACACACACAGCTAGGTGCTGACATCTAATTTAAAACAAACACCTCTGGACTGGTCTGCGGTCTGTCTGTACCTTCCGAAGTAGTTCAGCATGGCTGGCCACGAGCTCTGTGTGCTTCTCCTTCAGCTTGTTGTACCTCTGCTCAGTGGCCTGGGCTCTTTCTGCACAGACAAGAGAGACGACACGTTTATCCTGACTTTTATACGATAATATCCATGTGTTTGTACGATTTGTATGTTTGTTTGTTGATTGCACGTCTTACTTTCTGCCTCAATGAAGGTGCCCTGTAAGCTCTCGTGTTCTGCGTTTCGGCGGCGCGTAGCCTCCAGTTCCATGCGCAGTTGCTCATTTTCCACAAGAGCACGTTGTTTCTGTGCCCGCTGTTCTTCTAGCTCCGCCTCCAAACTGTTGATCTGTGACTTGAGCTGCGTGATGTAGCGCTGAGCCTTGAGGAGTAGAAAAAGGAAATCTGCACTTTAGGAAATATCTGCTGGTCTCAGTGCATTACACTTGCCAACATCTCATCACTTGATACTTTCCCTGATATTATCATCTGATCTTTTGTGTCTGCTTTTATAACCACAGAAAGACAAGGAAACACTGTGAAGAAGGACGACATGCAAAAAATTTTTCCAAGTTGAAATCGTATCCGTGATGTCAGAAACCCAACTGGACACCGTCGTCACTTCTCGTTTCAGAGGCTACTTGCCACATTCCACACGTCAGGAGCAGCATTTGCATCCACCCAAAATCTGACCCAGATTCCTTTGCACATGGATAATAATGCCCTCTGCAGTCACACCTCTTCTATACACACAGAAAAACAGTCTGAAACCCAAGCAAAAGGTTATCCATACACAGCAGTCCTTACCTCTGCTTTTACTCTTTCCAGCTCTGCTCGCAACAACTCCATGTCCCGCTTCAGGCTCTCAATCTGGAGATCCCTGTTGGACAAAAAAAGAAAAACACACAGTGTCACAGTGTTCTGGCAGAGACAAAGTGCTGATAATCTGTTTAACAGTCACAAGTTATGGTGGAAAACACTCAGGCTCACCTATCATCGAAGCCTCCATTCGGAGGTCCAAACGTCTGATCAAATATGTCAAACTGCTGAGAAAAAATAAATGAATGGATCAATAAAGCTTATATAAAAGTCATACTATCTGTGCGCGTGTGAGGGAGTGAACTTGTGACTGTTGTGCCATACCTGCGGCTGAGCCTGTATACTGGATGTCGAGACGTCGCTGACCTCGATGAGCGGCTCGGGTTCGTCGTCATCATCGTCCTGCTGCTCTGGTTCATCCTCGTCAGGGATGACCACCACCGGTTTCACGTGCTTGGCCAATGAGGCTGCGTGTAGAAAGTTAGGTGGGGACTGACAAAAGGGACGGAAAAAAGGAAGGTATGGATTAAACCCAAGTTATTTATGGTCTTGTATTAGAAAACCTTTTAGTAAACATTTAAAATACTGCGTGAAACTTGTAAAAATATGCCAATATTCACAATTTTTAGATAAACTGTATCAGTAGTAGTCTAAGATTTTTGCTGAGGTCTCTGTCATTCAAGATGGAGGCTGTGACTCAGCACCTCTCCCCATCCCTCTGTGCTCTTACATCAGGCAGTTTGGGGATCTGGATCAGTCTCTTGAAGTACAGCATGTCTCTGGCTTTATTGAAGAAGGTCTTAAGGCTGTAAGACAAAGGAAAAGATATTTTATAACTTTCTCTTATATTCACATGGTATGTGTAATATACTGATGTTTTATTATAATTGGCCTGAAAGTGTTTTTCACAGTTGGCAGGTACACAAACTGTGTATAATTCTCCTGAAAAAACCTCATAAAAACATGAGGGAAAACTGTTAAACTACATAACTGGTGATCAATATTGCTCATGTGAATCTGAAGCAACCCTGGAGACTCCTCTCTAAACTCCGCAGTAAAGATGTAAATGTGACAATCTGTGACGATGACATCAACTGATACGCCACAATGGCTGGGGGATGGGAGGCAGCCATGGGCACATTTGCATCGGTTCATAGCGCTGTGGCGACTGGGTGAGGCAGGATTATGTTGCACACTTCCTTTGGTAAAATAATGATCTGTGCCTCTTTCATACAGTCACCCACATTCACTCGTAGCCTGAGGCTGCGGATGAGCGACCTACCTGTGGAACTGGTCGTGGAAACGATCGCGGTGTCCTTGTAAAGTGTCAGCTGGGAGACCTAAAATCCATGACATGGTACAAAGGCTTTAGGCAATGCATTTTGAGACATAAATATCTTGAATTAGAGCCATAATTTAATTAATTTTCACAGATTCTAAAGCACGTGTTTGTATGTTTTCTGAGTAATAAGTGTTCTTACAAGCATGCAGCTTGAATAGCAGCTTGACGGTGAAGTGGTAGAGGTGACTAGAGTCCTGGATGACTTGGATGAGTGGAGCCAGGCGACACTGGCCAGATGTGAGAGTGGAGATGGCGATGGATGTGTTGAGTTGTCGGATCACTGGAAGAGAGAGTTCAGAGACAGAAGAATAAATGTTAAGTATTTACTAAACATTTTGTTGTACTATTTCTGTGCTTTGTCTCGTCATCACTGGAAAGTTAATAAAGGCTTTGTGTCATGCTTGAATAGATTGTGCTTTTACCCTTTTCTGTAAATGACCCTGGTGAAGGCCCTGGACCGATAACTTGAATAAAGTTCAGACTCTTCCAGTGAGTCAGTGTTCGTTTTCACATTTGGCTCACTTGTTACTTGAGCACCTGATAGGTAAATTAGCAGCAGCACACACTTTCAGCTATACCACCAAACACTGATAAGGAGATTTTACACCTATGACTCAAAAATGTAGTGTTGAAACATCTGCTCATACATAATGCAAAAACAAGGGTGCCATTAAGTGTGGACGCATATGTGAGGAAAACTACAGGCACATTTCGTTCACGGTACATCTACAAAATTTGTTTATGGTGCTGTGATGTGATCCTGAACCTCCACCCTGCAGGCCTGGGAGGAGGATATCCTTTACAGCCAAACTGGAGGAAATCAACTTAATGTCCTCTAATTGCAGGCATTTCCTCGTCAATTAAAACTAATTTAGGCAAAAACAGGAGAACATGATGAGTTAACTCAAGGACAAGTGACTGAGATCACTTTTTTAAAATAAACTGGACTACAGTCTACGTGAAAACAGGCAGGACAAGTTGCTGACATTAAACCTTTTTTTTTTTTTTTTTTTTTTTTTAAATAGGCCTCTGTGCATAAATAAATAATGTCAGCAGGCTGCAGCTCTGAACTGCAGCTCAGGTTTCTCTTCCTTAGAAGAGCAGGATGGGGGAAAGGTGGGAGGATTTTTTTTTTTTTTTTTTTTTTTTCACCTGTCTCAGCCAGCCTCAGCTCTGTGTCCATGTAATCAAACACCTCCACTGTGAGCTGGAACCTGCGGGAGAGAAATTGATACGTTTGTTAGACAGTACAGAGGCCCTCGCTCAGAAACAATGATGTGTGACGCTGTGAAACGAAGAGAGCAGCAGGGCTTGTCTGTTTATTTTATGAACAACGTTGGATGGCAGCAGTAGAACTCATGATTTATTGGAGTTAAAAGCCTCAAAAGAAACTTAAAAAAAAAAAAAAAAAGGTTATTTTCTGCAGCATTTGGAAACTCACACATTATTTATGTCGGTTCCTGCAGTGCGCTCCAGGACTTCATCGGTGACCTCCAGGTTCGGTGGGATTTCTGAATGCTGCGTTGGGGCACATTTTGACAAAATTAGAGCCATTTCTCCATTTGTTGTGTAATCCTGACATCACCCATTACGTGCATCTTGGAAAAAGACCTTGTGGAGTGACATATGACAGAGGGTGCTCTCACCTTTGCATGAAACTCCATTTTGGTGCAGAGCAGCTTGGTATACAGAGCCACCAGCTGTCCGTATTTGTCATGGAGGTTGCCCTGGAAACCGTGAAAAGGAACAAAAAAAACATCTGTCTTGTTAAGTTGAAACTTTCTTCATGTTTTTGACTGCATTCTTTTTAAATAATTAAATTATGTAAAAAAAAAAAAATTAAAAAAAAAAGATGCAATGACAGTAACAGACTTACCCATAGTTTCCCGATTTCAACCAGACTACCGTGATGTCTCATGCAGTCTTGTAGCACCTGTGAAGGTTTGACGGCTTGAATGAACAACTAGAAACAACTTCAACTCAGTCTCACACGTCACAATCTCATTTTTTCATCTTATTTTCCACAGTGTTTAAAAAAGTGAACGTCAACTGCTTGGATATTCTTATAACCAGGCATTATAGAACAAGAAAGAAAGCCGATACTCAGAAAAATACACAAGTGAGTAATCATATCATATATGTGTCTCCAGTTTTTTGTTAAACTCCTGATGCAGCAACTTTACAGCCTTGCCTTTCTTCAGTGAACATCTCTACACTTTTAAAATCTCTGTGGTGTCATAGATAATAATAGGAAGTGATAGAGGAGTGGCCTTACGTTGCGATGACCGTCCCGCAGGACTTTGTGCAGTACGTGGCAGAACTTCCAGCTCAGGATGGAGCTGCTGGCCAGAGGGAAGCCCAGAGCGTAGGACCAGAAGGTGTAGGCTCCCTTCTCCCTGTGAGTCCCCAAGATGATTCCTGTTGTCGTTGTTGTTAAGGAAGCACAGACTATGACAGGACTTCTTGTTTTTCCACATGCCTTTCTGTTTTTTTAAACATTGAACTCACAATGAATATGAAAACTGACATATTCACCATGACAGCTATGTTTCTGTGTAATGAAAGACACATTTTCACAATAAATGCCTGGTATTGTTCTAACATTTTATTTTGTTTTACTGGTATCTTATTGGTTTAGACTTGAACTTGTCCTGTTGTTAGATTCCACACCTATCCTCCGTCCAAACAGGAAATACCTTAAATTACACAATCAACAGTCTTTGAAAATGCTGTTTCATGATGACTTTATGCAAGTGTGCTGTGTTGACACGCAGTTATCCATGAACGTTAATATGACAAAGTATCACATATGTCTGTCCAAGAAGGTAGTGACACACTGGTAGTTTATTACCTACAGGTAATGATGTAACAGTGGTACTACACCCACATTAGTGTGGAATTGGGATTTTTAAAAAAGGATACGTCGTGCATGTTTCTCCTTCACAGGCGTCTCACTGGTGTTGATGGCTTTGCTGATGCTGCTCAGCTGTGAGGAGAGGAGAGGAGAGGAGAGGATTTAATCAATGCACTGAACACAAAAAGAGGAGCAAAGACCCTTTTATGAAAAAAAAAAAAAAAAAAAAAAAAAAAAGCAAAAACACCTGATTAGCTCACACTGTACAGGCTAAGCTTGCGTTTCCACCAACACAGCCCTCTGGTGTTAGGGCTCAAAATAGATGTATTGGCAAATATAAATAAGTCATGAGAAGTTAAATAAAGACCAAAAGTCAAACAAATGATAACAGGCTACACTGCAATGACAGGAATGAATCGAGGAAACAATGACTCTGCACTTTGTACACACAGTGTTGCACAGATGGACTTTAGGCTTTCACCTTATGCTGATTTTAATTGAACAGAAACAATTTGAGTGATTCAGGATGAACTAGCAGCTTGATTTCATGCTCTTGTTCCCTGAACTTAGTCTGACATAAACCCAGACGTGACCACAAAAAAAACAAAACAAAACAAAACAAAAAAAAAACACATCTACATCTGCCTTGTTTCTTTACTCCAACTATGTCACAAACTTTTTAAAATACATGTCAAACTTTCAATATCTAGAGCTGCTAGTCTACCTTAAATAAATATATATGGTATTTGTTCTGTATGCCTCGTTATCCATGTGAGCTCAAGTAAAACATGACCAAGCCTGTATCAGAAGATAACATCTTTAATCATCTGACAATGAGCCTGAGAGAGACTCAGTGTCACCAGAAGGACACACAGCGAGCTCCTCTGTAACCCGTCCAGCAGGTAAAACAAGTGTCGCTGAAAAAGTAGCAGGAAGGAAAAGACAGAGAAACACATCTCAGTGTCCCAATGGACACTCAGCTATTCTAATGAACCTCAGGTACACGTCAGCTGCAAAACCAGACAAAATCTGCTTAGTATGGTCATATCATGGTCATCCAAGGTTGCTTTGGAGATAAACAATTACTGTTAATCATCTCTTGATTATGACATTTTCAGGAGCAATCTGAAAAAAATGCGATGACCGTGAATCCTTGTTAAACTACAGAGTATGTTTTTCCTTTATGAATCATGCTCAAGGCCAAAAGATTTCCCAGACAGTTACAAAACTTTTTTCATTTATAAGTGACCATGAGAAGACCGAGTGCACATTAAAAAAAAAAAGAAAAAGACTTTTGCAGATTTTTCTGTATCCTCTGTCGTCCTTCATGCACACATACACTGTCTGTTTTTGAAGCATGACTGAAAACAAAGACTGTCTGGGCACAGTTTCATGCTACATCTTCACTCACAAGAACGCTTTTTACATTTTTTTTTAAACAATATCTTGATAACAAAATAACAATGAGCCAAATACAAACTTACAATTGTAAAGTGGAAGTGAAAAAAGGAAACACAGAACTTGATGTGATAAGGATGGAATAAGTGCTTTACAGAGGGCTGTATACTCCAGAGACAGTTTGCAAAGCAGTTTGAACTGGATTTCCATTAAGATTTTTGAAAATAACAAATAAAAAATATTTTTTAAAGTCTTTTTGCTTGGGAGCAACTGTTTGTGTGTAGACCGCCCAAATTCTGTACATGAAAACACCGAACACTGTTGATGTTTCTTCCTTCCTGTCTTTTAAATTCAATTTCGATTATCCACAAAAAAATCCCTGTTGCAGTTTGAGTCTGGCGTGTGACCAAACCTCAATTGTGTTGTGACCATGGCGTTGCCTTTTAGGAATGTACAAGAGAGATCTGAATCATCCATTCAAACACATAACAATTACATAATGATCAAAGCTGCGGCTAGACAGCACAATTACCCCGGCCTCCTGTGACGCCACCCATAGCTATATCGGGCTTGGAAATTTGCGCGCCATGCCCCACCTTAAGACAAAGTTCAGCGCTGCGTTTTGTTTGAGGAGAAGTGTGCTGAAAAAGTTATCAACACGTGGCCAGAGAATGACCTCATTCTACAGTCCTGTGTCCCCCCGCTGTTTGTGCTGCAAGGTTTTGTATTGAGAAGACCTTTGTTAAAAACATTTGTTAAAACCTGCAGGCTGGGAACAGTTCATGGAATAAGGACAGCTTGGAAAAATACATAATATTCTTATTACTCCAAAATGCTTGGCTTTGATTTGGGGACTTGTGTCAAACTCTGGCCAGTTTGCACCAAAACAGAGGAAACTAAGACAGAAATTTAACACAAATGCTACTTGTATTTTAATATCCCCCGGTGTTATTTCAACAATCTATTTTGAGGCTCGTAATATCTGTATGATGCGAACAAGCTGCAGCTTCATCATCGCAGTATTACATAAGAGACTAATCCAACACACAGTTCAAGCATGAATGCAGCAATGCTTTCAATCTCAGCCTCTATTTTATCTTCCCTAAATGATGTTTCTGTATAAAAAGGCTCCTCAAACATGAACATGTAACTATAATATGTATCCTTGGGGGTCACACATGCCGGTAAATAAGAGTATAAAACCCTGGTTTAGAAATTTATGTCACATCTTAGTTTAAAACATAATCACCTATCAGTGGCAAAGGCCCCTAATCCCACAAAGTCCTATAAAAGCTTCTTTAATACATTAGAAACCTGGAAGTCGCCACCCCCTCCACAGTCCACGCGCACACGCGCACACACACACACACACATACACATTCACATATACATATACACACAACCACCAAAACATACATGGCCACACAACAAAGCACAGAGGGGCTACTGTGGGTGAAAACTGGCGTTCAGAGTGAGAGAGGGGAGCGCTGGTTAATAGGAGACTGCCCCCGCCTCCCTCTGACGCAAAATGAACTGCTAGTCCCCCGTTTACACAGGGCAAGTGCAGTGGGCTAGCACGGAGGCCCGTGTGACAATGAAGGGTTTGTTGGGGGAGGAAGGCCGACAGCTGGGGTAGAAGATTGGGTTGGATAGGGGCCGTGCTCTGGCACACAGTGCCTGGCACAGAGGCCTCAACAGATGGCCGCTGAGCAGCGAGGCTGCAGGGAGACTCGTGTAGTACATCCAGAATGGCTGTCAGTCAGTCAGAGAGCAGCGAGAGAGCGGCGAAGGGGGACATAAAGGAGGAGGACATCGGATGCAGGACAGGAGGCAGAGGGTGAACATACAGGTAACTGTCATAATAAGCACGATAACCAGCTACTGTGCTGTTTTGGAAACAATAGACGATTTCAGTCACTCCTTGGAGCACTTCTGTGTACATACCCTTACATGCCCTTGCTCAAGGCCACTACGGTTACTGGCTGCATGGGGATCAAACTGGTGACCCTTCAATTACTAACGATTCTTATCTGCCAATCTGCCAATGATTTTCCTGGTAAATGTTTGGTCTATAAAACAGAAACATTATCAGAAAATAGTAAAAAATACCATTACAGTTTCCTCAGGTTCGGGGTGACGTCAAATGTCTATTTTTGTCCGACCAAAAATCAAAAACTCAAAAGACTCTAATGTGAAGAGAAGGAAAACCAGCATATTTCAGCCCTTTTGAGAGACTAGAACAAAATAATGTCTGGACTAAAAGAAAATCAAATCAAAATAGCTGCTAATTAATTTTCTGTCAGTCAACTAATTGATTAAATCGACTAATTGTTTCTGCTCTAAACAACAAGACAGCTTCTCTAATTGCCAGTAAATTTCCTAGCCTCACATCTAGCTACAGACGTCTCTCTCTCACAGACACACACACACCCACACACCCACACACACAGATACCATAACCTTAACGCCATGGTGAAAGGTAATCCAAACTTTTTTACTAACAGGGCATTTAGGTCCGAGCGCTCCAGACATGCTGATACTGTCGACGACTGTGCGGCTGCCCGACAGGTTAGTGCTGCATCTGGTTCAAGCGTCAGTAAATCCTCTGACCAGCAGAGAGGAGAAGTGAGAGGGAGGGAAAGCCTGGACTAATCCCCGAGGCCTGCCATAAGGTCTATTGCCAGCTAGCATTACTGTAGCACTCTACACACACACACACACACACACACCACACACACTCCGCATGCTGCATGAATACCTCCAACCTTGAAGCGTCTCCACTCACCTTATTGTCTTCTTTGCTTTTCAGTAGCGTGGACATCCCCGGTGTGATAGAGTGTGTTTGCAGCTAATAAAGTGAAAGCATCAGAGCTACACCTGAACTGCTTCTCACTAGAAACAATGCCACCAGGCAACAGCACTTATTGCGGGTCCTTATCAGCTTAATTCAACAGACTGCTGCTGGGATCTGGCTGACAAGGTCACACACACACACACACACACACACTTTAACATCGCTCACACCTATTAGCTGAACTTGGCTACATGTAGCAACACAGGTGACGATTCACCTGAACCAGTGTGCTAAAAGCAGTGAAAGCGTGTCATAAAAGCAACAAAAGGATGCATAGTTAATGCCTACATATCCTTGAGTGTATTCTGAGTGAACACCTGGACATGTTTTTCCAATTACTGTTTTATAACTTTTTCAATTTAACATTCTTTCTCAGATCAAGAGGCTTCACAAGGTCATTAAGTTATTTTAATAAATCGTCATTTTGTTGCTCCTCTCCTCGACTTCTGCTTCTTTGTGCTTTTTCTGATTAAACTCGCACTGCCTCTCCCACATCAACACAGGCAATAATCCTCACATCAGCCCACACTGGATTTCTTGTTCTCCTTTTAACAGCTCGCCCCTGCTAACAGGGAGGACGCCGCACATAAGGTCACACTGTATAGATACAAATAATAACGAATTACACAGAGGGCAAAACAGACCTTCACGGCCCAGAAACCACACATCTGATGAGGTTTTCAGTTGATTTCACTCTCGAAAGGGCTGCAACTAACAATTATTTTCACTCATCGATTAATCTGCCAATTCATTCCTTGATTAGTCAGTTAATCGTTTAGTCTTTGAAATGTTGAACACAGTAAAAAAAAAATGGCATCTGCAATTTCTCAGAGGCGATGGTGATTCAGTTTGCTTGTTTAGTCTGACTAACATGATATATACATTTTGGCATTTTTGCTCGAAAAATAATGATTAATGGATTATCAAAAAATAGTTGCCGTCTTGACAATCAACTAATCGTTGCAGCTCTAACACTAAAAGTTTGCTATGACCGGAAACCTACACATGTGGAATTAACAAAGAACATAACTGCACATCATATTCACCAAGAGGATCATGAGATTAATTTAAGACCCTCAGAAACACAAACAAACACCAGCTGTAGCAACAACATATAAACACACACACTCACATACTTGATCATAAAAGTCTCACTGAGGGCAGCGGACTATAAGTTTTGGAAATATCTCAATAAAGGCAGAGTGAATAAATTAACTGAAAAAGAGAATGAATCAAAAGAACTATTGTCCGGCTGTGTAGACAGAGGTTATGTTTTATTACGTTATGTCTCTAATTAAATTATGTATACGGCTTCCACTTAAATATTCAACAAAAGAAAAACTGTCCTTCGGGAACTACACTGTATTTGGCCAATTTGCAAAGCTGGCTCGTGGTTCACATGATGCACATGATTATGTGTAACTGTTTAATATAATTATAATGTGAGTCAGGGCACAAAACGTATTTACCATAACATAAATACAGTGTTTTTATCATATAAGCTGTTTTAAGTTATTTTTTTATAAGAAAAGAAATCAAATTCTCATTCTTCCAGCCTCTCAAATGTGAATATTTTCTGGTTTATTTAGTCTTCTATATAGTAAACAGAATATGTTTAGGTTGTGGACTGTTGGTCAGGACAAAAGAGGACATTCGAGGACGTCCACTTGGACTTTTGGGAAACAGTGATTGAGATTTTTCGCCATTTTGTAAACCAAACTACTAATTGATTAATCAACAGATTCATTATTCATCAATCATTCATTAGTTGCAGCCCTAATTATGGTTACACTGTATAACATTGGTCTATTTTCAGTGACAATACAAAGATATTATGGGCATCTTGACCGCATGTTTAGTAAATAATGCATGACTTGTGCAGATCACGCACAATAACTGAGTGTCTGCTTTGTGGTTATTAATCAAATCAGTTTTAAGCAGGTAAAAACTACGACAGAGCAGCTTTTAAGACGTGCGTGAAGTAACACAGATCCAGACATAAGATCTCACCACATAAACAAAGACTTAACACATTGTTCCTCTTCATTAAATTGAGAAACTTATGATCATAAAGTGCTTTTTAATTCTCTTTCTACTCCCACTCAGTTGCTGTGTTTATCCTCTGCTACTCCCATCCCCCCCTTCCCTCTCTCATGGGCGCTCACTCGGGCAACAGCAGCTAGGGAAAGCAAACACTACACTACACACACACATACATATACATATACACACACACACACACACACACACACACACACACACACACACACAGGACGCTGTGTGAGACATTTCACCTTGGTACCGAGGTCAACATAAAGAGGCGAGAACGCAGGAGAGTGAGGGTGAAGTGCAGCAAAAGAATTTCAGTCAGTGTGCTGAATGAATCAGCACTATTGAGAAATATTAATCTAATGGAGAAATACACAGGCTCCCTTCTACAAACAGAAGCCTTTTAAACATTACAGCTTCCAATTAAAAGAGCAATTTTATGAACCAACAGTTGACCGCTATGCCATTTTAAACAAATGTTGCTTTTAAATCAGTAGATATTGTCACTAACTCATTAGTTGAGGCTTCATACTGAACCACTTATAGTGAAATGCTGATAAAGAGCAGTAGAAAAAGCATTCAAGCCAATCAGGATTCAGGATTCTTCCTCATAAAGCCACTTAAATTTGCATGTTGCCCAGTGGATCCATTCAGCTGAGATTTGCTCCCTTGTGGCTGCGGACTGAACTCTTCAGTCAGTCATATCAACAAGAGTTAAAGGAAGTCAATCAAACTGGTTTCACTTCATTCTGCATGTGCTGTTTTAGACAAGAGCTGAAATGATTAGTCAATCGATTAGTTGCCAATTAAATTAATCGGCAACTAGTTTGATAATGTATCAGTTGTTTTGGGTCTTTTTTTAAAGAAAAAAAAATGTCTAATTTCTCTGATTCCAGCTTCTTCAATGTGAATATTGTCTTGTTTCTTTAGTCCTCTATGACTGTAAACTGAATATTTTTGTGTTGATGTGGACAAAACAAGACGTTTTAGGTTGAATCTTGGGTTTTGGGAAATGGTGATCAACATTTTTCACCATTTTATGGACCAAACAACTAATCGATGAATTGAGAAGAGACAGATTCATCGATAATGAAAATAATTGCAGCCCAATTTTAGACATAATATTGAAAGTTTGTGTGCTTTTCCATAACACACAACCTGCCTTGTTGAACATTTGCTGCTCAACAGGGAACAAATGCAGCAACAATGCCTACTTTTGCTATTCAAATCAACAAATATGCTGCAATAATAAAAAACAAGTGAAGTTGGGCTCAACAAACACGAAGCAGGAGAAGGAGTGACATGTTTTCATTTTTGCTTGTGTATATTATAAATGTATATAATAAGAGATTAAAATAATATAATTTAAAGTGTTTTGTGAGGGAGAAGGGCCACAGGGGGCGGACGAGCAGCGTTTCACACGCCTCAGCTCCACCTTTCTACACATGTCTGAAAAGCAAATAAAACACAACAAGTGCTGGAGGACTGAACTCGCAGGCGGCTGCTCAACAGTTTGTTTAGTTATTCAACCTCCGTTGAATCTCATGTTTCTGAGTCACACCACGTTGTGTGTGTCACTTGAAACAGCTGCTTGAAAATGACCTGCTGGTTTGTCTTTAACAAATTAGTCAACAATACTTTGAATGTACGTCTGTCTAAATTAAAGCAGCTTACTCATGCATGGATTTTACTCAGCCTATGAATGCAGCGATGAAACAGAAAAAGAAACCACAAAGCACCTGTTGTTGCATGAAGAATGAGACAAACCTCATTCCTTTTTTCCCACAAAATCGGATCTCTGAGTATCTCACAAGCACAGTACTTGAAAGTTAAAGCTCTCTGACTCTTTCCTCTCTGCAGTATCCTACAACGAGGCTGTTAAAAAAGCACAGCAAGAAATGTCTGTGAGGGAGGAAAGGTGGCCAAACAGGAAGGACTAGATCAACACGAAACCAATAGACAGAGGAATGAATGGTGTGACTAAAACAGCATACGGACTCAGTTGACTTTTAGTCTTCTTGTCAAAGGTGAAATGATTTCGCTCTCTGAGAAAACCACTAAGACATGAGTAAGAAACCTTCAGTTCTAGTAAATTAGAGTTCAAGATAATAAGAGCTGCAACGATTAGTCGATTAATCGATTACTTGTCAACCACACCAACTATCTTAACTAATCGATTCATCTTTTGGAGTCATTTTGTAAGAAAAAAAAAGTCCATATTCTCTGATTCCAGTTTCTTTTCTGGTTTCTATAACAGTAAACTGAAAAATATTTGGGGCTTTCACCAGGTTTTAACCATGTTTTACCATTTTATAGACCAACAACTAGACGATTAATCAAGAAAATAACCGACAGATTAATTGATTATGAAAATAATCGTTAGTTGCAGCCCTACTGATAACGATAAATACTCGTTTTGGGGATAAACACACATTTCAGAGACACTCAGGGCATGTTACAGCCTCATGCATTAGCTGGCTTTAATTGACAATCTTTTTACCAAGAAGATAAACTGCAATACTTAACGCTGCGACGCCTTCAAGTCATTTATTTCACAGATGAAAGGTTCAATTCCCCAGTTAATGTGTTAATTGGAAAACGTGGCCTATGCGGTCCACTGTGATCACTACACACACACACACATACACATACACACACTTTCAGTCATCCAGAAAAGCCACAGCAGGCCTGAATAAAGCACACTGCCTTTTTTTATACTATTTACCTGCTGCTTGTCAAAATGCTCCCTCTCCGCTCCGAGGCTGGCCTCAGTCCGCCTGCTTTTCACCAGAGTCGGCACCTGTCTTATGCTGTTCATCCTCTAGTTTGGATAATGACGGCAGCAGCAGGAAACAATAATTCTCCACCTTTCCCCCTCAAAAAAACCCAAAAATAAAAACAAAACACCAAAGCGTCCAGCAGGAGAGCAGATATCAGAGGTTTCTTCTTCTATCTAGTCTCCGGGCTGTGTGTCTGTGTGTCTGAGACATTTCCGAGCTTCATGACACGGCTGGTGATGCGTAGCTGCTGAAGGAAGAAAAGCAACTGAGTGTATTCGCCCGGCGTTACGTGGACGATCCTCCCCCTATATGTGGAGAAAATCATCATTTTAACCATGTCATCTCTGCTGCAGACATCCTCCCAATCGCGTCTCTTTTTTTTTTTTCCCAGCGACGTTTATCACAATGCAGGTATGTCAAAATGTTTTAAAATCAGCTTTTTATAATGATATTTTTTGATCTGTATTTTCGATTTTTGGTCCCCTGTCTCCCTCTGCTGTAAGCAGTGACGTCATCTCAATGACATTAAAAACCATGAGGATTATTTTAGATGTTGTTTTTTCTCCTTTCGTGATTCTCTTTTAATCCCGAGATTGCATCTGTTTTAACAATAACAGACATAAACCAGGAAATGAAGCTACGTGCGCAGAGGATGTGTGCACTGCACTGACACACAGACACATAATAGCTACAATTGTACAACTTTATGTACTTAAAAAGCGTGTCATAATTCACCACATCTTATCTAAATGTTATTAAAGCAACCTCAGCTGCAGTTTACATGATTTTATTGGGACTTATATGGTTGCACATCTGCCCCCAGGTGGGTCTATTAAGAATGCAAGCAATGCTGAAAAGTAATGTAAAGTAATATAAACACAGTGGCTTTCAACTTGAAAAGAGCACAGGAAACAAAGCTCAGAGTTCAATGTATGAAAAAAAAAAAAAAAATCAAAGTTCAAAAGTTCAAATTAGACTCTATATTGTCATTCATACACATGAGAAATGCACAGCAGAATGAAATCGCCTTTACTCCTAGCTCAATATGCAAAATAAAAATACATAAACATGTAAAAACATAAAACATACAAAGACATAAAAATATACTTCATACATGTCAAGTAGCTGCAGAGTGCAGAGTTCTGTTCATACGGTCTATATGTGTGTGTAAGTGTGTGTGTGACTCACTGTAACTGCTGCTACTTGACATGTATGAAGTAGCTATATTTTTATGTCTTCATATGTTTGATAAGAGTTTGTGATGAATTCACTCTGTGACGTCGTCCTCACATTGAGTTACAGCTGCTTCAAAGTTTTAAAAAGTCATCAATAGATTATCGATCCAGTTCATCGGCTTATTTAAACCTCATCCATAGTTGTAGATTTGGACTCAGTAAAAGGGAATCAATAGATGATAATAAACAAATGATACATGATCATTTCTCTTATGGTTATGGGTTTACTGTGTCCCTTGCTTTTAACCAGCTCAGTAGATAAATCATCTGACCCGTGGTATGTGGAAAAACTTGATTTCTTTGTCTCTGTCGCTGCTTCCTTCAACTTCTATCATTTCACAACTTCAGCCAAAACTTCCAGCAATAAATCAATTCAGTCTTGGAACGATCTGTTACACAAACTTTGTTATATATACTGAAAGCTGACAGTTTAATTAGTTTTTATCCATTTTTTTCTTTTTTGCTGTCTATTTTAATGAGGCTACAAACTGTCAGTGATGTTTCCCACCTAGCAGTTTTCTGTGTGACAGTAAATTGTGTTAAAAACGGTGCTTTAGATGTTTGTCATGCACATTTAGGGCCCTGCCTGTTTTTCACTCCTCTTCAAGGTTGCAAGACTGGAATTTCATGTCCGTCATGGCGGGTAAAGAGTGGCCACCGTGATGTTTTGTTTTGTTCCCAGGTATGCAGGTGAAGGAAACACAAGGGCTGATCATAGGACAACAGGAGAAGGGAACAAAAGGACACGTTTGCCCTGCAGGCCAAACTGGCTCTTTAACATTTTTCCACACTGTCTGAACACTGCTCGTGCATTCTCAACCAGTCTCTGAACTGGCAAGGCCCAAGTCACATCCATGGATGCATTACTGGGTGACAGCTGTGAAAAGATAATGATTGATAGTGACATTATGACGGGTAAGTCATGTGAGAATCTGTGTAAAGAGGATCATAATCAGAGATGTAGAGTAGAGATGGAACATTTTCCATCACAGTTGCTTTTGTGTGCTGTCTGCTTCTGTTTTAACCTTTTGTTTTAATCGTTTTATCTCTTTGTAAAGAAGCACTATGACTTGTTTTTGAATAAAAATGTGATGTGCTGTTCAGTCATGAAGTGTTTAGCAATGGTCACTCCTACAATTGCTCATCTTCACTCACCCTCCTACTTCTAAGCATAGGACTCTTTATTGATCAAACAGCCTTTTACAAAATGCTATGAACATCATCACATCTGAACAGTTACAATTTTCTCTCCTCTGGACACATTTTTAGTTAAAATTAGCACCGTCTCCACAGCGTCCCTCATGACTGAAGTAAGAAGATTGATCCAACTGATTAAGGGAAACATGCTAATAATGATCAAGTCTCCAAAACATACATCAAAAGCAGCATTTTCAAATGTATCCACCAGACAGCAGTAGAGGTTCACATACTGTCGGTGTGAGCGGATTGTGTTTATGAATGAATCTATACACCTTCTTCACGCCTCACTAGTAATACTGTTAAAGATCATAGTACAACCCCCTCTCCCTCAAAAAAGCCTCCAAATGAACACATCACAAAATGGTTTTCACAATGCACTTCATTTCCAATCATTTCCTTCCTCAAATACAGTGGAGACAGATGGATAGATTTGATAGATTTCTTTATTCATTTTTCTTATGAATATATATATATATATATATATATATATATATATATATATAATTTGATATATATATAATGATATAGTTTGATATATATATATATATATCAAACTATATCATTGTCCCCCACCTGATGAAATCCGAGGGGTGGGGGGCAATTTTATATGCCAATAAAACAATTTGCTTTCAAAAACAAAAACCCCTGAGTGGTGAAAAGGCTGCTCTTTAAAGACATTTAGCATATACATAATGTCTCTAAACAAAGAAGTGCTCATTTTAGCCATGGAGTCGTTCAAATGTGTGATTTTACCAACAAAGTGAAATTCAAATTTATAGTACTGTTCTATTGTGACAACAAATTTATGTTCTCATCAAAAACAGACAAGATATCACATGATTTACACGTGTTTCCTATGTATTTTCTTAGTATACAGAAATATGTAAAGTAGCACAAAGCTTATAATGTGATACAGGTTCAGATCAGTGCTGAATACTAGAAAGACTGAACACTAATAACATTCACAGATCTAAAAGTGTAGGTTCACAAGTATTAATGCATGTATCAAATACATGACTTACACACTCTGATCTATGTGCACAACATACAAAATATAGTCTACAAAGCTGATATGTTAACACTAGGGGTCAGCGAAAAAAAGGGGGGGAGACAAATAAAACTTTGTTTTCCATTTTTTCTATAACACACTTACAGCCAGAAACAGCAAGGAACTTTTGCCCATGGTCTTAAATGAAAACAACATTTAAGATGTCCAATGTTTAAATAAAATAAAATAAAATATATAAAATATCCAATGCTCAGTTATTGCAATACGAGGCACAGGAGTTTGTTTACTTTGTCTTAAATAAGACATTAAATTTTTGCAATTAATCCGCAGTTCATATGCCTGCCGAACTGTGGGGGGCGATCCGTACGGATCACGGATCAACTACAATCAGTTACACCACTAGTTAACACTTGTTATTCTAGCTACTTTAAGCTTATTACTCAATATACGGCTCAGCTTAAAACGAACTAAAGAAACTGTCAGAAGCAAGCAGCCAGACCTCCTGCACACTAATCATACAACATCAACAGGTGACTGAACAACCACTCAATTAAAAACGAATGAATGAGTGAGTCCAGACAGCTCACTGTAACTTCAACAAGCAAACTAACGTTACCCACAACACATTATATGATCTCTGCTGCATTCTTGTTAAGGAGATAAAAAACTCAAAAAAGCCGCACAGAGACATTTAACCATCAGAGATGAAATTACCAACCAAAGAGACACAGAGAGAGAAGCTGTATCTGACTCACGTTGTCTGACGTCTTCTTCTTTCTATCATGGACATGAAATATTCGTGCCATAACATCCATCTGTGGCTGTTGGTCATCTTGTTTGTTAGTTAACAGAACTTTGTGGCTGTTGGTTAACCAGTCTGATATCATTAGCAACAATGACAAACAAGCTAACTCTCCCGGTTGTTTCTCCGGTTGCTTCTCTCTCCAGCCTCCCCGGCAGCGTCCTGCAGCTGCTGCACTGCACAGACCAGATAATTTCTCCCGCTAGTTTAACAACAGTCCTTCCATGGATGTATAAAGAGTCCTTCAGGATGCTACAACAAGCCAGCTGTTGCATTGGCTATCTACTGCTGCTACTCTGCCTTACAGTGGAGAGAATTGAAGATGAAATCTGGAACCTATCATTGGACCAACTCGATGTCAATATTGCATTCTGGTTGTTGATTGGTAAGGGAGGACAGCCTCCCTTGGAGCATCATTTTACGTGTCATGGCCAATCACAGATTAGCATGAAAAAAATGAAATACATTGAGTCCAACGTAAGAGATCCTGCCCTGCGGAGGTCAGCAGGCACCCGTCCTCCTCTGTCCCCCACTCCACCTCCACCGAATTACCGACTGCAGGTGTCGCTGTTGAAACATTTTAAACAGAATTTCAGCAATTGATTTTTTTTCAAAGAGAGAAAAAATACTTTATAAATACTGAGATTTGGTAATGGTTTATTTCAACCAAATATTATTTTTTATATTTTGATCTCCCTTTTGCCTCTCAAAAAATAGAGGAGGATCAACCTCCTCTGCCTCTATGGACCAGCCTCCACTGATATTTATATACAGTCCTGTGCAAACGTTTTAGACACTAAAAGTAAAGTGAGAATGCTTACAAAAATGTTGCTATAAATTGTTTTAATTTATCACTTTACCACTTTACTTCATATGCAGCACATGTGTTGCTGCTGTCTGAAAGTTTGAGCAGAATGTGCATTTTCTTTGTGTGAACCTGCTTTTCCAGGCTACATTTTCACTGCTGTGGGCATCTATCAGCAATTACGACATCAAACCTCTCTCTGCAAAGGATGTCAGACACTGTTCAGACTCCTTCACTTTTTTGTGTTTGGCTGCATTATAGACTTTAATCTTATATAATACCCATGAAACCTAAGCAACAAACACAACATTTGTGCTAAAAAGTAAAAAAAGAACAAAACATTTTATTGATTGAGTGTTCCTGTGCTTTATTCAATCATTTGTAAAACTACCAGTGGTGACTCTTCCGACTCAGCTCTACCTTGCAGATCACTAGGGCTGCAACTAACGAGTCATTTCAAATTTCTGCCTAATTTCTGCTGATCATGCCAGCTTAACTTCCAACTAGTTCCTGTCTCACTTCTGCTGAGCAGACCGCTAAATTCAGGAAGCTGGAGCATTTAACCCTTCTTCCCTGGGCCAGGTGCACCTCATTGTGGACTGATTGTAGATGACCTGGGCGGAGCAACAGAGCAGAGGAAGGAAAAAAACAAACAAACAAACAAAAAAACACAGGCAACACATACAGCTGTAACACCCCCACCCTTAAAAAAATGAATAAATAGCTTATCCCACAATCACACAAGTACAAAAACATTTAAAAGTACGCACACACACACACACACACACACACACACACACACATACACACAATAACACAGGTGACCAATACAAAAGTGGAGTACCACAGCCACAAACCAAAAGGGACACAACAAGTAGACAAACTACAAAGTTGCTGCCATACATCAGCAGCAACACACAGACCCAATAAAAGTGATGCCACTACCACAACACAAAATGGACCCCATGTGGTCTAAAACAACACACAAGTTACTGTGATGATGTTGGGAACCAGCAACACAAAGTAAACCAATGAACTGGGAGGCCACGCAAAAAGGGTACAACTACAATTAAATACACAAACATCCAAAATGACCAAACCAAAGTGATCTGCAACAACCACAAGTAATGTAGTCACAGTGTAGTCAACCACTATACAAAGTGTTTTCCAAGTTACCCCTAAGCAGCAACCTACAAGTGACCCAACAAATGTGGAGTGCAGTTAACAATTTATGGTGGCTTACAATAAAAAAAATGACATTTACGAAATTTGTTACAAAGGTGGACAGATGTGCTGAAATTATACAGAAATTGGTGACAATATAAAAGGTACTTCGGTTTACTGGCCTGCAGAAATTAGACAGAAACTATTTGGAGGTTAAGCTGTTGATCAGCAGAAGCTAGTTGGAAATGATTTGCTAATTATCACCTACTTTCCATAAAATTACCATGAAATTTGCAGACTTGTAAAATGAAGTGTTACCGACTAAAATAGTCGGTGATTAATTTTCTGTCAATCAACTAATTGTTGCAGCTCTAGAGATCACCTCTTTCAGGCTAGATGGAGCAAATCAGTGAACTGCCACCCTCAGATCTCTCCACAGATTCTTGATGGCAGTATGAGTCTGGCTGAGTCAGTCGCGGATACTCAAACACTTGTCCTAAACACATTCCAACTCTGTCTTGCATTGGGTCAAAGTTTTTTTTGTGGTAAGACCTTTACCTCAGTCTAAAGCCATGCACACTGCAGATTTTTCATCTTCAGGTGCCTCTGTTCATTGTTCCCTCAGTCTCTGTAGCTGAGATGCATCATCACATTATGATGCTGCTACCACAAGGCTTCACTGGTGAACGTGAGCAATAGTGAAACAATTGCAGAAGTAGACATGAAGGTCAAACTATGTGGTGTCAGCCACAGAATTTTGCTCTCACACTAAAAGTAGTAACACCAATGTGACTGCGGCAGCTGCAGTTTCTCACATGTCCCAACAAAATACAGCAATATATTTTTCTTAATTCTATAACAGCAAAATGTTGACATTGACATCTGTTAACAGATAATCTACAAACTTTCCAGTTCATAATTTAAAACCTGCAGCCCAGGATAAGACTTACTTGGCTGCAGAGTTAACGATGATTATAACTGAAACAAGAAATAAAGTAGATTAAACATGCAGTAACTGGGGTGTTATTTCTGATAAATTTCACTAAAATAAGGACGCTGTCTTCTTGCAAAAGACATAATAATTCCATGGTAGGGGCCCCCACCATTGATAATTAAAGACTTCATTCAAATGGATTGTTTTTTTTGGGGGGGGGGGGTTCCAGAATTATGCAACACAATATAGAACTCAATTAAACAATCCTTAAATTATACAATTTTTATAGGTTTCCAGTGAGCTGATACCTGCTGGCCCCTCTGACATTATTATTGAACCCCTTGCAGCTTGCTAGATGTTCTAGCGTCTTTGGCCAACAGAGCTAACTCTAATTTGAAAAGCAGAACCCACATGTTTCCTGTAAATGCTGAAACCACAAACACTTTTTTTTGTATTAGATGTTCCCCTTCAAAGAATGTAGGCAGTCCTCAAGGGGGGTTAATTTCTTCGTCTGCAGCCAGAGAGGTATCACGGATCTCAAGATGCCATGCGACTTCAATGGAACTCTGCTGAGCAGCGTGCTCCCTCCTCTGTTGATAACAGAGTTTGTTCTTGGAGTCCTCGGCAATGGTTTGGCTCTCTGGATCTTCTGCTTCCACCTGAAGCCCTGGAAGAGCAGCACGGTGTTACTCTTCAACCTGGCGATGGCTGACTTTCTGCTCAGTTTGGCTTTGCCTTTCCGTGCCAGCTACTACATCTCTGGGATCATATGGATGTTTGGAGACCCTTTCTGCAACTTCTGCCTCTTTATGTTGGCAATGAACCGCAGTGGAAGTGCCTTCTTCTTGATGGCTATCGCTCTGGACAGGTACATGCGTGTGGTGCATCCTCATCATCCCATCAACTACTTGAGTGTCTCCAAAGCTGTATGCGGAGCGGTTGCACTGTGGTTGCTCACCGTTTCTATGACTGCTCATGTCTTTACTTTGGAACACAACAACACGGATAAGTGTGAGAGCTTCATGATTAAGGCTGCATCTGACTACAGTCTCACCTGGCATAAATTTGCGTTTCTGTTTTCCTTCTATATGCCTCTGCTTGTGATGGTCTTCTGCACAGTGCGCATTATTGTCCATCTGAGAGGGAGACAGCTGGTACAGAATCCAAAGATCAAGAAGGCTCTGTGCTTCGTCACAGTGGTGTTGGTGCTCTTTATTATTTGCTTCCTCCCAAGCAACATCATACAGCTGCTGATTTGGATCAAGACCCAACAGGTAGCCAAGACCCTCCCTGAATCTGAAATCTGTCCAGCAATGGAGTACCTGACCTCCGCATTTTACATCACCATCAGCATGACCTATCTCAACACCGTGTTGGATCCTGTGGTCTACTACTTCTCCAGCTCTGTTTTCAAGAACTTCTGCAGGAAAGCTCTTCATCTGCCCAAATCAGCTGTTGCTGAAAGTACAGAGAGGAAAACCCGAGAAACAGGCTCCCAGACGCTCAGCCAGCTTTGATCAAAAAGTCACAGTCAAGCATGAGAGTACAGCTCGGTAGCTATAAATCTGATCAAAAGAGACACATTTCTCTTAAAGGTCTCATGTAAGTGCTACAGCGTTGTTATATTTACTTCTCATATACAGTAGTTATCCAGTGTATATTAACTGCACTTTTTAAAATAATCCTGGTAATTGCTTTTGCAAAACATATGTAATTGTAAAGTTGTGAAATATTTTGTTAAAAGATGTTATTTTTACTTCTCTTTATATTGACTGCACCTTTCTAAATATTGCTTTTGCAAAAACATATTATTGAATAAGTGAAAAGATTTATGTACTTAATATTTACACCAAGCTACACCTTAAAAACATCTGCTGTGTTGTTGTTATTGAAGTCCAGGACATGAATCACTTTTTTTCATACTTATGACTTTATGTACAATTTATTACCTTGTAACTATAAATATAATCAAAACAAAATATCTCCTTGTTTCTTACATTTGCAGTAAAAAACAATACATGCGAATGGTGAGAATGTTTATCTGAAAATTGGATGTTGTCTTCTTTTATGTGGCTTGTGGGTTAGAGAAACCATTTTTCTTAGTTAGTGGACGTCCACCTGTTGGATCACAGACAGCGAAGCCTTTAATTCAAACTTAATGAATGAGTGAAAAAGAGTTGAGTTGTAGAATCATGTGACATGGAAAACAGGACAACACTTACTTGTGTTATATGTAATATCAAAAAATATATATAATTTAAAGTGACCCTCCTCTAAAAAATGTTTTTCTTTTTACTTTTCCCACAGTTGGATGTTTGAGCTTCACTGTGCAGAATGATGTATGTGCGGAGTTTGACACTAGAAGGCTGTTTTCACATTTATCTGCTGAAAGTGGAAAGTTTCTCTGTGCTTATTGAAAATCAGATTTTAAGGAGAGGGCCCATGAGCATGATTTGTGACATCGCAACTGTTTGGAAGCTAATTGTGGTCCAATATGCAACTTACACAAGTGTGATGCTGAAACTTGAAACCTCCAGTGCACAAACACTGAGAATTGACTTTACAGTGATGTAGGAGACAACTTGTGTCCATTATATTAATTTAAGAGGCTGGAATCAGAGAATTTTTGGCATTTTTTTCAGTAATACTTTATTTTACGAGTCTGTTCCTTTCATAATAATTTCATGTGAAGGAGATGATAATAAGCAAGTCATTTCCAACTTCTGCCTAATTTCCGCTGATCATGACAGCTTAACCTCCAAATAGTTTCTGTCTAACTTCTGCAGGCCAGTAAACTGAAGTACATTTTTTTTAACCTTTTATATTGTCACCAATTTCTGTATAATTTCAGCAGATCCGTCCAACTTTGTAACAAATTGTGTAAATGTCTTTTTTTTTTATTGAAAGCCACCATAAATTGCTAATTACAGAGAAATACAACTTCATAATCAAGAATCAAGTAACTAATTGCCCATTTTCAAAGTCTCATTCCTTGCCTATGAAAGACTTGATTCAAATGGATTTGTTGCAATACGATATAGAACTCAATTAAACAATCCTTAAATTATACAATTTTTATAGGTTTCCAGTGAGCTGATACCTGCTGGCCCCTCTGACATCATTATTGAACCCCTTTGCAGCTTGCTAGACGTTCTTGTGTCTTTAACCAAGAGTTAACTCTAATTAGAAAAGCAGAACCCACGTTTCCTGAAAATGCTGAAACCACAAACACTTTTTTGTATTAAATGTTCCCCTTTAAAGAATGTAGGCAGTCCTCAAGGGGGGTTAATTTCTTCATCTGCAGCCAGAGAGGTATCACGGATCTCAAGATGCCATGCGACTTCAATGGAACTCTGCTGGGCAGCATGCTCCCTCCTCTGTTGATAACAGAGTTTGTTCTTGGAGTCCTTGGCAATGGTTTGGCTCTCTGGATCTTCTGCTTCCACATGAAGCCCTGGAAGAGCAGCACGGTGTTATTCTTCAACCTGGCGATGGCTGACTTTCTGCTCAGTTTGGCTTTGCCTTTCCGTGCCAGCTACTACATCTCTGGGATCAAGTGGATGTTTGGAGACCCTTTCTGCAACTTCTGCCTCTTCATGTTGGCAATGAACCGCAGTGGAAGTGCCTTCTTCTTGATGGCTATCGCTCTGGACAGGTACATGCGTGTGGTGCATCCTCATCATCCCATCAACTACTTGAGTGTCTCCAAAGCTGTATGCGGAGCGGTTGCACTGTGGTTGCTCACCGTTTCTATGACTGCTCATGTCTTTACTTTGGAACACAACAACACGGATAAGTGTGAGAGCTTCATGATTAAGGCTGCATCTGACTACAGTCTCACCTGGCATAAATTTGCGTTTCTGTTTTCCTTCTATATGCCTCTGCTTGTGATGGTCTTCTGCACAGTGCGCATTATTGTCCATCTGAGAGGGAGACAGCTGGTACAGAATCCAAAGATCAAGAAGGCTCTGTGCTTCGTCACAGTGGTGTTGGTGCTCTTTATTATTTGCTTCCTCCCAAGCAACATCATACAGCTGCTGATTTGGATCAAGACCCAACAGGTAGCCAAGACCCTCCCTGAATCTGAAATCTGTCCAGCAATGGAGTACCTGACCTCCGCATTTTACATCACCATCAGCATGACCTATCTCAACACCGTGTTGGATCCTGTGGTCTACTACTTCTCCAGCTCTGTTTTCAAGAACTTCTGCAGGAAAGCTCTTCATCTGCCCAAATCAGCTGTTGCTGAAAGTACAGAGAGGAAAACCCGAGAAACAGGCTCCCAGACGCTCAGCCAGCTTTGATCAAAAAGTCACAGTCAAGCATGAGAGTACAGCTCGGTAGCTATAAATCTGATCAAAAGAGACACATTTCTCTTAAAGGTCTCATGTAAGTGCTACAGCGTTGTTATATTTACTTCTCATATACAGTAGTTATCCAGTGTATATTAACTGCACTTTTTAAAATAATCCTGGTAATTGCTTTTGCAAAACATATGTAATTGTAAAGTTGTGAAATATTTTGTTAAAAGATGTTATTTTTACTTCTCTTTATATTGACTGCACCTTTCTAAATATTGCTTTTGCAAAAACATATTATTGAATAAGTGAAAAGATTTATGTACTTAATATTTACACCAAGCTACACCTTAAAAACATCTGCTGTGTTGTTGTTATTGAAGTCCAGGACATGAATCACTTTTTTTCATACTTATGACTTTATGTACAATTTATTACCTTGTAACTATAAATATAATCAAAACAAAATATCTCCTTGTTTCTTACATTTGCAGTAAAAAACAATACATGCGAATGGTGAGAATGTTTATCTGAAAATTGGATGTTGTCTTCTTTTATGTGGCTTGTGGGTTAGAGAAACCATTTTTCTTAGTTAGTGGACGTCCACCTGTTGGATCACAGACAGCGAAGCCTTTAATTCAAACTTAATGAATGAGTGAAAAAGAGTTGAGTTGTAGAATCATGTGACATGGAAAACAGGACAACACTTACTTGTGTTATATGTAATATCAAAAAATATATATAATTTAAAGTGACCCTCCTCTAAAAAATGTTTTTCTTTTTACTTTTCCCACAGTTGGATGTTTGAGCTTCACTGTGCAGAATGATGTATGTGCGGAGTTTGACACTAGAAGGCTGTTTTCACATTTATCTGCTGAAAGTGGAAAGTTTCTCTGTGCTTATTGAAAATCAGATTTTAAGGAGTGGGCCCATGAGCATGATTTGTGACATCGCAACTGTTTGGAAGCTAATTGTGGTCCAATATGCAACTTACACAAGTGTGATGCTGAAACTTGAAACCTCCAGTGCACAAACACTGAGAATTGACTTTACAGTGATGTAGGAGACAACTTGTGTCCATTATATTAATTTAAGAGGCTGGAATCAGAGAATTTTTGGCATTTTTTTCAGTAATACTTTATTTTACGAGTCTGTTCCTTTCATAATAATTTCATGTGAAGGAGATGATAATAAGCAAGTCATTTCCAACTTCTGCCTAATTTCCGCTGATCATGACAGCTTAACCTCCAAATAGTTTCTGTCTAACTTCTGCAGGCCAGTAAACTGAAGTACATTTTTTTTAACCTTTTATATTGTCACCAATTTCTGTATAATTTCAGCAGATCCGTCCAACTTTGTAACAAATTGTGTAAATGTCTTTTTTTTTTATTGAAAGCCACCATAAATTGCTAATTACAGAGAAATACAACTTCATAATCAAGAATCAAGTAACTAATTGCCCATTTTCAAAGTCTCATTCCTTGCCTATGAAAGACTTGATTCAAATGGATTTGTTGCAATACGATATAGAACTCAATTAAACAATCCTTAAATTATACAATTTTTATAGGTTTCCAGTGAGCTGATACCTGCTGGCCCCTCTGACATCATTATTGAACCCCTTTGCAGCTTGCTAGACGTTCTTGTGTCTTTAACCAAGAGTTAACTCTAATTAGAAAAGCAGAACCCACGTTTCCTGAAAATGCTGAAACCACAAACACTTTTTTGTATTAAATGTTCCCCTTTAAAGAATGTAGGCAGTCCTCAAGGGGGGTTAATTTCTTCATCTGCAGCCAGAGAGGTATCACGGATCTCAAGATGCCATGCGACTTCAATGGAACTCTGCTGGGCAGCATGCTCCCTCCTCTGTTGATAACAGAGTTTGTTCTTGGAGTCCTTGGCAATGGTTTGGCTCTCTGGATCTTCTGCTTCCACATGAAGCCCTGGAAGAGCAGCACGGTGTTATTCTTCAACCTGGCGATGGCTGACTTTCTGCTCAGTTTGGCTTTGCCTTTCCGTGCCAGCTACTACATCTCTGGGATCAAGTGGATGTTTGGAGACCCTTTCTGCAACTTCTGCCTCTTCATGTTGGCAATGAACCGCAGTGGAAGTGCCTTCTTCTTGATGGCTATCGCTCTGGACAGGTACATGCGTGTGGTGCATCCTCATCATCCCATCAACTACTTGAGTGTCTCCAAAGCTGTATGCGGAGCAGTTGCACTGTGGTTGCTCACCGTTTCTATGACTGCTCATGTCTTCACTTTGGAACACAACAACACGGATAAGTGTGAGAGCTTCATGATTAAGGCTGCATCTGACTACAGTCTCACCTGGCATAAATTTGCGTTTCTATTTTCCTTCTATATGCCTCTGCTTGTGATGGTCTTCTGCACAGTGCGCATTATTGTCCATCTGAGAGGGAGACAGCTGGCACAGAATCCAAAGATCAAGAAGGCTCTGTGCGCCATCACAGTGGTGTTGGTGCTCTTTATTATTTGCTTCCTCCCAAGCAACATCGTACAGCTGCTGATTTGGATCAAGACTGAAAAGGAAGCCAAGACCCTCCTTAAATCTGACATCTGTCCAGCAATGGAGTACCTGACCTCTGTATTTTACATCACCATCAGCATGACCTATCTCAACACCGTGTTGGATCCTGTGGTCTACTACTTCTCCAGCTCTGTCTTCAAGAACTTCTGCAGGAAAGCTCTTCATCTGCCCCAATCAGCTGTTGCTGAAAGTACAGAGAGGAAAACCCGAGAAACAGGCTCCCAGTCGCTCAGCCAGCTTTGATCAAAAAGTCACAGTCAAGCATGAGAGTGCAGCTCGGTAGCTAAAAATCTGATCAAAAGAGACACATTTCTCTTAAAGGTCTCATGTAAGTGCTACAGCGTTGTTATATTTACTTCTCATATACAGTAGTTATCCAGTGTATATTAACTGCACTTTTTAAAATAATCCTGGTAATTGCTTTTGCAAAACATATGTAATTATAAAGTTGTGAAATATTTTGTTAAAAGATGTTATTTTTACTTCTCTTTATATTGACTGCACCTTTCTAAATATTGCTTTTGCAAAAACATATTATTGCATAAGTGAAATGATTTATGTACTTAATATTTACACCAAGCTACACCTTAAAAACATCTGCTGTGTTGTTGTTATTGAAGTCCAGGACATGAATCACTTTTTTTCGTACTTATGACTTTATGTACAATGTATTACCTTGTAACTATAAATATAATCAAAACAAAATATCTCCTTGTTTCTTACATTTGCAGTAAAAAACAATACATGCGAATGGTGAGAATGTTTATCTGAAAATTGGATGTTGTCTTCTTTTATGTGGCTTGTGGGTTAGAGAAACCATTTTTCTTAGTTAGTGGACGTCCACCTGTTGGATCACAGACAGCGAAGCCTTTAATTCAAACTTAATGAATGAGTGAAAAAGAGTTGAGTTGTAGAATCATGTGACATGGAAAACAGGACAACACTTACTTGTGTTATATGTAATATCAAAAAATATATATAATTTAAAGTGACCCTCCTCTAAAAAATGTTTTTCTTTTTACTTTTCCCACAGTTGGATGTTTGAGCTTCACTGTGCAGAATGATGTATGTGCAGAGTTTGACACTAGAAGGCTGTTTTCACATTTATCTGTTGAAAGTGGAAAGTTTCTCTGTGCTTATTGAAAATCAGATTTTAAGGAGAGGGCCCATGAACATGATTTGTGACATCGCAACTGTTTGGAAGCTAATTGTGGTCCAATATGCAACTTACACAAGTGTGATGCTGAAACTTGAAACCTCCAGTGCACAAACACTGAGAATTGACTTTACAGTGATGTAGGAGACAACTTGTGTCCAGCAGTTAAACTTCTAAAATTAAATATATTTACATGACTCTTCATGAGGAGTAGATACCATTTGAAGGAATTTAACATGGTAATTATACTTTTTTTGTGGAAAAATCATAATAGACACACATTATTGTTCCAAGCAAAGTATTTTTATATTTCTTTATACATGTCTGGAAGGGATCTTTAAAGGACAGGTTCAGAGTGTTTCAAGTCCATCTTAAAACAGTCAGGTGCCCAAATGAACATTGAAATAGTTTTTTCGAGCCATAATCATTCCTCCTGTTCATACTGACCCTTAGAAGATCCCTTCATAATGAACTTACTCTCGACCAACAATCAACAATCCAAAGATGTTCAGTTTACTGTCACAGAAGACTAAAAAAAAAAAGAAAGAAAGAAAATATTCATTTGTATTATATTATATTCATTTAAGAGGCTGGAATCAGAGAATTTTGGCATTTTTTTCAGTAATACTTTATTTTACAAGTCTGCTGGTTTCGTAATAATTTCATGTGAAGTAGATGATAATAAGCAAGTCATTTCCAACTTTTGCCTAATTTCCGCTGATCATGACAGCTTAACCTCCAAATAGTTTCTGTCTAACTTCTGCAGGCCAGTAAACTGAAGTACATTTTTTTAACCTTTTATATTGTCACCAATTTCTGTATAATTTCAGCAGATCCGTCCAACTTTGTAACAAATTGTGTAAATGTCTTTTTTTTTTTATTGAAAGCCACCATAAATTGCTAATTACAGAGAAATACAACTTCATAATCAAGAATCAAGTAACTAATTGCCCATTTTCAAAGTCTCATTCCTTGCCTATGAAAGACTTGATTCAAATGGATTTGTTGCAATACGATATAGAACTCAATTAAACAATCCTTAAATTATACAATTTTTATAGGTTTCCAGTGAGCTGATACCTGCTGGCCCCTCTGACATCATTATTGAACCCCTTTGCAGCTTGCTAGACGTTCTTGTGTCTTTAACCAAGAGTTAACTCTAATTTGATGAAAAGCAGAACCCACATGTTTCCTGAGAATGCTGAAACCACAAACACTTTTTTTGTATTAGATGTTCCCCTTTAAAGAATGCAGGCAGTCCTCAAGCGGGGTTAATTTCTTTGTCTGCAGCCAGAGAGGTATCACGTGTCTCAAGATGCCATGCGACTTCAATGGAACTCTGCTGGGCAGCATGCTCCCTCCTCTGTTGATAACAGAGTTTGTTCTTGGAGTCCTCGGCAATGGTTTGGCTCTCTGGATCTTCTGCTTCCACATGAAGCCCTGGAAGAGCAGCACGGTGTTATTCTTCAACCTGGCGATGGCTGACTTTCTGCTCAGTTTGGCTTTGCCTTTCCGTGCCAGCTACTACATCTCTGGGATCAAGTGGATGTTTGGAGACCCTTTCTGCAACTTCTGCCTCTTCATGTTGGCAATGAACCGCAGTGGAAGTGCCTTCTTCTTGATGGCTATCGCTCTGGACAGGTACATGCGTGTGGTGCATCCTCATCATCCCATCAACTACTTGAGTGTCTCCAAAGCTGTATGCGGAGCATTTGCACTGTGGTTGCTCACCGTTTCTATGACTGCTCATGTCTTCACTTTGGAACACAACAACACGGATAAGTGTGAGAGCTTCATGATTAAGGCTGCACCTGACTACAGTCTCACCTGGCATAAATTTGCGTTTCTGTTTTCCTTCTATATGCCTCTGCTTGTGATGGTCTTCTGCACAGTGCGCATTATTGTCCATCTGAGAGGGAGACAGCTGGCACAGAATCCAAAGATCAAGAAGGCTCTGTGCGCCATCACAGTGGTGTTGGTGCTCTTTATTATTTGCTTCCTCCCAAGCAACATCGTAGAGCTGCTGATTTGGATCAAGACCCAAAAGGTAGCCATGACCCTCCCTGAATCTGAAATCTGTCCAGCAATGGAGTACCTGACCTCCGCATTTTACATCACCATCAGCATGACCTATCTCAACACCGTGTTGGATCCTGTGGTCTACTACTTCTCCAGCTCTGTCTTCAAGAACTTCTGCAGGAAAGCTCTTCATCTGCCCCAATCAGCTGTTGCTGAAAGTACAGAGAGGAAAACCCGAGAAACAGGCCCCCAGTCGCTCAGCCAGCTTTGATCAAGAAGTCACAGTCAAGCATGAGAGTGCAGCTCGGTAGCTATAAATCTGATCAAAAGAGACACATTTCTCTTAAAGGTCTCATGTAAGTGCTACAGCGTTGTTATATTTACTTCTCATATACAGTGGTTATCCAGTGTATATTAACTGCACTTTTTAAAATAATCCTGGTAATTGCTTTTGCAAAACATATGTAATTGTAAAGTTGTGAAATATTTTGTCAAAAGATGTTATTTTTACTTCTCTTTATATTGACTGCACCTTTCTAAATATTGCTTTTGCAAAAACATATTATTGAATAAGTGAAATGATTTATGTACTTAATATTTACACCAAGCTACACCTTAAAAACATCTGCTGTGTTGTTGTTATTGAAGTCCAGGACATTAATCACTTTTTTTCGTACTTATGACTTTATGTACAAATTATTACCTTGTAACTATAAATATAATCAAAACAAAATATCTCCTTGTTTCTTACATTTGCAGTAAAAAAAATACATGCGGTGAGAATGTTTATCTGAAAATTGGATGTTGTCTTCTTTTATGTGGCTTGTGGGTTAGAGAAACCAATTTTAAGATGTGGGCCCATGAGCATGATTTGTGACATCGCAACTGTTTGGAAGCTAATTGTGGTCCAATATGCAACTTACACAAGTGTGATGCTGAAACTTGAAACCTCCATTGCACAAACACTGAGAATTGACTTTACAGTGATGTAGGAGACAACTTGTGTCCAGCAGTTAAACTTCTAAAATTAAATATATTTACATGACTCTTCATGAGGAGTAGATACCATTTGAAGGAATTTAACATGGTAATTATACTTTTTTTGTGGAAAAATCATTATAGACACACATTATTGTTCCAAGCAAAGTATTTTTATATTTCTTTATACATGTCTGGAAGGGATCTTTAAAGGACAGGTTCAGAATTGTTCAAGTCTGTCTTAAAACAACAGTCAGGTGCCCAAATGAACATTGAAACAGGTTTCTCTTGTCATAATC
Organism: Thunnus thynnus; assembly: GCF_963924715.1. NCBI lineage: Eukaryota > Metazoa > Chordata > Actinopteri > Scombriformes > Scombridae > Thunnus > Thunnus thynnus. The sequence goes on from NC_089518.1 coordinate 22,047,204, forward strand.
ATTCCTCCTGTTCCTACTGACCATTAGAAGATCCCTTCATCATGTACAGCAAGGAAAACCTCTTTCTGGGTTCATATGAGCACACTGTTGTTTTGAGACAGACATGAAAAAATGTGAACCTATCCTTTAAGTTTTAGCAGCTGCTGATGTTTAGCATTTGATGACCCATTTGAAAACAGTTAGATATCAAGGTTTAGATAAAATGGTTTGGTTTCCCCGAAACAGGGTTCATAATTATAAGAGCATGAGACTAAAAACCACAAACACCTGCTCCTCTAGTTCACCTAGTTCCCCCAAAATAATATTGACTAACGGCTGTCTGCATGTCAACTACCTAATTCATTGAAGTACATTCAGTAAAGAAAATACTTAAATGCATGTAATGACCCTAAACAAACTTGAATCACATATCTCTAAAGCACATTTGAGCACTATAATGAATAGAGTAATCTGCTGCCAATAATTAAAACAACTGTATTAGCAGGTTTTAAAAACTTAAAAGGATAGGTTAACATTTTAAAATCTGTTGTAAAACAACAGCCAGGCACCCAAATGAACACTGAAACAAGTTTTTCCTGCCATAATCATTCCTCCTGTTCATACATTAGAAGATCCCTTCATAATGCACTTACAATATAAGCGATGGGGGACAAAATCCTTGTTTTATGTATTTAAATGTGTATCTTAAACTTATATGAGGCTGCAGCAGTTTTAGTTAGTCAAATTAGTCAAAGTGGATATCTTCCACAGTTACAGTCTTGGTAAAATATTCCCTCTGTATCTTGACAATGTTTTCTATGAATTTGGCACTTAAGTTGAAAGATATCTACTTGATTTAACTCATTTGAACAGCTGAAGCTTCCAATAAACTTACATACACTTTTGCACAGAAGGAGGTTTGTGGATTTTGTCCCTCATCACTTACATTGTAAGTGCATTATGAAGGGATCTTCTATTGGTCAGTATGAACAGGAGGAATGATTATGACAAGAAAAACCTGTTTCAATGTCAGGTCACACCTGACTTTTGTTTTAGGACTTAAAAAATTGTGAACCTGTCCTTTAAGTCTCTCTATGAGGGCTCTAATAGGCTACATTTTGCAAACATGAAAACTAATTGTTTTGATATTCCACTATTGTTGTCAGCCTGCATACTGGCACAGTATGAATTACATACATGCTCTTCATTTACGCTAAAAGGGAAGTCAAGCATGACTTCAGTAATACACAAGAATTATGTTGAAATATTTAAAGGGGATTTTCTCGTAATCTGGTTAGTAAGAAATACATTATTGGTCTTATGACACACACTGACAATGCAGATGTTTGTCAATCACATGCACCCAAACATGGACTTTAACTTCAAAAACATGTAATATTGGGCTCAGATGTGATCTGTAAAATGTGTCACTTCAACACAACACCAAACAGAGTTACTGTTATTACTTTATTTTTACTTTATAACTGCACAGCTTCCCCTATGGCAGTCATTGCTAAAAAATGCAAGTCGTTTTGAAAGAGAAACCATCTCACACTGACTCTGACCTTCATTGTAGTTTATACTCTCAACTAAAGTTTGGTCTTTCTTCTGCCTAGAAGTCACAGGGGAAGTATCAACTTGTGCGGTCAACCCCCACTACCGCATCAACCCCCTGCGCCCTCTCGGATCTGTGACCACTTACTGATAATCCTTTACCAAATCTAGCCTGAAACGTTCTGGTCAGAGGGGTGTGAGGGAAATTACACAAACCACACGTGCATATCTTTATTTATGGCTGCAGGATATGTCGTCTCAGCATCGACATCGCGATGTGCAATACTCACATCATAGGATGTTGAATAAAGCAGATGATCTCAAACACGTCATCCTACAACTTTTGATGTGCTCTGGTGAGGGGGTGCACTTCATCAATATATCAAACAACTATAGCACGCCCCGCTAGTCGCCTACCACAACCTGAAGATGAGCGCTGCCTGTTTTAGTTGTTTGATAAACTGATTAAGTGCACCCCCTCACCAGATAACATAGCGAACTGATCGCTGTGCATGCTGTCTGCGGATCACCTGCCTGTAAACATGAACTCAACACAGCTGCTGTCACAGATAATGTCACCTGGATGCTAGAAGCAGGCGTTCAGTTATACGAGGCAGCTTTTGTGTGCTTACATTCCTGTTATCAGCAGCACCTCGTCCCATTGCTGGTTAAAAGTTAAAGTCACTGTCACAGGGCTGGTTGTGCCCTAATGTTAGCAGTATAGCCGTGAACGTAGCATTGCAGTGTGTGTACAGTTAAGCCTATTTGTCGGTGAATAAATGCTAAAACTCCTTAAGACCCAAGCCAAGTTCCTGTGTCTTGCTTGCCATCTGCTGATTAAAGTGAAGGGCTTTAGCCTCAAAGTTAGCCTATGATGAAGCATAAATGAGCTACACCTGGTGCCCATTGGAACCTGACCAGGACTGACCTTTAAGGTGGGCCAGGTATTTTCATTTTAGTGACAATCTCAGCCGCTCCTACACAGAGAGCGGAGAAATGTCTGGCAGCCTTGACAAGGGGGAAGAGTTCCTAAGTATAAAAGGTGTTAAGTTTTTCATCTCTGCACATACTACAAACTAACTAAAAGTGTGACAATACTGTAAGAGATTTTTGTCTCGTTCCTCTGTCAGTGGATTTGTAAAATTGCCAAAACACGGGCCTCAGTGTAGTTTTCTGCTTCCTTCCTTGAAATATGTTGGTATGTATGTGGCTGAATAAAGGAAGGAACTCTTCAATTAGATATGAGACTGGTGGCGAAAAAGTATACCTCAAATGTGATTACTAAATGTAGACTCAAGAGGTGTGACAAACTCCTCAACTGCTGCAGAATATTTTGCAGAAAAATAGACTTAAAGGACCAGATTGCAGATTGCAGCCAATTGAATATCCCTCCATCTCTACTTCCAAGAGTGCAGGAGAACCTACACTGGCCATGAAAAATGCACAAGGCCCTCCACAGAGCCAGTGTCGGGTTTGTCTGTTCTGGGCTACTGTAGAAACATGGCGGTGCTACATGGCGGATTCTATGGAAGAGGACCCACTCCCTATGTAGATATAAAGGACTCATTCTAAGGAAAATTATTTTCAGGTGATACACTAATTAAAACATACTTATGAATATTATATTCAATTTCTGCCGAGTCTGTTCCACTAGATGCCACTAAATTCTACACACTGCACCTCTAAAGCAATATATACTTCTTCTATGTATAGACAAAAGCCTCAAATTAGCAAAAGCAATTTACAGACAGATTTCTACTTAGTTATTTTACCTCAGCAACATGAAATAATTTCAGTTCAAACAGGACTCTCTGT